>NC_090339.1:58883877-59593044 GCF_035084215.1 Heptranchias perlo | reverse complement strand
TTTCACAGTGTATAGGGGGGAGTTATTTCACAGTGTATAGGGGGGAGTTATTTCACAGTGAATGGGGGGAGTTATTTCACAGTGTATAGGGGGGAGTTATTTCACAGTGTATAGGGGGAGTTATTTCACAGTGTATAGGGGGGAGTTATTTCACAGTGTATAGGGGGGAGTTATTTCACAGTTTATAGGGGGGGAGTTATTTCACAGTGTATAGGGGGGAGTTATTTCACAGTGTATAGGGGGGAGTTATTTCACAGTGTATAGGGGGGAGTTATTTCACAGTGAATGGGGTGGAGTTATTTCACAGTGTATAGGGTGGAGTTATTTCACAGTGTGTAGGGTGGAGTTATTTCACAGTGTATAGGGGGGAGTTATTTCACAGTGTATAGGGGGGAGTTATTTCACAGTGAATGGGGGGGAGTTATTTCACAGTGTATAGGGGGGAGTTATTTCACAGTGAATGGGGGGGAGTTATTTCACAGTGTATAGGGGGGAGTTATTTCACAGTGTATAGGGGGGAGTTATTTCACAGTGAATGGGGGGGAGTTATTTCACAGTGTATAGGGGGGAGTTATTTCACAGTGAATGGGGGGGAGTTATTTCACAGTGTATAGCGGGGAGTTATTTCACAGTGTATAGGGGGGAGTTATTTCACAGTGTATAGGGTGGAGTTATTTCACAGTGTATAGGGGGGAGTTATTTCACAGTGTATAGGGGGGAGTTATTTCACAGTGTTTTGGGTGGAGTTATTTCACAGTGTATTGGGGGGAGTTATTTCACAGTGTATAGGGTGGAGTTATTTCACAGTGTATTGGGGGGAGTTATTTCACAGTGTATAGGGGGGAGTTATTTCACAGTGTATAGGGGGGAGTTATTTCACAGTGTATAGGGGGGAGTTATTTCACAGTGTATAGGGGGAGTTATTTCACAGTGTTTTGGGGGGAGTTATTTCACAGTGAATGGGGGGGGAGTTATTTCACAGTGTATAGGATGGAGTTATTTCACAGTGTATAGGGTGGAGTTATTTCACAGTGTATAGGGGGGAGTTATTTCACAGTGTATAGGGGGGAGTTATTTCACAGTGTATAGGGGGGAGTTATTTCACAGTGTATAGGGGGGAGTTATTTCACAGTGTATAGGGGGGAGTTATTTCACAGTGTATAGGATGGAGTTATTTCACAGTGTATAGGATGGAGTTATTTCACAGTGTACAGGTTGGATTTACTTCACAGTGTCTCGGATGGAGTTATTTCACAGTGTATCGGGGGGAGTTATTTCACAGTGTATGGGGGGATTTACTTCACAGTGTATAGGATGGAGTTATTTCACAGTGTACAGGGTGGATTTACTTCACAGTGTCTCGGATGGAGTTATTTCACAGTGTATCGGGGGGAGTTATTTCATAGTGTATAGGGGGGAGTTATTTCACAGTGTATGGGGGGATTTACTTCACAGTGTATAGGATGGAATTATTTCACAGTGTATGGGGGGAGTTATTTCACAGTGTATGGGGGGATTTACTTCACAGTGTCTCGGATGGAGTTATTTCACAGTGTATCGGGGGGAGTTATTTCATAGTGTATAGGGGGGAGTTATTTCACAGTGTATAGGATGGAGTTATTTCACAGTGTATGGGGGATTTACTTCACAGTGTATAGGATGGAGTTATTTCACAGTATATGGGGGGATTTACTTCACAGTGTATAGGATGGAGTTATTTCACAGTGTATAGGATGGAGTTATTTCACAGTGTATAGGATGGAGTTATTTCACAGTGTATAGGATGGAGTTATTTCACAGTGTATAGGATGGAGTTATTTCACAGTGTATAGGATGGAGTTATTTCACAGTGTATAGGATGGAGTTATTTCACAGTGTATGGGGGGATTTACTTCACAGTGTATAGGATGGAGTTATTTCACAGTGTATAGGATGGAGTTATTTCACAGTGTGCAGGGTGGATTTACTTCACAGTGTCTCGGATGGATTTATTTCACAGTGTATAGGATGGAGTTATTTCACAGTGTACTGGGTGGATTTACTTCACAGTGTATAGGATGGAGTTAATTCACAGTGTATAGGATGCAGTTATTTCACAGTGTACACGGTGGATTTACTTCACAGTGTATAGAGGGGAGTTATTTCACAGTGTATTGGATGGAGTTATTTCGCAGTGTACAGGGTGGATTTACTTCACAGTGTTTAGGATGGACTTATTTCACAGTGTATGGGGGGATTTACTTCACAATGTGTAGGATGGAGTTATTTCACAGTGTATTGGGGGGAGTTATTTCGCAATGCTTGCTCGGACTCGCACTGGGGACTGACATACAAGCCCAGCAGTCAAACTGTGTGTCGGCTGTGACTCCGGGACTGACAGCTGCTTTCTGACCCGAGCAGTGACAAAAAATAGGAGGCAATTTTTTTTTTCAGGGTGGGGGAGGAAGGAGAAGCATTATATCAATTAATTGTTGCTGCAAACTTAAAATTACGTATGAACCAATGTCAACTTCAGGTATATCACTGGGTTAAACGTATTGTTTAGCTGCCTCCACAATGTGAGGGGGGAAAATTTCTGCTGCTCACCCCAGTAAACCGCTTCATAAAGAACATCATTATTTCACTAAAACTAATAAACAACTGACACTTATCCCCAATGTGCCTTCACCCAAGTTCAGAAGATCCGCCATCATTGTTGATGTGAAAGTTCATGGTGACTCCTCGTCCCCTTAGTTGCATAATTGTCCACCACCAGTGTGTCCCATCTACTGGATGCACTGCAACAACTCGCCAAGGCTTCTTCAACAGCACTTCCCAAACCCATGACCTCCCCCACCCAGAAGGCCGAGGGTAGCAGGTACATGGGAATATCACCTGCACGTTCCCCTCCAAGTCACACACCATCCTGACTTGGACGTAAATCAACCGTTCCTTCATCGTCGCTGGGTCAAAATCCTGGAACTCCCGACCTAACAGCACTGTGTGAGCACCTTCACCACACATACTGCAGCGGTTCAAGAAGAAAGCCCACCGTCACCTTCTCAAGGGCAACTAGAGATGGGCAATAAATGGCGGCCTTGCCAGCGACGTCCACATGCCGAGAATGAACCAAAAAAAATGCACCTCGAGATGCACCAGAATAAAATTTCCATTCTACACAGTGCTGGTTTGAGTGACGAAACAACCCAATTAGTGCCTAGTTCTGAGCATTTGTGCTCTGTGAAGTCCTGTACACTTCTCAAGGTCACGACACTTAGGGGGATCAACAGCAATCAAAGGGAAGGAGTGGGGAAGGGTGGTAATTCTCATCCGAACAGTCTGGGTTGGTTTCAAACTCAGGTCCCAGTGGAAAAATGACAATTTTTTTCTTTACCCGGCTGCCTAACCATCGCTGGTATGATTGAATTATCCAGCTGATTCTTTAATCAGGCATCTGTCATCGAAGAAATGCTGATTTTAAGTCGCTGCTTACCACTGTCCAACAATTGTTATTGAGAAGAAATAATGGACTGCGTGTTAAAATGTGTCAGCAATCACTGTAAACATTGAGCTTGCTCAGGGGAAGAAAAGATGCTTTGACTTATCTTACACTAATGACAGACCTAAGTTCAAACATTGCTTTCCAAAAATACTGATGGGAAATGAAAATAACGGTGACCACGCAGCACAAACAATTTCCACCCCCCCCCGCCTCTCCCCACACTTTTCTCTTCATGGCCTCTCCCCGTGAATATTTAATTTTTTACAACACCAACTGCAACAGAAAAGGCGGCCGTAAGCAAAATTGCAGCTGCCTTTGGCAAAACTGCTTCCCTTTCGATCGCGTCACAGTGAACAAAATAATGTTCCTTTTGATTTTGTGTTCTTCAACTAATTTGTAGCCCCTCCTTCTCTCCCCCCCCCCACCCCACCAACACCCCCTACCCCGCCCTCCGCCCAACACATAAAAAGAGATGTGGCATGAGATTTTCTTGTTTTGAAAATTAATCGTAATTTTCTCATTTTATTACAGATTTGTCATTTTTGTCGATTGCAGTAAAACGCCGATCGGTTCTTATTCAAATGAAAAATACTGGGCTTCAGCACAGAATTACTTAGAATCTTTAATTATATTCAACCTAGTTGATTAACTACAACGACAGCTTGCATTTATATGGCACTTTTAACGTAATAAAGTGTCCCTAGGCGCTACACAGGAGAATTATTAGATGCCGAGCCAAAGGAGGGGGCATTAGAGCAGGTGGCCAAAATCTCAGTCAAAAAGATAGGGTTAAAGGAACGTCTTAAAGTAAGAGAGAGAGGTGGAAAGGCGGAGAGGTTTAGGGAGGAAATTCCAGGACTTAGGGCGGAAGCAGCTGAAGAGTGCGTAAGAGGCCAGAATTGGAGGAGCGCAGAGATCTCGGAGGGTTGTAGGGCTGGAGGAGCTTACAGAAACTCCTCCTTGTGTAACGTTTCCTCCCGACTGATGGAAGTCGCCCTCCTCAAGATGTGGCTTCACTTGCTGTGCACTTCCAGCATTTTCTGCTTTTTTCCCCCGATTTCCATCATTTATGATTTCTTCTTATTAGACGGTGATATATCTTAATCTTAACATCAATTAGTCTCGTAATTGCGTAATTTCACTGATCCTACACTCCCAGTGGGGATTAGCATCTGAAGGGAGCCTGGATTGGAGAATTGATGCTAGTGTTGTACCTTATCTCCAAAGCGAAACATGGTATCGGTGAACTTGCCAGCACATCATATACTGTAAGGAATCCGGAGAAAAACCCTACAAACTTGTGTGGAGTGTAGCAGCCTACAGTGTAAGTGTCAGCCGTGGCTCAGTCGGTAGCACTCTTGTCACTGAGTCAGAAGGCTGTGCGGTCAAATCCCACTCCCGACAGTTGAGCATATAATCCAGGTCGACACTTCAATGCAGTATTGAGGGAATGCTGCACTGTTGGAGGTGCTGCCTTCCAGATGAGGTGTTAAACCATAGGCCCCATCTGCCCCTAAAGGCAGATGTAAAAGATCCTGTGGCACTGTTTTCAAGAAGGGCAGGGGGGGTTCTCTCCAGTGACCTAGACCAATATTTATCCTTCAATTAACACCTAAAAACTGATTGTCTGGTTATGATCATATTGCTGCTGCGTTTCCTACATCACAAAAGTGACTACACTTCAAATGGCTGTAAAGTACTTTGAGATGTCCTGAGAATGTGAAAGGCACTAGATAAATGCAAGTTCTTTTTTTTTCTTTTACATACAGAAATTAATTCCATGGAGAGTGGAGGCTCCACAAGTGATGACAACAATATTGAGTTTGACATCCAAGGTACTACTGAAGGCCAAGTCTGATGGAAAGAGTTTGTCTGCCTGCAGTTCCACAGCAGACTGATAATAGGATCTTAATTGAATCGACTCCATTTAAGCTTACATTTATTGGTTCAAAAACCAGAAGCCGATTGCTGTGAAAGCTCATTCCATTAGGTATATAATGGTGGGACTTTGTTGCTGAGTGTGTAATCCTGCAGTCTCATTCTCACCACCGCCAATATTAGTATGTTACCTGTTCTGTTTTTTTTTTAATTCGTTCATGGGATGTGGGCGTCACTGGCAAGGCCAGCATTTATTGGCTATCCCTGTAGTCCAGCCTGTCTCTATCCCTCGCTCTGAGGTTTTGAAGCAGCTCTTAACTATTCAAAAGAGAAGCAGCGATTCTATTAGTTTGTTTTTTTGCATTGTGACATTATTTATACATTTCAAAAAATTCATCCGCAGGATGTGGGTGCCGTTGGCAAGGCTGGTATTTATTGCCCATCCCTAGTTGCCTCTGGAGAAGATGGTCGTGGCCCTTCTTCATGGTTTTGGTACAGCTGAGTGTCTTGCTAGGTCACTTCAGAGGACAGTTAAGAGTCAAACACGTTGGTGTTGGGACTGGAGTCACATATGGGCCCAGACCGGGTTAGGACGGCAGGTTTCCTTCCCTAAAGGACGTCAGTGAACCAGTTGGGTTTTTATTCATTAGCAAGTCCACATCTAAAATATTGCATGCGATTCTTATCACCCACCCTTGAAAGAGACATCAGTGCACTGGAGAAGCTTTGGAGAAAAGCAATAAAGTTGATTTCAGCACTTATAATTCTAAGTTACAGAGAGCAGTTTGAACTTGCTTTCACTGAAGACAAGAAGGCAATGCAAGGATATGATTTAAATATTAAAATGTTGAAAGGGATGGATAATATTAATGTAAACAGATCATATAATTTATATTTATATCAAGGGATATGGGGATTGGGCGGGAAAGTGGAGTTGAGGTCGAAGATCAGCCATGATCTGATTGAATGGCGGAGCAGGCTCGAGGGGCCGTACGGCCTACTCCTGCTCCTATTTCTTATGTCCTTAAGCCATTATCACATAATTAGCAGATATGAGCACAGAACTAGCATGCGTCAAGTGAGATTGTGAAATCAATGGGTTTTGCCATTCTGCGGCCATTTACTCTGTTTTGGTTAAAGAGTCCAACATTGCAATTTGCTTTGCTGATTGCTGCTATGGATTTACTGGGAATGGTAAAGATTGTATCAATTTTTATCCCCCGATCTCTTTCAACTTCACCCACTGCTATTTCAACAACATTCATCTTGTGTTAATGTCACCCATTTTCCCTTCCAATGTGCAATATTTTACACGTGTCCCACTAATCGAAGAGCGTCTATGAGGCCTTTGAATCCGTAACTCAAAGATATTCAACTCCCAGTAGGGTGACACCAGCATGGAATGCATCTTTGGGGCAGCACTCCAAGGCTTCTTTAGAACCATGTAACGAATCTTACAACACCAGGTTATAGTCCAACTGTTTTATTTGAAAATCACAAGCTTTCGGAGGCTTTCTCCTTCGTCTGACGCCATTCATCCAGGAATGCACAGATCGGACTTCTCCGTACTCCTCCCAAGCCCTTAAAGTTTATGTTCCATGCACAGAAGTGACTCACGTAATTGATTCTGCTCAAGACAGTAATCTGAATTTGTAAGTAAGCCCTAAGAGATCTGAAACCGAAAGTGGTGCAGCAAAGTCGATCAAACCATTACGACTCCAGCCAACAGGTCTCTAGCCTGGTGTAGCCAACTCCTCACCTTCCTCACCTGTGAGCAGTTTTCCATTTATAGGATTGCTCTGCTTGGCTCCATATTAAGACTGCAGGATATTATTTTGATATGAAGCAGGACAGTACTCTGCCTCCATCGCATTGCTCATGCTGGTTTTCTTGGAGAAATAGGAAAGGATGAGCAGTTTGACAATCTACCTTTCTTGCAGGTCCATTTACGTCATGTGTGTGCATGTACATATAATTGGTGTTAATTGTATCTATGAGATTTATATCAATTAGTGTTAATTGTATTCAGGTGGCGGGTATCAATGGGGGACTCTCTTGTATCCATTTATAGGAGGGTTTGTAATGGGATCGGTGTGAATAAAGGCTTGGAAGCAACTGAAGACCAGGCACTAGAATTCTATCCTTCACCACCAGGCTATCCAGTAAAAATAACTTCAGGTTTGGTACAACAGATGAGCAACAAAGATTTGTCTCAAGAACAACTCTAAGTCACTGTTATTTGTCTGCAAGCTTTGCATACAACCAACATTTTAAAGCAAGGAAAGAATTCCTGATGCAATTAATATGTAATGAAACTACCCCCCTCCCCCCCCCCCCCCCGGAAGATTGGCTTGGCCGCAATGCCTTATAGAAATGTATTTATCCCTAGACGGTGTTTGTGTATTGCTTTAACTGAGGTCTAAGGCAAAAAAAATCCTTTCAAGAAATAGTAAGTATGCCATGATTCCATACCCTTCCCAGGACCCCAATATTCCACATTGCTTTCAGTGCTTTTTCCGAGTAAAATGGCAGAAGACAAAAGGTGAGATATGAACACCACAATGAGAAAAGAGCATGAGAGGCAGAGAGAGAAAGTCAGACAGAGAGCAAGAGAGAGAGGGACACAGAGAGAGAGAGGGACAAAGAGAGAAAAGAGAAAGAGAAAGAGGGGACAGAAAGATAGAAGCAGAGAGAGAGACAGACAGAGAGAGAGAGGCAGAGAGAGAGAGAGGGGGGGGGGACAGAGAGAGGGACAGCCAGAGAGAGACAGACAGAGACAGACAGACCAAGACAGAGAGGAGGACAGAGAGAGAGGGAGACAGAGAGAGCCAAACACCAAGAGAGATAGCAAGAGTGAGAGAGAAAGAGAGACAGAGAGACAGACAGACAGACAGAAAGAGAGACAGAGAGACAGAATGAGAGAGTGCCAGAGAGAGAGCCAGAGAGAGAAAGAGCCAAAGAGAGGGAGAGAGAGAGAGACAGATGGAGAGAGAGTCAGACTGAGAGAGAGAGAGAGAGGGACAGAGAGAGAGGGGGAGAGAGAGAGGAAGAGAGCCAGAGAGAGAGTGAGAGTGAGAGAGAGAGGGGGAGAGAGACAGAGAGAGACAGAGAGAGAGAGAGTCAGAGAGAGAGAGAGGGAGAGAGTCAGAGAGCGTGAGAGGGAGAGACAGAGAGGAAGAGAGCCAGAGAGAGAGAGAGAGAGTGAGAGAGAGAGAGGAAGAGAGCCAGAGAGAGAGAGAGAGAGTGAGAGAGAGAGGGGGAGAGAGACAGAGAGATTGAGAGGGAGAGACAGAGAGAGAGAGGGGGAGAGAGAGAGGAAGAGAGCCAGAGAGAGAGAGAGAGTGAGAGAGAGAGAGGAAGAGAGCCAGAGAGAGAGAGAGAGAGTGAGAGAGAGAGGGGGAGAGAGACAGAGAGATTGAGAGGGAGAGACAGAGAGAGAGAGGGGGAGAGAGAGAGGAAGAGAGCCAGAGAGAGAGAGAGTGAGAGAGAGAGAGGGGGAGAGAGACAGAGAGATTGAGAGGGAGAGACAGAGAGAGAGAGAGAGAGAGATCCATAAACACTACCAAGGTTCTTATAAAAGATTAAAAGGCGAGAAATAAACCTATAGCAACTGGCAAATTCTGCATTTGTGCTTGGAATGTAATTATCCGTGTATCTTTGCATAATTTAATAATGCTAAACAATTGATGCATTTTATTTGCGGCTGAACAAGATCAAATTAAGTGATACAGACAAATTTCCAAAATGAGAAAATGTGTCAGCAAATCTAAACCTAAATAACCGGATTGCAATGCAGCCATTTGTTCAATGATTTGACACTCGGTGCCAATTATTTTGAACCCTGCAGGTGCAGAACTGGCAGCAGCTGAATAAATTGGCACAGAAACAGGACCATCTTCCCTGTTATTAAATGAAGCCAATACACCAACCAATTACAGTTCAACAATGTCTAAATAATTCAGAGAGAACACGGTGAAAATGCATGTGGAAATGTACCCGGCCTTAAAGATTACGTGGCTGGTTTTCCTATGCTTTGTACCCGGACAATTGGGATTTCCGGGCCTTTCCCTCCAAGAGGGCGTAGGGAGGACCCTGCACCCGCAAAAGGTCAGGCTAAGGGCTACCATGGTAACAAACTTGAAGAGGGTGTTCTCCACCTCCCAATGCCGGAAGGGGGCCCATGTCGATGGGTGCGCTCAAGAAATGGACTTTAGGCCCTGTGCCCAAACCCTCCCTGATCGGAGTATCGGAGAGGGATAGGCAGCAAAGACCAAATGGCTCAAAGTGAGTTCATTTTTTATTGTACCGGTGAGAGAGCTGGAGGCCTTCTGGCTGGGGTCTAAAGGCCTTGACTGAAAACCATTCCTGCTTCCTCTCCCGTTTATACTGGGGCAGCATCTGGCCTGCGTAAACGACCTGAACCTGAACAGGCGGGTTCGAATCATTGCAGGCAGAGTGCTCTTCAGGTGCAATCCATCGGCTTGGCACACACGCACAGGACGGAAGAGAAATCAGCCCCTATCGTCTGAAATTATCCAAAGAAAACTTCTAATCCTCTATTGAGTCACTGGGGGCAATTTTGACTTTATGCGACAATGTAAAACGGGCGATAGTGAACCGTCATCCCGTTTTACATCTCTCTCGATTTTTACTTCCATTGAAGTCGATGTCCATCTGCCACTTCCTTCGCCCCACCATTGGCGGCCGTACCTTCAGCCAGCTAGACACCAAGTTTTGGAATTCCCTCCCTAAACCTCTCCGCCTCTCCATCTCCCCTCCTTTAAGATGCTCCTTAAAACCTACCTCTTTGACCCAAGCTTTTGTTCACCTGTCCCAATGTCTCCTTCTTTGACTCGGTGTCAACGTTTGTCTGATAATTGCTCCTGTGAAGAGCCTGTGGAGGGACGTTTGACTACATTAAAGGCGCTATATAAATGCAAGTTGTTGTCGTTGGTGAACACACGCTGTGTTGATGGTTAAACTGCACTTCAGTCTACAAGCCCCAGAAGACTTCAATGGAGCCAGTTTTCAGGCAAACAAATTGACTGGTCCCAGGAAGGAGAAGCATTGCACTAATCCCATGTGGTATCGATGCCTGTAGCTTTCACCTGAAAGGCTTCCTCTTCAGCCAGAGTCCGTCCCAGCAGGGTGCATTGTGGCATTGTGGGACCGACAATCCATATTCCCACCGGCAATCCAAAGGTCAGCCAATACATCTTTCTGCTCAGCACCATCAGAGAGTCTCAGATAGACCCACGGATGGGTGGCATGCGGTAAGACAAGAGGTGGGTCACTCTGCTATGAAATGCTTGGCTTCCATTGCATTCCCCTACTCCTTATTCTACTTGTTTCCTGTCATGTTATTTTCTCCATCGTTCTCGCAGTACTCTTGTTTATCGCTGTCAGTAGGAGGCAGGTCTCTTGCCATTAAACGGCAGGGTGAAACCCGTGTCTGATATTTGTTCAGGGGATTTGGGATCACTGGGCGTCCTTTCATTTCCGACGCAATCCTGTACGTGTATCTTACTGCGTTTTTGATCCAGAACATTTTGTTTTTAAAAGAGGAAGAAAAAGATAATAACTCAACATGAGATATTGTAATTTTCCAGATTTAATAACCTGTTTGAGTCCATTTTTAAATCACAATTTAACAGGCTGATTAGATGTTTATTTGGTAGTCGCCCACATTATTATTGATCAACAGCCCATCATGCAGTTCAGGGTTGAATCTTGGCAACATAACTGAAGTACGATTTATTCGCTGTCTACTGATTAATGTCCTTTAAATATTCATGTTAGTTACTTCTTTTAAAGAAGTGTTTAAAATGTTGAAAGGATTCGATAGAGTAGATACAGAGAAACTATTTCCTCTGGTGGGTGAATCAAAAACGAGGGGCACAATCTTAAAATGAGAGCTGGGCCGTTTTGGGGAGGGAAATCACGAAACATTTTTTCACACAAAGAGTAGTGGAAATCTGGAACTCTCTCCCCCAAAAGTCTGTGGGTGCTGGGGGTCAATTGGAGCTTTCAAGACCGAGATGGATAGATTTTTGTTAGGTAAGGGTATCGAGGGATATGGAGCTTAGGCGGGTAAATGGGGTTGAGGTACAGATCAACTACGATCTAAATGAATGGCAGAGCAGGCTTGAGGGGCAGAATGGCCTACTCCTGTGCCTGTGATCCTATGTCTCTCTTCTGTACTATATTACTACATACAGAAACTTGCTGCTGCCATCATTAGAGAATGTCTATCCCAGTATACAGCATACTGCCTTTAGTGACTTTCAATGTGACCAAAACAATCTTTTGGTTTCAAGTTTCTTTTGTACTTGAACACAGAAAACCCAAACTAATCTTAGTTTGGCAGTTATTAATGTGTTGTAAACGTACAACCTTCAAAAGATGTAAGTCCTGAGGTACTTTCGTCGTACCTATAGCTCTGAGGCAGAGGAGCCTTTCTGATTATCTGCCGATGAACAGATGTTCAAAATTATGTTATCTGTTCAAAATTAGGAGCTGACATTTGGAAAGTGATGGCAGGTTTACTCTAGTATTAAAGGCAGATACAGCATCAAATAATGAAGGGTGACCAAGCTCTCAGCCAGTGCCACATACACAATGGTTGAAGGAAAAATGAAAAGGCCACCGGTAAAGCTCTCACTTTACATTGTGGCAGTACCTGTCCTATTTGTATTCAGGCTTCTGCATCAACAGTACGTATCAGAGGAACACAATGACCAAGCTCAAAAGAGATTTCTTCCAAAGAGAAATTTGTTTTTGTCATAGGAAATGTTAATATTATTACTCTCAGTATGACATACTGGCATTTGTACAGAATGCGTACTGAAAAATAAGCTGAAGGATTGAAGCTAATGCAGATACTAACCAAACTTAGAAGTAACCACTTGTTGAGAATATTTAACAGCCGCTGTCCCTCACACCCAGAAAGCCAATAGATGAGTGAGGGCCGATTTTCTGAGTTGGGTTGTCAGTGAGCAGTCCCGCCCTCCAGCAGCATGTAGCAAGACACTGGGATAAATTCTGGGAGATTGGAATCCGTACCCGGACTCTTTTGGGGTTAATTTTCCACGGATGTACCAACAGCGGGGAATCTGTGCGCAACCGTCCATCACAGCTATGGCTACGCTTCATTGGCTGCGAAGTGCTTTGGGAGTTCCCAAGGACGTGAAAGGTGCCATATCAATGTAAGTCCTTTTCTTAAAGAAGTGCCAATGTAAGAGCATGTCATTATATAACTAAGTTAAATTCCCTCTTCCTTCTCTCTAATTGAGATTTTTGTGTGTAGTTTAATTACATTGTCAGATATGTGATAGTAACAGATATATTATCAGTGACTGGAGTTTGGACTGTCCCTCCTGACACCTATCTTAGGAACATAGGAACAGGAGGAGGCCATTCAGCCCCTCGAGCATGTTCCGCCATTCAGTTAGATCATGGCTGACCTGCATCTTAATCTGTATCTGTGTCTGGTAATCTTTCAAATTACCACCTTGTGCCTATATGGGAAATACCTTTCTCAATGCCAAGATTATTTAACAGCAGTGTCCATGTTTGCCTCAAGAGCTCTTCTACATTTATACAAAGCTTTTACATTGTGGGGGGGGACAATGTGAAAGTTTACTAGCAACTTGTGTATTCCCAACATTTAACAGGCACAGTCATTATGCAGTTGTTAAGATAGAAAGCTGCAGAAACCTCTTGTCAACATAAGTAGTTGGAATTTAATGAAATTGCACAGAATTTCAGGAGTGATAATCCAGTTGCATGTAAAATTAATGATGTGAAGTACTGAATTTGCAATACACTCATGAATACTGCTTCTTTAAGTGGTGAAATCAGCTTCAAGAATCAATTATGAAAATAAGAAGACCGCTCATTATTAATGAATTAACACCTTTACTCATTAATTGCCATTGTTCCAGTTACAGTGCATATTCAGACACTGTCTTCACATGTAAGTCTCAAGATTGTGAGACTCACTCAAAGGGAGCCTAGAATGGAGATCTCAGCATGGGGGTGCCCTGTTCACAGCACTCCCGATTTTCAAGTCGTTAACATCAATGGTCAGAAAGTTAGGAATGCTGCGAATTGGGACTGGATCTCAGTGCATCTAACTGTCTAATCTATGCAACCATCAAGTAAACAAGGAGTGGGTTTACACAATTTCACAGCAATACGGTATGTATGTACAGTGTATATGATAGAGTGTTGGGAGGGGTCCTTGTATCAAGGCTTTGTCAGGAATGTGAATTTTTATAATGTTGCAAGGGCGGCAGTCCTGTGCCTGTATGACAAGAATGAATTCAATACACAGTCAAACACTTGAAGGTTTATTAAGGGCTATATCAACCTCAACGTAATCACGGCCAACACCGAGATCACACTGGTCGCGGACGATGCACACATTACAGCTCAACCCTCCGGGAGTCTTCCTTCCGTGATCGCCCAACCTATGGTTATGATCTCACTTCATTTATACTGTTTCTAAGCTGCGCTAACCCTAAAGGTTTCGCAGTCTCAATCTCCATTCTGGCGTTTTATGGTCTTGAGTTGCACAGAAAAACATCAGCTTAGAGTGATACAGTGAATCGGCCTGGTCCAGAAGCAGGCTGCACACGACCTCTGTACAAAGACATTTTCACCTTTTTCTCAGTCTTTCAATTTCAGGTTTAAACTACAGAACTTAATATAAATGAAATATGGTATATAGTGCAGAATATAAGTGATTATTTTGCGCAGAACTGATTTCTTATATCTTAATCTCTAACAGCGTCCAGGGATTGATACCAGTGAGTGATAATAGCATCTAGGTGTGCACTGCTGTGACTATCGCATCAATATCCTCCTCTGGCAGCATTACTATCATAGAATCATAGAATGGATACAGCACAGAATGAGGCCATTCGGCCCATCGGGCCCGTACCGGCTCTTTGTAGGAGCAATCCAGTTAGTCCCATTCCCCCGCTCTTTCCCCGTAGCCCTGCAAATTTTTTTTCCTTCAAATATTTATCCAATTCCTTTTTGAAAGCCACGATTGCATCTGCTTCCACCACCCTTTCAGGCAGCGCATTCCAGATCATAACTACTCACATCGTAAAAAAGGTTTTCCTCATTTCGCCTTTGGTTCTTTTATCAATCACCTTAAATCTGTGTCCTCTGGTTCTCGACCCTTCCGCCAATGGGAACAGTTTCTCTTTATTTACTTTACCTAAACCCTTCATGATTTTGAACTCTTCTATCAAATCTCCTCTTAACCGTCTCTGCTCTAAGCAGAACAACCCCAGCTTCTCCAGTCTATCCATGTAACTAAAGTCCCTCATCCCTGGAACCATTCTAGTAAATCTTTTCTGCACCCTTTCTAAGGCCTTCACATCCTTCCTAAAGTGCGATGCTCAGAATTGGACACTATTGCTATGCTGTTTTCCACTGTGCCTTAACCTACAATAACTGGGGTAGGGAGGAAGGAGATCCACCTGTCACCACCTCAGTGAGGTCCATTGTATAGTCTGCAGTTAAGAGAAAGCACAGGAGCTTGCCTTTGACTGGATCGAGAGGCATCACTACAGGAAGTGCCCATTAAACAATGAACTGGGACTGGCTCCATTGTGATCTTGGTAATCTCTCTAGTTTCACACTCCTGGCACCAGTGGAGTTGGATCAGACTCTGCAATGCATCATTCTGCTGAGGCTTTGGACCTGTGCAGGTGGAAGAGATTGATTTCAGTTTGCCCTCCTTATAATTCAATGCAGGTTTGAGACTGTCGATACTGTTTTATAAATAGATTCCCATTTGCCGTTGGAGAGCTTTGCTCGAGGCTATTTCTGCTGTATTTCTTTCTTTGAAAATAAAGTTTGCAGGTCCCCATGTGATTGGCTGTGATTAACATATTTCTTACATGGTTTTCATATGAAGGTTACATAAGCCAGCGAAAAAGATGTACAGGCTGGTTCCGCAATTGGACAACAGCAAGGAATGATGGGGGAGAAATTGGATCCTCTTGCCCCCATTTTTCAGGCGCAAAACGGGGTAAGAAAGCACCAATTTCATGATGCGACGTCATGTACCCGAATGGTGCCTGAAGTACGTCCGACGCCCTATTGGATCGGGCGATATTTAGGCTTCCACCAATGAGTTAGAACATACCAACATACAAACAATGACAGACAGGAAAAGACCCTCTGGTCCATCCAGCCTGTTCCACACAATTGTGATACCTTGCACGTCACAATATACACATTCCCCACCCCACCCGAAGCCGTGTGATCTCCCGGGAGAGGCAGAAAAACCAGATAGAAACCCAGGCCAATTTGGGAAAAGAAAAATCTTGGAAATTCCTCTCCAAACCCCGCCCCCCTTAGGCAATCGAAACTAGTCCAGGAGACCACTCTGACCCTGATTAATGTCGTGCAGTATCTACCTCTTGTACGAGGTGATCTCTGCCCCAGCCAGAAACAGGCACAGCTCTCGCTTGGAGGAATTCACTGAATCAGCATCCACCACATGAGCCGGGAGCCGAGTTAGATCCATTGCATAGGCTGATGAGGGGCCAAGCACCTTTTTCATGACTGAAATTTGTCAGAACTGAATGGAGAATGCTCCCCACTCAGTTTCTCGGGATCTTCTGCAGCTGACCAGCGGTCCTTAAAGGGATCGTGAAACAGCTTCATGGGGATGATAATCATGTTTCTCCTGGTGCTCCAATCATGAGCATGGCTGTTCCCAGGGAGTGCAGGTCGGGAAATAATGGGTGTGCCGACCTTGGTTTTCCAGCCATTAATTTAAACAGATGAAAAATCAGCGGCTGCGGTCCCGAGATTTGGCCTTCTAACTCATTCTCATCACCCAACCTTTTGATAGAGTAGATGGGGAGAAACTGTTTTCACTGGTGGGTGCGTCGCTAACCAGAGAGCCCAGATTTAAGATAATTGGAAAAAGAAACAGAGAGGAGATGAGGCGATTTTTTTTTTATGCGGCCTGTTGTTATGATCTGGAACGCACTGCCTGAAAGGACGGTGGAAGCAGATTCAACAGTAACTTGCAAAAGGGAATTGGATAAATGAACGGGAGAAATTTGCAGGGTTATAGGGAAAGAGCGGGGGAGTGGAACTGATTGGATAGCTCTTTCAAAGAGCCAGCACAGGCACGATGGGCCGAATTGCCTCCTTCTGTGCTGTCCGATTCTATGATTACACACAATGGGGTTAGATTTTGACTTTGTGTAAAATGGGTGATAGTGAATCGACAGCTCGTCTTACATCTCTCCCCATTTTTATTTACATTGACTTAAATGGAAATAGCAATGTAAAACGTGCCGGCACAGACACGATGGGCTGGATGGCCTCCTTCTGCGTTGTATCATTCTATGATCACTTCTTGATGTATCTCATCTATTTCAACCTTGGTGGTGTCTTGTACTTCGAATCTTGGCCCTCCACTTGGGTTTCCCAACTAAACACGAATCCTTATTAATAAATGATACCTCCCTCTGAAAAAATTGGTTTAACCTGGATTGAATCTATTGTACTGTAGATAAATGATTTGATTAGAACATATTGTGATGAAACGGCATAGCTTGTTTCCAAAATTTCAAATTCAAATTTTTGTCATGTAGCAACAAATGTTCTTGATTAATTTCTTTCACATTTATCAGGAAAAATTAGTCATTTGGACAAGCCTATAAAATGGAAAATATTAAGGCCTTGTTATTTATGTAATATTTTCTCCTATTTAAGGGTCAGCCATGGCTCAGTGGGTAGCACTCTCACCTCTGAGTTGGAAGGTTGCAGGTTCATAGTCCCATTCCAGAGATTTGAGTATGAAGATCTAGGCTGACAGTCCAGTGAAGTGCTGCACTGTCCCCATCCGACAGCAGAGCCTGGTCTCCAATCATCTTGGATTTCCTTACCATTAGGCCAAGACTTTGCTCCACTTGGACCTGTGTGGTGGTTGGTGTGCAACGACCACCCCATGTTAAAAGAATCCACACACAGGCATCTTCCACCAACCCTGAGGGACTGCCAGAGAGATAAAATGGAAAATATTAACACCCTATTATTTATGTAATATTTTCTCATATTTAAGGGTCAGCCAAGGCTCAGTGGGTAGCACTCTCACCTGAGTCAGAAAGTCATGAGTTCAAGCCCCACTCCAGAGACTTGAGCACATAATCTAGGTTGATTCTCCAGAGGTGCCGTCTTTCGCATGTGACATTAAACCGAGGCCCCATCTGCCCTCTCAGGTGGATGTGAAAGATCCCATGTCACTATTTCGAAGAAGAGCAGGGGAGTTCTCCCTGGTATCATGGGCTAATATTTATTCCTCAACTAACACCATTAATAACAGATGTATAACTCTATGACTCTATTATCTGGTCATTATCTCACTGCTGATTGTGGGACCTTGCTGTGTGCAAATTGGCTGCTGCGTTTCCTACATTATAACAGTGACTACACTTCAAAAATTGGTTGTAAATCAGTTTGGGACATTCCAATATTGTGAAAGGCACTATATAAATGCAAGTCTTTCTTTTCTTTCTTACGGCAGCTGAATTAAGATTATTGTAAATTACTTTGGTTACCTAAATTATAGTCAGAGAGGCAGAGGGAATCATCCTATTAGTATGGACGACATCACCACAGAGGTCTACATTTCCACAAAGATAACTGTGGTGCACACTGTGGGATGCAGCACAATATTTCTGGAGCTATATTAAATACTTTTAAAGTTGCCAAGCTTATTTTTGTTTTTAAAACTTGCACACCACTATTTCGAAGTTTGAAAGCTCATACATGAACGACTGTTTTATATATTTTGATGTTCATAGCTTAGATTTGGAACAAAATGAAATCAACGCAGAGCAGAAAACTTTATAAAATGGAGCATTTGGTACTTAGACCATTTGATTGCAGAATTTGTCAACCTCAGAGCAGACTGATGCCAGCTCAGTAGAATAGGGCTGAACCTGTTGGGTACGGTAGCATAGTGGTTGTGTTACTAGACGAATAATCCTAGAGGCCGAGACTATTAATCCAGAGTTTATGAGTTCAAATCCTGCCATGGCAGTCTGGGGAATTTAAATTCAATTAATGAAATAAAATCTGGAATTAAAAACCTAGTATCAGTAATGGTGGCCATGAAACTACTGGATTGTCGTAAAAACCCATCTGGTTCACTAATGCCCTTTAAAAAAGGAAACCTGCCGTCCTTACCCGGTCTGGCCCATATGTGACTCCAAACACACAGCAATGTGGTTGATTCTTAATTGCCCTCTGAAATGGCAAGCCACTCAGTTGTACAACCTCACAAAAAAGGTCATAACAAGAATAAAACCGGATGGACCACTTTGCAACAGAGACAACAAAGGCAAACCAGGCCCAGTCAACCCTGCAAAGTCCTCCTCATGAGCATCTGGGGACTTGTACCAAAATTGGGAGAGCTGTCCCACAGACGAGTCAAACAACAGCCTGACATAGCCATACTGACAGAGTCATACCTTTCAGCCAACGTCCCTGACTCTTCCATCACCATCCCTGGGTATGTCCTGTCCCACGGGCAGGACAGACCCACCAGAGGTGGCGATAGAGTGATATACAGTCAGGACGGGAGTGGCCCTGGGAGTCCTCAACATTGACGCTGGATCTCATGGCATCAGGTCAAATATGGGCAAGGAAACCACCTATCATCCTCCCTCAGCTGATGAATCAGTCCTCCTCCATGTTAGGAAGCACTGAGGGTAGCAAGGGCACAGAATGTACTCTGGGTGGGGGATTTCAATGTCCATCACCAAGAAGTGGCTCGGTAGCACCACTACTGACCGAGCTGGCCGAGTCCTGAAGGACATAGCCACCAGACTGGGCCTGCAGCAGGTGGTGAGCGAACCAACACGAGGGAAAAACCTACTTGACCTCGACCTCACGAATCTACCTGTCCCAGATGCATCTGTCGATGAGAGTATTGGGAGGAGTGACCACCGCACGGTCCTCGTGGAGACCATCCAACAATGTGTTGTGTGGCAACACCACTGTGCTAAATGGGATAGATTTACAACTGAAGCAGCAGAATTGTATTCCAGCACAATCTGTAAACTCATGACCTTGGCATATTCCTCACTCTACCATTGCCAACAAGCCAGGGGATCAACCCTGGTTCAATGAGGAGTGTAGAAGAGCATGCCAGGAGCAGCACCAGACGTACCTAAAAATGAGGTGCCAACCTGGTGAAGGTACAACTTTGGACTACATGTATGCTAAACAGTGGAAGCAACATGCTATTGACAGAGCTAAGTGATTCCACGACCAACGGATCAGATCAAAGCTCTGCAGTCCTGCCACATCCAGTCGTGAATGGTGGTGGACAATTAAACAACTAACAGGAGAAGGAGGATCTGTAAACATACCCATTCTCAATGATGGCGGAGTCCAGCACGTGAGTGCAAAAGACAAGGCTGAAGCGTTTGGAACCATCTTCAGCCAGAAGTGCCGAGTGGATGATCCATCTCTGCCTCCTCCCGATATCCCCACCATCACAATCACAGAAGCCAGTCTTCAGCCAATTCGATTCACTCCACGTGATATCAAGAAACGGCTGAGTGCACTGGATACAGCAAAGGCTATGGGCCCTGACAACATCCCGGCTGTAGTGCTAAAGACTTGTGCTCCAGAACTAGCTGCGCCTCTAGCCAAGCTGCTCCAGTACAGCTACAACACTGGCATCTACCCGACAATGTGTAAAAATGCCCAGGTATGTCCTGTCCACAAAAAGCAGGACAAATCCAATCCGGCCAATTACCGCCCCATCAGTCTACTCTCAATCATCAGCAAAGTGATGGAAGGTGTCATCGACAGTGCTATCAAGTGACACTTACTCACCAATAAACTGCTCACTGATGCTCAGTTTGGGTTCCGCCAGGACCACTCAGCTCCAGACCTCATTACAGCCTTGGTCCAAATATGGAAAAAAGAGCTGACTTTCAGAGGTGAGGTGAGAGTGACTGCCCTTGACATCAAGACAGCATTTGACTGAGTGTGGCACCAAGGAGCCCAAGTAAAATTGAAGTCAATGGGAATCGGGGGAAAACTCTCCAGTGGCTGGAGTCATACCTAGCACAAAGGAAGATTGTAGTGGTTGTTGGAGGCCAATCATCTCAGCCCCAGGACATTGCTGCAGGAGTTCCTCAGGGCAGTGTCCTAGGCCCAACCATCTTCAGCTGCTTCATCAATGACCTTCCCTCCATCATAAGGTCAGAAATGGGGATGTTCGCTGATGATTACACAGTGTTCAGTTCCATTCACAACCCCTCAAATAATTAAGCAGTCCGAGCCCGCATGCAGCAAGACCTGGACAACATCCAAGCTTGGGCTGATAAGTGGCAAGTAACATTCGCGCCAGATAAGTGCCAGGCAATGACCATCTCCAACAAGAGAGAGTCTAACCAACTCCACTTGACATTCAACGGCATTACCATCGTCGAATCCCCCACCATCAACATCCTGGGGGTCACCATTGACCAGAAACTTAACTGGACCAGCCATATAAATACTGTGGCTACGAGAGCAGGTCAGAGGCTGGGTATTCTGCGGCGATTGACTCACCTTCTGACTCCCCAAAGCCTTTCCACCATCTACAAGGCACAAGTCAGGAGTGTGATGGAATACTCTCCACTTGCCTGGATGAGCGCAGCTCCAACAACACTCAAGAAACTCAATACCGTCCAGGACAAAGCAGCCCACTTGATTGGCACCCCATCCACCACCCTAAACATTCACTCCCTCCACCACCAGTGCACCGTGGCTGCAGTGTGTGCCATCCACAGGATGCACTGCAGCAACTCGCCAAGGCTTCTCCGACAGCACCTCCCAAACCCGCTACCTCTACCACCTAGAAGGACAAGGGCAGCAGGCACATGGGAACAACACCACCTGCACGTTCCCCTCCAAGTCACACACCATCCCGACTTGGAAATATATCGCCGTTCCTTCATCGTCGCTGGGTCAAAATCCTGGAACTCCCTTCCTAACAGCACTGTGGGAGAACCTTCACCACACAGACTGCAGCGGTTCAAGAAGGCGGCTCACCACCACCTTCTCAAGAGCAATTAGGGATGAGCAATAAATGCCAGCCTTGCCAGCGACGCCCACATCCCATGAACGAATAAAAAAAAAAGCTGCCAGGTTGGGACTTGAACCCCGGACTTTTCTGGTCTTTATGCTATTCACACAACTGAGCAAACTCACAGAGCCGTGGAGGGAGATCAGAATGAAGAATTGAGCCTTAGTGACACCATTCAGGGGCACAGCACATTAATGTGGTTGACCTCATGCCAGCACATAAGAACATAAGAACATAAGAAATAGGAGCAGGAGTCGGCCAATCGGCCCCTCGAGCCTGCTCTGCCATTCAATAAGATCATGGCTGATCTGATCCTAACCTCAAATCTAAATTCATGTCCAATTTCCTGCCCGCTCCCCGTAACCCCTAATTCCCTTTACTTCTAGGAAACTGTCTATTTCTGTTTTAAATTTATTTAATGATGTAGCTTCCACAGCTTCCTGGGGCAGCAAATTCCACAGACCTACTACCCTCTGAGTGAAGAAGTTTCTCCTCATCTCAGTTTTGAAAGAGCAGCCCCTTATTCTAAGATTATGCCCCCTAGTTCTAGTTTCACCCATCCTTGGGAACATCCTTACCGCATCCACCCGATCAAGCCCCTTCACAATCTTATATGTTTCAATAAGATCGTCTCTCATTCTTCTGAACTCCAATGAGTAGAGTCCCAATCTACTCAACCTCTGCTCATATGTTCTTATGTTCTTATGACTCCTCCCTCTAGCCTCTTACCCTATCTTGATCTTTGCATGGGGAACTGCCAGCGCGATATTGGCCATCTCAATTTCTCTACTCCTCTCACTCACTCTAACCTACTTCCCTCTGAACTTGTAGCACTCCATTCTCTCAGGTCCAACCCTGACATTGTCTTAAACATGCACATATTATGATAATTTATTGAGTGTATTGCTTTATTGGTTTTACCTTCCCTGAAAATGCCTTAATATTCAGGTTGCCTTGGCAATCACAAAGGGCAAAGATATTCTCAACGCATGTCAACTATCTTCTCCAAATCCAAAGAGTTTCCCCTCCTCCAATGATGTACTGTTCACTGTGTAAACAGAATTAGCATCTACATATATTACCGTTTGTTAATCAGTATTAATAGATGTGCTCAACTATCCAGGAGCGAAATTGCTGGCTGGTTTCCCTCCATCCTGAATCCTTGTTTGCCCACACAATGTGTCATCTGTATGCACATTTTCCTATCAAGGACATAAATAGACATTATGAATAGCAGAGATCCTAGGGCTCATCCCTGTGGGACTTACACATATTACTGCTGCCAGGTTGGAACTCTTCTCATTGATAATTACCTTCTGCTTCCTGCTATTTAGCTAATTTATTATCCAGCTTTAAAAATTTCCACCCTCTTCTCATGGGTCTTCACCTTTTGCTGCAGATCTTTTGTGGGGGACTTTGTCAAAAGATTTCTGAAAGTCAAAATATTCATTATCAACTGTATTGCCTTTTGTCCATAAATTCAGTGACACCATCAAAGAATGAAATGATTAAAGACCTTTTCACGATACCGTGTAGGTTTAATCTTTAACCTCTTCTACCATTCCAGATGCTCCTAAACACTTCCCTTGATTATGGTGCTCTCCCATCACTGACGCCAGGCTAATAACCTATAATTCACCCATCATTATGCCACAATAATGATGGCGTAGAATGATCCAGTGGCACAGAAATGTAAGGTTGTCGTCATCTTCACAGTGACTAGTAGCGTCATCCCTTTGGTCAATGTTTTCTGAAGATCTGCTTCCCTTGTGCAGTGTAGGTTGCTCTCCTCTGACATACCTCAGACAGATGTGCCTTGGTCTATCGAGCTGGCTCCTGGGACAAGCGCAGGTGAGGGCAGAATGCTTTTGGTGTAACCACACTTGCTCCGGATCTCTCTTTGAACACCCTTTTTCCTGTTATAAATCTCTGAGTACAAGAGAAATAGGCAAAGGAATTGACTTCAAAGGAAAATCGGATGAGGTGTATTACAGACGACCGATTCACTGCCACTGGTTTCTCACCCCCGCTGAAGATATATTTCACCCTCATACTTCTTCACCTGATATGTCATGGATGCAAATACTTAATAGGCACAAGATAGGCTGTAGTTACACCCTCTGCATTTTATCTTTCAATATTGCGCATGATTTCCCTGTAGTATTTTATTCTCGACAGTGCTCCTTCTTTCTTTTTTCACGTTGATCAGAATGATACCAAGGCTAAAAGGGTTAAGTTATGAGGACAGGTTGCATAGACTAGGCTTGTATTCTCTTGCATATAGAAGATTAAGGGGTGACCGAATTGAGGTGTTTAAAACGTTTAAATGATTTGATCAGGTCGTCAGAGAGAAACTATTTCCTCTGGTGAGGGGGAGTCCAGAACAAAGGGGGCCTTAAAATTAGAGCATTCAGGGGTGATGTCAGGAAGCACTTCTTCAGACAAAGGGCAGTGGAAATCTGGAACTCTCTCCCCCAAAAAGCTGTTGGGGCCGGGGTTCAATTGAAAATTTCAAAACTGAGATTGATAGATTTTTGCTAGTCAAGGGCATTAATGGATATGAAGCCAAGGCGGGTAGATGGAGTTAGGATACAGATCAGCCATGATCTAATTGAATGACAGAACAGGCCCGAGGGGCTGAATGGCCTAGCCCTGTTCCTATGTTCCTATCTATTAAAGTCAGCACTTGTGAACCCTGAGATATTCGTTTTCCTAGCTCTTATTCCTGCCTTTACCACAGCCATAAACCTAATGATAACTGTGATTACTGGTACTCAATTACTCTCCAGCCTTCACATCTTTAGCTTAGGCTCACTAATACACATTAGACTTCATATATGGCATTCCCCCAGTTCCCTCTTTAGTATGCAGACAAGAAGCAGCTCTGATTACTATCCTGCTTTTCTCAGAAGCATTCCTTATTTCCTCATATTTCCAAATCAATTTTATTTTTTTACCCTAGTGATTTTATTTAATATTGCCCATTAGTCATGTTCTTCCTCCGCTGTTAAAAATTTTCAGTAGATAGACTTTGACTGAGTTCCCACTGAGGATAAGTTTTACGATAATGTCACATCAATCCTGACAACTACAGCTACACTCCCTAATTTATTTGTCCTATCCCTTCTGAATATCTTAAACCTTGCTGTATGAAACTGATGAGTATCTTTACATTCTGTGCGTAACTTTCAAGCTGTAA
This sequence comes from Heptranchias perlo, assembly GCF_035084215.1. Classification (NCBI taxonomy): domain Eukaryota; kingdom Metazoa; phylum Chordata; class Chondrichthyes; order Hexanchiformes; family Hexanchidae; genus Heptranchias; species Heptranchias perlo. The sequence continues at coordinate 59,568,357 of NC_090339.1, read as the reverse complement.
TAGCTTTTATACGTATTAAATGTACAAACAATGGTGGAATTTTCAGGCTGGCAAATTAGATAGATTTCTTTCAGAAAATAATATTTTGGGATACAGTATATGAATAAATTGAGACATAAAATATGTGGTAAGTGTAGGAGGCTTGTGAGGAACAGGTGACGTTGGACCTATGGTTCCCAAAACTCTCCACCCCTGGGGTTTTCCTTGTGTCATGTCTGGTCTGTTGTAGACTCATTGATAGAGATTGATTGCTATGATTATTCTACAACTCCATTATCGCAGTATCATGCGATTACCAGGATGGTAGAAGGCGGACTAGATGGGCCTTGGTCTTTTATGATCTAGCAATTCCTATGTTCCTAAAGTCACTTTAGACAGTTTTATGGTGTTAACTCTGCCAGATTTATACTGTTGTAAACAATTTTACAACACCAAGTTATAGTCCAACAATTTTATTTTAAAATTCACAAGCTTTCGGAGGCTTCCTCCTTCCTCAGGTGAATGTCAAGAAATCCTCGAACCTCTCGCATTTATAAATCACAGAACAATACCTGGTGATTACAGATAGTCTTTTCAACTGCCCGTTGAAAAGGAAGCCTCCGAAAGCTTGTGAATTTTAAAATAAAATAGTTGGACTATAACTTGGTGTTGTAAAATTGTTTACAATTGTCAACCCCAGTCCATCACCGGCATCTCCTCATCACAGATTTATACTAAGCACATAGTACAACACCTTCAGTTTTCCCGTAGGGCTGGAGGAGGTTACGGAGATAGGGAGGGGCGACACCATGGAAGGATTTGAAAACAAGGGTGAGAATTTTAAATTTGAGGCATTGCCGGACTGGGAACCAATGTAGGTCAGCGAGAACAGGAGTGAGGGGGGCGCGGGACTTGGTGCGAGTTAGGATAGGGGCAGCAGAGTTTTGAATGAGCTCAAGTTTATGGAAGGTGCAAGGTGGGAGGTCAGCCAGGAGTGTATTGGAATAGCCGAATCTAGAAATAATAAAGGCACGGGTAAGGGTTTCCAAGAACGTGTTGACATTTGCAAAATATTTTAAAAATAGAGCCTTGGTTACCACATGTAATGATATTCATGAAAGAAAAACTGGTATAGATCCATTGAAATGATTTTTCTTTCCATCATCACTACAGCATTAATGGCTATTGTTACCAAGAGTACTTTTTGTATTATTAATTCTCAGGATGTGGACATTGCTAGCAATGCCAGCATTTATTGCCCAATCCTAGCTGGTAACACAAGTGAGTGGCTTGCTTGGCCACTTCAGAAGGCAATTAAGAGTCAACTATGTTGGTGAGGGACTGGAGTCACATGTAGGCCCAGACCAGGTAAGGACAGCAGGTTTCCTTCCTTAAAGGACATTAGTGAACCAGTTGGGTTTTTATGACAATCTAACAGCCTCATGGTCACTTTTACTGATACTGGCTTTTTATTTTCAGATTGTTTTAAACTGAATTGATATTCTCAAATTGCCATGGTGGGATTTGAACTTACATATGCTCTAGATTACTAGTCCAGTAACACAACCACTACACTACCATAAGCCCCTTACAGTTGGAAAGGGTTAACAGTTATAAAATGCATTTTCACCTCTGCATAAGGTCAAAAAACATGCTGCCTCTGTAATGAATGGTAATTCTTCTGGAAACATAATGTTACTGGTGCTTAAATGGTTTACACCCACCTGCTTGATATATTGTATTGTGTTTTCTAAATACTGCCTGCTAGAATGCACGACTATAGCAACAAGAAATGCCCATGTACTAGACTGAGGAATTGAGTATAGGCAGCTTGATTGAAGGATGAAACCATCAGATCAGATCTTTCAAACAAACTGTCTATACTCGGTTCCAGCACAAGTAGGGACTCTTTATTGTCATTCAAACACTGCTGCAAGGAAGTGAAAACAAAATGAGATTGTGCATTGATAAATGATTTGGGATGCAAGAGAAATTATTTCTGATTTCGAGCAAATTGCCCGACAAGCAATGGGAAATGTCCCATTAACACTGATGAGTACTGATGGGACTCATTAGATTATCCCCTCATTTATTTTAAATGTCTTGCTGTCAATCGTAATAGAAATCTAATTCTGCAAAATGGAGAAAGAGCATGTGAAAGATACAGAAATATCATCATGGCTACAAGTCTCGAATTTAGTGAAATGAGAAAAACTGCCTGGTGATATTCAGCATTTGGTGCAGTAAGCCGGGATTCAATTGGTGGCACTCTTGCCTCTGTGTCAGAAGGTTGTAGGCTCAAGTCTTGAGAGACGTGACCACAAAATCTAGGCCGACAGTACTGAGGGAGTGCTGCACTGTCGGAGGTATTGTCTTTCAAATGAGACGTTAAATCGAGGCCCCGTCTGCCCTCTCAGGTGGATGTAAAAGATCCCATGGCACTATTTCGAAGAAGAGCAGGGGAGTTCTGCTGGCTGATATTTATCCCTCAACCAACATCACTAAAACAGGTTCTCTGGTCATCATCTGGTCATTGTGGGACCTTGCTGTGTACAAATTGGCTGCCACGTTTCCTGCATTACAACAATGACTACACTTCAAAAGTAGTTCATTGGCTGTAAAGTGCTTTGGGGCGTCCTGAGGCCGTGAAAGACGCTATGTGAATATAGTTTTTTTTACCTTAGACTTTCCTAACTTCTTCCTTTCTATGAGATTGCTTTGGCAGATAAGGCAAAGGAGAATCCAAAGAGCTTCTACAAGTACATAAAGGGCAAAAGAGTAACTAGGGAGAGAGTAGGGCCTCTGAAGGATCAACAAGGTCATCTATGTGCGGAACCACAAGAGATGGGTGAGATCCTGAATGAATATTTCACATCGGTATTTACGGTTGAGAAAGGCATGGATGTTAGGGAACTTGGGGAAATAAATAGTGATGTCTTGAGGAGTGTACATATTACAGAGAGGGAGGTGCTGGAAGTCTTAACGCGCATCAAGGTAGATAAATCTCCGGGACCTGATGAAATGTATCCCAGGACGTTATGGGTGGTTAGGGAGGAAATTGCGGGTCCCCTAGCAGAGATATTTGAATCATCGACAGCTACAGGTGAGGTGCCTGAAGATTGGAGGGTAGCAAATGTTGTGCCTTTGTTTAAGAAGGGCAGCAGGGAAAAGCCTGGGAACTACAGACCGGTGAGCCTGACATCTGTAGTGGGTAAGTTGTTCGAGGGTATTCTGAGAGACAGGATCTACAGGCATTTGGAGAGGCAGGGACTGATTAGGAACAGTCAGCATGGTTTTGTGAGAGGAAAATCATGGGCTCGATTTTAGGGTCGGGTTACCTGCGGGTTTCCAGCGGGGGGGCCCCGAAAATCCCGATCTCCGATCACGTGACCGGATTCGGACGAAATCCCGGCCACTTCCGGGTACCGCGCTGACGTGCGGGGCTGCGCGCGCAAGCCCCGCTGGTGGGAATCCCGCAGGCAATTAAAGCCAGCGGGGTTCCACTTGAGAGCACTTAACTTGCTCGTTGTGGTCAGTTAATGAGCTGAAGCAGCTGTCAAAAGAGGAAGTGTGGGATTTTACGGTCAAAGCAGTCAGTTTCCCACACTGGGGGAAACAGGACCCTTCAAACCAGGCGTGTTGCAGCCAGCAGCCTGTGCCAGGTGCCAAGGTGCGCTCCACGGGGGAGCGCCCTCACCCACGCAGGAGGCCACCGCGTCACATAGGGCAACCCCTGCCCTCCACCAACCCCCGCCAAGCCAGAGGACAGACCGACACGAAACCGCAGCCCCAGTCCGAGGACCCACCCACCTACCCTGCACAACCCCTCACACCAACACCTGCCAGATGGGTGGTGCGTTGACATCGTCGGAGGACGAACAGGATGACCAGCCCCAGCAGCCTCGCAGTCCACGCCGTCCGCCTCGGAGAGGTGGGGCCCCCCAACACGGTGCTGCGGCACACCCACCTGCACAGCAGGAGGGAGGGCAACCGCAGAGAGAGATGCGTCGCAGGAGGCACTACCCTCCGCACAGGGTGTACAGAGCGAGGCTCAGCTTCATGGACCTCTCCGAGGAGCAGTGCAATCGGAGGCTCAGAGTCAATCGCCAGGTAGTCGCCGACATCTGCAGCCTCCTTAACGACGAGCTGCTCCCTGATGGACCACGCAGCATCTTCTTACCTGTCGCCGTCAAAGTCACCACTGCCCTCAACTTCTTCGCATCCGGTTCCTTCCAGGGTGCCACCGGGGACATCACCGGGGTCTGTCAGTCCTCTGCACACAAGTGCATAAGGCAGGTCACCGATGGGTTGTTCCGCAGGGCCTCCCACTACATCAACTTCGCCATGGACGAGCGCAGCCAGATGGAGAGGGCGGTTGGATTCCATGCCATGGCCGGCTTCCCACGGGTGCAGGGTGTAATCGACTGCACCCACATCGCAATACGGGCACCTCCGCATGAGCCAGGGCTGTTCATCAACAGGAAGGGGTATCACTCCATGAACGCCCAGCTCATCTGTGACCACCGCCAGAGATTCCTACACGTGTGCGCCAGATACCCCGGCAGCTGCCACGATGCCTTCGTCCTCAGGGAGTCCGCCGTCCCGCCCATCCTGCAGGCACCCAATGCCGGCAACGGCTGGCTCCTCGGCGACAAGGGGTATCCCCTCCACACGTGGCTCATGACACCTCTGAGGAACCCCATCACCGAGCCGGAGCGTCGGTACAATGACAGCCACACTGCTACCAGGTCTACAATTGAGCAGACCATAGGGCTTCTCAAGATGCGCTTCAGGTGCCTTGATCGTTCTGGGGGAGCGCTCCAATACACACCATTCAGAGTGGGACGAATCATAGTTGTCTGCTGTGCCCTGCACAACATGGCCCAACAGAGAGGGGTGCCGCTGGAGGAGGCCCCATCCACACCCGCCACCCACATTGAGGAAGGCGAGGGCGAGGAGGAGGAGGAGGAGGAGGAGGAGGCGGAGGCGGAGGAGGCGGAGGAGGAGGACGCGCCCGAGGATGTTGGACGACCCATGCGCCGAGCCGCGACTCACCGGGATGGTCGCCGGGCCAGGGACGCACTCATACGTCAACGGTTCTCCTAGAGTCAGACACTGCGAGGCGCTCGCATCTCCTCACCTGCACATGCGAGCGGCCATACCAGCCCCCTCCACTGAAGAGTGCTGCCAGTAATCCTGCACCCACAGCAGTGTGCCCAATGGGTGGCAGCAGGTGTTCGCCGTCATGATGGCCTCCACGGAACGCAACTACTGCACAAGCCGCGGAAGAATGGACGAGAGGTGGCAGGAGTGGTGAGAATAGACTATTTAATATGTGGAATGTGACATCATTTAAGAAACAAAGTACAAAATAATAAACACCCTGGTGTATTCCCTTTGTGATTATAAGGCCTTTGGAATTCTTCTCCGGGAACCCCTACGTGGTGCTACCCCTGTGGCTCCAGCAGAGGTAGTGGCAGGTTGCTCGTCTTCTTGCCTTGACCGGGTAGATGCTTTTGGCGGACGGCCCCTGGGTTTGGGTGCCCGTGAGGGCACCTCCACAGACTGCTCCTCCTGCACCGGGGCAGGGGCAGACTCGGCCACCTGGAGAGGAGGCACCATTGCGGGTGCTGGTTGAGAGGTGGGCGACGGGTGGGACGTGGGGACGCCTTGAGAGGCGTCCCCGCTTCCATGTCCCCGGTCACCATCATCCCTCTCTTGGCCTCGGCCCACATCACCCCTTCCACCCTGCTGGACGGCAGTTTGGATGGCATGTGTGAGGCCTTGCAAGGCCACCCCTAGTGTATCCCTCAGCCTGTTGGTGGCGTCGGAATGTTGCTCACCCTGAATCCGTACAGACGTTGTGAGGGCCTGCAAGGACTCGAAGTGGAGCTGTGCGTGACGCTCGAGGGAGGCCAGCCTGTCCTCCACCGCAGACAGTCCCGCACCTACCCGCGACACTGTGTCGCCGGTACCCTCCTGTGCCTGCGCCACCAATGCCCACATGCAGGAGGTGGACTCCTCCATCGCCTGCGCTATTGTGGACAATGCGCGCGGCACCTCTGCCAGCACCTCAGCAATTAGCTGGTGGCCCTCGACGACTCTCCTTTTCTCTGGTGGCCCCCTGGGTTCAGCATCTGGGTCCGGCTGAGCAGAGCCTGGAGATGAGTGCTCCCTCCGTCGCGGACCCTCCGCGGCTGCCCCTGCCACCAGGGTCTGCTCATGCTCACTCGTGCGCAGTGACTCACCAAGTGCTACCCCAACTAGTTGGCGAGGGGGACCCACCGAGGTGCGTGTCTCTGCGCTGGTGGATGGTTGGCTCTGATGTGACGATGCACCCTCAGAGACCGCCATGTCCTCTGAGGAATCGCCCTCCATGCTCGCTTGATCCAAAGACGCACCTGCAAGAGAACAGAGGGCACTTTGAGGCATGTGGACCAACTTGACAGTGCGCCTGATGGCAGGTGATGATACGGTCACTCGCGATCATGGGTGTTGAGTGTCAGCTTTCCCTTACCGGTCGTTTCGGCAGCGACACACTCGCCATCGGCCACCGACAGGCAATGTCGCGTGCGGGCGAGGTCGAGCGCCTCCACCTCTGCGTCGGTGAGCTCCACCACTTGCGGCGGCCCACCTCCGGTGCGTGCCCTTTCGCGGTTGTTCTTGCTCCTCTTCTCCTGTGAAGGCAAAACACAGATGTGTGAGTGGGTGCGTCTTGCATCGTGAGACGCATCGAGCATCGGTGTGGTTGGGTTGAGCGTGGCGCGGAACGGATGGGAGGAAGTGTGGGCCACGTGCCCATCCCATTGCATGGGGATTGGGGTGTGTGGTAGTGTTCGGGTGGGGTCAGGGACGGTGGGTACTTGCGTGCACGGCGAGGATGGTGAATGAGTGGCTGTGAGGATTGCTGATGGAGCGCAGTGGTGGCTGTGCAGGAGGGGGTTGTGATCTGCTTGGCGTGATGGTGGGGACGGGATGTGGGAGGGTGCGTTGGTGTACTCACCTTGCCAGACCTAGTCAGGTCATTGAAGCGCTTGCGGCACTGCTCCCAAGTCCTTGGGGTGTTGCCCCTGCTGCTCACCTCCGCCGCCACCTCTGCCCATGCCTTCCTGGTTGCGGCGGCAGGGAACTTGCGCCCATCCTCAGGGAAGAGTGTTTCCCTCCTCCTCCTCACGCCCTCCAGCATCAGCTGCAGTGCCAGATCTGAAAAACGGGGCGCAGCCTTTCCCCTTGGTTGAGCCATTCTCCCAGACCTCTTGCTTGCAGCAGGAGGGGCTTTGGGAGACTGCCCCTTTAACTGGAGCTCCTACATCGCGTCGACGGTACTGCGCATGCGCAGCCGGCCGGCACGCAGCTGGGGAGCGCAGAACCCGGAAGCAGGCCTTAATGGGTCCAATTATCCCGCGATCGCGTGGGGGACACGCACAATTACCCGTCCGCGTTTTCGACGCTCCCGGAGGACCACCCGCTGGGAACCCGCAGGCCTGCTAAATTCGAGCCCCATGTCTCACGAATTTGATTGAGTTTTTTGAAGGGGTAACCAAGAACATAGATGAGGACTGTGCAGTAGACGTGGTCTACATGGACTTTAGCAAAGCCTTTGACAAGGTACCGCATGGTAGGTTGTTACGTAAGGTTAAATCTCACGGGATCCAAGGTGAGGTAGCCAATTGGATACAAAATTGGCTTGACGACAGAAGACAGAGGGTGGTTGTAGAGGGTTGTTTTTCAAACTGGATGCCTGTGACCAGCGGTGTGCCTCAGGGATCGGTGCTGGGTCCGCTGTTGTTTGTTATTTATATTAATGATTTGGATGAGAATTTAGGAGGCATGGTTAGTAAGTTTGCAGATGACACCAAGATTGGTGGCATTGTGGACAGTGAAGAAGGTTATCTAGGATTGAAACGGGATCTTGATAAATTGGGCCAGTGGGCCGATGAATGGCACATGGAGTTTAATTTAGATAAATGTGAGGTGATGCATTTTGGTAGATCGAATCAGACCAGGACCTACTCCGTTAATGGTAGGGCGTTGGGGAGAATTATAGAACAAAGAGATCTAGGAGTACAGGTTCATAGCTCCTTGAAAGTGGAGTCACAGGTGGATAGGGTGGTGAAGAAGGCATTCAGCATGCTTGGTTTCATTGGTCAGAACATTGAATACAGGAGTTGGGATGTCTTGTTGAAGTTGTACAAGACATTAGTATGGCCACACTTGGAATACTGTGTACAGTTCTGGTCACCCTATTATAGAAAGGATATTATTAAACTAGAAAGAGTGCAGAAAAGATTTACTAGGATGCTACCGGGACTTGATGGTTTGACTTATAGGGAGAGGTTAGATAGACTGAGACTTTTTTCCCTGGAGAGTAGGAGGTTTAGGGGTGATCTTATAGAAGTCTATAAAATAATGAGGGGCATAGATAAGGTAGATAGTCAAAATTTTTTCCCAAAGGTAGGGGAGTCTATAACGAGGGGACATAGATTTAAGGTGAGAGGGGAGAGATACAAAAGGGTCCAGAGGGGCAATTTTTTCACTCAAAGGGTGGTGAGTGTCTGGAACGAGCTGCCAGAGGCAGTAGTAGAGGCAGGTACAATTTTGTCTTTTAAAAAGCATTTGGACAGTTACATGGGTAAGATGGGTATTGAGGGATATGGGCCAAGTGCAGGCAATTGGGACTAGCTTAGTGGTATAAACTGGGCAACATGGACATGTTGGGCTGAAGGGCCTGTTTCCATGTTGTAAACTTCTATGATTCTATGATTCTATGATTCTATAAAATTGGGCAGATTCTGCTGGACACAGTTCAAATAACAGTTTAAATAAGAAGCTGCCCCAATGTTTGTGTTCTGCAAAAAAGGCTGGAAAGACCCAGATCGTCGGCGAGTAGTAATTGAGACCCAGGCTTCAAAATGGTTCAGGCCTCATGCCGACAACAGCAGGTGGGCAGTGGGCACAGCACTCCCGGTGCCCATCCCTTATCCGCCTGAAATTAAAACCAGCCCTTGTCTGTTTGTCAATCTCCCGTCAGGGCTCAATGTGGTGCTAAAATGATGCGGGGTTAAAGGGCGGGAGATAATTAGAACAAGGCACATAATTGCAATGTGACAAGCTTACATAGGCAGTTTCCATTGTAATTGTGGACATAGGAATTTTATAATGGAATGTGTGCAAACAGCATTTTTATATATATATATATATGGTCGTGCGTGAGTGCACAAGGTTACGTTTCAAAATATTAAATTCTTTGGAAAATAAAAATAAAATTTGAATTCCGTTCCTGCATATTAATTGGCAACAATAGTTAGCAGCAAGATTGAACTTATGAATCACCTTCTGCGCCTTGTTATAACCACTTTAATGAGACATGTCTTTACATTAGGTTGGAGGGTGAATGTTTAGTCTGACAGTTGGCTCCAAAGCTGCTCTAATTTGTTATTGAGTGGTTTTACATTATACAGCAATTTTCCCTGTAATTTAACGATCTAGTTCATCATTCACTGACAAAGCCAAAGGGGCAACAAGGAGAGAAACCTATGAAATTCAAACTAAAATGTGAATTGCTTTCCTGATAAACTAAGCAATTGCATTTTGAGGCAGTGCTCGTATATTAACCCCTATGAGGACTGAAAGAACTTTTTAATGGCTAAATGCTTTCCTTCGCTTATCTTTGCAAAAATATTCCAAACAAAATAGCATAATGAATTTTGGAAGTCACACTATAAGAATGATGCTACCAGGGCAGTGGTGAGGGAGTGCTGTATTGTCGGAGGTGCCGTCTTTCGGACAAGATGTTAAACCGAGGCCCCATCTGCCCTCTCAGGCGGATCTAAAAGATCCCATGGCACTATTTCGAAAGAAGAGCAGGGGAGTTCTGCCTGGTGGCCTGGCCAATATTTATCCCGCATCCAATATCACTAAACACAGATTATTTGGTCATTATCACATTGCTGATTGTGGGAATTTGCTGCGGGCAAATTGGCTGCTGAGTTTCCTCCATCACAACAGTAATTACTCTTCAAAAAGTAATTAATTGGCTGTAATGCACTTTGGGACGTCCCGAGGCCATGAAAAGCACTATAAAAATGTAAGTCTTGTGTGTGCAGACAATTGAAATTTGGACATAAAGTGTAAACTGTTGTATTGCAGTCCCCAAAAGTCAAAGGGGTAGATCTTAACTTTGTGCGATAATGTAGAACGAGCGATAGGGAGTCGGCAGCCCGTTTTATATCTCTCCCCATTTTTATTTCCATTGGCTTCAATGGGGAGAGATGTAAAACAGGCTGCCAACTCACTGTCACCCATGTTACACTCTCGCACAAAGTTAAGATCTACCCCAAATAGTCTTGGATGAGTCTCCATTCTTTCAAAAAGTATTAATACATTCAGATTAAACAAATTGCTTTAACACATCTGCAGTGAAACAATCAGCAAGACTTTCCAAATAAAGTCTAGAAGTTACATTTGGTGATGTGAGTTGTACAAACACTTAATGTGTTCGTATGACATTCCGATGTACGAATGTACGATATTAACCTGTTAAATGAGTTCACGTCTCATTAAAATAGCAGAGGAACATTATTTATCGCTAATCTGTTACCATCACTAACATTCAAATAAAAGGTTAATATCTTTTTAATGCACTATAGTCTCAATCAGTTCATATTCTGATCTGTAAAATACAGCAACAGGAGTTCTGCTCAATATCAACATTTGTCTTATTTTTGTATTCATTCATGGGATGTGGGCATCGCTGGCAAGGCCAGCATTTATTGCTCATCCCTAATTGCTCTTGAGAAGGTGGTGGTGAGCCGCCTTCTTGAACCGCTGCAGTCTGTGTAGTGAAGGTTCTCCCACAGTGCTGTTAGGAAGGGAGTTCCAGGATTTTGACCCAGCGACGATGAAGGAACGGCGATATATTTCCAAGTCAGGATGGTGTGTGACTTGGAGGGGAACGTGCAGGTGGTGTTGTTCCCATGTGCCTGCTGCCCTTGTCCTTCTAGGTGGTAGAGGTAGCGGGTTTGGGAGGTGCTGTCGAAGAAGCCTTGGCGAGTTGCTGCAGTGCATCCTGTGGATGGCACACACTGCAGCCACGGTGCACTGGTGGTGGAGGGAGTGAATGTTTAGGGTGGTGGATGGGGTGCCAATCAAGCGGGCTGCTTTGTCCTGGATGGTGTCAAGCTTCTTGAATGTTGTTGGAGCTGCACTCATCCAGGCAAGTGGAGAGTATTCCATCACACTCCTGACTTGTGCCTTGTAGATGGTGGAAAGGCTTTGGGGAGTCAGGAGGTGAGTCACTTGCCGCAGAATACCCAGCCTCTGACCTGCTCTTGTAGCCACGGTATTTATGTGGCTGATCCAGTTAAGTTTCTGGTCTGCTAATATTGCCTATTAATTTCAACCTTAAATCTGAATTTAGATTCAAGACCTGAATGTTAGTCATAAACTCTTGGTCTCGTCATCTGGGAGCACAATTATATATAATCTAGTGTAAGGACCTGATTCATTGAACTGAAAGAATATGAGAAAAATTGGATTCAGCATAAACATCATCAGAAAGTAATGTTATGCATTTGTTTTCTGAATAAGGTCACAACCGCAGTGATTGCCAGTAATGACTGAAATTATTAATTCAAATGAAAAAGTGACACAAACGTATTTTGGAATCCAGCTCATAAAAATCATTGAACAATTAAGCTCAGGAGGAGGCCATTTCAGCTCCTTATGTCTCTGTCAGTTCCAGCTGCACCCAGAGCTGTCTACTTTAGTCCCATCCTCCTGTTCTTTCTGCGTGTGTGTTTTCCTTCTTCAAAGTGTTCATCAAATTCTGACTTAAACGTTGTGATTAAATCAGCTTCATGTTCCACCTGTGGTAATATATTCTTTAAACATTATTGTTAGGTGTTTAAAAACTGTGCAAGTTTCCGGGTCCTTGTTTATACTTAATGCGGCAGAAATCGTACCTCGTTGCGCCATGTTTCACGGGCATAAAACGGGCACAACGAGGCCCAATTTCGGGGACTAACGCCCCAAGGACGCCTAAAAAAAAATCCGACCCGATATTGGGCTGCGCCGTTTATCAGGCACCGTGTTCGGGTCCCTTACATATGTAAATGAGGGGGCCCAAAGCCAGTTTTAGGGTTCCCTCGCTGAAATTAGTCTGCAATGAGCAGGACAAGAGTCGGGCCTGGCCCCACTCGGGATTCTTCAGGGGCCGTTAGGCCTTAGCAACAGTCGCCAATGAAAGCTGTATTTCATTTGAACTGACTGAGACGATAGTGCAGTACAAAGATATTAACCTGTAATTTAAAGAAAACGTTTATGGGGAGCCAGAGGGAGCAGGACTTCTACTCTTGGCTCCATAGCCATATTCAGGGCCCATGCCGGCCCATACTCATCCCCCCTCCCGTTCTCTTTCCCCCTCCCCTAACAATTACCGTAAGGGTTGCTGCCGGCGAGGCAGGTGGCCCGAAATTCGAACCAGCAGAAGAGCGAGCTGCCTATTGGAGGAGAAACAGGGCCCCGGCCACTCGCCCGCGTTATTTAGGTGAGGCCCGAGGCACAATGGCGGGCCTGGATCGGGCCTCCTGGTTCTGGCAGCATTGCAGCCGCATCATAGGGAACATAGGAATCGTCAGACGAAATAAGACCAAGGTCCATCCAGGAATCCTTCCACCGCCCTGTTAGTCGCAGGATACAACAATAACGGAGTTGTTGACTAATCATAACAATCAATCTCCATCAATAAGTCGATAACAGACCCAGACATGGGCTGAGGAAAACCCCCAGTGGTGGAGAGCTTTGGGAAACATAGGTCCAAAACAGATTGCTGACGAATTTCTACCCCCCAATATGCCAATGTCCTCATACTTAAGTTTTAGCTTCTGTTTCAAATAGTACCGCAATCAAGGACTCTCATCTGTTGCTGAAACCTCTATCGAGTAGATGAAGAAGCCTGCTTTCGTTGCCAGCTTTCGGTTTCTTGACCTTAAGCAGCTTTTCAGCAAACGTAGAGCTTCATAACCAGCACACTTTATAGTGATTAGGACGAATCTGCTTTCACTTTTTCTCACAGAGACATCTCCAATATTAACGAGCTGAAAATGGCTCTCAGCAGGAACATGGAAGCTGACATTTAAAATAAAAGGTCTGAAGAAGGGAACTGACTGAAGACTTAAGCGAAAGTTCACAGTCCGGATTAAAAGGAAGACTGTCTTCATTTCTACAAAGGCATTCGTTAGCATCAAGCCTCATATAGGGGTTCTTAAGAAGATACAAGGGCTCATCTTCTACATCATTGGGAGCTTTCAGGAACCAACAGGCCTTGTACCAATTGCAACAACAACAATTTACATTTATTTGGCGCCTTTAACGTAGTAAAACGTCCCAAGGTGCTCCACAGGGGCGATTATCAGACAAAAATTGACACCGAGCCAAAGAAGGAGACATTAGGACAGGTGAACAAAAGCTTGGTCAAAGAGGTGGGTTTTAAGCAGAGTCTTATAGGAGGAGAGAGAGGTGGAGAGACAAAGAGAATTGGGGAGGGAATTGCAGAGCCTAAGGCTTAGACAGCTGAAGGCACCACCAGCAATGGTGAATTATTTCAACAAAGAAATTATTTCCCCCCTATGTAAATCACAAACATGCACCTTTTCTTCTAACAAATGCTTTCACAATAATTCACCAATAATGCAGTGCAGCGAGGGGTTCTTTTACATGTAGCAGTGGAGACTCCTGTGGGCAGAACTCATCCGTATTCATGCATGATGTCCCCACATACGTCAGAATGATATTCCCAGCCATTTCAACTGATACATCCTGAAAGATGTTAAAAATACAACTTCCACAGGATTACCCTTGGGTTAAAGCCCTGTCCGTACCTTACTTATACCTTGGCTGGTGCACAACATGTAACTGGTTTGGAATTTGCAGTGTGACTAAAATGAAGAATTGGCTGAAATAATGGCCTTGATTTTTACAGTGGGGGAGGGAGAGCCCAGTAACGGCAGGACATCGTTTGAATAAATCTCTGCAGAGTCCCATCCGTCAACCAGCCCGGCCGACTGCCTGGCCGATGGATGGTGATAGGCGTCTAGCGGCAGGAGGGCTCCTAATGGTACCCGGCAGTCAGCTGGGGGGAGGGACGGGTGGAAATCACTGGGAAGGGATTGGGAGGGGGGGGGGAGAAGCATATGGCCATCATCGTGGGTGATGGGGGGCGGTGGGGAGGAGCCTCTGGTAAGGATTGAGGTGGGGGTGGTGGTGGTGGTGAGAGAGCAGTGGGTAGCCTGGATCAAGAGAGACCCAAGCCTTCTTTGTGAGGCTCGGAGAAGCACTCCAGCCCCTCCTGGCCCACAGGGCGACCTAAAATAAAACTTTCAGACTTTACCTGCCTGGGACTCTTTTGGCCCAGGATCCAGCTCCTGGTGGGTTTTGCCATGATGTGGGGGGGAGATGACACTGCCCCTCCCCTAGTCTCCTCCCCCTCTCAGGTCTTCAACTAAAATCACAGATCGGGTCCTGGTCACATCCTCGGACCTGATCTGCATATTTAAAGCTGGACCCTGCTTCCTTCCCACGGGTGTCCCCCTCGTCTGCTCAAAAGAGCAGGTTAATAGCGGGACGCGGAGGGAAGGCAACGGGATCGGAAGGGGTAAGTGACTCCCATTATTTTAACTGGCCCTCCCTCCCGTTTTCCACCAGGCAGGGACAATTAAAATCAGGGCCATCTCAATCCATCGGCATAAAAGGCAGTGGTTGCGATTCCAAATGGATCTTAGCCACAGCGCTGTCATTTTCTGCTTCGCAATAAATCAATTAAAAAAAAATTCTACTGACAGTCATGAGATCATTCCCTAAAAAGGACCGTGAGTAAATTATATCTAACACACTTCTTTCAAATTACTCTCTCTGCAATTTTAGTGGAGGTGTTAACCCATTTAAAATAAGCAAGTTAACAGTGCGATTAAAATGCAGATTACCATCATTCACAGTAATTTTCAGGCTGTAGTTCTGAATTAAAACCCAGACCAATGAACAAATAATTCGCCCAGGTTTGGTTTCCTAGGTACTTCCAGTCCCTACAATGATTGTTTTTCCAGTATCAAATATTATCGACTTTCAGAATCAGTGAGGGATTTAGACTTCTTCATTCAAAGCCTCAGTGACGTTCCTCTCCCACAGGGCTGTGGGGAACGAGCAGGGGAGTGGGACTAATTGGATAGCTCTTTCAAAGAGCTGGCACTGGCACAATGGGCCGAATGGCCTCCTTCTCTGATGTACCATACTGTGATACTATGATATGATACTATGTCAGATTAATCCTTTCTCCATTTAAAATGTTACTGCAGAAAACAGCTGCTGTAAATTTCGCCCTTGCATATCAGTCACTTTGGATAAGACATTGATGTCACCTTTCTCTGTGTGTTTACATCCCCTGTTGACAGCAGTCACATATCACAATTTAACAATGTCCACAGAAACCTCAGGCACATCGCAGTGCTATATCATTCTGTGTTGTCTTTAGTGCCTCTAAATTAATAATGTTAAGTGCATAAAGGCTCCTTCTCAGATTACATAATTTATACCAATAATTATAAAAGAACAGTTTAAACTATCACTCAAATAATTAATACAGATTTTTTTAAAAATCACAAATGATCTAAAAAGCACATAAAATTACATATAGAGATTACAGCACAGAAACAGGCCTTTCAGCCCATCTGGTCTATACTGGTGTTTATGCTCCGCACCAACCGCCTCCCACCCTACGTCATCTAATCCTATCAGCATATCCTTCTGTTCTTTTCTCCCTCATGTGTTTATCTAGCTTCCCCTTAGCATCGATGTTAATCACCTCATCTACTCCTTGTGGTAGCGAGTTCCACATTCTAACCACTCTCTGGGTAAAGAAGTTTCCCCTGAATCTCGCAGCAATGCTTCTTTTCATCGTTGGGAAATATGTGAGAGCTCCTTTCATGTAAGCTGCAGGACAACTGCAAGGGACAAGGGACAGCCCTCACCTCCCGTGTCATTTAACAGCGATAATGTTGGAGCTCAGCTGAAGGATATGGCAATTGTAAACGGATTCTGCTGGCTGCCTGGCAGTAACATCTCATCCATGGCAACCGAGTTCACTTGTGTAGGACGACTCAGACGCAGGTTACACATCGCATTGAAGCTGCTTGTTTGATGGTGGTCAAAAAAAGAGCAGAGCAAAAAGCAGGCATGGTTTTCTGAAACTCAATGGTTTATTCTGGTGAAATAATAGGGGTGGTTTTCACCTTCACTGTTTGTGCGGTAAAATGGCAGAACGGATCGCCCGCCCGTTATAGAACCTGCCCAATTTTAATTTCCATCGACTTCAATCCACTCCACCAATTTACTGCCCGAGTGGTGAATGTGAGAATTATGGACAATTTCTCAAACATAAAACTGCCTCATTTGGCACAGAAGCCACAGGCAGTTGTACGTCTCGGATCTTCATGACTGCCCTCTCAGATGGGGGTAAGAGACCCATGGCACTATTTTGAAGAAGAACAGGGGAGTTCTCCCCTGTGCCCCAGCCAATATTTATCCCTCAACCAACATCACTAAAACAAATTATCTGGTCATTATCTCATTGCTGTTTGTGGGAGTTTGCTGTGTACAAATTGGCTGATGTGTTTCCTACATTACAACAGTGACTACACTTCAAAAGTATTTCATTGTCTGTAAAGCACTTCGGGACGTCCTGAGGTCATGAAAGGCATTGTATAAATTCAAGAGAGAGTCTAACCACCTCCCCTTGACATTCAACGGCATTACCATCGCCGAATCCCCCACCATCAACATCCTGGGGGTCACCATTGACAAGGAACTTAACTGGACCAGCCATATAAATACTGTGGCTACTAGAGCAGGTCAGAGGCTGGGTATTCTGCGGCGAGTGACTCACCTCCTGACTCCCCAAAGCCTTTCCACCATCTACAAGGCACAAGTCAGGAGTGTGATGGAATACTCCCCACTTGCCTGGATGAGTGCAGCTCCAACAACACTCAAGAAGCTCGACACCATCCAAGATAAAGCAGCCCGCTTGATTGGCACCCCATCCACCACCCTGAACATTCACTCCCTTCACCACCGGCGCACCGTGGCTGCAGTGTGCACTATCCACAGGATGCACTGCAGCAACTCGCCAAGGCTTCTCCGACAGCACCTCCCAAACCCGCGACCTCTACCACCTAGAAGGACAACAGCAGCAGGCACATGGGAACAACACCACCTGCACGTTCCCCTCCAAGTCACACACCATCCCGACTTGGAAATATATCGCCGTTCCTTCATCGTCGCTGGGTCAAAATCCTGGAACTCCCTTCCTAACAGCACTGTGGGAGAACAGTCACCACACGGACTGCAGCGGTTCAAGAAGGCGGCTCACCACCACCTTCTCAAGGGCAATTAGGGATGGGCAATAAATGCTGGCCTCGCCAGCGACGCCCATATCCCGTGAACGAATAAAAAAAAAAAAGATCCTGTGACAAGAATAAAGCATTTTTGTCTAATATTTAGCTTGGTATCAGCTTGTTGAATTCTATTACGGTACACAAGGGGTTAAAAATTGCTACACTAGTAGAGGAATGTTCTACCTCGTTTTATTGCAACAATCGGTTGGTTTCCCTAAGAAGCAAGTATCTGAGAGAGATGCTCAATTCGAATACAAACATTCCTTGTTATTTGTTAAAATAGCCATTTGTCCGACAGCTGTTTTTGAACTTAAAAGGTGGTTATTTAAATTTTGCCAGTTGTTTTTATCAGGAATCGCCATTCTTGGTGTGGAAAGGATAGAGGACCATGACCTATAAAATTAATGTAGCACAAGAGTTGCAAACTATTTGTTATTTTCTACGACGCGAGGAGCCAGTGAAGCTCAACAGCTCCCGGAAAAATAAATGCTGTGTCACTGCTACTATTTAATAAATTTATTTTGCAAATAAAGCATTAAAACAAGTTCTAGCGTAATGTTATTCTGAGCGTGCTACAATATTTTACCTGGAGATCAGAGCAAGTGAAAGTACTTTTAAGAATATATGGAACTAAGATTCACAAGAAAGAAAGAAAAGGGAAAAAAAAGAATAAAAGAAAGAAAAGACTTGCATTTATATAGTGTCTTTCATGACCTCAGGATGTCTCGGAGCGCTTTACAGCCAATGAAGTACATTTTGAAGTGTAGTCACTGTTGTAATGTAGGAAATGTAGTTTGAAACCTGGAAGCTAAACATGTCTGGAGCAAAAAAGGGTGAAAGAAATCTAAAAATGTAACAGCTCCAAGCTGGAAAATCAACCTAAAGGCCTAGATTGTAACTTATCCAATGGTGGTAGAGAGTGTAAATATAATGTTGCTTCAAACATCGTCCTATATTACAACATTTACATATTTAATAATAACTAAATTTGGATTGATAAACAGTCATTTTTATCAGCTTTGATTCAGGTGTTGAAAGGTTGCTTGTATATTTCTGATTAATGTGCTTTATGTTACCGACACCTAGATTTGACAAGAACATTTATGAAATGATTCCTAAAATGGGCATGTCGTGCATGAATAATATCTCTTTGACTTTAATAGGTCAATGCTGAGTGAGGAGATTAGGCACGTCCTCGTTCACCTTCATAGTCCATAAATAGTAGCAGAATCATAGAATCATGGAATCATACAGCACAGAAGGAGGCCATTCAGCCCATTGTGCCTGTGCCGGCTCTTTGAAAGAGCTATCCCACTCCCCTACTCTTTCCTCATTGCCCCGCAATTTTTTCTCCTTCAAGTATTTATCCAATTGCCTTTTGAAAGTTACTTTTGAATCTGCTTCCACCGCCCTATCAGGCAGTGCGTTCCAGATCATAACGACTCGCTGCGTAAAAACAATTCTCCTCATCTCCCCCTCTGGTTCTTTTGCCAATTACCTTAAATCTGTGTCCTCTGGTTACCGACCCTCCTGCCAGTGGAAACAGTCTCTTCTTATTTAGTCTATCAAAACCCGCAGTACTGCACTGGAGTGTCAACCTGGATTGTGGGCTCAAGTCTCTGCAGGCTGCCAATGCAGGGCCTCACAGAATATTACCCTCCGTCCGAAGGACAGCACCCCTGACAAGGCAGCAACATCTGCACTGGAGTTCCAGCCAGGTTACCTCCTCCAGGAAGAAAGTAGGAGGTTTAGGGGTGGTCTTATAGAAGTCTATAAAATAATGAGGGGCACAGATAAGGTAGATAGTCAAAATCTTTTCCCAAAGGTAGGGGAGTCTATAACGAGGGGGCATAGATTTAAGGTGAGAGGGGAGAGATACAAAAGGGTCCAGAGGGGCAATTTTTTCACTCAAAGGGTGGTGAGTGTCTGGAACGAGCTGCCAGAGGCAGTAGTAGAGGCGGGTACAATTTTGTCTTTTAAAAAGCATTTGGACAGTTACATGGGTAAGATGGGTATAGAGGGATATGGGCCAAGTGCAGGCAATTGGGACTAGCTTAGTGGTATAAACTGGGCGACATGGATATGTTGGGCCGAAGGGCCTGTTTCCATGTTGTAAACTTCTATGATTCTATGATTCTAAAGAGAGAGCTTTTTTCTTCTGTGTGCAATGTCACAGGAGGTGAACTGCTCCTGTCTTTAAGACAGCATTCCTCTAACTCACTGTGAGCAGTGTGATAAGTGATTGACCAACACGGTTATAAGATGAAACGTAAGATGCTCCTAATCAATATTGTAGAAAGATATCTATGAATGGCCTTCCTTTTAGATTGCCTTTATTGAGGTGAAGTCCAATAAACAATCACTTTGAATCAAAAAATGATAAATAATTTCAGTACTTTCCTCAAAATCATATGAGAACATGTGTAAAGCTGGACAGAGCTGGAACATGATAATATATTACTATACTGACTCGTAATTTTTAAAAATTATTTTCATCCTGAGCAATTTTCCTCTGAAATAGATTTAAATTTTCGCAATGATCAGTTCAATACTGGTTTAATTTCTAAATTATTCCAGCCACATCTCTAGCTGTGGGATAATGAAGCTTTAATAAAAAAAAAATCCCCATACACTGTGATCTGCACGGTGAAAATGATCCATCAAAAAACATTGTCCTGGGTTTCTGATATGTTTTTTCTTTCTTTGTGTGCTGTACATTTTTTTCTGGGATGAATTTTCCTGAATGATTTCTTCTTTCTTTTGGCCTGTTTGGTGCCCCATACAGCTCGCCTGCTGAATGCGATTGAGGCCAGAGGGGGGGATTCCCTTCATCACCGGAATGGGCGGCCGTCCAAATGTCAAAAATGACCCCAGTGTGTCTGACACTAAAACAAAAGCAAAATACTGTGGATGCTCAAAACCTGAAGTAAAAACGGAAAATGCTGGAAATCACTCAGCCGGTCAGGCAGCATCTGTGAAGGGAGAAACAGAGTTAACGTTTCAGGCCGATGACCTTTCATCAGAACTGGAAGAAATCAGAGACTTAAGGCAAACTCAGATTTCCAGCACGGGTAGTATTTTTGCTTTCGTTTTCGTGTTTAATTCACTGCCGCTTCTCTTCCGGAAATGCCCCACCTCTGAATCATAGAAAGTTATGGCACAGAAGCAGGCTATTCACCCATCGTGTCCATGCCAGCCGAGAAAGAGCTACCCAGCTTAATCCCACTTTCCAGCAGTGGTCCGTCGCCCCGTGCGTTGATGAAGTTCTGCTCTTCTCACCGACGGGATTTCCATTTGTCTTAAATTCCTTAACTTCTTCCAGTTCTGATGAAAGGTTTCTTTCTTCGCAGATGCTGCCTGACCTGCTGAGTATGTTTTCCCGCATTTTCGGTTTTTCGTCCCAGTGTGTCTGAACCTGAAGAAGTCATCCTCGGTCTCACACTGGTTCTCGGGCAGTAAAGCATTTATAGTCTTCGGCTTGAGGCAGCTCCTGTCCTTGGCCATCATCCTACTCACTTCACTAAACAAGTCTTTTTTTCTTGCCATCCGCATTTCCGTGGGGCACAGTCGGCAGCACAGACGTTAGTTGGGCCACAGAGCCAAACCAAGACACGTTTTGGGTTTTAACGGGGCTTCTCCTGACGCCGACACAATGCGATAACTTGTTATTTCCCCCGGATTTGTCAGCAGTTCACATTTGACAGCTTCGTCTTCCAGCCGCTCTCTCGTGCTGTCCGACTGTTCAATTACATTTGGAAACCTGTCAACCAAAGTCAAGAGTTTATAGCTAGATTCACAGCTAGCTGCATGCCTGTTGTCAGAATGGTGGGCTTCTGGTAAATTTCAATCTCACATTCTGCAAATGCCAATCTTTTCATTATCTGTAGGTGCGTCAATCCAGAGGTTTCGAACTGGGGACAGAAATGTGGATGCAACTCATTCCATTTCCATCTTCCTCCATTTGGCCAGGTTGGGAGGCCTCTGAGTCGAAAGGTTAATAGATTCGAGAATCCACTCCAGTACATTCGGCTGACATTTCAGCGCAGTACCAAGGGATTAATTAGATCCTTTGGACGATTTTTTTAAAATTCGTTCGATTGTTAAACTGAGGCCCTGTCTGCCTGTCCCAGTGGTTCAGGCGGATGTTAAAGAGCCCATGAGCATTATTTGAAGAGCAGGGAGTGGCCTTGGCCAAAATCTTCCCACCAAAAGATAAATTAACTGGTCATTGATCTTATTGCTATTTGTCGGACCTTGCTGCGCTCAAAATGGCTGCCAGGTTCAAACGTCCTTTGAGGTAATTCCTCGTATGTGAAGAATTTGGGAAGAGAAGCAATGAGGCGCTATGGGGTACATTTTATGAGTGTGTGCTGGACTGAAAGTTGTGCGGGAATCAAATCAGATTCACTTGACACTTACACCCAGTTCCCTAATGTGCGATCCCGTCAAAAAAAAACAAGCGGATACCAAAACTGCAGATCAAGAATCCGTGATCAGCAAACAGCTATCAATAAAATTAGTGAGGAGAATAAAGAAAACCAGCGAAATGACTCAAATAATTACTTTGCACTAGTTTCACCTGACAGTTTCTGTCTTCACACAGGGAGGTTTATACAACGAAAGATAACATCGATGACATGTGAAATAAACACAATTCTGAAAAGAATCGCTAAATTACCCATAAGTATTAATTTTAGGAATACCTGCAAAAGGTTTCCCTGTACCAGCCTACCCTCTGTCTGGGTTCTGAGGCTTGATGTCTGCTTCAGTCCCGGAAATGGAAATGTCACCTGGTCCTTGGGCACTCGGTTAGGGTTAGTGTGTGTCTCTCCGTCTGTATGCACACATGCATGTGTTTCTGTGAGTGTGTGTCTATGCACACATGTGCATCTGTGTGTCTGCATGCGTATGTGTTTCTGTGAGCGTGTGTCTATGCACGGACTGCATTTGTGTGTCTGCGTGCACGTGTGCATGTGTGTGCGTTCATGTGATGCATCATGGGAGTTGCAGCTGGGCGTAAATCCTGCCTTCCACCCAATCCCATGGGTTTCCCGGTTGGCGAGTTAGGTTAAAATTGTCCCCTACTGAGTTGATCAGTCAGGTGTTTCATACATCTCTGTGCGGCATTTCCAGTGCAGATGATGCCTTTGCTGGAATGGAAGGAGATGCAGCCCCAAAAAAGTGCCCCGCTGGCTCTGAGCACGAATGCACGGTGGATTTTCAGTGAGGACCAGGCACCGACACTAGGGGCACCCAATTTCCAGGTCATCACCTACTGTCCCCAAAGTTCACCACCAGCGGAGGTTCACTGGGCAGAAAATTGCCCATGTGTTGGAAATGAGCAGAGTGCCAGAAACAATCAAATGACTGTAAGCTCCACCCACCGTGGTTATTGAATGCACAAGAGGGCCTAACAGGCCTCATGAATCTGGTATTAGATCAGTGAGCTTGAATTGGTGCAATTATACAACAACCAGCTGAACTAGTGACAAAACATACGAACAATGACAGACAGGAAAAGGTCGCGTGTCCAGCCAGCCTGTCCCGCACAATTGTGATACCTTGCGTATCACAATATATAACTCCCCACCCCACCCAAAACCATGTGATCCCCCGGGAGTGGTGAAAAAAAGATAGAAACCCCAGGCCCATTATGGAGCAAAAATAAATCTGGGAAATTCCTCTCCGACCCTCCCTTAAGCGATCGAAGCTAGTCGAGGAAATGACTCTGGCCCCGATAATTCTATGCAGTACCTTCCTCCAGCATGAAGGTAATCTCCACTCCAGCCAGAAACAGATCCAGTTCTCACTTGAAGGAATTTAGTGAATCGGCGTCCACCGCACAAGCCGACAGCCTGTTCTAGAGATCCACTAGGTCTTTTTAAAAATTCGTTCATGGGATGTGGGCGTCGCTGGCGAGGCCGGCATTTTTTGCCCATCCATAATTGCCCTTGAGAACGTGGTGGTGAGCCGCCTTCTTGAACCGCTGCAGTCCGTGTGGTGACGGTTCTCCCACAGTGCTGTTAGGAAGGGAGTTCCAGGATTTTGACCCAGCGACGATGAAGGAACGGCGATATATTTCCAAGTCGGGATGGTGTGTGACTTGGAGGGGAACGTGCAGGTGGTGTTGTTCCCATGTGCCTGCTGCTCTTGTCCTTCTAGGTGGTAGAGGCCGCGGGTTTGGGAGGTGCTGTCGAAGAAGCCGTGGCGAGTTGCTACAGTGCATCCTGTAGATGGTACACACTGCAGCCACAGTGCGCCGGTGGTGAAGGGAGTGAATGTTTAGGGTGGTGGATGGGGTGCCAATCAAGCTGGCTGCTTTGTCCTGGATTTGTGCCCTTGCTACCCTCAGTGCTTCCTCCAAGTGGTGCTGGCATCTAATCTAGATCTGGCCTTGTACAACTTAAAATTGTGACCCCCTAAACTATTTAATTGGAACAAACTGCCAACTGGAACACAATCTATTTCCTTCATCATCTTGTGAACCTCGATCAGATCACTCTTAAGTCTACGTTTCTCTAAAGAACATAAGAAAATAAGAAATAGGAGCAGGAGGAGGCCATACGGCCCCTCAAGCCTCCTCCGCCATTCAATAAGATCATGGCTGATCTTCAACCTCAACTCCACTTTCCCGCCCAATCCCCATATCCCTTGATTCCCTTGCAGTCCAAAAATCTATCGATCTCAGTCTTGAATATACTCAACGACTGACCTTCCACAGCCCTCAGGGGTAGAGAATTTCAAATGTGTAGAGTCCCAGCTCTTTTAACCTAGTCTAATAACGAAGATGCTTCAAACTGGGAATTAATCTAGTGGCCCACCTTTCGAAAGCGTCATGTAAGGAGACCAAATCTGGACACAGTATTCCAACTGAATCCCAACCAAGGTCTTGTACAAGGACAAAATAGTATAGTTCAATGTTAAGTGACATGCAATATAGTGCATGATAAAAAATGTGCTTATAGTATTCATCAGAGAATTGAATGTTTGTTCAACTAGGACTTGAACTACGTGTGCCATTATTTTTTCTTTTATAATTCCCATTTACCTCCATTCCATTGATTAGAAATGATCATATTCAATTGCATTTTCTTGTACTGTTGTGACTGATGATTGATTTTTATATGACGTTAGGGTAGATGGTTTTGCAATCATTAAAAGGAACCCAATTCTAATCATACAATTGTGAGATAACTTGTGCTAAAGTGAATCAAAATAAATGTTATTTTCATAGAAAATCAACTCACTTAACAGCAAATAGTTTGGTTTAGATGTCTGTATTGCAGTAACAATTTCTATTTAAACGAGGTTGCTGTCATACATTGTAATACTAAGATATGAATAGAGCTGATTTAGTTTACAGATTTTATAACACTGTACTATCAAGAACATGGCAAACAGTCTCTAAGCAGAAAAATTGTATTTCTTTTTGATATTCCAAACCATTAATTTTTAAGACTCCCCAGCAAACAAATCTTGCTACACATTACCCCAGCAACAGCCATGCAAGAGTATTTTCCAAAATGTATTGTACGAGCATTTTGTGCTGCACCATTCTTGTGCACTCACTTGAGAAGAAGGTTAATAAATATTAATGAAACCTTGAAGGAAGGGATTGCAGAGTTGCTTACTGGAGGCAGGAATAGTGGATTGGTGTCACAATATACTGCATCAAGAATGTAGATAGAGCGTTGCATAGACAAGGCTTGCATTCCCTTGAGTATAGAAGGTTGAGGGGTGATCTAATTGAGGTGTTTAAAATGATTAAAGGTTTGATAAGGTAGGTAGAGGGGAGTCCTGAACAAGGGGGCGTAACCTTAAAATTGGAACTGGGCCGTTCAGGAGTGATGTCAGAAAGCATTTCTTCACACAAAAGATAGTGGAAATCTGGAACTCTCTTCCCCCAAAAAGATGTTGAAGATGTTGAAAATTTCAAAACTGAGATTGATAGATTTTTGTTAGGCAAGGGTATTAAGGGTTACGGAACCAAGGCGGCCAAATGGAATTGAGATTCGGATCAGCCATGATCTAATTGAATGGCGGAACAGGTGTGAGGGGCTGAATGGCCTTCTCCTGCACACACAGCGAGCGCTCGATGTATGGCTGGTGGTAGAATCGATGTTTTGCTTTGAGATGGAGAAAGAAAGAAATTGCATTGATTTAGCACTTTATAATGTTTGGATTACAGGTCGAAGTGTAGCTATAGTTGTTATTTAGACAACAATGACAGCTATTTTGCACACAGCAAGATCCCACAAACAACAAATAAATGAACGACCGGATAAACTGCCCTGGGATCTTCTACATCCACCTGATCAGGCATATTAAGATTTCAGTTTAACATCTCATCTAAAAGGTAGCGTTTCTGACAATACAGTCCTCCCTCAGTATTGCATTGAGATATCAATCAAGAGCACGTATTCAAGTCCATAACTGCAACTTAAACCCACAACCTTCTTGACTTAAGGGCAAGAATGCTACCAACTGAGCCAAGCTGACATTAGTGCTTTCTTAATCAGAGAAAACCTGAAACTGACTCTACCTTGGTTACTAAATGGCCAGTTAGATGGCATGATATTGTAAAGCAGAGAAGGGGAGAAAGTCGATCTGAGATTTAATTAAGTGAGAAATTAAAGAGAAGAAATTACCATTCCAAGAGACAGAACCAATAGCAAGGCTGAGACCGTGAATTGATGCTCCGAGATACCTATATACTCCTATATGAAATTCCTGCTATTTTGGTGGAGGTTAACCCATTTAAAATAAATATGTTCATGCTTCCTCTAAACTAGCGGAGAGAAGAATTTCAGATTAACGGATTAAGCATGCGAAGGCCAGTACCCCTTTTACCCATTGCATCTGGTCCTTATCTGAACAACCAAACTGGAGCATTGATCAGAACTAAAGATGTGCCTTACCTTACTAAGTCCTTGTTGGCAAAGCTCAGTTCCAGTTTGTGACCTTCCCTACTAGCTCTCTGCCGTGTCAGGTGGTCAGCACTAAATCGCAAGGCCTGGATGCCTGCGTCTGCATCTCTGCTGCCAAATGGATAGTTGAAAATCCATGCAGACAAAGAAATTCTGAGTTTTTAGATTTTTTTTCCAGCAAGGAACCTGTGCTGGTTTTAAAATGGCAGTACTTGTTGCTGGAAGAAGGATGTCCTGACCTTTGTGATGTTTACTACCTGGTTCAGGTAGCTTGCGGTGACTCGTTAAGTTCCCCAGGGCTCTCCTTGTGACTCCAGATTAACTTGCAATAGCCGGGGAAAAGGACTCAGCAGGTGTGCATAATCTCCAGCAGAGAAGGTTGCAAACAGGAGGTTGGCTGTGCCATGTATGCGTGGCCTTTCCCACTTCCCTCGTGGCAGCAATCATCCTGGGAAGCTCCTTCTCAATGGTTGGTCAGCCTGCCACCAATCACTCATTCATTTACGGGTCCTTTCGCTGCAAACTCATTCACGCATCAACTGTGGCCCAATTATCTTCAAGGAAGAAGCTCCATTGATGGCCATGCCTTCGGCTGTCTACGCCCCAAGCTCTGGAATTCCCTCCCTAAATCTTTCTGCCTCTCTACCTCTTTCCCCTCCTTTTAGACGTTCCTTAAAACCTACTTCTTTGACCAAGCTTTTGGCCAGCTATCCTAATGTCCCTTTACGTTGTTGTTCAGTGTGGAGACTCAGGTCCTAACCAGCCACGTAACAGATATTCACAGAGCATGTATCAGTAAGATCTTGCATCATTGTATAAAGAGCAGTGAATTATGAATAGAGAAATCACCACAGAGCATGTACTCTGTTTAAACCTCGGAGGGAAAGGATTCTATCAAACACAAATGATGAATGTTTAAAGCAACCTGCCAATGGACTTATTCCTTAGATTAGGACATTGATTATGAAAGGGGAACATTGGCTTGCATCTAGTAGATCTGCCGGTGACTAAAACCACACCATGAGCTGAATCTAATGTTTACATTGTTTATTATAATTGGTAAGTCACACAACACGGATGCAGGACGATCGGAATCAAACGTAAAACTTAAATCAGCGATCTGAAGTAATGTTTGCATCTTACAAGCCTGTCAAAACTGTCCCAGATTACCAGAAAAACTGTTTGCAGAAGAAATCCTAAATGTTATTAAATCTGAAACAGAGCTCCTGGTGATATTCTGACAGGTTGTTGGAGAGGGGAAGAAAATGGTAGGCACTGACATATCAGTCGTAACCCGCTATTTCACATTATCTCTGGAGCTTATAAATAGATGCCGTGTAAACAAGTATCTGAGAACACAAAAGGCAGGCTGGAACGAAATGATAACGCTTCTAATGGTAAGCTTTTCCTCAGGATCTGCATTAATATTCAACAATGCAAAGAATAAATACTTATGACAGCCTCTTGGGGTTAATTAGGAGGCTAGAGGATATGAATACAATTAGACTCAAGTTTTCATTTTCTAGCTTATCGGTGATGTTTCATTTATAACTTCACGTAATATATCAAAACACAAGCAGGGAAATAATCTCAGTGATCAAAGTTATGCAAATATTAAGGTCATTGACAAAAGAGCCAGAGGTGAGATGAGGAGAATTTTTTTTAACGCAGAGAGTTGTTGTGATCTGGAACGCACTGCCTGGAAGGGCGGTGGGAGCAGATTCAGTAATAACTTCCAAAAGGGAATTGGATAAATAGTTGAACGGGAGAAATTTGGAGGGTTACGGGGAAAGAGTAGGGGAGTGGGACTAATTGGATACCTCTTTCAAAGAGCCAGCACAGGCACGATGGGCCGAATTGCCTCCTTCTGTGCTGTATGATTCTATGATTACACACAATGGGGTTAGATTTTTTGACTTTGTGCGATAGTGTAAAACGGGTGATAGTGAATCGACAGCTCGTGTTACCTCTCTCCCCATATTTATTTACATTGACTTCAAACGGAAATAACAATGGGGAGAGATGTAAAACAGGCTGCCGATTTGTTATCACCCATCAAAGTCAAAATGTACCTCAATCATTAGCATTTTTCCAGAGTAGAAAATTCTAGCAAATGATGTGGGTTTTTTTTGTTTCCAACTGAGTTAAGAATTGCTTCATGTTGCAATTACTAATGAATCTCCTGTGGCATTACTCACATGGGGCTCGATATTACCAGGGCTGCGGGTTCGCGGCGGGGGGTCTATTGGGTGCGTGGGTAACGTGCCCGGTGAAATCAGTCTGCCCCGCGCGCAATCGCAGCATAATTGGATCCAGTTACCTGGTCTTCCGGGTTCCCCGCTGCTGAGCTGCGCATCGGGCGGGCTGCGCATGCGCAGTAAGGTCTGTCAGCTGGAGGAGCTCTATTTAAAGGGGCAGTCCTCCACTGACAGATGCTGCAACAAATAGGAAAAATTACGGCATGGAGCAGCCCAGGGGGACGGCTGCTCCCAGTTTAATGATGCCTCACTCCAGGTATCATTGGATGGAGTGAGGAGGAGGGGGAGGACAGAGATCTTCCCCCCGGCCACCTCTGCCACCAAGAAGGCCTGGCTCAAGGTGGCAGAGGAGGTCACCTGCACCACCAACATATCGCCCACCTGCATGCAGTGCAGGAGGCGCTGCAATGACCTAAGTAGGTCAGCCAAAGTGAGTACACTTACTCATTCCCCTACACTCCATCTGCCACATCACCGTCCCCACCCCACACCTCCTTCTGCACTGCCAACACTACTCTGTCACATCACCCCTCATACCCACTCAAACCTCATCCTCATCTTACCTGCACTTACTCACCTCGCCAGTACTCATCCCGCCACTACCACTCAACCCAATCCTCATACAATCTCATGGTTCTATCTCATACTCACCCTCTCGTGCATCTCTTTCTTGGTCAGCCTCACTCAACCTGCCACTACCTGTGCTGCAGCCACAGGGCATGCATCACATATGTGCAGTAGGCAGCGTAAGGCAAACATGTCGTGAGCATGAAAGGGATGCACAAGGGTGTTTGAGGGTTTGTCATGGTTTTTACTTATATTTAATTTCTGAGCAACTCACATAACATATTATATTGGCACCACTACTGCCATGTCTTTGCGAATCTTGTCTAGTTTGTGCAATAATGCCCTTTCCTGAGGATCACAATGAAGACCCACACCTGATGCCATGCATTGTGTCACTGCAGAGTGGGTGTAGGTGTATTTGCAGGGCTCTTTTGTGCAGATGACTGAGAGACGTCAGCGATGTCCCCGGTGGCACCCTGGAAGGATGCGGAGGAGAAGTTGTTGAGGGCAGTGGTGACTTTGACAGCGACAGGTAAGAAGATGGTGCTCGGGCCAGCCGGGAGCAGCTCGGCATGAAGGAGGCTGCAGATGTCCACGACTACATGTCGAGTGACTCTGAGCCTCCGTGTGCACTGCTGCTCAGAGAGGTCCAGGAAGCTGAGCCTCGGTCTGTGGACCCTGTGGCGAGGGTAGTGCCCTCTGCGACGCATCTCTCTCTGCGTTTGCCCTCCCTCCTGCTGTGCAGGTGGATGTGTCACAGCACTGTGTCAGAGGTGGACGGTGTGGCCGGCGAGGCTGGTGATGCTGTTCGCCCTCCGAGGAGGTCATGACTGCAGCTACGGCAGCCCCCATCCGGAAGATGTACATCTGAGGGGGTCCGCAAGGTAGGTACATGTGTCTGGACACCGGGGTAAGTGTGCAAGTTGGTGAATTTTATTGTTTGGAGGAGGATGGTGGAGGCCAAACTTTGTCCCAAGTGACAGAGTGGCCTCCTGCAATGAGTGAGGGTCTCTCCCCCCCACCTGTCAAATGGACCTTTGCTGCTGCCACAGGCTGATGGCTGCAACACGTCCATTTGAACTGGGAGTGTTTCCCCCAGTACGGGAAACAGTCCCATTTGTTTGCAAAATCCCACCCCATGAAAAATATCTCCTTAATCATGTCTATAAACGATCTGAAATACCTAAATAAATACTTTAAGTGGCACCCCGCCGGCTTTAACGGCCTGCGGGAGTCCCACCTGCGGGGGCTGCGCGCGCACGTCGGCGCGTCTGTGGGGAACCCGGAAGTGGGCGGGTTGGAGCCGGGCTCCCGACCCGCTCCGGGAATCCCCGATTTTCGGAGCCCCCCCGCCAGGAACGCACCCGATAGCGGGTGCTAAAATCGACCCCATGGAGTCTAGAATTGTGATAATGTGGAATTGTGTTTTACCTGGCCTACTGCTTCAAGGCCACTGGTCAAGTACTGTCCATGCAGAAGTGGTCTCAATAACTAAATAACGGAGGCTGACAATACCGTCCGCACCAGTTACACCGTCCACACTTATCCCAGACGGCAGCTTATATCGGGCAAATGGTGCCAACCATTTGTCATCACCCAAGAAGTCAATTACAAAGGCGCTGCTTATAATGTATTAAGTGCGCCAACTATTTCGGGCAGCTCATTAAGTGCTTACTCTGTACTTACCGATTTAAAAGGCTCCGCTGATTTCAGGCAAAGTCGGGTCTTCGAGCAGTTTCAGTCAGCTGTTCGCACCTCGTTAAAGTGCGATTACCTTAGTGATGAGATTCTGGAAACAACTGCGAACCAATTAGGAGAGGCAGTTACTAAGTGGAGATTTCCTGTTCTTTAAAAATATGTTGGTCACTTCACTATTTTGGTTTCACTGCCCATCGCGTATGTCGGGCAAATCGCATTAACCACCAGTACACCCGCTTTAAACGATGGGGACGGCACTCAGGAGCTGGAAGTAAGTGGTAGATAGAGACCCAAAGCCAAAGCCAAAGATAAAGTGTAAGGAATCTTACAACACCAGGTTATAGTCCAACTGGTTTAAAAATTGATAAAGAGGAGGTACTAGAAAGGCTGACTGTACTCGAAGTAGGTAAGTCACCAAGGTTGTTGAGGGAAGTAAGCGTGGAAATTGCGGAGGTACTGGCCATAATCTTCCAAACATCCTTAGATACAGGGGTGGTGCCAGAGGACTGGAGAATTGCAAATATTACACTTTTGTTCAAAAAAGGGTGTGAGGATAAATATAAGCTGGTGTTGTAAGATTCCTTACATTTGTCAACCCCAGTCCATCACCGGCATCTCCACATCAAAGATAAAGTGATCCAGCTAGTGATGTAATACCATCTCCCATCCAACCTGACCTTCCCAGTGCGTTTGCATCTATTTTCCAATTGGAACACCTTACCTCTCTGCCTCATTGAACATACAACATTAACATAAAAGGGTAGCAGTTCTGCTTCTGCACTTCCTAAACCACGATGTTACATCTACTTTAGTGAATGGAGTTGCTGTTAAAGTCATTTTAGTTCAGCATTTTGCTTTGAAATCAAATTTAAAATTCTCATCCTTGTTTCCTAATCCCTCCATGGACTCACCCCTCCCTATCTCTGTAACCTCCTCCAGCCCTACAACCCTCCGAGAACTCTGCACTCCTCCAATTCTGGCTTCTTCCACATCCCCGATTTTCATCACTCCACCACTGGCGACCATGCTGCCTAGGCCCTAAGCTCTGGAATTCCCTCCCTAAACCTCTCCGACTCTCCACCTCTCTCTCCTCCTTTAAGGCGCTCCTTAAAACCTACCTCTTTGACCAAGCTTTTGGTCACCTGTCCTAATATCGCCTTCTTTGGCTCAGTGTCAATTTTTTTTTTGTCTGGTAACACTCCTGAGAAAAGCCTTGGGACATTTTACTACATTGAAGGCACTATATAAATGCAAGTTGTTGTTGAATTACAGACCAATCCTACAGGTTGTCATATATCTATGAAAAATCACGTGATGCGCTATTTCATTTCACTAAACATTTTATACTTCTAATTTATTTCAAAACTATTCTTTAGAACCAAGATTCTTGGAACAATTCTAAATTAACTTATTTTAAAGTATGTGACGTAAAGTTGTGCATTCAGCAGGATTAGAAGTGGCTTATTAAAAACATACTAGTTTTCAAAAGCTGGTCTAGAAATAAACCTACACAAGATTGTTTTTTTATAGACCAATGAATAAGACAAATTCTAGAAAGCACAGTGGTATAACACATTGCTGAAGGATATTATTTTAAAAAATCATAATTAGGTCTAAACTCTCATGACATTGAGAAGCTGTAATACGGGTCACATGTCTATAAAAAGCAAGAAGACATTTTGTTCTGATTGAATGAGCAGTGCATTAAGTGAATTGGAAACTAGAGGAACCTGTATCATATCCTGAAAAGGCAAATATTATTTGAAACCACTTCACCCTTTCCCCATTTAGGGTAAGTTTCGGAAAAGGCGCAGTACTGCTCGGCTGCTGTGGAGATTAGGTGAGAACTTATTTTTCCCGCAAACAGGCAAATTTATTGCAAACCACAGCTGAAATTGGTACAGACGTATGATTTTCAAACTAGATTTCCCTGGTGATGAAGGGATTTTCATTACTATATTATGAATGAATTTTGCATGCTAAAAATGGCAGTTACTTTTGGGACAATTTCCTAAAAAAAAAATTCCAAGTAACGTAATTTGTCAAATTATATGTGTCAGCTTGCAATTTATAATCAGAATAAATTTAATCAGAGGGCGTCATTAGAAATTTTTGAAATAATTAAATTGGCTTAAAGACTGATGGCGTGCTCCTTGTCACCTGGCACACAGACATATTTCTTTATAATACCATTACGTGTACACATGTAACCTACTTTAATACCTTTTGCTTTTTTTATTTGACTAAATAAAACATCAATGGAGCTAGCCTTGTTTCCTGAATCTATGTTGCTGCGTCACTTGAAAATATACAAGAACAATTTGGCTTTGGTGCATCTTTAAAAAAGAAGTGAAAGATAGAACTTGCATTTCTATAGCACCTCTTATGACTTCAGGACATCCCAAAGTGGTTCACCATACTTGAAGGTAAATCAGTGTCAGAGCAGTGGGAGGCATTCAAGGGGGAGACTCAAGGGGTTCAGAGTAAACATGTTCCCACAAAGAAAAAGGGTGGGACTCCCAAATCTAGAGCCCCCTGGATGACAAGGAGCATACAGGGTAAGACAAGGCAGAAAAGGGAATCTTATGTAAGACACCGAAAGCTCAACACTGAGGAAAGCCAAGAGGAGTATAGAAAGTGCAGGAGTGAAATTAAAAAGGAAATTAGGAAAGCAAAGAGAGGGCATGAAAAAATACTAGCAAGTGAAATCAAGGCAAACCCCAAAAATGTTTTATAAATACATAAAGTGCAAGAGGATAACTAAGGAAAGAGTAGGGCCCATTAGAGACCAAAAAGGTAACCTATGTGTGGAGGTGGAAGATGTGGGTATGGTTCTTAATGAATACTTTGTGCCCGTTTTCACAAAGGAGGGGGACGATGCAGACTTTGTAGTTAAGAAAGAGGAGTGTGAAATATTGGATGAGATAAACCTAGTGACAGCGGAAGTATTAAGGGGTTTAGCATCTTTGAAAGTAGATTAATCGCCAGGCCCAGATGAAATGTATCCCAGGCTGTTAAAAGAAGCAAGGAAGGAAATAGCGGAGGCTCTGACCATCATTTTCCAAACCTCCCCGGCTACAGGCATGGTGCCAGAGGATTGGAGAACTGCTAACGTTGTACCGTTGTTTAAAAAGGGAGAAAAGGATAGACCTCGTAATTAAAGGCCAGTCAGTCTAAATTGGGCAAATTATTGGAATCAATTCTGAGGGACAGTATAAACCGTCATTTAGAAAGACATGGATTAATCAAGGACAGTTAACATGGATTTGTTAAGGGAAGGTCATGTCTGACTAACTTGATTGAATTTTTTGAGGAGGTAACAAGGAGGCTTGATGAGGGTTGTGGGTTTGATATAGTCTACATGGATTTTAGCAAGGCTTTTGACAAGGTTCCACATGGTCAGAAAAGCAAAAGCCCATGGGATCCAGGGGGAAGTGGCAAATTGGATCCAAAATTGGCTCAGTGGCAGGAAGCAAAGGGTAATGGTTGACGGATGTTTTTGTGACTGGAAGGCTGTTTCCAGTGGGGTTCCGCAGGGCTCAGTACTAGGCCCCTTGCTTTTTGTGGTATATATTAATGATTTAGACTTAAATGTAGGGGGCATGATTAAGAAGTTTGCAGATGATACAAAAATTGGCCGTGTGGTTGATAGTGGGGAGGAAAGCTGTAGACTGCAGGAAGATATCAATAGACTGGTGAGGTCGGCAGAAAAGTGGCAAATGGAATTCAATCTGGAGAAGCGTGAGGCAATGCATTTGAGGAGGTCAAACAAGGCAAGGCAATACACAATAAATGGGAGGATACTGAGAGGCGTAGAGGAAGAGAGGAACCTTGGAGTGCATGTTCACAGATCCCTGAAGGTAACAGAACAGGTAGATAAGGTGGTTAAGAAGGCACACGGGATACTTTCCTTTATTAGAATATAAGAGCAGGGAGGTTATACTGGAAGTGTATAAAACACTTGTTAGGCTACAGATTGAGTACTGCATACAGTTCTGGTCACCACCTTACAGGAAAGATGTGATTGCACTAGAAAAGGTACAGAGGAGATTTACGAGGATGTTGGCAGGACTGGAGAATTTTAGCTATGAGGAAAGATTGGGGCTGTTTTCTTTGGAACAGAGGAGGCGGAGGGCTGATTTAATTGAGGTGTATAAAATTATGAGGGGCCTAGGTAGAGTGGACAGGAAGGACCTATTTCCCTTAGCAGAGAGGTCAATAACCAGGGGGCATAGATTTAAAGTAATTGTTAGAAGGATTAGAGGGGAGCTGAGGAAAAATGTTTTCACCCAGAAGGTGGTGGGGGTCTGGAACTCACTGCCTGAAAGGGTGGTAGAGGCAGAAACCCTCATCACATTTAAAAAGTACTTGGATATGTACTTGAAGTGCCGTGACCTACAAGGCTATGGACCAAGTGCTGGAAAGTGGGATTAGGCTGGGTAGCTCTTTTTCCATCGGCACAGACATGATGGGCCGAATGGCCTCCTTTTGTGCTGTAAATTTTTCTATGTTTCTATGTTTTACAGACAATGAATTACTTTCAAAGTGAAGTCACTGTTGTAATGTAGAAAACGTGGCAACCAAG
This sequence comes from Heptranchias perlo, assembly GCF_035084215.1. Lineage (NCBI taxonomy): Eukaryota > Metazoa > Chordata > Chondrichthyes > Hexanchiformes > Hexanchidae > Heptranchias > Heptranchias perlo. The sequence continues at coordinate 59,532,899 of NC_090339.1, read as the reverse complement.
TTGCATACAGCAAGGTCCCACAAACCATATTAATGACTAGATCATATGTTTTAGTGATATTGGTTGAAGGGAAAATATTGGCCAGGACATCAGGAAGAACACCCCTACTCATCTTCAAAATGTTGCAGCTGAACATCTTCTGTCCACCTCAGACAGTAGACGGGGCCTCGGTTTAACGTCTCATTCAAAAGACAGCACGTCTGACAGTTCAGCACTCCCTCAGTACTGAACTGGGGTGTCAGCCTAGATTTTGTGCTCAATTCCCATGGAGTGGAGTGGGACTTGATATCCACAGCCTTCTGACTCAGAAGCAAGAGTGCTACCAACTGAGCCGCAGCTGGTCGTACTTCCCAGCCCCATGACCGCTACAACCGAGAATGACAAAAGCAGCAAAGTCATGGACAGAGCATCACCTCCAAGCTCCCTCCAAAGTCTCACAGCATCCTGATTTGAGCATTGATCTCTGACCCTTCATCGTCACTTGCCAAAATCCTGGAATTCCCCACCTGGCAATAGTGTGGGAGCACCATCACTACATGGACTGCAGCAGTTAAAGAAAGCAGCCCACCGCCATCTTCTCAGGTCAACTAGGGCTGGGCAATAAATGATGTCTCACCCACGTCACCCTCAATCCAAGAACAAATATAAAAAAAACAGGTCTAGTAACTAAACGTTGTAGAACTTGCTCAAATGTGTTTCAGGCACAGATATTAGCTAACATCGGAACAGGAGTAGGCCATTCAGCCCCACGAGCCTCTTTCGCCATTCAATTAGATCATGGCTGATCTGTATCTTAACTCCATCTACATGCCTTGGTTCCGTAACCCTTAATACCCTTGCCTAACCAAAATCTATCAATCCAAGTTTTGGAATTTTCAATTGACCCCCAGCCTCAGCAGCTTTTTGGGGGAGAGAGTTCCAGATTTCTACTCCTCTTTGTGTGAAGAAGTGCTTCCTGACATCACCCCTGAATGGCCTGGCACTAATTTTAAGGTTATGCCCCCTTGCTCTGGACTCCCCCACCAGAGGAAATAGTTTCTCTTTAGCTATCTTATCGAATCCTTTTATCATCTTAAACACTTCAATTAGATCACCCCTTAATCGTCTACATTCAAGGGAATACAAACCTAGACTATGCAACCTATCCTCAGAATTTAACCCTTTTAGTCCCGGTATCATTCTGGTGAATCTGAGCTGCACCCCGTCCAAGGCCATTATATCCTTCCTGAGGTGCAGTGCCCAGAACAGAATGCAGTCTCCAGATGGGGTTTAACCAGAGCTCAGTACAGCTGTCACATAAATTCCACCCCTTTGTATTCCAGCCCTCTTGAGATAAAGGCCAACATTCCATTAGCCTTTTTTAATTATTTTTTTGTACCTGTCCACTAGCTTTTAGTGATTTCTGTATTTGGGCCGCTAAATCTCTCTGCTCATCCACAGTTCCTAGTTTCTTGCCATTTAGAAAATACTCTGAGCTATCTTTCTTAGGTCCAACGTGGATGACCTCACACTTTCCCTTTGAACTCCATCTGCCACAGTTTTGCCCACTCACTTAATCTATCAATGTCCCTTTGCAACTTTCTGTTCCCATCTACACTATTTACTGTGCCACCTAACTTAGTGTTGTCAGCAAACTTAGATATATGGCTCTCTACTCCTTCATCCTAGTCATTTATAAATATGGTGAAAAGATGTGGCCCCACTACCGATCCCTGGGGGACACCACCAGTCACAACCTGCCAATTTGTGTACATACCCATTATCCCTACTCTCTGTCTCCTACCTCCTAATCAATTCCCTATCCAAGCCAATAGGTTGCCTCTAATTCCATGCGCTCTCATTTTTGTTAACAGTCTCTCATGTGGAACCTTGTCGACTGGCTTCTGGAAGTCTATATAAATAACATCCATAGTCACTCCCTACCATGTTAGTTACCTTCTCAAAAAATTCATCTAGGCTCATTAGACATGACTTACCCTTTGCAAATCCAGGCTCGCTCTCTCTGATCAGCCTATATTTATCCAAATGCTCAGTCACTCTGTTCCTAAAAACAGATTCTAGAAACTTACCCATGACTGGGATTAGACTAATAGGCCTATAATTTCCCAGTTTATTTCTCTTACCCTTCTCGTATTCCCTTTTTGCAGCTCTTACCAGTTTCTTTGTATCCCTTTGCTGTTCTTTATATCTCTCCTAGTCTGTAGGATCTCTACTGTTCTTTGCCTTCATATTAGCCCTTTCTTTTAGTTTGATACTATTTCTCACTTTCCTTGTTGACCAAGAATGTTTAATTACACAAGTAGAGCTCTTGCCCTTTAAGGGTATGTACAGGTCTTGTATTCTACCAAATACTTTTTTGAACACCTCCCACTGTTCATCCATAGTTTTATCCATTAATGGTTCTGTCCAGTCTATTGTGGTCAATTTCTGTCTCATTCCTAAAGTCAGCCTTATCTAAATTTAAAACCTTGGTTCGTGACTCACCCTGCTCCCTCTCAAACCTATTATCAAATTCGGTCATATTATGGTCACTGTTAGCTGGGTGTTCCCTTACCATTAGATCATTGACTAATTCAGGCTTATTACTCATTATTAAATCTAAGCTAAATACCTAACTTGGCAAAACTTAGTGCAAACCCAAAGTAGCATCAAGTAGCTTCATACTAAAGGGTTTGGGATGTAATTTTTGATTTAGTAACACTAGCAGACGCTGAGCATATTTGTTTCGTTATTCTCTTTTGATTAAAATACTTTAATCACTGAAAGAACAAGCAGTTCCCAAAGGTTACAGTTCTACCTAAATTAAGTGTCATGTTGTTTCTAGTTAAAATACAATATAAATGTTTTATGTTTGCATTTGGAAAGAAAAATCTTCAGGGCTATTTAAGCAAATATTTTAAGATGTGCATCCATGGTAAATTTGAATAATTCTGCATGTTTCAAAAACATTTTCTAATATATTAAGTGTCAGCTTGACTCAGTTGGTAGCAGTTCCGCCTCTGAGTCAGAAGGTTGTGTGCTCAAGGACTCCTCCAGGTCCGGAGAACATAATCTGGGCTGACACTTCGATGTATGCTGAGGGGGTGCCGTTTTTTTTTGTCAAAGGTCTTGTATTCTACCAACATCTCGTCTTTAGGACGAGATGTTAAAATGAATGGCTATCTGCTGGTTCAGGTGGATGTAAAAGGTCCCATGGCACTATTTCAAAGAAGAGCAGGGAATGTTCCCAGTGTGCTGCCAGTATCCCTTCCTCAACCAGCACCACCAAAACCAGATTAACTGATCGTTCATTGCATTTGCTATTTGTCCGATCTTGCTGTTCTCAGCTTGGCAGCTGTGTTTGTTTACCTAACAACAGTGAGAACACTTCAAAATTATTTAGTTGGATGTGAAACACTTTGAGATGTCCTGAGGCTGTGATACAGTGCTACATAAATGCAAGTTCTTTCTAATATAAACCTAGAAATTACTGTTGTTGATATTAGTGGACCAATATATACATTTATATGACATTCCATTGTCTGCTATTTTATGGTTAACTCCTGCCCTAAAACAGCAGACAGAGGAATGTCATATGGATCTGTTAAGTGTTTGTCCTCCACTTTCGGTAATTTTTTTAACAAATACTAAAGTAGTGATAACTGTGTTACAGGATGTTGAATTTTTTTTTTGAGCAGGGGTTGTCTTGCATGAAGTCTTTGATGATAGATTCCAGTAACTTGTCCACAATTGATGTTAAACTGACAGGTGTGTAGTTACCTGGGGGTTAATTTTAACCCCAAAGAACGGGAGTGTTGGGTGTAGGTGGGAGGTTAAAATAGTCACTTTTTGAAGCACGACCACATCCCAGCTCTGATGCGCCCAGTTCCGGGTTTAACGCGGACCCGTTTGGAGGCGAGCATGCAGCCGAAACCCGGAAGTCGCGTCCCCAATTAACGCCGGCGGGCGGATTGTTAAAGGGGCAATTTTCCTACTTGAAATACTTGAGTTAAGTAATTTTTTGTTGATTCTGAACCCAAAACAAATTTTACTTCACCTGCACAGGTTTCCTATGGCTTCTGAATCTCGTCATTGAAAAGGAGGCAAGATGCAGCCAAAGTTGATTTGGCCTTTTAAACCTGGGACTGACACTTCTCAATAAAAGCTCAGGCATTGCAGCTGGTCTCTCAGTTCTCTCAGGCAAACGTTTGGCTGAGAGTTCTTTGCGTTGGGTCTCTAGTCACTCTTCCAGCCATCACTCAATTAAATTAAATATTCAGAAAATAATCAATTGTTAACATCCTGAATCAATCTTGAGTATGAGCACAAGCTTATATTTTTAAGAATGATGACAACATCTGAAATATCGGAATATTCTGCAGTCAAGTTATTTGAAAGAATCATAAATTTTTTATAAGAACTTGGCTATTTTGCCATTATAAATTATAGCACTCCAAATATGTTTCCAATTCTCATCCATTCTTTACCTTTGTGTGGTCCATCACTTCACTTTTTCCGGCTTTCTCTCTCTCTCCAGCTTTGGCAATAGGCTGCCCATAGATATTTATTACAAGCTCAGACTCAAACAACTATTTGGATTGTGTTTCTTCCCACCCCAGTTCCAGTAAATACTTCATCCCTTTCTCTGATTTTCTCCTTCTCTGTCACATCTGCTCTAATAAATCTACTTTCCACACCAGAGTTCCTAAAGCTCCTTTATTTTCCTCAGCTGAGTCTTCCCTGAGCGGTGGTTGACAGGGCCTTTGATTGAATCCACCACATTTCCCATACGTAGCAGAAAATAACTGCCAGGGACATCCATTATGCTTTTCATCTTTTAATGCTTATGCTAGTGCTGGTGCTGTTAGGAAGTTCAAAGTATGAATGTTACTTATGTTGCATTGATCATCAAGTTGCTTCTCTCCTGCTCACCCTGGTATATGTTCCTTATGCCTGGCCTGACTCTGGAGCAAGCTCTTCCTACCCTTCCTCTCCCCCTCACTCAGTCTGCCTTCACTGTTCTCACCCTTTCCCATTCTTTTACCCCCTCCCCTCCCTGCCTTGGTTTAAATATCTCCCTTGGTTGACCTGAAAAGTTTCACTGGTTTTGATTCCCCATATGCAATGCCACGGGTGATCAACTAGCAAAAACTGCAACCAATGAAAAGAAATGGCCAAGACCCTCCCCCGTTGGCCAAGACCCTCTCCCGATGGCTGCTCCGCCCGATGGCCAAGACCCCCCTGATGGCCTACCCCACCCCCCCCCGATGGCCGACCCCTACCCCCCACCCCACCGATGGCCAACTCCCCCAATGGCCAATCCCTCTGATAGATGACTCCACCCCGCGATGTCTTCGACCTCCCACCCTCCGCGCGATCTCAGACTCATCTGATATCCGCTCACCGACTGTTTTCCCTCCCAACAGGCAGCCAGCCTGTCAATCTGCCTGGCTGCCACGCAGGAAACCCGAAAGCAAAAATAATTGCCTTCAGTTGAGTTGTGATCGCAGATTCCGAAGCACTCACTTGACTTCCGACATGAAAATCTACCCACCTGCTGAATTCCTGGCTCCAAGTAAAAATCATGCCCCTGGTTTCTCTCTCCCACCCTTCTTAAAGAACAGAGTGAGACTTGCAATTTTCCAAACCAAAGGCTCAATTTCTGAATCTATAGCACTTTGGAAAATTGTGACGAACACTCCTGCAATTTCCTCACCTAGTTCTTTTAATATCCTCAGATGGAAACCACCAGGTCCTGGAGATGTATCTATCTTAAGTCCCATTATTTTCTCAATTATCATTTGTTTAAACTTTTTGTTAAATCCACTAAGTTCCTCCCCTTGACATATTTTTAAGTTCCTTTGTACCACTGGTATTTTGTCCTTTTTCTCCACTGTGAAAACAGATACAAAGTACTCATTTACCAATTCTGCCATTTCCTTATTATCCATTATAGTCTCAACATGCATCCGTCTTCAATGGGCCCACCTTGTCATTTATCACTTTTCTTCTCTTAATATATCAATAAAAAGTTTTGCTGTTAACTTTGATATCCCTTGCAAGGTTTTTCTTCATATTCCACTTATTACTTTCTTTGTATCCCTTTGTTGCCTTTTATAGCTCTCCCAGTCCAATTTCCCTTGCATTTGTGTAAGCCTTTTCTTTTAGGTTGTTACTGTCCCTTACCTCATTTGTTGAGCATGGTTACTTAATAACACAAATGGAGCCTTTGGCTTTTAGGGGTATGTACTGTTTTTGTATTGCACCAAATACTACTTTGCACTGTCTGTAGGTTTACCCATTAACTGTTCAGCCCAATGTACTGCAGTCAATTCATGTCTCATCCCTTTGAAGTTGGCCTTATTTAAATTTAAAACCTTGGTTTGTGATTCTCCCTTCTTCCTCTCAAACCTAATGTCAGATTCAATCATATTATGGTCACTATTTGCAAGGTGTTCAGATTGTTAACTAATTCTGGTGTGTTACCCATCACTAAATCCAATATGGCCTGTTCCCTTGTCGGTGCTAAAACACTTGAAAACTGATCCTAATACATTCTAGAAATTCATCATCGTTACTACTTGAGCTGGTCTGCTTCTCCCAGTTGATATGAAAATTAGAATCTCCCATTATAACCACATTCTTTTTGCTGCGTGCTTCCCTGATCTCTGTATTTATACAGCAGCAGCCCCCCCACCCCACCCCACCACCCCCACTGCCCCGACCCCAACTACATGCTGCTATCAGGAGACATCTCCTACCAGAGTCTTGCATCCTTTGCTGTTCCTTAACTCTACTCATAGTGCTTTCACTGCCTCATCACCCATACTGAAATCTCTTCTTTCTATTGCTGTAATTGCGTGTTTTGTCAATAATGCTACTCCCCCTCCTTTCTCAGTTTCCCTGTCTTTTCTAAAGATCCTATAACCTGAGATATTTAGTTCCCAGTCTTGCCCAGCTTGTAGCCAGGTCCCTGTTGTGGCTACTATATCATACTCTTTAAGCTGAATTTGTGCTTCTAACTCAATTGTTTTATTTCTTATACTACACACATTTGTGTACAGGACTCTTATTTATGAAACTGTCCTCACCCTGCCCATATGCTTTGCTGGTCTTTTTTATCACACTGTGTGATTTACAGTTTGGAATTTCCCCTCCAATCCCACTTAACTAGTTTAAATCTTTCCCCGCTACCCTATTTACTCCTTCCGCAAGGACACGGGTCCTTCTCCGGTTTAGGTGAAGGGCATTCCATCCGTACAGCCTACCCTGACCCCAAAAGTGGTCCCAGTGTCCCAGGAATCTAAGACCCTCCCGTCTACACCATATGATGACAATGCTGATCTTTCTCTCCCGGACCGGTTCAGAGATTACTACCCTGGAAGTTCTGCTCCTTAATCTCGAGGTTACCTCTGCGAAATCCCTTTGCTGAACTTCGAACCTACTCCTATTTATGTTTTTGCTTCCCACATGAACCATGACACTCTGCTTTCTCTAAGGCCAGCACACAAGGAACAATTGCAGTAAGTAACCGCACCACACTCCAGCCCGATGAATGATGAAAGTCCAAGTTTAGGGGAGAATTTCACAGTTCAAAGGCTCATGGAGGTGACTGACGTAATGCTGGTACTGCTAACGTCCAGCTACTTCAAGCATAAATTGATTTTTTTTTGCAGTGCTTGAACCTGGATAGTTTCTTCATCTCTAAGCGAGTAGCTTGCACAAATACGAAAATGAATGCAAGAACTGAATAGTTGTTGTAATTCCCTATGATCATTGAAATCTAAATTTAGATTAAAGTTTTTTATAAATTATTGAGACAGAGAGTAATTTGAGAACAAACAATAAAAAGTAATAAAACGGACATGATCTTAAAATTAGATCTAGGCCATTTAGGAGGGGAAATCAGGAAGCACTTTTTCTAACAACGGGTAATAGAAATTTGGACACCTCACCCCCAAAACGGCTGTGGATGCTGAGGGACAATTGGAGCTTTCAAGATAGAGCGATAGATTTTTGTTAGGTAATGGTATCAAGGGATATGGAGCAAAAGTGGGTAAATGGAGTTGAGAAACAGATCAGCCATGATCTAATTGAATAGCAGAGTAAGCTCAAGGGGCTGAATGGCCTACACTTGTTCCTACGTAATGAGATCTTAAAAAAGGCTTACAAAGTAAGATTCAAGTGAGTTCCAATAAAAGAATGTATGGTCCAAATGTTGGTTGAATTCTGTACCAGGCTGATTACATGGGTTTTACCATCTGAGACTCATGCTTGTATGGCTTTCGAGGGCTCAGCCTCTGTCTCTCTGAAATAATCGTTGTTCCTCAAGTGCTCTGACTTACACTGAATGCCACACTTTGACTTTTTGGTTGACAGCACAAAAAGGGAGTGATGTGTGATAAACATTTGATCGTGCGGAGGGAATGGAACTGGCGAAAGACATTCATCACCTTCCTGAATGCATGGCAGGATAATCCGATTACATGTAAGTCATATTTTAACGGAAGATTTCAGCTGTGCAGAATAGGATTTAAAATGGTTGTATGTTATGATTGCAAATCCAACAAAAGAACTTCAAATGCTTCTCAGCTCCTTACGGATAGAATGTTACTGCTTTGCTTCCTTGCAACATGTTGTTGAGACAGATTCAAGGAACTAAACCTGCTTTCATTGGAGAAAATAAGATTATGGCAGGATATTATTGGCATAACCTTAAAATTAGAACTAGGCCATTTAGGGGTGATGTCAGGAAGCACATCTTCATACAAAGGGTTGTGGAAATCTGGAACTTTCTCCCCCAAAAAGCTGGAGAGGCTGGGGGTCAATTGAAAATTTCAAAACTTAGATTGATAGATTTTTTTTTTAGGTAAGGGTATTAAGGGTTACAGAACCAAGGCGGGTGGATGGAGTTAAGATACAGATCAGCCATGATCTAATTGAATAGCAGAACAGGCTCGAGGTGCCTACTCCTGTTCCTATGTTCCTATGAGTGCCAACATGCCCACGGCTCCCTGAAGGGTCTGTTTTTAAAGGCAAAGTAAAGCTGACCAGAAGGTCGCAGCCCTGAGCCAACCAGGTGTTCTAAAAGTTACACGAGCAGTGCATACCTGAGAGGCCAAAGTTATAGGAGGATAACTGAATTTATCTGATATTCAAGGTTAAAAACCTTGGATGTTCATCAGGCTATACTCCACAGAAAAATAAAACAAATGGCAAAATTCAAGGTTGGCAGTATCAGATCAAGAAAAGTTGAGCTAAAAGATATCTAAAGTATACCATAGTGCAAGTCAAGTGTGCGTACTATAGCAATGCAGCGACTGCTAATAATTCTCAAAGGTGCTGAAATACTATTAACCAAAAGTTCAATGTTAGATCATAAAAAATTAAAGGTTTGAAGCTGTCCTTATTAACTGAACCTCTTGTGTGAAAATTTGCCTTTGGCGAGGAAGAAACAGAGCACAATCCTAGAGAGAGGGTTGGATTTCATAAACACTGAGGTGGATCTTGACTTTGTGCGATGGTGTAAAACATGTGACAGCGAGTCGGCAGCCTGTTTTACATCTCTCCCGATATTTATTTCCCTTGAAGTCAGTGGTAATAAAAAAAGGAGCTGCTGACTTGCTATCACCCGTTTAACACTATAGCACAAAGTCAAGATTTACCCCATTATCTTATTATGTCCATGGGAAGTTGGAGGATATGGTGTTTTAGAATGTGGTGGCCCAACTCCCAAGAGCAATTTTCCCTCCCAGTACAGCAATAAATACCCACTTCCCCAGAACACCATTTCACTCACTCTTCCTGCCACAATCCCCTGCTCACTCCCCCTGCTTCCCCCTACAAAGGGGTCTTCCCCATTTCTCTCCACAACAAGGTATCTCTTTCCCTCCCTTCTTCCCTCACTTACCAGAGTCTCTAGAGGGGGCAATGTTGGTTTTACACCCCGCCCGATTTTACTCTCCATTGAAGCCAGTGCAGAGTAACATTGGTCGGAGGAAGTGATCTGTTAAATGGATCGGTCTGTAATCAAAAAGGCTAGGAGGTGTTTTGTTCCAAAGTATAATAGCTTTATTAAGAAGTTATAATAAGTAGTAAAGATGTTAAAATGCAAGAATACAATTAATCACACTAATAAGACATTGGGATACAACCTGGCAAAACTTATCTTCGTACGAGGTTCCGAGGTGCACTTCTCAAAGGTCCTTGATATTACTTGAGCATGTCCGGCCTTGGTCCGAGAACATTCTAACAAATACGATTTACTTCTGAGTTTATACACGTTATTAACACATTAGTTCTACAGAGGTTGTGTGCAAAACATGAGGCCTGCCATCAATCATCCTGTCTGTCTCATGGAGCTGCCATCCGTTTCACTCCCTTTTCATTCCAGATAACACACAATACCTGACATCACTGCCTTCCTTATGATTAATTCTCTCTGACTTGTCAAGGACACCATGTTTACCCCAAAGCATCCTGTATTCTTACTATACTATGGCCAACCCCTGCTACCACCACCCCCCACACCTTAACCCATCTTATGCACATGAGATAAGAATGAGACAGGGTGCTCATTATTCAGAAAGCCTTGTTCACGGGAAAAGTCTATATAATGCGTTTCCTAACAAGTTTAGCTATATTATGTAGAAAGCTTGTATAATATTTCTCTTATGGGGGGGTGTAAAACCAGCGTTCCACCTGATCCCGTGGGTTTCCCGCCCGGCAAGTTAGGATAAAGTTGCCCCCTCTGTTTCTTTCCTCTCAGCTCTCCTAAATAGAGTCTCCCGTTTGTCTGTCTGTCTCTCTTTCCTCCATTATCCAACCAGAGTGACTCTTTTTCTCTTGGTCAAGAGGCCCAATTAGGTGCCCACCCCGCCTCCCTCAAAAGTTTCACTCTCCCTCCCTCCCCCACAACAGCCTATTTTTTTATTCGTTCTGGAATGTGGGCGTTGCTGGCGAGGCTGGCATTTATTGCCCATCCCTAATTGCCCTTGAGAAGGTGGTGGTGAGCCGCCTTCTTGAAACGCTGCAGTCCGTGTGGTGAAGATTCTCCCACAGTGGTGTTAAGAAGGGAGTTCCAGGATGTTGACCCAGTGACAATGAAGGAACGGCAATATATTTCCAAGTCGGGATGGCGTGTGACTTGGAGGGGAACGTGCAGGTGGTGTTGTTCCCATGTGCCTGCTGCCCTTGTCCTTCTAGGTGGTAGAGGTCGCGGTTTGGGAGGTGCTGTCGAAGAAGCCTTGGCGAGTTGCTGCAGTGCATCCTGTGGATGGTCCACACTGCAGCCACAGTGCGCCGGTGGTGAAGGGAATGAATGTTTAGGGTGGTGGATGGGGTGCCAATCAAGCGGGCTGCTTTGTCCTGGATGGTGTCGAGCTTCTTGAGTGTTGTTGGAGCTGCACTCATCCATTAGCACCACTGAAATCAATAAATAAAATCAGGAATTTGCTCATCAGAAATAAATACAGAAAATGCTGGAAACACTCAGCATGTCAGGCAACATCTATGGAGAGAGAAACAGAGTTAACGTTTCAGGTCAATTACCTTTCATCGGAACATTAGACATTCATTCCAGTGCATGCACTTATCCCTTCCTCTGGCCCTCTCCTTCTTTACTTCTCTTTTCCTCACTCTGCTCCTCTCTTCACTTTTCATAAGAACATAAGAAATAGGAGCAAGAGTAGGCCATCCAGCCCCTCGAGTCTGCTCCACCATTCAATAAGATCATGGCTGATCTTCTACTTCAACTCCACTTTCCCATCCTATCCCTATATCCCTTAATTCCCTTAGTGTCCAAAAATCAGTCGATCTCAGCCTTGAATATACTCAACGACTGAGCGTCCACAGCCCTCTGGGCTAGAGAATTCCAAAGATTCACAATACTCTGAGAGAAGAAACTTCTCCTCATCTCGGTCCTAAATGGCCGACCTCTTATCTTGAGACTATGATCCCTAGTTCTAGACTCTCCAGCCAGGGGAAACAGCCTCTCAGCATCTACCCTGTCAAGCCCGCTAAGAATTTTATACGTTTCAATTAGATCATGTCTCATTCTTCTAAACTCCAGAGAATATAGGCTCATTTTTCATTTCCTTTTTCCTTTTTCTCTCCTTTCTTACTGCTCTTTATCTCTCTCTTTCCTGTTTGTCTCTGCAGTATTCCCTCCCCTATTAGCATGACGGGTGGGTAGCTGCATAGGGGGGTGGGGTGGGGAGTGGAAACCACAGTAAAAGCACAGAGAGATTGGGAAGCAACAGGTCACGGAAAGAGGTGCTTCCCATTGACAATCAGTTGGAGCCTTGGCTGTACTGAGCAAGTGCACTATTGGAGGTGCCATTAAATTTGGATGAGACATTAAATCAAGGCCCCATCTGATCTCTTACGTGTACACAAAAGATCCCATGGCACTATTTCGAAGAAGAGCAGGGGAGATCTCCAGGTGTACTGGGCAACATTTGTCCCTCAAGCAAAACCTAAAACAGATGATCTGGTCATTTATTTAATTGCAGTTCGTGGGATCTTGCTGTGCTCAAATAAGCTGCTGAGTTTCCTACATTACAACAGTGACTACACTTCAAAAGTACTTCATTGGTTGTAAAGGGCTTTGGAACGTCCTGAGGTCATGAAAGGTGCTATATAAATGTAAGATTTTTCTTTTACTTTTACAGTGAAACTTGGGAATTGTAATCTCACTGGATTATATCATGGGAATTGTAGACCCAGGCATTGGGGTTGGGAGGCAGACAAACTCCAGCAAATTTCTAATGATATTTGCGGGGCAGGGACTGTCCACACAGAAGGAAGTCATGAAAATAATATAGAAACATAAGAACAGGAGTAGGTCATTTAGCCACTCGAGCCTGTTCCACCATTCAATGAGGCTAATCTGTGACCTAACTCCATATACCCGTCCTAGCCCCATATCCCTTAATACCTTTGATTAACAAAAATCTATCAATCTCCGATTTAAAATTAACAATTGAACGAGCATCAATTGCCGTTTGCGGAACAGAGTTCCAAACGTCTACTCTTTGTGTGTAGAAGTGTTTCCTAACTTCACTCCTGAAAGTCCTGGCTCTAATTTTTAGGCTATGTCCCCCAGACCTAGACTCCCCAACCAGCAGAATTAGTTTCTCTCTATCTACCCTATCAGTTCCCCTCAGTATCTTGAAAACTTCAATCAAATCACCTCTTAATCTTTTAAATTACAGGGAATACAACCCCAGTTTGTCTAATCCTTCGTCGTAATTTAACCCTTGGAGTCCAGGTATCATTCTAGTAAATCTACACTGCACTCCCTTCAAGGCCAATATATCCTTCCTGCGGTGCAGTGCCCACAACTGAACACAGTACTCCAGGTGTGGTCTAACCAAGGCTTCTAACCAATTAGAAAGGAGGAAAACACAGCCTTGAAAGAAGAAAACATTTCATAAATGAGGGACAAACAGGGCAGAATTTTTCGACACCCCGTGCCATAGATTGTGCCTCGCACACAGCTCATGGTTTAGCGGAAATCAACAACAACTTGCATTAGTATAACGCCTTTAACAACAACAACTTGCATTTATACAGCGCCTTTAACATAGAAAAATGTCCCAAGGCACTTCACAGGAGCGCAATCAGACAGAAATTGACACCGAGCCAAAGAAGGAGGCATTAGGACCATGTGACCAAAAGATTGGTCATGAGGCAGGTTTCAATGAGTGTCTTAAAGGGGCAGAGAGAGAAGTAGCCAGGTGGAGAGGTTTAGGGAGGGAATTCCAGAGCTTAGGGCCTAGACAGCTGAAGGCATGGACGCCAATGGTGGGGTGAAGGAAGTTGGGGTTGCACAAGAGGCCAAAATTGTAGGAGTGCAGAAATCTCAGAGGGTTGTAGGGTTGAAGGGGGTTACAGAGATAGGGAGGGGGGAGGCCATGGGGGGATAGTTGGCAGTGCGCCTGTAATTTCTTGATAAGCCGCTTACTGTGTGCAAGGTTCCATCAGCAGTATGGGGCTTGGGAAAATCCCACCTACAGGAACAGAGGAAGGAACATAGGAACATCGGAACAGGAGTAGGCCATTCAGCCCCTTGAGCATGTTCTGCCATTCAATTAGATCATGGCTGATCTGTATCTTAACTCCGTCTGCCCACCTTGGTTCCACAACCCATAATACCCTTGCCTGGCAAAAATCTAGCAATCTCAGTTTTAAAATTTTCAATTGGCCCCCAGCCTCAACAGCTTTTTGGGGGAGAGAGTTCCAGATTTCCACTGCCCTTTGTGTGAAGAAGTGCTCCCTGACATCACTCCTGAAGGTTATGCCCCCTTGTTCTGGACTCCCCCACCAAAGGGAATAGTTTCTGTCGGACTTGGCTGTAACGATATAGATGACCGACACGAGAAATGTTATTATTAAGATGTGCTGCACTGCATTATTCCAGTGAAGTAAATGATAAGGTGAAAAGCCATTTAGATGAACAACCAACATCAGCACTTGCAAAGGCAAGAATAAGAACTATCAATCTACTGTTGAAGCGTTCATTATGTGTATGAACTGCAAATCCTGTGCATTGAAATTAAATTAGGCTTGCTAGTGTACATTTAAGAGAATTGGTTTCTATAAGATGAATGGGGAATGTCGTAACAGACATACACTTTAAATGTAGTGAAGTACATATTAAAAACAAAGGGTTCTGCAAGAGAGGAAAATACCATTTCAGTCAATCTGGCTGGCCCCAGAAATTAAAAACAGTATACTCAGTTCACTAACTAATATCACTCAATTGATTTTCTTGTCAAATGCCTGTCCAATGCCCTCTTAAAATTATGGATGTTAGTAGTCTCAATTGTCTCGTTGGGCAGTCTATTGCGAACATTCATCATTCTCCGTATCAAATAGTTATATCTGATCAGTCCATTCACCTTCCCTCTTCTCAGTTTTATCCTCTGCGTCTTAATGTTATTTCATTACTGGGCATCAAGAGCTGCTTGTCATTTGACTATAGGACTTTAAGGACCCACTTACCAATAAGGCCAACAGAGATTGTGTGCCCTCTAACCCTAAAGACTAAACTTAGCCTTGACTCCCAGCTGCAACATCATGGGAGGTTGTAATTAAAGTTTTCATTGTTCTGCCAACAGTTAGTACCACTGTCGAATCTGTTGCTGCCATCACCTAATACATGTGCTACTGCAAATACCATTCATTTGTGTTAAATTAATCACCACATTCTACATTATCTAACTAAATTCTTGTCACATTTTTGGGGCTTTATGCTGGATATTTTCTTGGGTCACTCTCACATGTGGATTTTGCATCCCTTACGATCTGGAGTAGGTCCTAACCTATTCAAAATCTAGGTAAACAATAGCCAGATGGTGGGATCAGAATGTAAAACCCTCACACTTCAACATAACTGGAATGTATCAAGTGCTGTCATGGGTTTCTCCTCCCCGTCAAAGGTGGACTGAATATATACTCTATCAGACTTAGACCCAGGCTCTAAGTCAACAGATAATTTTGTTTAAATAAAACAGTAGCATTGGCAAGCTAGAAGGGATACAGGAGGCACACTACCTGTATCTGCAACAATCACTAATGGATCTGCATCATTACCAGTCATCTCCTTTGCTGTGGGACCATTGCTTTCAGAGGCAGAACTTACCGTCACTTGTGCAAGGCTACATGATGGCACCGAACCCCTGTGCCTCTCCACTTGTGCCAAGGTGTCTCTTCATGGTGCACACTGATCTTTATAAACACTGGCTAGTGCCCCATCTATGAGGTCTCAGAATTCCTTACAGTTGCCTCTCACTTATCTCCAAGCAAGTTGAAGACAGTAACTACTGCATCTTAGAGTTTGGATCTGGAAGCCGTCCAAGCAGCAGTGATTGACCCACATAACTGAGGTCTCCAGTGCATTGCACCACCCCAGTTCTACCCCCAATAGCCACCCTGTCCTGGCCCACAGAAATTGGGCACCATGATCTTTTACATCATCATTTTTTGTTTCCAGGACTAATTTTCATGTGCATGAGTAAAATAGCCTAACAGTGAGACCTAAGTGGATTAAGCAATTTGCTAAATCCAATCCCTTCAGCGACGTATATCTGTTGTAAGTCAAAATAAATCATTCCAAAAGTGCTATCAGAAATCTGCTGTGACCTTGCTCAGAATATGGCTTTGTGCCAACCACGTCATCTGGTTGAATTTGTTGAATTTACTTTTTTTTAGTGGTGTCGGCACCAGGTGTAGAGGCGTCACTTCTGGATAAGTCTGAAATCAGGTGCTTCCATTTCAAATGGTTTGGCTCCACATTGTGAGCTTGGGCTTCATTTATCACAAAAATGTTTGTTCACTTAGTTTAATAACAATGCGTGAGGGTGATTAACTAATACTATTTCAGTGGCTTAATGGGTGAATGATCTCCCTGCTGCTGTGAAGACTTCCGGATCCAAACTCTAAGATGCAATCGTTATTGTCTTCAACTTGCTTGGAAAGCAGTGCCAGGCAACCATAAGGAATTTTGAGACCTCATAGTCAGCCCAATGCCCAGTGATTGGTTGCAGTTGGAAAACTCCAGCTTTTTCAGTCCAAAGTGCCTCTGATTCCCTAGCAACGCTGGGCACCAGGGGCGTTGTTATGTGGGAATCTGTGGTTGTTCTCCTTGGAGCAGAGAAAGTTAAGGGGAGATTTGATAGAGGTGTTCAAAATCATGAAGGGTTTTGACAGAGCAAATAGGGAGAAACTGTTTCCACTGGCAGGAAAGTCGATAACCAAAGGAGGCAGATTTAAGGCAATTGGCAAAAGAACCAGAGACGACATGAGGAAAAAAAAAATTTACGCAGCGAGTTGTTATGATTTGGAATACGCTGCCTGAAAAGGTGGTGGAAGCAGCTTCAGTGATAACTTTCAAAAGGCAATTGGATAAATACTTGAAGTGGAAAAATTTGCAGGGCCATGGGGAAAGGAGAGTGGGGCTAATTGGATGGCTCTTTCAAAGAGCTGGCACAGGCACGATGGGCTGAATGGCCTCCTTCTGTGCTGTATCATTCTATGATTGTATGATGTCATTCTGACTTTTGCATGCACCCGCCCATTTCTGGACATTGTAATAATAGCCCTTGCTCCCAAATGGGCCAAAACTTTTGACAAAGAGACAAAGAGGCAGGGACCTGGCGTCATTGAGTGCTGCCCCAAATTCTGTTGTACCCATCCAAAATACAGGGTCTTCATGCCAAAAAACTACAAGGAAATTCAGGCCTATGCCCTTAGGCTTGAAAATACAATCATTGCTCATTATAAGGTTGAAAGAGTCAAACCATTTTGTGTAGGCTAACATGGAAATTAGTGAGCGGTGCTTGAGGACAAAATTCTGGGTGTCATAAATCAAAATAGTTATGCTACATGGTTCAACTTTGTTTAACCAGCAGGGCCAACGTTTACAATGTTAGATAAAACATCAATGAAACTCATTAACTTGGGGGTGAGAAACATTAATCCCACTAAAAATGGTGTTAGTGCTCCCAGGGAGAACCATTGAATCATAGAATCATACAATCATAGAATACAGAAGGAGGCCATTTGGCCCATCGTGCCTGTGCCGGCTCTTTGAAAGAGTTATCCAATTAGTCCCACTCCCCTGTGCTTTCCCAATATCCCTGCAAGAAGGTGCAGAAAAATCTGATCCAACTCCACCAATTTCACCTACACTTGCTCCTCCTTATTGATTCTCTGCATTCCAATCAAGTGCTTCCTCCTGCAACTCACTAACTGCGCCCCAACCACAGGATGTATCTGTGCTGGTACTTGCCATTGTAGTAGCAGTGACAGAGGATGTGCTGAAGTGCAAGGTGCAGTCAGCACACTGGATTCTCTTACCCCCTGCTTTTGCGTCGCTAGAGGGGCAGAAGAAGTGCATATTTTGGAATGATGACGGTAAATGACCCAATGAAACAGAGTTGACATGGCGAAACTTTCTAGTGCACTCTGCTGCAATGATGCCACGTATGCTTGTGGGTGAGGGGTGGGTCAGAGAGTGAGCAAGTGTGTGAGCGAGTCAGTCAGTGAGCGAGTGAGTGAGGTGAGCGAGTGAATGAGTAAGTGAGTGAGTGAGTGAGCGAGTCAGTCAGTCAGTCAGCGAGCGAGTGAGTCTGTCAGTGAGCAAATGAGCGAGTGAGTGAGTGAACGAGTAAGTGAGTGAGTGAGTGAGCAAGTCAGTCAGCCAGTCAGTGAGCAAGT
Organism: Heptranchias perlo; assembly: GCF_035084215.1. Taxonomy (NCBI): domain Eukaryota; kingdom Metazoa; phylum Chordata; class Chondrichthyes; order Hexanchiformes; family Hexanchidae; genus Heptranchias; species Heptranchias perlo. Next base: position 59,514,698 of record NC_090339.1, on the reverse strand, counting down.
GAGTCAGTGAGCGAGTGAGTCAGTGAGCGAGTGAGTCAGTGAGTGAGTGAGTCATTGAGTGAGTGAATGAGTAAGAAAGTGAGTGAGTGAGTGAATAAGTGAGTGAGTGAGTGAGCGAGTGAGACAGTGAGTGAGTGAGTGAGTGAGAAAAGAGATAAAAAATGAAAAATTATAGATGGTCCTAACAGTAACCTTCAGGGAGACTTCCAACCTTCCTCTCCATCTCTCCCTCTATTTCCTCCAGGCTCACAATCGCCCTCTTCTCATCAGAGTTCAAGGGTTGTAGGTTAAATGGCCTGACCCAAAGTGCTGCCATCAGTAGCAAAATTCTCCTGAAAGCACACAGAAAATGGATTTAAGTTGGAAAGAGGAATCGGAAAGAAGATCTTTGGTATTCATGTACCTAAGCCACATTACGTGAGTTTGTGAACCAACAGCGTGCAACTACTTGTGTTAGCAGCATGTTTAATGTATTTCTTGCTTGACACATATAATGGGGCAGAGGGTCAATTTATTGCCATGGCAGCAATACATAATGACCTGGTAAAATATCGCCTGTGCATTTGCAAAGTACTTGAATAGAGTGGCTGGTGTTCTTCCTCTGTAATGGTTCCTCAGATTTTAACTGCAGAGTTGTTAAGATGTCTTAGAGGCAAGCTTATAAAATTAATCAATATGTTAGCCGAACTTAACTATGGCAACCTTCCCGAGACCAGAAGTTTTTCTTCCTACCTGTTCTCACGTCCGATGCCCTCTTTTCCTCACTTCTATCTGGGATGCTCTGTTCATTGGGTTGGTGGCCGTCAGCCCTAAAAAGGACCACTCTTTTCTTCTAGACCTCTTCTAGCAGCACCTCCAAAGCTGCTTCATTAAATAGAGCTGTTCGAGCTTGTTTCATCCATTCCTTCCCTTCCTCCTTCCTGAAAAGGCGACATTTGTCAGTGCTATGGGGAAAGAGCAAGGGAGTGTAACTAATTGGAAAGCTCTTTCAAAGAGCCGGTACAGACACGGTGGGTCGAATGGCCTCCTTCTGTGCTGTATCATTCTATGGCTTTGCTATTAACCCTCCCACGACGGGCGGGAGAGAGTCGGGGGGAGGGGGGGGTGGGTTAAAAAGTGAAATGCGTGGAACGCAACCCCAAGCCACCGCGCACGTGCTGGTCGCCATTTTTAAGGCGTCCGAATGTCCTGTTAAGATTAGCAGAACCTCTGTGTCCCCGGTCATGTCAGGTTCTTCAGCCATTTCCGGCCTCACCCGCACGCTCCCTGCTTCCCCCTACATACCGGGGCCAATGATTCTATGATACAGGAGCAGGATAGCTTTAAGGGTGAGCAGCAGCCCCTTAAGAGCTGCTGGGGCTGAATAACCTAGAAAATCTATAATATGATATTAGCCTTTATTTCTAGGAGAATGGAGTATAAAAGCAAGGAAATCATGCTACAACTGTACAGGGTGCTGGTGAGACCACACCTGGAGTACTGCGTACAGTTCTGGTGCCCTTATCTAAGGAAGGACATACTTGCATTGGAGGCAGCTCAGAGAAGGTTCACTAGGTTGATTCCGGGTATGGAAGGGTTGTCTTATGAGGAATGATTGAACAGGTTGGGTCTATACTCATTGGAGTTTAGAAGAATGAGAGGAGATCTTATTGAAACATACAAGAGTCTGAGGGAACTCGATCGGGTAACTGACATGCTGAGAGGATGTTACTCCCTCATGGGGGAATCTAAAACTAGGGGGCATAGTCTCAGAATAAGGGGTCGCCCGTTTAAGATGGAAATGAGGAGGAATTTCTTCTCCCAGAGGGTCATGAATCTTTGGAATTCTTTACCCCAAAAAGCTGTGGAGGCTGAGTCATTGAATACATTCAGGGCTGAGTTAGACAAATTTTTGATCAGCAAGGGAGTCAAAGGATATGGGGAAAAGGCGGGAAAGTGGAGTTGAGGTAAAAATCAGATTAGCCATGATCTCATTGAATGGCGGAGCAGTCTCGAGGGGCCGAATGGCCTACTCCTGCTCCTATCTCTTACGGTCTTATGGTCTTTTATGAGGTCAGCTCACTCTGCTACAGATGCGTGCAGCATCCAAGAGGCGGCAATCTCAGAGATTTCGTACCAGGGACACGTTATTGGCTCTTTTGTGTTTGTAAATGTCCCGCATTCTACAACACTCGAAAATACACCCCAGTGTAGTTAAGTCTCCTTGTCTGTGTTGGCATCTCTGCTGCCCTACTATCCTGGTAAATGAAGATAACAATTTGTCCAGGCTGAAAAAAAATCTGAGAACTACAGGAGGTGGACATTTGGCAAAAGTGTAAGTATTTGTCCAAGGACGGTGAGCGTGTATTGAAGAGAGCTCATGTTTTACTAATCTCTTGGAGTTTTTTGAAGTCATCACTGAAAACGGCAGATCAGGGGAAATGCATTTCACGCTGAATTATTTGATTTTCATAAAGCTTTTGACAAGGTTCCACAGTGGCAATTGATGGCTACCATAAGAAGTAATGGAGTACAAAGCAAAGTATGACACTGGAGAGTTAAAACCGGTGAGCAGGGAATAGCTGTAAAATTTTTGAACTGTCAAAATGCTATGGGCTATTTATATTTATACGTGTCAGCCGTGGCTCAGTGGTAGCATGCTCACCTCTGAGTCAGAAGGTTGTGGGTTCAAAGTCCCACTCCAGAGACTTAAACACAAAGTCTAGATTGAAACTCCAGTGCAGTACTGATGGAGTGCTACACTGTCGGTGTTGCCGTCTTTCAAATGAGATGTTAAACTGAGGCCCCGTCTGTCCTATCAAAGTAGCTGCAAAAGATCCTATTCAAAGAAGAGTGTTCTCCTCAGTGTCCTGGGCAATATTTATCCTTCAACCAACATCACTAAAGATTATCACATTGCTGTTTGTGGGTCCTTGCTGTGTTCAAATTGGCTGTCACGTTTCCTACATTACAACAATGACTACGCTTCATTGGATGTAAAGAGCTTTGGGATGTTCTGAGGTTGTGAAAGGTGCTGTATAAATGTAAGTCATTCTTTTTCATTCAGACAGTTTCTGTAGTCATTTCGCATCATAACACTTGGAGGGCATTAATGGGATTGGACAATGTCAGCATGGGTTTATGAAAGGAAAATCATGCTTAACAAATCAACTGGAGTTTTTTGAGGGTGTAACTAGTAGAATAGATAGGGGAGAACCAGTGGATGTTGTGTATTTGGGTTTTCAGAAGGCTTTTGATAAGGTCCCACACAAGAGGTTAGTGTGCAAAATTAAAGCACGTGGGATTGGGGGGAATATACTGGCATGGATTGAGAATTGGTTGACAGACAGGAAACAGAGAGTAGGAATAAACGGGTCTTTTTCCTGGTGGCAGGCAGTGACTAGTGGGGTACCGCGGGGATCAATGCTTGGGCCCCAGCTATTCACAATATATATCAATGATTTGGATGAGGGAACTGAATGTAACATTTCCAAGTTTGCAGATGACACAAAGCTGGGGTGGAATGTGAGTTGTGAGGAGGATGCAAAGAGGCTCCAATGTGATTTAGACAAGTTGGGTGAGTGGGCATGAACATGGCAGATGCAGTATAACGTGGATAAATGTGAGGTTATCCACTTAGATTGTAAAAACAGAAAGGCAGATTATTATCTGAATGGTGATAGATTGGGAAAAGGGGAGGTGCAATGAGACCTGGGTGTCCTTGTACACCAGTCGCTGAAAGCGAGCATTCAGGTGCAGCAAGCAGTTAGGAAGGCGAATGGTATGTTGGCCTTCATTGCAAGAGGATTTGAGTACTGGAACAGGGATGTCTTACTGCAGTTGTACAGGGCCTTGATGAGACCACACCTGGTGTATTGTGTGCAGTTTTGGTCTCCTTATCTGAGGAAGGATGTCCTTGCCATGGAGGGAGTGCAACGAAGGTTTACCAGACTGACTCCTGGGATGGCAGGACTGACTATGAGGAGAGATTGGGTCGACTAGGCCTATATTCACTAGAGTTTAGAAGAATGAGAGGTGATCTCATCGAAACATATAAAATTATAACAGGACTAGACAGACTAGATGCAGGGAGGATGTTCCCGATGGCTGGGGAATCCATAACCAGGGGTCACAGTCTCAGGATACGGGGTATGCCATTTAGAACCAAGATGAGGAGAAATTTCTTCACTCACAGGCTGTTGAACCTGTGGAAGGCAGTGGAGGCCAAGACATTAAATATATTCAAGAAGAAGATAGATATATTTCTTAATGCTAAAGGGATCAAGGGATATGGGGAAAAAGCAGGAACAGGGTACTGAGTTAGACGATCAGCCATGATCATTTTGAATGGCGGAGCAGGCCCGAAGGGCCGAATAGCCTACTCTTGCTCCTATTTTCTATGATTCAATGATTCTATGATCATGGTTGAAGGGACCGAATGTATGGTTGCTAAATTTGCTGATGACACAAAGGTAGGTAGGAAAGTAAATTGTGAAGAGGGTATAAGGGGTCTGCAAAGGGATACAGATAGGATATGTGAGTGAGCAAAAATTTGGCAGATGGAGTATAATGTGGGAAAATGTGAACTTGTCCACTTTGGCAGGAGGAATAGAAAAGCAGTATATTATTTAAATGGAGAGAGATTGCAGAACTCTGAGGTACAGAGGGATCTGGGTGTCCTAGTACATGAATCACAAAAAGTTAGTATGCAGGTACAACAAGTGATTAGGAAGGCAAATGGAATGTTGTCATTTATTGCAAGGGGAATAGAATATAAAAGTAGAGATGTTTTGCTACAGTTGTACAGAGCATTGGTGAGACCACATCTCGAATACTGTGTGCAGTTTTGGTCTCTTTATTTAAGACAGGACATAATTGCTTTGGAGGCAGTTCAGAGAAGGTTCACTCAACTGATTCCTGGGATGAGGGGGTTATCTTATGAGGAAAGGTTGGACAAGTTGGGCCTGTATACATTGGAGTTTAGAAGAATGAGAGATGCTGAGACGACGTTTCCCCTTGTGGGAGAGACTAGAACGAGGGACCACAGTTTAAAAATAAGGGGTCTCCCATTTAAGATGGAGATGAGGAGAAATTTTTTCTCTCAGAGGGTTGTGAGTCTGTGGAACTCCCTTCCCCAGAGAGCGGTGGAGGCAGGGTCACTGAATATTTTTAAGGCTGAGTTAGACAGATTCCTGATTAACAAGGGAGTCAAAGGTTATAGTAGGTAGACGGGAAAGTAGGGTTGAGGTCACAATCAGATCAGCCATGATCTTATCAAATGGCAGAGCAGGCTCGAGGGGCTGAATGGCCTACTCCTGCTCTTAGTTTGTATGTTCGTATCTCATTTGATGTTTGAGCTGCTGTTAATAATTTGAGAATTGCTGTCAATGCAGCATGACGTGTGTAGGTGTGGAAGTGTGCGCTATGGGCCTTAGTAGCGCTGCATGTCATTCCTAGACTAATTCACCGGCAGATCTACCTCAGCTTCTTTTATACCCACCAATTTTGAATAGCTTGCTGTCAGTGGAAACAAGGCTGGACTCACTTGTAAAGGTCAAGTCCCTTATTTATGGGTTATTCAAGGAGCACATTTATGGACCATTAAGCTGATTATTATGTATTGTTAACAACTTTTGGACAGTTATATTGACCACCAGACAATTTGTTTCCAAGATTAAATCTAATTTCAACTACTAGAGAATTGTAGGCCGATGCATACAGCTTAGGGCGTTGCTGATAGACTGTAGTCCATTGTTAATGAATTACTGTCAGTGATGTTTCGTGCATTGTGCATGGCAAAGTGTTAAATATGTATCACCACCATTACATAGAATTACATAGAATTTACTGCAAAGAAACAGGCCATTCGGCCCAATTGGTCTGTGCCGGTGTTTATGCTCCACACGATCCTCCTCCCACCTTAATTTATCTCACCCTATCAATAAATCCATCTGTTCCTTTCTCCCACATGTACTTATCTAGCTTCCCCTTAAATGCATCTATGCCACTCGCCTTAACTACTCCTTATGGTAGCAAGTTCCACATTCTCACAACTATCTGGGTAAAGAAGTTTCTCCTGAACTTCTTATTGGATTTACTAGTAACTATCTTATATTTATGAACCCTAGTTTTGGATTCCCCCAAAGTGGAAACTACTTCTCTACGTCCACCCTATCAAACCTCTTCATAATACTGAAGACCTCTATTAGGGTCACCCCTCAGCCTTCTCTTTTTTGGAGAAAAGAGCCCTTCTCCAGTGTTTCTATATCCTTTTTGTAATATGGTGACCAGAACTGTGCACAGTACTCCAAGTGTGGTCGAACCAAGGTTCCATATAAATTTAACATAACTACTATATAAGTTTGACATAAATTTTGTATATGTTTAACATTACCAATCAATGGTAAATTTGGTGAAATTGTCCTGTGCAACCCATATGCTATTACACATCATAACTTCAGCTGTATTTAATAAGATATCATCGCTCCCGATTATTAAACATTGATTATTTCTACTTCAGAGCTAAGATTGTCCTAATGTCTAGATTATCCTCAATGATGGCAGAGTCCAGTACGTGAGTGCAAAAGACAAGGCTGAAGCATTTGCAAACATCTTCAGCCAGAAGTGCCGAGTGGATGATCCATCTCGGCCTCCTCCCGATATCCCCAACATCACAGAAGTCAGTCTTCAGCCAATTCGATTCACTCCACGTGATATCAAGAAACAGCTGAGTGCACTGGATACAGCAAAGGCTATGGGCCCCGACAACATCCCAGCTGTAGTGCTGAAGACTTGTGCTCCAGAACTAGCTGCACCTCTAGCCAAGTTGTTCCAGTACAGCTACAACACTGGCATCTACCCAACGCTGTGGAAAATTGCCCAGGTATGTCCTGTCCACAAAAAGCAGAACAAATCTAATCCGGCCAATTACCACCCCATCAGCCTACTCTCAATCATCAGCAAAGTGACGGAAGATGTTGTCGACAGTGCTATCAAGCAGCACTTACTCACCAATAATCTGCTCACCGATGCTCAGTTTGGGTTCCACCAGGACCACTCGGCTCCAGACCTCATTACAGCTTTGGTCCAAACATGGACAAAAGAGCTGAATTACAGAGGTGAGGTGAGAGTGACTGCCCTTGACATCAAGGGAACATTTGACCAAGTGTGGCAACAAGGAGCCCTAGTAAAATTGAAGTCAATGGGAATTAAGGAGAAAACTCTCCAGTGGCTGGAGTCATACCTAGCAAAAAGGAAGATGGTAGTGGTTGTTGGAGGCCAATCATCTCAGCCCCAGGACATTGCTGCAGGAGTTCCTCAGGGCAATGTCCTAGGCCCAGCCATCTTCAGCTGCTTCATCAATGACCTTCCCTCCATCATAAGGTCAGAAATGTGGATGTTCGCTGATGATTGCACAGTGTTCAGTTCCATTCGCAACCCCTCAAGTAATGAAGCAGTCCTAGCCCGCATGCAACAAGACCTGGACAAAATCCAGGCTTGGGCTGATAAGTGGCAAGTAACATTCTCGCCAGACAAGTGCCAGGCAATGACCATCTCCAACAAGAGAGAATCTAACCACCTCCCCTTGACATTCAACGGCATTACCATCGCCGAATCCCCCACCATCAACTAAACTGGACCGGCTATATAAATACTGTGGCTACAAAAGCAGGTCAGAAGCTGGGTCTTCTGCGGCGAGTGACTCACCTCCTGACTCCCCAAAGCCTTTCCACCATCTACAAGGCACAAGTCAGAAGTGTGATGGAATACTCTCCACTTGCCTGGATGAGTGCAGCTCCAACAACACTCAAGAAGTTCGACACCATCCAGGACAAAGCAGCCCGCTTGATTGGCACCCCATGCACCAACCTAAACATTCACTCCCTTCACCATCACGCACTGTGGCTGCAGTGTGTACCATCCACAGGATGCACTGCAGCAACTCGCCAAGGCTTCTTCGACAGCACCTCCCAAACCCGCGACCTCCACCACCTAGAAGGACAAGGGCAACAGGCACAAGGGAACAACACCACCTGCACATTCCCCTCCAAGTCACACACCATCCCGACTTGGAAATACATTGTCGTTCCTTCATCGTTGCTGGGTCAAAATCCTGGAACTCCCTACCTAACAGCACTGTGGACTGCAGCGGTTCCAGAAGGCGGCTCACCATCACCTTCTCAAGGGCAATTAGGGATGTGCAATAAATGCTGGCATTGCCAGCAACGGTCACATCCCATGAACGAGTAAAAAAAAATGTGATAACAGACTTATGATGGAGATTCTCATCAAAACAATGGCAGAGAAACATTCAAAGGTGGTGTAGTTAAAACAACAGCAACAGCTTGCATTTATATAGCGCCTTTAACCTGATAAAACGTCGCACAGGAGCTTTATGTTGTCCATCCAGCCTGTCCCATTCAATCATGTTGCAGATAGACATTGTTAGTCTCAATGCTCCGATCCACCAACACCCATTTAATCTCCTGAGAGAGGCAATAAAACAAATGAAAGAACAAAAAAACCTTCGACCAATTCAGAGAAAAAAAATTCTGGGAAATTGCTCTCCAACCCTGAAAGCGACTAAAAATGATCAAATGAGTTCTGAGATAACAGTAACCTCAAGGTACATCATCCAACATCCCACCTGCCTTTTGTACACAGATTCAAACACACAAAAAAGATAAATTGAAATGTGTAGCACCACATGTGACCAACTTAATGGGCCAGATTTTGCTCTGAGCGGCGAACGAACTGCGCCCGCCATTTGTTAGACTTGTAGTTGCCCGTAGACCTTTCTTGGGCTTTTTCACAGCAAGTTCCTCCCATGGGGCACTCAATCCAGCGCGGCGTCCTCTACAGGCCATCTAAGACCTGCCTGAACGGGGCAAGCAACTGTCCATCCCCTTAAATAATCAGATTGAAGCATCGTTAATAAGCCACGCAGAGTCTGAACCAGGAAGTGTGAGCTAGAATAGTAAATTCAATGTAAAATCAGGTACAGAAAGCAAAATAACAAGAGGGTAAAAATTTTGAATTAAAAGACCGAGATAAAAGAGACAGAAAGAAAAAGTAAAAAAAATATATATATTTTTTAAGTGTCCAACAACAATTCAAATCTAAAGGAATGAGACTTCACACTTGTAAAAGTTGATTTTCATTGTCAGAGAGGTTGCTTAATAGTCATTAAGACTTACCACGCTGTTAAAAGTGTGCTTCAACTTGAAATGACTTGATGTACCTTTTTTTCAGTGAAATTTCTTCGTATCCATCAGGTCAGTGCAGGAACTTCACACCGTTCCATTCATCTGAACGGTGAGTCATCCAGCGAGATGTCCTTCCCGCAAAGCTTACGGAGAAGCAGGGCATCTGGTAGAGCAACTTCCAGATTTCCGCATTTAACCGCGCGTATGCGGTCACTGGCAGTTGCTGCGCCAGATGCACATAAATAACGGTGAGCTCTGTTAGCCTCCATAAGACCATAAGAGATAGGAGCAGGACTAGGCCATTTGGCCCCTCGAGCCTGCTGCGCCATTTAATGAGATCATGGCTAATCTGATTTTTACCTCAACTCTACTTTCCCGCCTTTTCCCCATATCCTTTGACTTCCTTGCTGATCAAAAATTTGTCTAACTCAGCCTTGAATGTATTCAATGACTCAGCCTCCACAGCTTTATGGGATAAAGAATTCCAAAGATTCACAACCCTCTGGGAGAAGAAATTCCTCTTCATTTCCATCTTAAACAGGCGACCCCTTATTCTGAGACTATGCCCCCTAGTTTTAGATTCCCCCATGAGGGGTAACATCCTCTCAGCATCTACCCTATCGAGTCCCCTCAGAATCTTGTATGTTCCAATAAGATCTCCTCTCATTCTCCTAAACTCCAATGAGTATAGACCCAACCTGTTCAATCTTTCCTCATAAGACAACCCTTCCATACCCGGAATCAACCTAATGAACCTTCTCTAAACCGCCTCCAATGCAAGTTTGCCTCACCGTTATATTCAGAGCACAATTCGGGCCATTGAGTATTTATATTTCAAAAACAAGCTTGAATAAATTGGACTACATAACTTCATGGTCATTAAAACGAGTTTGTGGAATGAACAAGAAAATATTTTGGAGTTGTAGGTTTTACATAATTGTAACTGCTATCAGAAGTTTATTCAAAAAAGAAGTACATTGTAGGATGTTAAATCCATGGGTGTTCCTTGATTTTTTTTTCCAGATGTTGAACAAACCAAAATCAAGTAAAATGAAAATCCATGATGTTAAATTCTGGTCAATTTATACCATTTCAAATAAATTCTCACCATATCTCACTCTTCCAAAACAATAGCCCTACCATTTCCCCATTACAATATTAATGTCGGCCTGAATAGGCAGATGGGTTTTCAGTTTTAACATCACTTCTGAAAGACAGAAAGAAATGTACTTATGTATTGCATTATCATTCTTATATAATGAAGTGCCTTGCATACAGTGACTATTGTTACATAGGCATATGTGACATCCATTTTACCCACAGTAATTGAGCAAAGAGATAGCTGAACAGTTAATCTGCTTTTGATGGCATGTCAGTACCGATACCCAGATAATTCCATTTGCTTTTTTGAATATTGTTATGAACAAAAAAAGAAAGACTTGCATTTATATAACGCCTTTCATGACCACAGGAGGGCCCAAAACGCTTTCCAACCAATGAAATACTTTTTCAAGCGTAGCCACTGTTGTAAAGTAGGAAATGCAGTAGCCAATTTGCACACAGCAATATAATAATGACCAGATAATCTTTTTTTAGTGATATTGAGGGATAAATATGTAGGGTTCAAAACCCCTTTAACCAAAGAGATTTGAAGGAAAGGGTTAACTATACCCCTTTTAAACAAAAACATTTGAAAACCCGCAAACACAGTAATGTGGCAAAACCTGTTTTTCTCTCACTGACGCTGATGGCATTGGAGAAGTATGAGTTTCAGGATCAAAGACATTGTACTGCAGATAGATATCTAGATTATTAAATGAATAAGCTAGATGGATAATATTGAGCTTAAAGTGTTGTCAGGCTTTCAAAACACACAGGCTTTTGGAAACGCAAGCTTTGTAACACAGCAGGGGGTAATGTAAGAAAAGGCAACAAGGGCATACATCAAAGGCTTCGGATCAGGAAAGCAGTGATAGATGTGAAAAAAGCATGGGCCTCTCATTCCTATCTGGTAATCTGTTCAAAAGAACTGGGATTTGTAAAACATCAAATAGTATTGCATCCAGCATATGGTCAAATGGTATAAGGACAGAATTTGAAGCCATTGAAGCAATCAAAATTGGAGAGGTCAGGACCATTAAGAATATCTGAGCAGAGAAATGAAATGGGAAATCTCTACATGAAAGGCCATTAACAGGGACAGTAAAGGGGCCTTTTACATTCCATGGTTCGAGCACATGGTCTTTTCTACATCAAAGGGTCTCAAGTCACAGGATCAAAGCCTAAACTGTCAATCATTGCAGTATGTTAATAATTGAGGCATAGCAACAGGGAACGATTGAACAAAAAAAATGACCCTCTCCAATTCTACGTTCCATTGGTAAAAAAACAATGTAAAAAGAAGACATTGGGAGAAGAACAGTCTCTTTACCACCCGGCAGTTACAAGGACCGCACGCTGCAGTTGAACATCACACAAGAAGAAGAGGACCTCAAGGACTGAAGAGCTGATCAGCCTTCCGGCCCGATGATCAAAAGACTTGGTTTAAAGGTTGTAAATGTATGAATGATTTTTCTGATGTGTGTGAATTGTTAAGTCATTACATAATAACGTTGCGAATTATTAAATGTATAGCGGGATTTTATAGAGGAAAGTCATATGTATGGTTCGATTTTGCTTCATGAATGCTCATAAGAATAATATCATCAAATAATTACTTCTGATTAACGAAACTACTGTGAGTGGGGGTGACTTTCTTTGCTTGAGTATTCGTCCAGTGTCTGAGAATCATACAATATAAGGAATTCCCTACAAATATTAACCAGGAGAACTCCCCTTGCTCTTCTTCAAAATAGTGCCATGGGATCTTTTACGTCCACCTGTGTGGTTTAACGTCTCATCTGAAAGATGGCACCTCAGACAGTGCAGCACTCCCTCAGTACTGTGCTGAAGTGTCAGCCTGGATTTTGTGCTCAAGTCCCTGGAGTGGGTACTTGAACCCACAACCTTCTGACTCAAAGGCAAGAGTGCTACCACTGAGTCATAGAATCGTAGAATGGTTACAGCGCGGAAGGAGGCCACTCGGCCCATCGAGTTTGTGCTGGCTCTCTGCAAGAGCAATCCAGCTAGTCCCACTCTCCCACCCTTTCCTCGTAGCCCTGCAAATTTACAGAATTAGAGTCATGGGACTTTAATGTCTACTTGGACAATAAGTACAGGCCAATGTGTACCTTGATTTTAACATCTCATCCAAAGGACAGCACCTCTAACAACACAGCACTCCCTTGGTATTGCACTGCAGTGTCAACCTAAATTATGTCCTTCAACCCACAACCTTCTGACTCAAAGGCAATAGTACTACTAATGGAGGCAAGCCTGCAAAAAAAAAAATCAGTGAAATTGAACAAGAACAGTCAGATATGGTTTACATTTAATTCGTAGAGCACCAGCGACCTGAATGGGTTTATTTTTTAACTCATTCTCAGGATGTAGGCATCGCTGGCAAGGCCGGCATTTATTGTCCATCTCTAGTTACCCTGAGAAGATGGTGGTGAGCCGTCACCTTCAACCGCTGCAGTCCGTGTGGTTTGTAGCGGTTTGGATAGAACTGGCCACTTCAGAGACCATTTAAGACTCAACGACATCAGCGGTGTGGGACTGGAGACACGTATTTGCCCAGACCAGGTAAGGACGGCAGGTTTCTTTCCCTAAAGGACATTGGTGAACCAGTTGGGTTTTTATGACAATCCAGCAGCTTTAGGGTCACTTTTACTGATACCAGCTTTTTATTTCCAGAACTTTTAGATGAATTACAAATTCTCAAACTGCCACAGTGGGATTTGAACTCACATTCTCTGGATCATTAGTCCAAGACCCTGGACTACCAGTCCTGCAGATTTAACCTGCAGATTAAACGGTATTCCAGCCCACCAAACATGAGGCAGCAATTGCATTTGGTGCTCTCTGCTTATAATTGTGAATACATTCCATTACAAAGACTGTACTCTTCAGAATACAATGCTCTTATGTTTTTAGGACTTTGGTACCTTCAGAATATTGCAGTCTTTGAAACAAATGGTTGATCAGCTGATTCAAGTAGCTGGCAATCCTTCGTCGATACGTTTGTCAGAGTTTGTGCCTGGAAGAGTTAACATTATAGGATCTAAAGAGCCATGAAAAAAAGAAGCCCATAAGATGATTGAGTGGTGGATGTGCCCTTTCTGTTCTTGGATTTTTATTGTTAGCTTGGAGCAAATGGATTCAATTTCTAGGCCCAAAGATTTGCCCGCATCTAAAAACATTTTATAGCTGTACCGTACTAAATTACATTTTTCATAGCATTCTGCAATTTCTGCTACTCACTCTCAGATCTCCACTGTTGCTATTTCTGGCACACACCCCCGATTTTCATCGCTCCACCATTGGCAGCCGTGCCTTCGTTGCCTAGGCCCTAAGCTCTGAATTTCCTCCCTAAACCCCTCCGCCTCTCTATCTGTCTCTCCTCCTTTAAGATGCTTCTTAAAATCTACCTCTCTGACCAAGCTTTTGGTCACCTATCCTAAAATCTCATTATGTGGCTCTTTGTCAAATTTTGTTTGATAATCGCTCCTGTGAAGTGCATTGGGATGTTTTACGACGTTAAAGGTGCTATATAAATGCAAGTTGTTGTTGCTAAGAAGCTTTGCCTTTTAAGCTCATGAGTATCAGACGATAGGTCTTTGTTCCTAGTGGTATATTAGAGAAATGAAGAATCGTTTGTCAAGGCCCTCGTTTTTTACAGTGAGCTGAGTAAAATGGGCAATTGACAGATGGTAAAAATAACACTGCAAAAAAAAATATGCATAAAGGCAGCTGAGAGTCTGATTATTTTAATATAATGCTACTTTGCACATACTGTATGTTAAATTGGGCTGATATAACACCGTCAAGAATTCAGTGGCTGCTATCATTAGATTTGTTTATTGCACCTGTCTCTGCTGCCTCATTCAATGGAATGGATAGAAGGGTCAGCGTAAGATTGATGTAACTGGGAGAGGGCATTGCAAAAAAGCCCATAGCAGCACCAGAGACACAGGAAAGACAACTGTTAGTAAATAGTATATTTTCTTAGCTAAACTTTGTTACAGTTCTGAAAATGATAAGTGGGAAAAGTCAATCCATCTATTTAGTTCTTGTTCCAAACATGCTTTGGTTCAGATCAGAATGAACCATAATTTGCGAAGTGAATCCAATTCATTCATCTGAGATCATTCATCATGAGGTCATTTTTCCAAAAGCTTCTCTCAGTCATTAATCTGATGAAATTGGATCTGTTTTCTTTCTTTCATTACTTTTTCCACCTCACACGAGGATGCATGAAATCTACCAGGCCGCGTTTAATTACTCAAGCAAGTTTAGTCTATGGAGCTGGAACGCCTCTGTATAATAAACTTATTACTCCATTTTCTCCCTGAGATGGAGAAGCAATTTTTCTTAATCCTCCTTGCCTGCAGAACTGAACCCTGGATCCCTGCTATACTCTCTGAACCTGTCACCATGGTGCATGTCATTGAGAATACCATCAAAAACCAAACAGCACTCTAATTGAGTCATTGCGATTACAGTGAAAACAAAGATGTCTGCACCTGCTTCAGCCTTTATTGCATGTCAGAGCCATTTCCTTTCTCTACAAAATTGAACCTTGAGTCACTAGATAAATGATTGTCATCTTTAACTCCAGCTTAATATATTCTCGACATAATTTTTCTATCTATGCCTCACACCATCATACATCAACAGCTGCTCTTATTGGGGATGTGATTACATATAAATTCATAAGAGGGGAACAAAACAAGATATTTGGTTTGGTGTCATTTATGGTGACAATCAACACATTGAAATCACTTTAAAAGACTAATTGTTGAGCGGAGTTCTCCCCATCGGAATCTCACTGGACACCAGTGTGGGGTCACGGAACTGTCCCTATATTGTTGAGGGACCCTCACAATATCGGCTCTAATGTGAAGTCGTACAATGGTGAGGATCTAACTCGGTCATCACTCGTCAAGATCCTGAAGTTACAGAGTGAAGAGAACTGCATTTTTCTAATGCTAGCTCATTTACTGCACTGTTGAACTATTTCTATACATCAGCTTGGCTCAGTTGGTAGCAGCCAGGGCTCTGAAGCCAGTAGGTTGTTGGTTCAAAATCCCACTCCAGGACTTGTGCCTGTAATCTAGGCTGATACTTTGGTGCAGTACTGAGGAAGTGCCATATTGTTGCTGTCTTTGGATAAACTAAGACCCCAATCCACTTGCCTAGGTAGATGCAAACAAAGTCCCATGGCACTTTTCGAAGAAGAGGAGCAAGTTGTCCTGGCCAACATTCCAAAAAGCAGAATAGCTGGTCATTCACCTCCTCTCAAGATAAAACAAAGGGTGTTGTTAATTATCTCCAGCTGCAAATAGATGTCTTGTGTTGGAAATGGAAACTTCACACTCATCCAAAGATTTGTGTTGAGACACATTATTGGTTCAGAGTAGAGGGAGCTTTAGTTTGCTTCTGGCCAATACTAAACCTGGGAGTTGTTGAAGCTCTCACTGGGTGACAAACAAAATGCAACACACTCCAGTGTTGATATCCTTTTATTTTAATTTATTCTCCGGATGTGGACTACACTGACAAGGCCACATTTAATGGCCATCCTTGATTGGCCTGAGAAGAGACTGTTTAGCAAGTGTTTTAACAACTGAGTGGCTCATTAGGCCACTTTAGAAGGCAGTTAAGAGTCAACTGCACTGGGTGGGACTGGAGATACATGTCGAGCAGACATTGGTGAACCTGTTCGGTTTCCACTACAAACCAGATTACATGGGGAGGGGACTTTCTCCGGAGATTCTCCCGCCCCATTGCTGTAACTTCACTGAAAACCCCATTCACACTCGTAAACGGGGTTTCCACCGAACGTCCACTTAAGCTGTGGCATGCACCAGTTGGGCCAAATGGCCTGTTTCTGTGGTGTAAATTCTATGTTTTGGCAGTGGAATGAGAGCAGCTCCAAGGAAATTCACCCCCACGGTTTTTTTAATGGCACTAGTACAATGTACCAGGTTTAGGGGGCGTAGACAGTCCGGGTAGATTTAAAATAATTGGTAGAAGGATTAGAGGGGAGCTGAGGAGAAGTTTTTTCACACAGAGGATGGTTGGGGTCTGGAACTCACTGCCTGAAAGGGTGGTAGAGGCAGAAACCCTCAACTCATTTAAAAAGTACTTGGATGTGCACTTGAAGTGCCGTAACCTACAGGGCTACGGACCAAGTGCTGGAAAGTGGGATTAAGCTGGATAGCTCATGTTCGGCCGGCACTGACACCCTGGGCCGAATAGAAACATAGAAAATAGGAGCAGGAGTAGGCCATCCGGCCCTTCGAGCCTGCTCCACCATTCAATATGATCATGGCTGATCCTCTATCTCAATGCTATATTCCCGCTCTCTCCCCACACTGTGACCATAATGGCCTCCTTCTGTGCTGTAACTTTCTATGATTCTATAATTTAATTAATTCAATTTCACGACTTGCTATTTTGGGCTTTGATCTCACAAGCTCTGGGTTACTAGCACAGTACCGTAACCACGACTCCCCTATAGAATGCACCACAGTCCTTTACAAAAAAATACATTGAAATCTTAATCTACAAAAAATATCAATAAGCATTTTAATATACAATGTGTACAAGCCTGTGTTACAGGCTTAAACATCTATTTTTGATTTAATAAATGGTGCCTAATCATTCAGTCATTTCATCAATGCATATTCTTTGCAGTTTTTGAAATATAAGGTGTATTCATGGTTCAAATTATATCTTATATTGAATGCTTTTGAACTGTTGTGTGCACAAAGACTTTCCAAAATTGCAGCGGAAGCTCAGGTGCAGTTTCATGTTAATTAATTTTCAGTGTTTACGAAGCTCATGCCTTTATAGGGATTACAGAAATTATTCTGTGGCTCTCCGGCAGAATACATCAGCGTTGAATGCTTGTCAAGTATTGCATTAGCATATTCATGCTAACTACTGCCAACACTAAAATAGCACAGTTGGATGCAACAGTGAGCTAACTAATGTTTTAGAAAGAAGTATTTAATAGGTCCAAGCTGCAAACATTTATCATGATTAAAATGCACTTGTTGAGGCAGTGTAACCAAATAATGACACGTGCTGCTTTTCAAACTAAGCCGTTTCGCTTTTTTTTAAATGTAAAATCAGTCAATAATTGGTACATTCAATTTAATTTAGTTGCATCCTAATTGCTTTAAGGAGCCCTAAAAGGGCTTTGTACTATGATTATTTTCTGCCTCTTCTGAGTGTCTCAGTAGATCAGTTTTCATGAAGTGGATAAAATTAAGTCCTTTGTCATCCAGAAAAATCTTGTTGATACATTTGAAGGGTCGATGCTGCAGCCAATTTACATGAAATTGGCTTTTTTTCACAAGTTTTCTGCCATTAAATTGATCTGTTGGCAAATCTTGGAATATCGCATACTAACAGAACTTCCCTGGTAACTGATAAAGACAGGAAGTCAGAAAGCATGCAGCAAGTACTTACAGCAAACAACGTTCGACGTGTCTATTGACACCACTGTGTCAGCCAATGAGTTGGAGGCAGGGCAGGACTTACGGCAGGACTCTCAGAAAACAAAGCAAACAGCAAAGCAAACAAAGTTTATTTACAGAGTCCCTTTAAAAAGAGTCTCTACGAACTGCAGCAAACAGAACTCATGACCGAAACTGAAGCAACTTCTCCCGTTAAAAGCAAAATTATTTTTCAGCAAA
Source organism: Heptranchias perlo (assembly GCF_035084215.1). Classification (NCBI taxonomy): domain Eukaryota; kingdom Metazoa; phylum Chordata; class Chondrichthyes; order Hexanchiformes; family Hexanchidae; genus Heptranchias; species Heptranchias perlo. Next base: position 59,496,706 of record NC_090339.1, on the reverse strand, counting down.
ATGCAGTGAGTGGAGGATAGTTACATAATACAAATTATGCGCTTAAAATCAATCTCAGGCACTTACAGCAGTGCTGTCTCCAGGCATTATTGATGGGGGGAATTACCCAATCATCTCCATTCTGGCCGGGAATAGTGGTGTCACTGCATGCAGCCAACAAAGTTTGCAGGTCAATTTAATGACTGCTTTTGATGTGGAACATAAAAATGTATGGAACAAGGAACAGCATAGAGCCATTCAGTCCAGTCCTTTCACAGCATTCAATCTAACCTACTATAGACTACGTCACATGTTAATCTCCTGGGGAAAAGTTATACATACTTCCTCCTTGATCTCAAAAATGAAACCCAAAATATCTATCCCTTCTCACATTCCCAATTATTTATCTATCACATCAACCCTAGCTGATTGTTTTCCAAAGATGTCATTTCCTTGGACCTAACAGTATAAGAACCATCATGCTAATTTGAGTATTTCATCATCTATGTGCATACTTAAGAAAGTAAATACTTTTAGGAATAGAATAAGGTCATTTTTTTTTATTCGTTCATGGGATGTGGGCGTCACTGGCGGGGCCAACATTTATTGCCCGTCCTTAATTACCCTTGAGAAGGTGGTGGTGAGCTGCCTTCTTGAACCACTGCAGTCCGTGTGGTGACGGTTCTCCCACAGTGTTGTTAGGAAGGGAGTTCCAGGATTTTGACCCAGCGACGATGAAGGAACGGCGATATATTTCCAAGTCGGGATGGTGTGTGATTTGGAGGGGAACGTGCAGGTGGTGTTGTTCCCATGTGCCTGCTGCCCTTGTCCTTTTAGGTGTCGATAGTAGCCATGATGTGGAGATGCCGGTGATGGACTGGGGTGGACAAATGTAAGGAATCTTACAACACCAGGTTATAGTCCAACAGTTTTATTTGAAAATCACAAGCTTTCGGAGCTTACCTCCTTCGTCAGGTGAGTGAGTGAAGGGTTTGGGAGGTGCTGTCGAAGAAGCCTTGGCGAGTTGCTGCAGTGCATCCTGCGGATGGTACACACTGCAGCCACTGTGCGCCGGTGGTGAAGGGAGTGAATGTTTAGGGTGGTGGATGGGGTGCCAATCAAGCGGGCTGCTTTGTCCTGGATGGTGTCGAGCTTCTGGAGTGTTATTGGAGCTGCACTCATCTAGGCAAGTGGAGAGTATTCCATCACACTCCTGACTTGTGCCTTGTAGATGGTGGAAAGGCTTTGGGGAGTCTAGAGATGAGTCACTCGCCGCAAAATACCCAGCCTCTGACCTGCTCTTGTAGCCACAGTATTTATGTGGATGGTCCAGTTAAGTTTAATTAATTAAATCCAATTAAGACCAACAACCTCATCACTTCTTGAAAGCTCTAAGTCTCATCACATTCCTCAATCACTTCTTTCACATCTAGTTGCCTCTTGAGCCAATTTATACTGTCCACCTCAATGGTCTTCTCTGCGCCCTTATTCTTCCCAATAAGAGAACGAGGGGACATAATCTTAAAAATAGAGCAAGGCCATTCATGAGCGAAAACAGGAAGCACTTCTTCACACAAAGAGTAATAGAAATCTGGAAGTCCTTCACCAAAAGGCTGTGGATGCTAGGGCAATTGGAGCTTTCAAGACTGCGATCGATAGACTTGTCTTAGGTAAGGGTATCAAGGGATATGGAGCAAAGGCGGGTAAATGGAGTTGAGGTGCAGATCAGCCATGATCTAATTGAATGACAGAGCAGGCTCATGGGGCTGAAAGGCCTACTCCTGTTCCTATGTTCCTAATTTCCCTTCCTACTCGTAATGTCCTAATTTTTAACCGTAGTGAGTAATTTGACAGAATCAACTTTGTCAATCTCCATCATTATCTGCAAAATTCGAATAGGTTTACTTAAGTCTAAAGGCAACAATCCCAACTTCCTTGGCTTTTCTTTACATTTTAAATTTCTGATATCCAGAATCATCTTTGTTGTTTGCCTCTGTATCGTCTTAACAGAGTAGATGCTGAGAGGCTGTTTCCCCTGGCTGGAGAGTCTAGAACTAGGGGGCATTGTCTCAGGATAAGAAGTCAACTATTTAGGACTGAGATGAGGAGAAATTTCTTCACTCAGAGTGTTGTGAATTTTTGGAATTCTCTACCCCAGAGGGCTGTGGATGCTCAGTCATTGAGTATATTCAAGACTGAAATCGATAGATTTTTGGACATTAAGGGTATCAAGGGATATGGGGATAGGGCAAGAAAGTGGAGTTGAGGTCGAAGGTCAGTCATGATCTTATTAAATGGTGGAGCAGGCTCAAGGGGCTGTATGGCCTACTCTTGCTCCTATTTCTTATGTTCTTATGTTCTTAATGACAATAATATGATCCAGCACAAGCATGATGGGCAGAATGGCCTCCTTCTGCACGGTCTCATTCTATAGTTTGGTACCAGAATCAATAATAGTGCTCCAGAAACTTCAATCGCAGGTTAAAACATTTTCTCCGTCAATTTTCTTCGCTTCAATCTTCGTTTGAAGGTACTGAGCCCACGTTGAGTGGAGTTCCATCAGCTTCACGTAGAATCAATGCTTTTTGTGAATGATCAATAATTACAAAAGTATCTTTTTTTTCTTTTCTCATCCTTCCTAATTTGTTGAAATAAAACGAAGAACTCAGTTGGGGGTATATTTCCATTTACTTTTTTTAGCAAAAAAAGTCAATATTATAAAGCAATGTCCCTGCTTTCGGGGTAGAAATCCATCTTGGACCATAATTCTAAGCGTTCGATATTGCATTGGCTGCCCATTAGATGTCCTGCCCGATTCAGTTCCATTGACTCCAATCAAAGAACAGGTGGTCAATACGATACTGCCCGTTTTTTTTTATTCGTTCATGGGATGTGGGCGTCGCTGGCGAGGCCGGCATTTATTGCCCATCCCTAATTGCCCTTGAGAAGGTGGTGGTGAGCCGCCTTCTTGAACCGCTGCAGTCCGTGTGGTGACGGTTCTCCCACAGTGCTGTTAGGATGGGAGTTACAGGATTTTGACCAAGCAACGATGAAGGAACGGCGATATATTTCCAAGTCGTGATGGTGTGTGACTTGGAGGGGAACATGCAGGTGGTGTTGTTCCCATGTACCTGCTGCTCTTGTCCTTCTAGGTGGTAGAGGTCGCGGGTTTGGGAGGTGCTGTCGAAGAAGCCTTGGCGAGTTGCTGCAGTGCATCCTGTGGATGGTACACACTGCAGCCACAGTGCGCCGGTGGTGAAGGGAGTGAATTATTTTATATTAACGATTTGGAGGAGGGGACCAAGTGTAACATATCAAAGTTTGCAGATGATACAAAGATGGGAGGGAAAGTGGAGAGTGAGGAGGACATAAAAAACCTACGGGGGATATAGACAGGCTGGGTGAGTGGGCAGAGATTTGGCAGATGCAATACAATATTGGAAAATGTGAGGTTATGCACTTTGGCAGGAAAAATCAGAGAGCAAGTTATTATCTTAAAGGCGAGAAACTGGAAAGTACTGCAGTACAAAGGGATCTGGGGGTCCTAGTGCAAGAAGATCAAAAAGTTAGTATGCAGGTGCAGCAGGTGATCAAGAAGGTCAACGGAATGTTGGCTTTTATTGCTAGGGGGATAGAATATAAAAACAGGGAGGTATTGCTGCAGTTATATAAGGTATTGGTGAGACCGCACCTGGAATACTGCATACAGTTTTGGTCTCCATACTTAAGAAAAGACATAATTGCTCTCGAGGCAGTACAAAGAAGGTTCACTCGGTTAATCCCGGGGATGAGGGGGTGGACATATGAGGAGAGGTTGAGTAGATTGGGACTCTACTCATTGGAGTTCAGAAGAATGAGAGGCGATCTTATTGAAACATATAAGATTGTGAAGGGGCTTGATCGGGTGGATGCGGTAAGGATGTTCCCAAGGATGGGTGAAACTAGAACTAGGGGGCATAATCTTAGAATAAGGGGCTGCTCTTTCAAAACTGAGATGAGGAGAAACTTCTTCACTCAGAGGGTAGTAGGTCTGTGGAATTTGCTGCCACAGGAAGCTGTGGAAGCTACATCATTAAATAAATTTAAAACGGAAATCAACAGTTTCCTAGAAGTAAAGGGAATTAGGGGTTACGGGGAACAGGCAGGAAATTGGACATGAATTTAGATTTGAGGTTAGGATCAGATCAGCCATGATCTTATTGAATGGCGGAGCAGGCTCGAGGGGCCGATTGGCCTACTCCTGCTCCTATTTCTTATGTTCTTATGTTCTTATGAATGTTTAGGGTGGTGGATGGGGTGCCAATCAAGCGGGCTGCTTTATCTTGGATGGTGTCGCACTTCTTGAGTGTTGTTGGAGCTGCACTCATCCAAGCAAGTGGAGAGTATTCCATCACACTCCTGACTTGTGCCTTGTAGATGGTGGAAAGGCTTTGGGGAGTCAGGAGGTGAGTCACTCACCGCAGAATACCCAGCCTCTGGGTATTCTGCACCATTGCCCGCGATGAATTTCTATCCCTTACACTCTTGTCAACATAGAGAACTGAGAAAAATACACCCCGCTTTATGTCTACAAATTTTTTGTCGAAATTTGTAGAACGATACAGCACAGAAGGAGGCCATTCAGCCCAACGTGCCTGTGCCGGCTCTTTGAAAGAGCTATCCAATTAGTCCCACTTCCCTGCCCTTTCACCATAGCCCTGCAAATATTTCTCTAAAGTTTAATTGATTGTACTCCTGTAAAAGAAAGAACAAACTTGTATTTATGTGGTGCCCCATGGAGGAAATGCCTACTTTTCCAGTGATTCTTGAACCTGGACAATAGTCAAACAAAGGCAGTCACCCTCACGGTAGTTTCATGAATCAAAAGTGATTATTTAATGACTTAAAAAGTTCACACAAGCAGCAAGCAAATCAAGTAATACATATAACCTTAAAACCAAGGGGTTTTTTTTCATCGAGGCAGAAGAGAGTGATCAATTCTCATTGCTTTTGAAGTCTTTTCCTTTGTTGTTGTTGGATGTCCTCCCTCTAGGTCACCCGACTGCAGTGTCGGATTTACCACAAAGCCTCCTTTCTATGTTGTTTTTTTGCTCAGTGGGGCATTGAATATTAGAGAAAGTTGCCATCTTGTCCAATCACCCAATGTTGCTATGCATTGATCATGAACAGGCCTCAATAGTTGATAGCCACACCAGTTACCACCAGGTGCAATGGTCTCATAAGAACATAAGAACATAAGAAATAGGAGCAGGAGTAGGCCAATCGGCCCCTCGAGCCTGCTCCGCCATTCAATAAGATCATGGCAGATCTGATCCTAACCTCAAATCTAAATTCATGTCCAATTTCCTGCCTGCTCCCCATAACCCCTAGTTCCCTTTACTTCTAGGAAACTGTCTACTTAAGTTTTAAATTTATTTAATGATGTAGCTTCCACAGCTTCCTGTGGCAGCAAATTCCACAGACCTACTACCCTCTGAGTGAAGAAGTTTCTCCTCATCTCAGTTTTGAAAGAGCAGCCCCTTATTCTAAGATTATGCCCCCTAGTTCTAGTTTCACCCATCCTTGGGAACATCCTTACCGCATCCACCCGGTCTCATGTGTTTTCCAGACACTACGAGATGTAGTAGGCCCCTATTATCAGTGCTGCCATGGCGACCTGACTCTTTCCCACGGCTTTGCGTGGCTTCACAACGGCTGCTTCAGTAGTTTTTTAAACTTCTTTGAATGGTATCTTATCAGTTATTTTGTAAACCAAAGCTTGTCGAAGCCTCTGCATATTTGCAGTTTTAAACTTGTGGCCAAATATTCAAAAGGGGCAATGTTAAAGCTTTCCAGAATCCAGGTGCAATGTCCAAAGGTCCAGTAGGTTTTAAATTCACAATGCTCAAGGGGTTTCAACCCTGCCTTACACTCATGGCATCCTCAGGACATCCCAAAACACATTTCGACCAATGGAGTAATTTTTGAAGTGTAGTCACTGTTGCTATATGACAAATGCAACAGCCAATTTTCACACAGCAAGGTCCCACTAAGAGTAAATGAATAAATGACTTGTTAATCTGTTTGTAGTGGTATTGTTTGAGGGACTAATGTTGGCCATGACACTGGGAGAACTCCCCTGCTCTTCTTCAAATAGTGCTATGGGATCTTTTATATCCACCTGTGCAGACAGACAGAGCCTCGGTTTAGCATTTTATCCAAATGATGGCACCTATACCCGTGACGTTATGGCAACCGTGCTACCAGCTAGCTAAGGTGGCACAAGCTTAATTCAATTTTAAACATGACAAAACTTGCAATTGAATAAACATGCAATTTTGAGGTAATAGTCATTGCAGATGGAGGTTAACATGCTGGGTGTACATATGAATATTGCAATATACGGTTTGCATATCTAAGCTCTGGTCACAGCACAGAAGGTCAAGGCTCTGCTGTGCTGACCTTAGTATAATCTGGGAATATTTATCTTGCTTTACATTCAATTTACCTGACATATAATGTAAGAGGTTAATACATTGTACAAGCTATATTTAAAGTGTAGAGAAGCGCAAGGGAAGTTTGCCTATCGCATGCATCAGCAGGATGCAAATGTGGCCCTGAAGTTAAAATAGTCCAAGCCGCAAACAGATGACATTGGGTGGGTTTGACACTCTACCTACCCCCCTCCCACCCCAGCCTGCCCGAAACTCGTTCCCAGTTAAAATTGCCCCAATTGTCACTGCTGATGCTTTCTGTGAACTGTCCTTGATCGAATGGGTATGATTCTCCCATATTTAAGAAGCAATACAGCTCCTTATAGCCATACTTAAACATAAAGACTATAGTTAGAATGCAACAGTAACAACAAACATGGTTGAAGCACTTGAGGGACATAACTCAATCACAATAAGCGATGTTGGTCTCTGGCATTTTTCCAATTCCAAGTAATCAATCTGGGGCCGTTCACGGGAAGAAACTACCCCCCAGCGCAGCAACTCACCCAAAGCACTTTACAGCCAGTGACGGACTTTTGAAGCGTCGTCACTGCTGTAATGTAGGAAATGAGGCAGCCAATTTGCACACAGCCAGGTCTCACAAACAGTAATATGATGATGACCAGACAATCTGTTTTAGTGATGTTGGTGGAGGGATAAGTATTGGCCCCAGGACATCAGGGAGAACTCCCCATCTCTTTGAGATGGCAGACGAAGCCTCGGTTTAAAGTTTCATCCAAAAGACAGCACATCCGACAATGCAGCACTCCCTCAGAATGGGAGGCCTTTATTTTTGTACTCAACTCTCTAAAGTGGGATTTGAACCCACAACCTTCTGACTCAGAGGCCAGAGGACACAGGGGTCTTTCCTCTGCCCCGTCCCTAAGCTTAGCTGCACCCTAGAAACCAAGATCAATCAAGCTGCCTCGACCTCCTGACGTTGCCCCACTCTCAGTACGTGCACAGGCGTGCGGAGAAACCAGAATGTACCAATTCACTCTTCCTGCACGCACGTGCACTCAGATTGTACAGTGACTTTGTAGACTATAAACGTCAATGCACTTGAATAATCAATAAGGTATTCAAACTCTAAGGCAACCCGCAGAAGAGCAAAATATGCCTTTGATCTCAAGCCACATCTTCCTGTGAACAAAGCGATGCAGCAGACCATCAACATCAGACAACACAGCAGAATCAGACAGCGGCAGGAACTAATTGGATTTTTAAAAGTACATTGAAGTAACTTGAGAATGGCAATTAAATCACTGTGCGCATGGATGCAGTGACTATAAATTCCTGGTTCAAATGTTTGCTCTCTTATATTTGACTTTTGTTGCAAACTGAAGAAAGATTAATTCCATTTCTTCACTTAGGAAATTAAATAACTCACAATAAAACTTGATTTAAAGTTCTAATTTCAAATTGTTTTTATTTTGGCTCTGTAATTAATTGACCTATAAAAAATTATCCTACGCTCTTATACAGCTGAATGGCTAGTGTCTGTCTGCATCCGCAAGTACAAGCTGCAGTTGCATAACATTAAGATGGAACTCAATTCCTACCTGCTTCCATGGTTTAATTTTCCAAGTGTTCAAGTGCTTTTTTTAAAATACTGTGCCTTAACTGTATATAAGTACAAAGCACTTATCTTGAATTGCCCGGCAACTAATAATAGCTAGCCGAGGGAATAAAAGTCAAGATAAAGTCAACCGTCTAATTCTGGCCTGACATAAATTAACAAGCTGACTGACCTAGCTCCGATGCACGGAGAAGAAAGTTATCACCTTGATTCAGTTGGTCGCACACTCACTCTGGATGCATTCACACTATAGCGGTGCTGTTGGTGCAAAGTGGTTTTCCTCACACCAGAGCTGCAGTTATAATGTAAATGCAATAACAACAACTTGCATTTATATAGCGCCTTAAACGTCGTAAAACGTCCCGAGGCGCTTCATAGTTATCTGGCAAAATTTGACACTGAGCCACATAAGGAGATAACAGGACAGATAACCAAAAGCTTGGTCAAAGAGGTAGGCTTTAAGGAGCATCTTAAATGAGGAGGGGGTGAGGCGGACAGGTTTAAGAGGGGAATTCCAGAGCTCAGGGCTTAGGCAGCTGAGGGCACGGCCGCCAATGGTGCAGCGATGGAAATTGGGGATGCGCAAGAGGCCAGGCCCGAAGCTGAAGTCACGCGTGACCTGACCCCAGGATGAAGTGATGTGAGACTCCCTGGGGGAGGAGTCTCACTCCGCCTCCCTGCAGGGTCAGTTTGCGCCTTGATACCCAATTCACCACCTATTGCCAGAGCTAGAAGCCCGTGGGTTAAATTCCCAACCCAGAACATAATCCAGGATTTGAGCGTGTAAATGAATACCTCACTGAGAGTGCTGTATTGGTAGAGGGGCTTTCGATGAAAGGTTAAGCTACAGCCTTGCCTGCTGGTTCAGGTGGATATTAAAGATCTCATTGCACCATTTAAAAAAGAGCAGTGAATTCACCCACTGTCCTAGAATGACAGAATTTTACAGCATAGAAGGAGGCCATTTGGCCCATTGTCTCCATGCCAGATCTCTGAGGAGCTATTCACTCAGTCCCACTCACCTGCCCTATTCCCATGCCCTTTTAAAAAAAAAATTCAAATATTTATCCACTTTTTCAAGCTAATATGGATTCTGCTTCCATCACTTTTGCTGGTACAGCATGTCCTAATAACCCTTCGCATAAAAGAAAATTCTCCCAAAGATTCCCTTTGCAGTTTTGATGATAATTTTAAATTTATGGCTTCTAGTTACTCTCTCATCAACCAGCATCTCAACCCTAGTGTATCTCTTCTGCACCCTCTCAACGGCCTTAACCTCTTTCCTAAAGTCAGCTGCCCAAAACTGGACACAATATTCTAACGGCAGCCCAGTAACCTAGAATCATAGAATGGTTACAGCACAGAAGGAGGCCATTCGGCCAGTCGAGCCCATGCCTGCTCTCTGCAAGAGCAATCCAGCTAGTCCCATTCCCCTGCCCTTTCCCCGTAGCTCTGCAAATTTTTTACTTTCAAGTATTTATCCAATTTCCTTTTGAAAGCCACGATTGAATCTGCCTCCACTACCCTTTCTGGCATTCCAGATCATAACCACTCGCTGCGTAAAAACGTTTTTCCTCATGTCGCCTTTGGTTCTTTTGACAATCACTTTAAATCTAAGCTGACCTAAGCGATGATTTGTATAGGTTTAGCTTTACCTCTTTGCTTTTATACTCTGTACCTCTATTTATAAAACTTGGATTCCATACGCTTAAATTTACAGCACCAGCTGTCCCATTTTCAAAGATGTATGTATCTGAACCCCTAAGTCTCCCTGCTCCACTACTGCTTTTAAATTTTTACCGTTTAGTATATATTTCCTCTCCTTGTTCTTCTGCCCAAAATATATCACCTCACGTTTTTCCACATTAAATTTTGCCTGATACCTATCTGTCCAATTTACTTATCTGCCTGCGACCTTTTGAAGTCGTTTCAAGTCCTCTTCACAGTTAACCACACTCCATATTTTTGTGTTGCCTGCAAATGTTGTTATTTGTGCCCCCCTATACCCGAGTCCAGATCTTTTACTTAGATTGAGAAGACCAATGATGCCAACAATAACCCCTGGGAGATATCACTGCTTACGTCCTTCCAGTCCAAAAACCATTCTTTAACCACTACTCCTTTAACTAAAGTCCAATATATGCTGCCACGCTCCCTTTCGTACTGTGTGCCTATCAACTCCTACGAGGCCTATCATTCTTCCCTCAATCAAAAATAGGTTCATTGGTCGTCCATCCAAATTGATGTTCTTGAGATCTTGCTGTGTACAAAATAGCTGCCACATTTATGCAGATAGCAACAGTAACTGCAAAACGTAATTCATTCTGTGCGAAACGCTTTGGGATGTTTCGGAGAGATGCGAGCATGTGCCATGTAAATGCAAGTTGTTCTTAAAATTGTACTTTTTCCTCTCACTAGGCGCTAGCGTGGGTCTAAGATGGGGCTACGACACTACAGCCTCAATTCTCCATCTATGTTCACGTCCAATGAGGCTGCCAACCTCACTGAGTTAGCCCTTAAGATCTCATGCTTAATAGGGCTGAGGATTATTCCTATCCATAGAGAAATGACTGACTGTTATCGAAGGAAAGTAATCAAAAGCCATTTAATCTTCAGCGTGCAAACAAGTGCCGGTTAATGTGCTCACATCAAATTCCTCTCTCTGCTATTTTAATCGAGGTTGTCTACCTCATACGTTGCAGGAAAGGATGCCCCAGAGCATGGTACATTGGTGAGACCATGCAGACGCTGCGACAACGGATGAGCGGACACCGCGCAGCAATCGCCGGACAGGAGGGTTCCCTCCCAGTCGGGGAACACTTCGGCAGTCAAGGACATTCAGCCACCGACCTTCGGGTAAGCATACTCCGGGGCGGCCTTCGAGACACATGACAACGCAAAATCGTCGAGCAGAAATTGATAGCCAAGTTCCGCACCCATGAGGGCGGCCTCAACCGGGATCTTGGGTTCATGTCACGCTGCACGTAACCCCACCAGCGAACAAATGTTATCTGTTTTTAATATAACGGGTCATTTGCTGTCTTTTCTATGTTTCTGCCTCTCTCTCTCTGTTTTTTTTTGGTGGTTTGTATATTCGGTGGCCTTTTAGGTAACACCTCACTGTCTGCACACTGTGATTGCCGTGGCAACGGGCAGTTGGAAAGACTGTCTGTAATCACCAGGTATTGTTCTGTGATTTATAAATGCGAAGGGTTCGAGGATTTCATTTCCACAACATTCACCTGAGGAAGGAGGAAGCCTCCGAAAGCTTGTGAATTTCAAATAAAATTGTTGGACTATAACTTGGTGTTGTAAAATTGTTTACAATTGTCAACCCCAGTCCATCACCGGCATCTCCACATTAATGGAGGTGTTAACACATTGAAACTAAAGGGTCAAAGCTTCCATTAAATCAGTGGAAAGAGGAGTTTGGTGTGAGCATGTGAAAAGGTTCATACAGGAATTTTCACCATCAAGATTTTACATTTCAAAAATGTAGATGTGACGCAGAATGCGTTCTTTATCAAATCTGTAACATCGGAATATAAAATGTTCTGTCAGTGCAACAGTAAAAATGTAAAAAAGGGGTGACCGTCACAATCAGAATTAGCATAAAGAAAATCCACTGAAAGATATCAGCAGGAAAATAGGGGGGGAAAGAAATCACTGATAATTATAAAAATAAGACAGGAGCTGAGAAAGTTTGCAAGTCATTGCATTGACCTGAGGTTATATCTTCTGCAACACAAAACGGGAATAGCACAATAATGGGGAGAGGAAAAAAAAATCTGTGTGATTATTATAAAGAAAGTGATGAATAATAAATTAGATGATTAAAAAAATAGTGGATGTGACATCTTTTCAGTGATAGGTTTGGCAGAGAGTCCCAGCCTCCTGTGAGGACATTGTCCTCCAGCACATAATGAGGATGATAATGAGAATCCCTACATGGTCAGTTTTCGGTAAAATATTAAAATGTCTACGTGGCAAAGAAGCAGAATGCAAAATGGTTAGAAAGGGTTAATTAGTTAGTAACTGAGATTGATACAAGTGGCCTGGCCCTCCTGCTGGGCCATATGTTTGCTTCGTCAGCAGGCCTGCATTGTCTTATCAATGATAGGTCTTTGATGTGAGTCAAGGACTGGTCTGAATGTCTCCATGTTTATGGCAGATCAATATAGGGAACGAGCTTAGCCAAAGTTGAAAGACATTCCAGGTTGGGAGATAAGGAACAGAAGGAACAGGGAAGAACATTCCAAGTTGGAAAGTGAGGAAGTTATCCCCTTTGATGTCTAACAGCAGCATGATCAGCACATGGACGATTTATGATTGGCCGGAAATAATGTAACCTCGCATGGCAACCTGTGCCCGGCTTATGATTGGTGTTGACCCTCGTTAAGTATGTTCCAACCCTATTGATTTGTATAAAAACGTGTGGATTTCTGTATGTTTTTGTTCTTGCTCTGCCAGCATAGAGGGACTCTATCAGGAGTCCAAATCAATGCTGCAGACTAAGAACCCTGCTATTAAAGATGTGTTGAACTTTAAAATGTATTCGACTTCAGTTATTACTGAACCAGACTGAGGGGAAAGAATCCGGATCGTCATTTGGTGGCAGCGGTGGGATCTTAACGGTCGTTCACCGAGAGTTCGCGGAGTAAGAGGCGGATTGTCTCAGACACGGAGGAAGGAAATGGCGCCCCGATGTAAGTAGTCTTAATTTACTACGTCGGTTTTCCTCCAATCCGTCAGTCTGACGACGAATCGTCCAATCGCTAACACTCGTGTGCGTCCTTACAAGATTCAGGTCAGTCTGGCGAATACACAGAAATAGCAGGAAGAGGTCAGTGGTCGAATATCACTGAGGGAATAACTTGTAAGCGGTAGGTCAGTGGTTAATATCACTGAGGGTAGTCAGGGTTTAAGTTCCTGATGATTGGATATAAACAGGAACTATTGATAAAACTTAGATGCCGGAAAAAAAAGGCTCAGGAATTAATTTGGAAAATAACAGAGGTACCTCAGCCAAAGAACTAATTGCTTTATGGAGACAGTACTGTAAAAATATGGATAGAATTAAGTGACTAGACAAATGTTTAAAAGACAGAGACCCGAAAAAGAAAGGTTGTGTTGTTTAAGTGTACTGTCCCTTTAAAAAGCCTGTCTTGATCAGTGTTTTTTTTGTCGGTGTTGTGGGCCACGCCCCCTTCTTACTGTGTCTTGTGTGTTTTCTTCCTTTGTGTAATGTATCTGTCTTGTGTGTTTAATTCTGATACTGCCGAATTAAAATTGGAGTTATTGAGGTTAAGTGACCTATTAAATTCTGGTTCTTATAAAGTGTGGGCATGTTAAATTCCAGACATGGGATCTTCAAAAAATTGGCATTTTGAATGTTTATTTTGTGATTGGCTGTGGTTTAAAAAGAGGTTAACAATTAACGGGATAGATTAAGAAAACTATCTGGTATCACTGTGATAGGAAAAGTCGGAAAGCTGGAACAGCTCGCAGCGTTGATTATAATCACATCCACTAAAAGTATGTGAGAAAATAGTGTGCAAAAATATAGTATAAAGCAATCCACAAATGTGAGAAGTAAAAAAATCAGTCAAACCTGTGTGAAGTGAAATTTTGAAGGTGGGAACTTAATCTCAAAAGGGAGAAGGATCAAGTTACTCCTGCCACAAGAGCAAGTTAATATTAACCCCTTCCATCCCAAGAAGCCAGACTGTCATGCCAAGACCAGTTCAAACAGATAGAAATGACCCAGTCGGTTGAGAACTGTCTGAGGCTAACCATTACACAGGTGAACATGAGGTAATAATTGGTATAGGTTATATTAGTAAAATTGTCCCAATCACTCGGAAATGCCAAAGGCTACAATTGACTGAGATATAAGTTTTCACGCTACAGTGAAAAATTGATAAGAAAGGAATGTAAAACAAATCATATGAAAAGGAAGCATAGGTTAGACAATTGGAAGTCCATTACTTGAGCTATGTACTGACACAGGGTACTAAACGCCTATCAGTTTTACCCTGCCACAGTATGATAAGGAAGTTTTGACAAGTTCTGGGGCTATTCAATTTTATTTGAAATTAATAGTAGAATACAAGATCTGACCAAAGAGGGGAGACCTTCCCTGACAAATTATATAACTCGCATTGAGACTGCTAAGAAAACTCAACAATTAGATCAACACCTCCTAACTCAAGTGTTAAAACAAAGAGCCACATGGAATGGAGGTGGACATCGTAAAAAGAGATAGGCAAATATGGAGACGTAAAGATCTGTGATAAGTGATATAGCAACTGCCTTTGCATCAGTTGTTAACACCATTGATTTGACAACATTAGATCAAAAGGTCAGAGATTTAGGGTCTCGCATTAAAGATATATTAAAAGATAACTGAAAATACAGATAAGGAATTGTCTGAGGATCAAATGCTGACCATATATTTGCAAAGGATAGCTACAGTGCTAGAAACACATGCCCAAACCATTAATAAATTAATAAAAGAGGAATATAACGTATCTTAGCAGGCGGCTGCTAATGATATCTGCTTAATGTGGTTACATCTTGAAAACACAGAGATCAGGACTTGGAGTTAGAAATTCCAGTCTGCAGCCCTGCGTACATCTGCATGTGGAAGAGACAGTGTTTATTTCACACAGGCTGCGTGCTTCAGAGAGAGGGAGAGAGTGGAACTAGGCAAATTCTCTCTCCTGTTTTGTTTTCTAAATTTGTTTCGGGTATAGGGATTATTCCTTTGGATAAATAAATAATAAATGAAGATTTGACAAATTAATCACTTGGGCTCTCAAGAAGAGCCGCAATGGATTTTCTGTGTTTCTTTTAAAACAGGTGACCCTGGGTTTTTTTTTGGGACCACGTGAGTGTTGATGGTGCAGGATTACCAAGAGTAGTTACAAAGTTACGGTGCAACCTTTGCTGGAGAAATTTGGTGCAGGAAACAATCCAGTGGTGTTAAAGATTTAAGACTTTAGCTGCAGACATCAGCGGATACCAAATGTCACAGCGTGGTGATATCAACCTGATTCTCTTCTTTTGAAAACATTTTGATTTGTTTTGTTTCAACCTATTTGTTGTCTTCCGAGACAGAATGCTCGAGGTGGGGAGATATGGGAATTTCTCTAAAGTCATTGAATTGGGCATGATAAAAAAAATCAATCTGGCATAAATATGCAATCTAGTGGAAGTCAGGAAAGTGTAGTTGAGAATAGTAAATTGATAGCTTTCTCGTGGAGATATTTGTGTCCTTGCCTATAATGAATAATGAGAAAACTACACTCAATAGCCTGGCCACTACCCTGACATCGGGACCATTCAGGGGGAGATAAGCACTCTAGACACCCCTGATCTTTTTGATAAGATAACCTGAAAACCTAAGAATGGCTACAGTGGACATAAAAGATACAAATGTATGTTGCCATCATCTGAAACGGAGATCAGGATGAAGAACATGATTACAAAGGCCTGTGGCCTGGTGAGCTATTGCAACCACTCTTTAAACAAACCAGTTGCTTTTACAGGACTGAATCCTACAGGACATATGATGTGTGCCATGGAAAATGTTCGGAAATACCATGAGGAAGAAGAGACTGGCCAGCAGAAAGTTAATATCCAAGAACACTAAGCTCATTCCTATGAGATGCTGCTAGTATGCGGAGATACATGAAGAAGATACATTGAAGAATGAGTCTCAGACAGGCTCAGTTACTTGAAAACAGCACAACAGGAAAATGGTTAATGTGGTCCAGGCGAGTGAGAAATCCTTTTAAACAAGGCGCTGACACATGGTCCATAGAGAAACCAACTAATTAATGAAACAGTCAGGAAACACTGGTATCAATCAAAAGGACTGAAATTAAAGTAAAGAGGGACACAGTAATTTGGATTTTCAAAATTCAGGGTTAGGTTCCCATCAGTTAACAATAAAATTGGGAGAAACAATATTTAGAAGATATCCGCACGATGGATACAAAATTACAAGATTATGAGGGGCCCAGATAAAGTAGACTGGAAGTACCTGTTTCCCCTAGCAGAGGGTTCAAGAACTAGAGGACGTAGATTTAAGCTGATTGGCTGGAACAAAATTAAAGGGATGTGTTACTAGACATGCTGTCACTGTGTGTCCACATAGTGTTGGACACAGCCTAGAAGCACAGTGTGGGTTTAATAATACCGGTACCAATCGGGATATTAACTGTACCATGGAGGCCCTAGAGGCGGATCTAAAACCCACTTAAGTGGTATATGCCGGAGAGGGCGAATACTGTGTTACAACTAATTTGAAAACGTTTAAATATGCCAATCTAACTTGTGATATTTTAAGTCCAGAATTCTACTCCATTTCTGAAGTCCTGGTTCGGATTGGACCCGAGGAACTGGTAGAGATACATCG
Organism: Heptranchias perlo; assembly: GCF_035084215.1. NCBI lineage: Eukaryota > Metazoa > Chordata > Chondrichthyes > Hexanchiformes > Hexanchidae > Heptranchias > Heptranchias perlo. The sequence continues at coordinate 59,480,253 of NC_090339.1, read as the reverse complement.
GCATAACCTCACCACCTTACAAGTTTCTGAGAATGTCAGAAAGGACTTAAAAGCATATCAGGACACATTTGGGTATCTGACACCCCTGTTGCCTAATTACTTGGAAGCATTGCGAATGGAGATACGCCTCTCCCAGAAGGTTTATTATAACCTACAACAGGACAATGACAACATTAAGCATGACATTGACCAAATTAAAGTCACCACCTGGTGAAATGACCTCTGGAATTTGGGACTGAATATACAGATCCATCTTTGGATTAGATTAATTTCATATGTATTAGTCGTAGTGCAGTTTGTTGTAATGTGCTTCTTGATTTTCATTGCATGTAATAAATGTAAGCAGAGGATGAAGGGTTTGGCAAAGATAGTAAAACAGAGCCTGGGTGAGAATGTCCCCATTGTCTCTGTGGTTTCAACTAAGAACACATCTTAATGGTACCGGGAGTAGCACCCGCTGGGGTAAGGTGCATGTAAAAGGGAAGACAATTATAGTTCGATAGGATTATCAGATGCTCTGCCTCTCTTCCACCCGGACTGGTGGCCAACACGAAGGGAACCTGGTTAAGATGAGGTACAGCATCTAATGGGATATTGTAGGGAGAATTTGGATTAAGGGATATAATGGGGAGGGCACCAATTCACAGGTGTAAAATGGTCTGAAAGGTACCATTCAGTCTAGTTAGGCTGGAAACAAAATATAAAGCACCATAGGATATTTGACTATGTTAGCCTTTTCAAACTAACATGAATAGGTTTAGCTGACCAAGGACATTCGCAGCTTACTTGAGAGATGTTTAGAAGGAGTCTGTTCCTGAGAACAGATAAGAGTACAAAGGCGTATTGATGCAACATGTCTGTGTTCTATTGGGACTTCTCTAGTTCAAGGGCTAGTCATATTCATTGTTATAATTCTTATAGTTTATTGCTTACTTAAATGTTGCTGCACTGCAGAACCAGTGAGCACCGTAATAATTATCATAAAATGATAAAAGGGGGGAATGAGAATCCCTACATGGTCAGTTTTCGGTAAAATATTAAAATGTCTACGTGGCAAAGAAGCAGAATGCAAAATGGTTAGAAAGGGTTAATTAGTTAGTAACTGAGATTGATACAAGTGGCCTGGCCCTCCTGCTGGGCCATATGTTTGCTTCGTCAGCAGGCCTGCATTGTCTTATCAATGATAGGTCTTTGATGTGAGTCAAGGACTGGTCTGAATGTCTCCATGTTTATGGCAGATCAATATAGGGAACGAGCTTAGCCAAAGTTGAAAGACATTCCAGGTTGGGAGATAAGGAACAGAAGGAACAGGGAAGAACATTCCAAGTTGGAAAGTGAGGAAGTTATCCCCTTTGATGTCTAACAGCAGCATGATCAGCACATGGACGATTTATGATTGGCCGGAAATAATGTAACCTCGCATGGCAACCTGTGCCCGGCTTATGATTGGTGTTGACCCTCGTTAAGTATGTTCCAACCCTATTGATTTGTATAAAAACGTGTGGATTTCTGTATGTTTTTGTTCTTGCTCTGCCAGCATAGAGGGACTCTATCAGGAGTCCAAATCAATGCTGCAGACTAAGAACCCTGCTATTAAAGATGTGTTGAACTTTAAAATGTATTCGACTTCAGTTATTACTGAACCAGACTGAGGGGAAAGAATCCGGATCGTCAATAAGAGAAAAAATTAACATCTTAATTCCAAAAGTGTTCCAGACTGTCTGTACTTTCAAACTGCTATGCAAAAATATTATTATTTTAATTTATGGCAAGTTATTACTTGATGCGGAGCTGAGGCAGTCATTCTTTCTTCAGAATGAGAATGCTCTGAGCTCAACTCTTGGTGTGTGGTGATTTCGGATGGGCTAGCGGTAGAGAACTTAAAATTCTCTGTTGTGCTTTTGGGTTAGGGAAGGGGAAAGATTAGCTGCGGTAAATATTCCTGATTGTTATGCAGCACCCCTTACGCGTAGAAGCATAGAATCTTACAGCAAAGAAGGAGGCCATTCGGCCTATCGTGCCTGTGCTGGCTCTTTGAAAGAGCTATCCAATTAGTCCCACTCCCCTGCTCTTTCCCCATAGCCCTGCAAATTTATCTTTCTCAAGCATATATCCAATTCCCCTTTGAAAGTTACTATTGAATCTGCTTTCAGGCAGCGCGTTCTAGGTCGTAACAACTCGCTGCGTAAAAAAAAATTCTCATCTCTCCCCTGAGTGCAGTTAGGTACAGATAGGATAGGGCTCACATACAACCGCCTCCCTCCACCGTGCCTGCCCCCCCCACCACCCCCAACACCCAGCTGGATAGTTAGATGGCACTCACTGTGAAGGCTCACACAGAATACATGAATAATGACCACTTGTGTAAAGCACTCTGTGTAAAGAGGATGGATGACAGTGGCCCCTAAAACCATAAGCCAGTGAGAAAGTGTCTTCATGGGAGGAAAGTTGGGGAGGGGGGGTGGAGGGGGGAGTTGAACAGACAATTAGAGGAAAATGTTAATGAGCTCCCTTGGACATTTTTTACATTAAAGGCTCCAAATAAATGCTGCTTCTTCTTCTTCTTCTTCTTCTTCTTCTTCTTCTTCTTCTTGTTTCCTTTGTTCTCCCCTTAATCGCTGTTTGCCACCACGCAGCCACATCAATGGGAAAGGGAAAGGACAACTCCATAACTATCTTCATTTTCTTTTAATTTATTCTTGGGATGTGGGCTTTGTTGGCAAGACCAGCATTTAACACCCATCCCTAGTTGCCCTTGAGAAGGTGCTGTTGGACCTCCATCATCATCATCATCATCAGAGCTGCTATGACTGTTCTTCACACCTGAACCATGGTGTTCTCTGGAATTCCCACCCTAAACCTCTCCACCTCTCTCTTTACTCCTTTAAGACTCTCCCTAAAACCTACCTCTTTGACCAAGCTTTTTGGTCACCTATCCTAATAACTCCTTATATGGCTCGGTGTTAAATTTTGTTTGCTTTCGCTCCTGTAAAGTGCCTCGGGACATTTTTACTATGTTAAATGCGCTATATAAATGCAACTTGTTGTTTCTGTGTTTCAGACTGTCCACGGTCACTCTTTCGTTGACTTGTTCTGTACTGTGGCTGCAGGTTGTGGATGCCCATTGGCTAATTCAAGGATTAGCTCTTCCGCCTTTTGATGGTGTTTCTTCCATCAGGGATCCCACACCTTCCTCTGCCCGAAGCCGTTGACCCTTTCTGGAGGCAGCCGGGTTAGTTAATCGCGACTCGGCATTGACCAGTCACACATAGTACCGTCTACTGTCATTATGGTGGCAGGTTTTGACACCTGACCTGACACTCAACTAACTTTAAAGAAAGAACGACTTGCATTTATATAGTGCCTTTCATGACCTCAGGACGTCCAGAAACGTTTTACAGCCAATAAAGTACTTTTGAAGTGTAGTCACTGTTGTAATGTAGGAAACACGGCAGCCAATTTGCGCACAGCAAAATCCCACCATCAGGAATGTGATAATAATCAGGACATCGGGAGTTCTCTCCGATGTCCTGGCCAATAGCTATCCCCCAACCAACACTGTTTTTAAGTGTTGGTTGGGGGATAGCTATTGGCCAGGACATCGGAGAGAACTCCCCATCTCTTCTTGGAAATACTGCCGTCGGATCTTTTATGTCCAGCTGAGAGGACAGTCAGTTCAACGCCCAGTTAGTGCAGGAACATGGGTTTTTGCACTCACAATTGCCTCTGCTATTTTTGTAAATTATTAAATTGAAATATCAAGCTTCTCTGCCTCAGGCATTTCATATTCCTTAATGAATCCATTATCAAAGGTCAAGTGGTCTATTTCTAGTTATTAAACTATATAGTTTCCATGAATATATCTAACATTCCATTAGATGACTTAACTTACCACTGGCTGTAAATTAAGACGTAAAAATGCCATAAATCATTTTTTATTGGATAATGACTTCACATTTATCACCCGGATTGGTTTGACAATCACACAGTTTTAGCTTCGTAATTAACAATATTACCCATCAGACCTCAAAAGGGGCCTTCAAATGCCTCAATAGTAACAGAACTGGTTGCTGGTCAGATGTACATGGGTGGAGAAAGAGGCTAAGAGGCACTCAGTTATGTAAATTAGAACTAAAACGGCGGGCGTGTTATCAGAATTTAAGTAATACCATTGAATCCGAATCTTTAATCCGTCATCTTTGACACAAAATCAAGCGTAAATAAATTGTAAGGAGATTTTAAAGCACCTTCACCCTCTTCTCTGCTGTGAAGACCTTACTGGAAATGATATTCCTGTTTCCTCGTGTGATTATGTCCCTCTTTATTAATTATTTATTTATTTGCTTTTAGAAACCAACCCTAAGATTTATTTTTTATTGATACAGACCTCTCTGCAAATAGTTTAATGTGTGTAGTGTCAACTTAAATATTCTTGACGCTGCTGGTGAAACCCTTCAAGCCACTAACTGCAATCAATGGCAATAAATTGCATTAATTACGGTATTTTTAAATCCAGCTTCAAACTCATATTAAAAGAAAGACTTGCATTCATAGAGCGCCTTTCATGACCTCAGGACATCTCAAAGCGCTTAACAGCCAATTAAGTACTTTTGAAATGTAGTCACTATTATGATGTAGGAAATGTCGCAGCTCCCACAAACAGCAATGTGAGAACGACCACAAGAGTGTCAGCCTGAATAATATGCTCAAGTCTCTGGAGTGGGAATTTAACCCACACTCTTGCCTCTGACTCAGTTACCCACTGAACCACAGGTGACATCTTCTATAGCTAAACACTTAATTATGAACAATATTTTCTTTTTTGGATTTTGCAGTGGAATATTAGCGTTAATAATACTTGACTTACACTTATTGGGTGCAAGATATTAGCATATTATTTAATTAATTACGGTAGGGAGCAGCCAGGAATCTTTAAACAGCGTGACAACCCAAAGTGTTGACATGGGTTATATATACTGGTAATGTCACTTTCATCAGCAACACCAATCAGACATAATGGCCCCGATAGCACCAGGGAGGTGGGTTGGCAGCGGGGTGTCCACTGGGCGAGTGGGTAACCCGCCCAGTAAAATCGGTGGGTTCCCCACACGATCGCGAGTAAATTGAAGCCACTTGCCTTGGCTTCCGGGTTTCCCGTTGGAAACCTGCGCAGCGGGCGGACTGCGCACCCGCATCACAGGCTGTCAGCTGAAGGAGCCCTACATAAAGGGTTAGTCCTCCAATGCTGCTCCTGCAGCAAACGGCCAAAATTACAGCATGGAGCAGCCCAGAGGAAAGGCTGCTCCCAGGTTTAATGATGCCTCACTCCAAGTCTTACTGGATGGGGTGAGGAGGAGGAGGAAGATCTTCTACCCGGCGGATGGGAGGAAGTGGCCTGCCTCTGCCACCAAGAAGGTGTGGCTCGAGGTGGCAGTGGAGGTCAGCAGCACCAGCAACATATCCCACACCTGGATACAGTGCAGGAAGCGCTTCAATGACCTAACTAGGTCAGCCAAAGTGAGCACATTTACTCATTCTCCTACATTCCGTCTTCCACATCACCGCCCCCACCCCACAACTCCTTCTGCACTGCCAACACTATTCGATCACATCACTCCTCACACCCACTCAAACCTCATCCTCAACTTACCTGCACTTACTCACCTCCCCAGTACTCATCCCACCACTACCACTCAACCTAATCCTCACAGTCTCATGGCTCTGTCTCATACTCACCCTCTGATGCATCTCTTTCATGGTCAGCCTCACCCAAACTGTCACTACCTCTGCTGCAGCCACAGGGGATGCATCACGTATGAGTAGCAGGAAGAATAAGGCAAAGGTTTCATGAGCACAAAGGGGATGCACAAGGGTGTTTGATGGTTTGTCATGTTTTTTATTTATATTTGATTTTGGTTCAACTCACATTAAATATTATATTGTCATCACTACTGCCACGTCTTGGCCATTCTTGACTGGCTTGTGCAATATGTCCCTTTCATGAGGTTCTCCATGAACACCCACACTTGATGCCACCCCTTGGGTCACCCTACAGTGGGTGTATGTGTAGTTGCACGACTATTTTGTGCAGGTCCCTGTGGCGCAGCACTGTGTTGTGCAGCTCCACGTGGCGGAGGTGGACGGCGTGCCTGGCGAGGCTGGTGATGTTGCTCGTCCTCGGATGAAGTGATGAATGCAGCCATGGCGCCCCCCCCCACATCCTGACGGTGTGAGTTTGAGGGGGTCCGCAAAGTAGGTAAATGTGTTTGCACAACAGAGTTTAGGGTATAAATTAATAATTTTGAGTGGAAAGACAAAGGTGTTGCAGCCAAAACTTTGTCTGAAGTGACAAGAGTGCCCTGCTGCAATAAATGAGGTATTCCCTCCATCTGTCAAAAAATCCTTTGCATCTCCCACTGGCTGCTGACTGAAACACGTCTGCTCCAACAGGGAGTGTTTCCCACAGCACCGGAAACACGCTGAGGATCCAGGAAAATTGCACCCCTGCCAAAATCTCCTGTCAATGAGGTCTGTCAAGTACCTCAACTGGGTAAGTAAGTGTTTAAATTGTCATCCCGCCGGCTTTAATTGCCGATGGGAGTCCCGCATGCGGGAGCTGCGCGCACCCGAACGCGTCACTGGGGAACCCGGAAGTGGGCGGGTTGGAGCCGGGCTCCGGACCTGCTCCGGGATTCCCCGATTTTATGAGCCCCCCCCCGCCCGCCCCCAATGCACCCACTCGGCCATCCTAAAATCGACCCCAATATATCTCATAGATTTAGTATGTAACATGTAATGCTCATAACATGTCAAAAAATACTGCAGGCCATTTGTTACACTAAGTAAATTGATTAAGTTTGTGTACTTAATAATAACAAAACACTACTTGTGAGATTATGGTTGGATTGCACTTGCTGATCACACAAAAGGCATACATTGAAATCCAAATGGCCATAAAAAATGTAAGCAATTAAATCTGTGATTAATATCTACAATATGTTTACACATGCATGTATATATGGTAAGAATGGGATATATAGAAAAAAGAAAGAACTTTTATTAATATAGTGCCTTTCACAGTTTAGTGATGTTGGTTGAGGGACAAATATTGGCCAGGATAGCTGGAGAACTCCCCTGCTCTTCTTCAAATGGTGCCATGGGTCATTTTATAGCCACCTGTGAAGACAGACAGGGCCTCAGTTTAACATTTCATCTGAAAGATGGCACCTCCGACAGTGCAGTACTCCTGAAGTACAGCACTGGAATTTAACCTAGATTTTATGCTCAGAGGTGAGAGTGCTACCCACTGAAACAGCTGACACCTACAGCGCATACAGCTGCCATGGAGCACAAAAGGAGGCCATTTGGCCCATCATGCCTGTGCCGACTCTTTGAAAGAGCTATCTAATTAGTCCCACTGCCCTGTTCTTTCCCCATAGCCTTGCATATTTTTCCTTTTCATGTATTTATCCAATTCCCCTTTGAAAGTTATTATTGAATCTGCTTCCACCTCCCTTCCAGGCAGTGCATTCCAGATCATAACAACTTGCTGCGTAAAATAAATTCTCCTCATCCACCCCATGGTCCTGCTCATCTCCCCTTTCCCCCTGATTTTAAGATCATTCGTTTTGCTATACAGATGCGAATACAATTTCAGGAAGAAAATTAGGTGGAACAGATATTGTCTATGTGATAAGACGGTGAACAGCTGAAAACAGGTGAAGAAAAGAAAATGAGATCAAAAGCACATTACTCGAGAACTTACCTTTACAATGCACATGCCAACAGTTCAAAGGTGAAATAATGTTGCTCTTACCACAGTACTTCAGTTATAAATGGGACCAAGAGACCACAAAGATCTTTGACTCTTGAGTGATTCTCTGAGGTTATCTTAACTGGGTGTACATAAATGCCCAGATTTCTATCACAGCAAGACAGCTCGTCAAACTAATTGCCCACGATGACAGGCTTTGTTTCAATGTGTCACTGAGTGAAGATTCTGAGTTTGAGAATTGTTTGATCACATTTCATTCCTGGTGATTGCTACCACCTTCAGAGAGAGAAAAAAAAACACAACACTCATTTTTGGAAGCTTGATTCTTTCAAAGGTCGTGTCACAGAAGCACATGCCCGCGTCATTGCTCCTGCAGCATAGATACTCTGTTGTCAGCAAGCTAACTCGGTAGGGACGCTCGGTCTGCCGGCCAGATACTCAGGGTATACAGGAGACAGATGATCCACAGATACCGCCATGGTGCTAACTGCATCCAATGAGGTTTATTAAGGGGATTTGCCCTTTATCATTCACAGGATCATTCCGCCTTGGAATTATGAATGCAGTCATGGAGTTGGTTGAGTAGGATTTCAGTGAGTGCACAAGAATGAGATCAGTATTCCCTTACATGTGCTTGAGGTATTAGTGGTCCAAAAATATTGCCTTACAAAAGGTTTCCATACACCCCTAGATCACAATGAGCAGGTGGGTGAGGAAAGTAAGTTACACAATTGCACATTTTTTCCGAGCTAAAATCTAATTGTCAACAGTTCTGGTCTCCATATTATAAAAAAGATATAGAAGCACTTGAGAAGATGCAAAAAAGATTTACCAGGATGATACCAGATCTGAGAGATTATAACAATCAGGAAAGATTGAGCAGATTGGGGCTTTTTTCTCGAGAAAAGAGAAGACTGAGGGAGTGAACTGATTAAGATTATGGTCTTTAAGATTATGAAAGGGATTGATAGGGTAGACATAGAGAAGATGATTCTACTTGTTGGGGAGTCTAAAACTAGAAGTAATAATATAAAATAGTCGCTAATAAATCCAATAGGTAATTCAGGGGAAACTTTTTTACCCAAAGAAACATAGAAACATAGAAAATAGGAGCAAGAGTAGGCCATTCAGCCCTTCAGGCCTGCTCCGCTATTCAAAATGATCGTGGCTGATTGCCTAACTCAGTACCCTGTTCCTGCTTTTTCCCCATATCCCTTGATCTCTTTAGCATTAAGAAATATATCTATCTCCCTCTTGAATACATCTGATGACTTGGCCTCCACTGCCTTCTGTGGTAGGGAATTCTACAGGTTCACCACCCTCTGAGAGAAGAAATTTCTCCTCATCTCAGTTCTAAATGGCATACCCCGTATCCTGAGACTGTGACCCCTGGTTCTGGACTCCCCAGCCATCAGGAACATCTTCCCTGCATCTAGTCTGTCTAGTCCTGTTAGAATTTTATATGTTTTGCTGAGATCACTTCCCATTCTTCTAAACTCGAGTGAATATAGGCCTAGTCGACCCAATCTCTCCTCATACGTCAGTCCTGTCATCCCAGGAATCAGTCTGGTAAACCTTCATTGCACTCCCTCCATGTCAAGGACATCCTTCCTCAGATAAGGAGACCAAAACTGCCCACAATACTCCAGATGTGGTCTCACCAAGGCCCTGTATAACTGCAGTAAGACATCCCTGCTCGTGTACTCAAATCCTCTTGCAATGAAGGCCAACATACCATTTGCCTTCCTAACTGCTTGCTGCACCTGAATGCTTGCTTTCAGCAACTGGTGTACAAGGACACCCATGTCTCGTTGCACCTCCCCTTTTCCCAATCTATCACCATTCAGATAATAATCTGCCTTTCTGTTTTTACAACCAAAGTGGATAACCTCACATTTATCCACGTTATACTGCATCTGCCATGTTCATGCCCACTCACCCAACTTGTCTAAATCACATTGGAGCCTCTTTGCATCCTCCTCACAACTCACATTCCACCCCAGCTATGTGCCGTCTGCAAACTTGGAGTTTAGTTCCCTCATCCAAATCATTGACATATATTGTGAATAGCTGGGGCCAAGCACTGATCTCTGCTACTAGTCACTGCCTGCCACCCGGGAAAAGACCCGTTTATTCCTACTCTCTGTTTCCTGTCTGTCAACCAATTCTCAATCCATGCGAGTATATTCCCCCCAATCCCATGTGCTTTAATTTTGCACACTAACCTCTTGTGTGGGACCTTATGAAAAGAGCCGTTAGAATGTGGAACTCGCTATCACATGGGGTAATTGGGGCGACTAGCATAGATGCATTTAAGGGGAAGCTACATAAACACATGAGGAAGAAAGGAATAGAAGGATATACTGATAGGGTTGGATGAAGTAGGAATGGAGGAGGCTCGTGTGGAGCATAAACACCGGCAAGGACCTGTTGGGCCGAATGGCCTATTTCTGTGCTGCACATTCTATGTAATTCTATGTAATTATTCAGTCATCTTTTCCTTAGTATATTTGCAGCCTCAAAAGATTAAACGTAGTAATATTAGGAATGGGAGCAGGCCATTCAGCCCCTCGGGCCTGCTCCGCAATTTTCCTGCCTTTGCTCCATATCTCTTGATACCATTACCTAACAAAAATGTATCGCTCTCAGTCTTGAGAGCTTCAGTTGTCCCTCAGAATCCATAGCCTTTTGGGGGAGACAATTCCAGATTTTTACAACCCTTTGTGTGAAAAAGTGTTTCCTGATTTAGCTCCTGAATGGTCTAGCTCTGATTTTAAGATTGTGCCCCCTTGTTTTTGATACCCCCACCTGAGGAAATAGCTTCTCTGTAACTACCCTATTGAATCCTTTTAACAATTTAAGCATCTCGATCAGATCACCCCTCAATCTGCTGTACTCAAAGGAATACAAGCCAAGTTTATGCAACCGGTCCTCATAATTCAACCCTCTAAGTCCTAATAAATAGATAAAACTAGTATTAAAAAGTGATTAAATAATCAGGAGTACAGTCGATCATAGAACTGAAGGAATCCTGCTTGAGTGACGAATTTTAGTTCAATCTTGGCCGACACTTCAGATTACTAATAAGGGAGCTGCACTGTTGGAGGTCCCATCTTCAGATGAGGAGTTTGCTGTACACGTGGATGTAAACGATCACCCGTCACTATTTGAGGAAGAGCAGGGACACCTCCCAGTGCCCTAGCCAAGGATGCTCTCTCAATCAACACCACCAAAAATAGGGTATTTGATCATTTAGCCATTTGTTGTTTGTGCACAAATTGGCTGTCGTGTTGGCCGACATAACGGTGACTGCACTTCAAAAGTACTTCATCGGCTGTGAAACACCTTGGAACATCCTGAGGGCATGAAAGGTGCTGCATAAATGCAAGTTCCTTCTTTTTTTCTTCATTGATAAAGGATATTTCAATGTCAAAATAGATTCCAATATACGCAGCTGGCAGAAATGACTATATAACTAGCACAGGAAAACTCAAACTGGGAATAATTCCATAAAAATCTTGAACATTATAGTTTATTGATCGTGGGGGTTTTTTTGTGGTTAGAATGAGAATCTCTACAGAAAATGGTCTCCAAACTTTTTTTTTAAACTTCATGGGTCAGGAAGCACAGTGCTGACATCACTAAGCTACAAGTGGCCTTAGGCTAGGAGAACGAATTAATTAAGCAGAATTCTTACCCCATCTGGTGCATCCAGAGAACTCTGCTGTAAAAGGCACATCCGTAGACTTCAGACAATAAGGGAATTTGACTAGGCTGCGATTCTACTCCTTTATCTGCCCGAGTTGAACAACCTGGTGCCATTCAGAGTCCACAGTCATGACCGATATTTATCCCTCAACCAACATCACTAAAAAGCAGATTATCTGGTCATTATCACATTGCTGTTTGTGGGACCTTGCTGTGCGCAAATTGGCTGCCGCATTTTCTACATTACAACAGTGACCACACTTCACCTGACGAAGGAGAAAGCCTCCGAAAGCTTGTGATTTTCAAGTAAAACTGTTGGACTATAACCTGGTGTTGTAAGATTCCTTACACTTCAAAAAGTACTTCTTTGGCTGTAAAGCACTTTAGATGTCCTGAGGTCATGAAAGGCGCAATATAAATACAAATCTTTCTTTCTCTTTAAAGATACCACCGTCACTGAAGCATATGGGGACATAACTTCACATCTTTCCTAAAGTGCGGTGCCCAGAACTGGACACAATACTCCAGTTGTGGCCGAACCAGTGTTTTATAAAGGTTCATCATGACTTCCTTACTTTTGTACTCTATGCCTCTATTTATAAAGCCCAGGATCCCATATGCTTTTTTAACCGCTTTCTCAACCTGCCCTGCCACCTTCAACGATTTGTGAACATATACCTCCAGATCTCTCTGTTCCTGTACCCCTTTTAGAATTGTGCCCTTTAGTTTATATTGCCTCTCCTCATTCTTCCTACCGAAATGTATCACTTCGCATTTTTCTGCGTTAAATTTCATCTGCCACGTGTCTGCCCATGGCACCAGCCTGTCTATGCCCTCTTGAAGTCTATCACTATCCTTCTCCCTGTTCACTACCCTTCCAAGTTTCATGAGCATTCTACTCAATTTCTCCTCATAGGACAACCCTCTCGTCCCAGGAATCAATTTATTGAACCTTCGTTGCACTGCCTCTAAAGCAAGTATATCCTTCCTTAGGTAAGGAGACCAAAACGGTACACAGTACTCCAGGTGTGGTCTCACCAAAGCCCTGTACAATTGCAGCAAGACTTCCTTACTCTTGTACTCCAACCCCCAGGCAGCCTTCCCTCCTCCAACTCTTAGAGAGGATTGGTGTGTTCTTACTTATAATTTACTCCTCAGATCAGTAGGGTATGTAGACATTTGAATGTCAGATGTCACAGATTTATTAAGTATTCAGTAATTTAACAAACATTTAAAAAGAAGTACTTAAGACAAAAACCTTGCAAGTTCAGTGGTCACTGCATCTAAATTGACTTATACATCCTCATTTAACAGGCAAAAGCTAAAGGTTACCATTACTGCAATATAAAGAGAATTCAATAGCAGTATAACATTTACAGACTTCAGAACAGTCTGATTAACCCTCTCCTTACACCACGCTGAGTAATCCTTTAAGAAAAGGAAACTAGATAAGCACGTGAGGGAAAAAGGAAAAGAAGGGTATGCTGATAGGGTTAGATGAAGTAGGGAGGAGGCTCGTGTGGAGCATAAACGCTGGCATAGACCATCGGGCCGAGTAGCCTGTTTCTGAGCTGCAGTTTCGATGTAACTCGATGAAATTCGATGTAAAACTGCATTCAAATATGGAGTTACTAAATACCTTCTGCAGTGCGATTACTAGAGTGGAGAAAGATTGATCAATCACCTTTTCACGAGTGACAAGCTTGTGTAGTAGTCTTTATGAGAATAAACATTTCCCACAGCTTTTATTAAAAATAAGGAGTTCCATAGCTTCTCTCAAGCTGTCCAAAACAACAAATCGGACAGTGATCAGACTAAGGAGGGGGGGTTTTTTTTTTGGTAAACTTTCAATGTTAAATTGATCCAGTTTTGAAAAATGAGGTATCCTTAAGTTTAAATGATCCATTGCAAAGTTTTTTTTTTCTCTTTCACGAAAATGATTTTAAAAAAATGTGTAAAACAGCCTCTTGTAAACCTGTGAGGCTGCGTTAAAAGCCATGTTAACATTCTCGTACATTTTTCATCTTCCAGATAACATAAATGTGTAATGGAGAATGAATATTGAATGAAGTCCGGTAATTGCTTGATGTGTCACATTAGAATCCAAGTCATAGGTTAATAGCATACCCATCTTACATACAACGTTCCAAATTCTCAAGCAATGCAATTCACTTCAGCATCGCAATAGGGTGAAACCACAAAAATTTCTTATGCAAATAACAAATGTTACAAGAGGCTATTTGTTTCCACTCACCCTGGTGTTTTATTTTTGTTTCACTGAATATTATGTTCTTTGTCCACAGTGAGGAGTGTTCCAATTTGTAAAACGTTTTACAATGCAGTTAATGTTTTATTCAGCATTTGAAAAAACTATCTGCATTCGTGTTGATGGGTTTGAGTCGCTAATGTTGTTATTTTCAGACAGACGACAAAACATTGATCCGTTGTTGCATTAGTAACGGTGTGTCCATTTTTAAACGAAAGCTGCAGCCTCTGGTCTGAGATCGATAGCTGCAATATCGGTTCGAGCACCCCGGTTTATACTGAAACAGGAAGGGGCAAATGCTGGAAATACACAGCAGATCGGTCAACGTCTGCAGAGAGAAAAGACAAAAGCTGGGGACTTCCTCGAAGACGCTCCTGCTCCTCCATCGTAATTTCGCTGGAGGAGCGGCGCAAACCCCTTTTACGCACGTAAGCGGGATTCAGTTGTGGCTCAGTGAACATAAGAACATAAGAAACAGGAGCAGGAGTAGGCCAATCGGCCCCTCGAGCCTGCTCCGCCATTCAATAAGATCATGGCTGATCTGATCCCAACCTCAAATCTAAATTCATGTCCAATTTCCTGCCCGCTCCCCGTAACCCCTAATTCCCTTTACTTCTAGGAAACTGTCTATTTCTGTTTTAAATTTATTTAATGATGTAGCTTCCACAGCTTCCTGGGGCAGCAAATTCCACAGACCTACTACCCTCTGAGTGAAGAAGTTTCTCCTCATCTCAGTTTTGAAAGAGCAGCCCCTTATTCTAAGATTATGCCCCCTAGTTCTAGTTTCATCCATCCTTGGGAACATCCTTACCGCATCCACCCGATCAAGCCCCTTCACAATCTTATATGTTTCAATAAGATCACCTCTCATTCTTCTGAACTCCAATGAGTAGAGTCCCAATCTACTCAACCTCTCCTCATATGTCCACCCCCTCATCCCTGGGATTAACCGAATGAACCGAGTGGAAGCTCTCTCGCCTCTGAGTCAGAAGTTTGTGGGTTCAAGTTCCCACTCCAGAGACTTAAACACACAAATCTAAGCTGATAGCTTCTAGTGCAGTGCTCAGAGAATGCTGCACTGTCAGAGGTGCCGTCTTTCGGATGAGACATTAAACCAAGGCGCCACCTACCCTCTTAGGTGGGAGTAAAAGATCCCATGGCATATTTCGAAGAAGAGCAGAGCGGATTTGTTACTGGTCAATATTTATCCCTCAACCAACATCTAAAAACAAAAATCTCATTGTTGTTTGTGGGACCTTGCTGTGCGCAAATTGGCTGCCGCATTTCCTACATTACAACAGTGATTACACTTCAATAAGTACTTCATTGGCAGTAAAGAGGTTTGGGATATCCTAAGGTTGTGAAATTCGCTGTATAAATGTAAGTCTTTCTTTCTTTGCCGCCACACTTCCGGCGAAGTTACGATGGCGGAGAGGGAACAGCACTGAGGAAATCTCATGGCCTAAAGAAGGTGCCTGATCACATTCTCAGGACGCCTCAGAGCACTTTACAACCAATAAATTTCTTGTGAGGTAGAGTCATTGTTGCTTTGTAGGAATATGTAGCAGGCCAATTTGTGTGGAGAAAGTTCTATCTTCTGGTTATGGTGTAGGAGTTCCAATGTTAGAGGCATGTAATCTTTAATATTGAACCCTGCTCCTAAAAACCTCTTACTCCTGCCCCAGCTTCTATGCTACGAATAGTGACAGCATGTAGAAAGGCTGAGAGCTCCATAACTAACGACCAGTATAAGTGTCTCTACTGAAAGCTCCTCAATGGAATAGAATTGTACAGACTGGAGGCTCAGTGAGTCCCTATCATCAAAAGTTGCAGCTTAACAAACTAAGCATTGGATCAAAGTTTGGAAAATGGACGACCCAAAGTCTTAGAAAGCAGTCACTTTTCTTTATCTGTCCATCTCGTGGGGGTGGGGGTGGAAGGGTTGCAAAGAAAAAAATAACGGGCAGGTCGATCGACTGCTCTTCCTTGTCAGCTAATAAGTTTGCACAGCCTCATCAATGGACGAGTCTGCAGTCCACATTCTACTATCCTTCTGACTGTAGTCAGCACTGTAGCAAAGGGGTTGCAGGCAAGAGCAGTAAAGGTACAAAAGAAAGGGAAAAAAATTGTATTTCCGTTGAAGAAAAGCATTTGGACAGTTACATGGGTAAGATGGGTATAGAGGGATATGGGCCAAGTGCAGGCAATTGCGACTAGCTTAGTGGTATAAACTGGGCGACATGGACATGTTGGGCCGAAGGGCCTGTTTCCATGTTGTAAACTTCTATGATTCTATGATTCTAAGAAGATTCCCAAGGCACAATTCCAAAGAAGAGAAGGGGAGCTCTCCCGGGTGTCCTGGCCAATATTTATCCCCCAATCAACGTCACTAAAACAGATTATCTGGTCATTATCACATTGCAGTTTGTGGGACCTTGGTGGGGAAAATTGCCAGGTTTCCCTACATTACAACAGTGACTACACTTCAAAAAGTACTTCATTGGCTGTATTTATCCTTCAACCTACATCACCAATAAATTATCTGGTCATTATCTCATTGCTGTTTGTGGGATCTTGCTGTGTGCAAATTGGCTGCCGCGTTTCCTACATTACAACAGTGACTACACTTCAAAAGTACTTCATTGGCTGTAAAGCACTTTAGATGTCCTGAGAACATGAAAGGCGCAATATAAATACAAGTCTTTCTTTCTTTCTCTTTAAAGATACCACCGTCACTGAAGCATAGTGATTTAACCAGGAAGGGGCTTAACCACGGCTTCTTTAATTTGAGTGATTAGGTGACTCCTTTTTATTCTTATCGGAAAGAGCTGCTCAGATCTCGCCACCAACTGTACGAGTGCACAATGCATTTTTATCAAAAGCTATAATTATAATTACTGAAACTAAAGGTTCTCTAGTTTACCCTGCAGCTAAGTAATGAAAGAGAAGTCCCTTTGTAATTCAAAGTTACATTTGCATAATTGGTTTGGGAAAATTATCAAAATTTAAATGTGAACTTGCAACATGGTGAACTGATTTTAAGGTACTTTTACGCACAGAAAAGTTAATGGATTTTTTTCAATATCTTCAGCAAGTGCTTTTTTTTATTGGAAATATAATAATGGTTTGACTACTTAAAACATAATTACCAAAAAACCAATTATTGGAATAGGTTCCATATTGCACAAGGCAAAATTGATATACTTTGTCTCATCAACTCTTGCACTTTACAAGGTTTATTTACCATTTCAGTACCGAATGTCCCACAAAGCATAAGATTCTGGGCCTCTTTTTATAAACCTGTTCTTTGAAATGTTATGAATTTTTTAAACCAGAAAGAAGCTGGGCTACACCAATAGCTCACCAAGTTGCACAGTAAGTAGCTCAGCCAGGCTGAGCAGGGTGGTCCCTAGTTGAGTCCCTTTTCTGGGCTAAGTTAGACAATCTATGGTATTAGGAGTGCTATAATTAGCACTCAGCACCCTAGGTTTAGAGAAGGGAAATTCATCTCAGGTTCCCACTCTGATGATTGCTACCCAGTGACTCCCAAGTGTATATTGGTCAAGGTCCCTTTTCACCTCGCTGTAATTTTGCTTTCTTTTCCCACCCGGCCTTTGTCCTCGACTTTTCTTTTTCCTGTTCTATTCTTAAATTAAGCCGAGTTATTGTGTTTCCAAAACGCTCTTCAATTTTAAGGTTGCCTCCTTGTTCTGCTTAATTATCCTGCACTAGGTTAGATATTGCTTCTATCCTTGTTGGAGTAGCAACATACAGACTTTCCCACCACAAACAATTTCCCAGTCTACAGGATGGTCTACACAACACCAGCTCAGCACGATACCTCTTTTTTCAAACCAGAAGAGTACCATTTCTCCTAGGGTCTGTGGGCAATGTTCTTCCATTCTTGGTGGAATGTGTTACATAAGTGGCTGTACGTGTTAGCTGTGGCTCAGTTAGTAGCACTGTCACCTCTGAGTCCGAAGTTTGTGGGTTCTAAATCCCACTCCAGAGAATTAAGCACTTAATCTAGGCTGACACTCCCAGTGCAATACTGAGGGAGTGTTGTACTCTCAGAAGGCACCATCTTTTGGATGAGATGTTAATGTGAGGCTCTGTCTGCTATCTCAGGTGGATGGACTATTGATGATCCCATGGCACTATTTGAAGAGTGGGACTTCTCCCTGGTGTCCTGGCCAATATTTATCCCTCAAGCAACATCACTAAAACAGAATATCTGGTTGGTATTTGTGGGACTTTGCTGTGTGCAAATTGGCTGCCTTGTTTCCTTCATTACAACAGTAACTACATTTCAAACGTGCTTAATTGGCTATAAAGAGCTTTGGGACATCCTGAGGTCATGAAAGGTGTGATATAAATGCAGGTTTGTTTTTCATTTGTTCTGTTAAGGGGAAGAGTAAAGTAAAAGAGAATAAAAATAAGTAGAAATACAAATTGATTTTTAAAAAATAGTAATAGAGATATCACTCTGCTCTCAGCCCTGTTACTGCTCCATAAATGCTAAGCACTATACGGGACCTTATCAATATGATCATCAGGATGTCCATTCAGAGAATTAAGGCAAAAACACACTTTGAAACATCACTTGCTTCACTAGATACCTCAGAAT
The DNA here is from genome assembly GCF_035084215.1 of Heptranchias perlo. Classification (NCBI taxonomy): domain Eukaryota; kingdom Metazoa; phylum Chordata; class Chondrichthyes; order Hexanchiformes; family Hexanchidae; genus Heptranchias; species Heptranchias perlo. The sequence goes on along the minus strand of NC_090339.1, from coordinate 59,461,878 downwards.
CTCACATTACACAACACAAAACTATCGGCAATCCGGCAGATCTTCCTCCCTCAAAGAAGGTCGCACGGTCGTTGGATTTTACAATTTAGACCAGTTAAAACAAGAAAGTAGTCAAAAGGATGCAATACAACAAGTATTTGGGCTTCACAGAGTCCTGGCTGAATGATACAAAACATTACAAACAGACCAACACATGCATCTGAAACTCGATCACCACATTTAAAATAAAAGCACCCTCTCAGGCACTTTCAAAATAGTTATAATTGTGCCAATACCCAACAAGCACAAAGAACTCAAACAGCATGCAACCCACTGATCATAGTGTAGATTTGTCAATCTGTGATCCCAGTGAGAAGCCGGGTTTGAAGGGACCATGGGGTTTGAGGACAACAACACTTTGGCGTCAATTCTCTGACCTGTGCTCCCTTCGTGTGTAACTCTTCACTGAATTTACTCTCATATTCCATGTCAACAGGAATTTGAAAGTATTGATTCAAATTAAGGCTTCCAACCACTGTGAAAGCACTAAGCCCCTGACCATGACACTTTCACTAGATCCAGACAACCTGTTTAATATGGTGAAATGGAATTTCCTGCTGCCTGTGTTCATGGGATTGGCCAGTCCCCCTATACAGCCTATCTTTCATAGATCTTGCCGTACCATTGCACACACTGGAAGAGACCAGAAGGTGCCAAGAAATAAATCCTAATTGTACCAATAATATCAGTCTACAAAGAGAGGCTTGTTTTTCACAGAAGATACCCTGAGGTCCAGCTTAAGAAGAGTCTCTTTCAAACATGTGCCATAAATCTAACATGAGAAGGGCATCACTCAGTTAGATCAACTCTTGCTATATATATATATATATATATATCATGTGCTTCTAGCAGCTAGCAAACATAGGAAAATAGGAACAGGAGAAGGCCATTCAGCCCCTTGAGCCTGTTCTGCCATGCAATGAGATCATGGCTGATCTGTATCCTAATTCCAACCACCCGCCTTGGCTCCATATCCCTTAATACCCTTGGCTAGCAAACATTTATCAATCTCAGATTTAAAATGATTAATTGAGCTAGCACCTACTGCTTTTTGTGGGAGTCAGTTCCACACTTCTACCACCCTTTGGGTGAAGAACTGTTTCCAAACTTCTCTCAGGAGGGCAAAAAGGGGACATGAGATTGCTTTGGCAGATAAGGCAAAGGCGAATCCAAAGAGCTTCTACAAGTACATAAAGGGCAAAAGAGTAACTAGGGAGAGAGTAGGGCCTCTTAAGGATCAACAAGAGATGGGTGAGATCCTGAATGAATATTTCACATCGGTATTTACGGTTGAGAAAGGCATGGATGTTAGGGAACTTGGGGAAATAAATAGTGATGTCTTGAGGAGTGTACATATTACAGAGAGGGAGGTGCTGGAAGTCTTAATGCGCATCAAGGTAGATAAATCTCCGGGACCTGATGAAATGTATCCCAGGAAGTTATGGGAGGTTAGGGAGGAAATTGCAGGTCCCCTAGCAGAGATATTTGAATCATCGACAGCTACAGGTGAGGATTGGAGGGTAGCAAATGTTGTGCCTTTGTTTAAGAAGGGAGGCAGGGAAAAGCCTGGGAACCACAGACCGGTGAGCCTGACATCTGTAGTGGGTAAGTTGTTAGAGGGTATTCTGAGAGACAGGATCTACAGGCATTTGGAGAGGCAGGGACTGATTAGGAACAGTCAGCATGGTTTTGTGAGAGGAAAATCATGTCTCACGAATTTGATTGAGTTTTTTGAAGGGGTAACCAAGAAGATAGATGAGGGCTGTGCAGTAGACATGGTCTACATGGACTTTAGCAAAGCCTTTGACAAGGTACCGCATGGTAGGTTGTTGCATAAGGTTAAATCTCACGGGATCCAAGGTGAGGTAGCCAATTGGATACAAAATTGGCTTGACGACAGAAGACAGAGGGTGGTTGTAGAGGGTTGTTTTTCAGACTGGAGGCCTGTGACCAGCGGTGTGCCTCAGGGATCAGTGCTGGGTCCGCTGTTATTTGTTATTTATATTAATGATTTGGATGAGAATTTAGGAGGCATGGTTAGTAAGTTTGCAGATGACACCAAGATTGGTGGCATTGTGGACAGTGAAGAAGGTTATCTAGGATTGCAACGGGATCTTGATAAATTGGGCCAGTGGGCCAATGAATGGCAGATGGAGTTTAATTTAGATAAATGTGAGGTGATGCATTTTGGTAGCTCGAATCGGGCCAGGACCTACTCCGTTAATGGTAGGGCGCTGGGGGGAGTTATAGAACAAAGAGATATAGGAGTACAGGTTCATAGCTCCTTGAAAGTGGAGTCACAGGTGGATAGGGTGGTGAAGAAGGCATTCGGCATGCTTGGTTTCATTGGTCAGAACATTGAATACAGGAGTTGGGATGTCTTGTTGAAGTTGTACAAGACATTAGTAAGGCCACACTTGGAATACTGTGTACAGTTCTGGTCACCCTATTATAGAAAGGATATTATTAAACTAGAAAGAGTGCAGAAAAGATTTACTAGGATGCTACCGGGACTTGATGGTTTGACTTATAGGGAGAGGTTAGATAGAATGGGACTTTTTTCCCTGGAGAGTAGGAGGTTAAGGGGTGATCTTATAGAAGTCTATAAAATAATGAGGGGCATAGATAAGGTAGATAATCAAAATCTTTTCCCAAAGGTTGGGGAGTCTATAACGAGGGGACATAGATTTAAGGTGAGAGGGGAGAGATACAAAAGGGTCCAGAGGGGCAATTTTTTCACTCAAAGGGTGGTAAGTGTCTGGAACGAGCTGCCAGAGGCAGTAGTAGAGGCGGGTACAATTTTGTCTTTTAAAAAGCATTTGGACAGTTACATGGGTAAGATGGGTATAGAGGGATATGGGCCAAGTGCAGGCAATTGGGACTAGCTTAGTGGTATAAACTGGGCGACATGGACATGTTGGGCCGAAGGACCTGTTTCCATGTTGTAACTTCTATGATTCTATGATTCTATGAATGGCCTGGCTCCGATTTTAAGGTTATGTCCCCTTGTCCTAGACTCCCAGCCAAGCAGTAAAAGTTTCTTAAAATCTTAAAAGCCTCAATCAAATCACCTCTTAACCTTATATATTCCAGGGAATACAAGCCTAGTTTATGTAATCTTGCCACATAATTTAACCCTTGGATTCCTGGTAACATTCTGGTGAATCTGCGCTGCACTCCTTCCAAGGCCAATGTATCCTTTCTAAGGTGTGGTGCCCAGAACTGTACACAGTGCTCCAGATGCTAACCAGGGCTTTGTATAGCTGTAGCAAAACTTCTTCACCTTTATATTCCAGCCCTCTTGCTATAAAGGCTAACATTCCATTAGCCTTTTTGATTTTTTTTTTGTATTCATCTTAAACTGCCCTAACACTTCTAAATGTGATACTTCCTTCAAGATCAAACATTCCAACTTCTGATCACTCCCCTTTCATTGGTACACCTCTTCAAGATGAAACTCTTACAAATACATCCTCACCTTGGCAATGAGTTACTCCTATGTGGGCCTGAGGAATGCTTTCAGTCCTCTTTCAGATGTATTACAGTGTAGAAGTACACCCTGTAGGATTTTACCCACTTTGTAGGAGTTCACTCCAATGTCCACAGATTTTTAGGTTCAAATCCAAGGGGAAGATGAGTCACAAACATAAGGCACCATATTGGCAAAATCAATTATGCTTTATTACTTCTATCAATTATTCAATAAATAGTTAACAATAATACAACCTTAAAAAGAGAGTCTGTATAACGCCCAAATCAAAGGGTTGATCACTCCCTTGTCTGATGTCGTAGAATCATGGAAATTTATGGCACAGGAGGAGGCCATTCGGCCCATCATGTCTGTGCCAGCCGAGAAAGAGCTATCCAGCCTAATCCCATTTTCCAGCTCTTCGTCCAGAGCCATGTAGATTACGGCGCTTCAAGTGCACATCCAAGTCTTTCTTCTCGGACAGTGAACTCCTTCCCCCGCCAACTGCAGACTTTTCTTTCCTTCTTTTAGAGGGTTAAACAGCCCTTCTTTATACACTGGCTGCTGGCAAACCAAACTTCTCAGTAACTTTCCATCCCCTCTTTCTGATGCAAAAAACATTCCCACCATCTCACAAGGTCTAGCTAGGCAGCTGTCTTCTTCAACCTCATCTCTTATCCCCGCAAAAGTATATCGTCTCTTTTAACCTTCTAAGCTAGGTTAACAATTCTGTGTTCTACCCTTTGTTGTTAATACTTTTAACCAAATTCAGCTTTTTGAACAATCCAGGGTTTCCTTAAAACTGGTATTTAAAAGTCCATAATCCTTCAACCCTTATTGGTGTCAAGGTATTTTGGTATCGGTGCTTCAGAGATGTTCTTTTTGACCTCATCCAGACACTCTCATGGCGACACTGTCATGTGAATTCATGTTCTTTCTTCAGTAGGTCACAAAGAAGAGCAATTGGAGTAAGTCGATGCAGACAGTTCCAATAAGACTCTGGTTTCCTTGTCTGTCAGTGACAGGAAGCATGTTAAGCACTGTGTAGCAGAATCTGGTTTTAGTTCACCTTTAGAGAGCCGATGGCCCACATATTTCATTTTTCACTCTTTAACCTTCATGTTATCCTTTTTTTTGGCAATGTTTCATTGGGGCCTCTAGTTTCTCAGCATGATCCTGTTCCTAGAACATAAGAAATAGGAGCAGGAGTAGACCATTCGGCCCCTCGAGCCTGCTCCGCCATTCAATCAGATCATGGCTGATCTTCGACCTCAACTCCACTTTCCCGTCCGATCCCCATGTTTCTTGATTCCCCTAGAGTCTAAAAATCTCTCCCTCTCAGTCTTGAATATATCCTGTACCATAGACTTTGATATTGGCATTCTAACAGTGATTCCTTACAATGTTTTTTAATGCCTTGTGTAGCCTTCCCTGAATTCATCAGGAGCTAGAGAGATTTCAAAAGTCCGTCACAGCCATCTGTGTCTTTCAAATAAGATTGAAAAGATAATCAGCAAACACAATTCTTCCTTGGGTACAACATGCCAAAACCCTTTCTTTGTATCCGCAACAGTGAAGTTTCACTTCCAACTAGTTTGGGTAGTAATTATGCTTTGGAACTTTGTCAAGTGGCTTTGGATCAATGCACCGACTTACTTTATCATTTGCTTTCATCACCAGTACCACGAAGCAGACTTAGTCAGTCAGGATATCAATTGGTGCAAGAACTCTTACATCAGCAAGCTTGTAAATGTGCAGTTGCCTGGTGGTAATTGTATCGTTGGGACTTTGGGAAGTTGGAGAATGCCTTCTAACTTTGCTTCTGTTTTGATGACACCCTGGTACTTGGCTGCTAAATTTTGTTTTATGAGTTTTTATGAACCATCAATGGTCATAATGTTCTCATAAAAGAAAGAACATGTAATTACAAAGTGCCTTTAACATCCTCAGGACACCCCAAAGCGCTTTACAGACAATTAAGTACTTTTGAAGTGCAGTCACTGTTGTAATGTAGGAAACGCAGCAGCAAGGTTCCACAAACAACAATCCGATACATTATTGGATAATCTCTTTTAGTGATGTTACAGATAAATATTGGCCAGGACACCAGGAGAGCTCCCTGCTCCCTCAATTAGTGCCGTGGGATCTTTTACATTCACCCAAGAGGGAAGACAGTGCCTTGGTTTAATTTCTCATCCAAAAGGCAGTACCTCCAACAGTGCAGGGCTGATGTATCAGCCAGGATTATGTACTCAAATCTCTGAAGTTGGGCTATGAACCCACAACCTTCTGACTCATAGCTGAGAGTGCTACCACTGAGTCTATGCTGGGTCAGAAATCACTTTTCAAAGTTGTATATGTTGTATGATCAGCACCCACTTTGCACAATTTGGAACTCAGTGTCATTTCTTGGTTTGCTAACACCAATTCTTCTTCTCCCTAATGGCTTCATTTCTGTTTTGTCGACTATCGGGAATGATCTATTAGCATCCTGCAGCTGTTGGGTTGTCAAACAGTCTTTGATATTCATTCTCTGGTATAGTGTTGACTGTAGCACAGTCTAGCTGGAACCTGCTGTGTATGAGAATGCTGGAATACAATGTGTGGGTGTATTTGTGTACCGCAGACCCAACAACTTCAAGTGTTAAAATGTTAGAATGTTCCTCCTGTTCCGATGCAACCTTCATCTAAATCACGATAGATTCATGTCTAGTATGTAACCATTGCTTGCCTTTGTCCTGATTTATGGATCTAGAAATCGGTAGGCGCCAGAACAGGTAGGCCCAAGGCACACCCGATGTTGGCCTCGGGCCTCAGTTACATGCTGAGCATCGCCAGGCATCTCGCGGCAGACGATTGTAATTTCAGGCCACTGCTGCCCTTGGGTTAGGTTTAGGAGGGGGTGGGGGGTTAGGCCACATGTAGACCACACTGGCTGCATTCAGGGTAAACCAATTTGATAAAGGGGGCATCAAATAGGCGTTAGGCCCCTTATTTGCATATGCAAAGGGCCCAATGCCCGTTTCAGGCAAAGTTCCTGGACGCCTATTTTGAGTCCTATACCAATATGGCAGGCGGCGCACTTCGGCACAGAACGTGTGAGCGTGCACACCGCCCACTATATTGGATGCTTTCGCACCCGTTTTACGTCTGTTGCTGTGCCCGTTTTACACCTGTAAAAACGGGCACAGCAACATCAAATGTCCAGGCCATGGACTTTAGAAACTTGGTTGAGAAAAGGTTCCATTCTCTACATCCAACGTCCAACCACAAACCAGGACAGGATTCTTTCTTTTGGATGTGATGCATTTACAGTCTATTTTAGGAATGCTTAAAAATGTCTTGGACTTCAAATATTGTGTTCTTTTATCCTTTTTCATTGCTAAATACCACACCACTTATTCCTTTCAGCTGTTCACCTGTCAATTCACCAACTACAGCCTTGGCTCAGAGTCAGGAGGTTGTGGGTTCAAGTCCCACTCCAAAGACTTGAGCACAAAATCCAGGCTAAAACTTCAGTGCCAGTATTGAGGGAGTGCTGCACTGTCCGAGGTGTCGTTGTTCAGATATGACGTCAAACAGAAGCCCCGTCTGCCCTCTCAGTAAAAGATCCCATGGCGTTTTTTTTGAAGAAGAGCAGGGAAGTCCTGGCAAATATTTATTCCTCACCCAACATCACTAAAACTGATTATCTGGTCATTGTCTCATTGCTGTTTGTGGGACCTTGCTGTGCACAAAATTGGCTACCACATTTTCCTACATTACAACAATGGCTACACTTCAAAAGTATTTCATTTGCTGTGAAGCACTTTGGGATGCCTTGAGGCCGTGAAATGCACTATATAAATGCAAATCCTTCTTTAAGGACAGATTTTGTATTTAGAAAAGTCTCTTCCCAGTTCCACTGGTTCTGTATGTCAGTAACCATTCTGATTTGGATTAGGCTTTCCCCTGAAGCCCCACGGTTGCACATTCTGGCTAAGCTACGAAGGCGTACTGCATTCATCATTCTTCCACCAACTCCTCGGTCCCAGTTGTTGAATCTGTAGTGTTCACAGGTTTCATTGATTTCCCCAGCACTGAACCGTTCCATCTTGGTAGGAGCAACATCAGTGTTAGTCTCGTTTCATCTGTCTCAGAACTAGAGTCGGTCTGAAGGCCTCTCCACCCACACAAATAATTGCTGTAGCAGTTCTGACATCTTTCGGCTACTTAGATAGATGTGAAGTCGTCTCACAGTCGTTCCATTTTCTTCGAAAGCTTTTCCAGCTGCTTGGTGGGTCGGCAACCACTTCAAGCTTCACTGGGAAGCGCACAGTTTGAGGGATAGTCTTAGAAAGCTGAGCAATGGTTACACTCTCGGTGCCTAAAAATTATCATTTTTTTTTACAAGTGTATGACTGATACATATAACACAAAGCAGTTTAAAGTCAAAAAGCACAATGCAGGAGCTGCAGTGAAGTACGGTATCTGCCAAATTAGCTGACAATCACGCTGTAGAATAAATGCACCTGGATCTTCAGATATGTGGAGAGACTAGAGGAGCTGGGATTGTTCTCTTTGGAGCAGAGACGGATAAGGGGAGGTTTAATCGAGGTGTTAAAACTATGAGGGGTTTTGACAGAGTACATAGGGAGAAAATGGCAGGAGGATCGATAACCAGAGGACACAGATTTAAGCTAATTGGCAAAAAAAACAGAGGAGAGATGAGGAGAATTTTTTTTACACAGCGAGTTGTTATGATCTGGAATGCACTGCCTGAAAGGGCGGTGGAAGCAAATTCAATAGCAACTTTTAAAAAGGGAATTGGATATATACTTGAAAAGGAAAAAATTGCAGGGCTATGGGGAAAGAGCAGGGGGGAGTGGGACTAATTGGATAGCTCTTTCAAAGAGCAGGCACAGGCACGATGGGCCGATTGGCCTCCTTCTGTTCTGTATGATTCTAAGCAGAACATATACACCTGCTGTAGAAAGCTGGCTTTGCTGGCATCAACTATTCCTTGTTTGATGTGTCTCTTTCCTCTGGTAGAATCTCAGTCTGTTGCTTCCACTTCTGTAATGTCTGTTATTATCTCCAGTCAATAACTTGAGACTCCAGAGCTAATTAACTGTGCTCTTCGCGATCATCTTGACTGTACACTGCAGCTGCCAATCACAAGACAACTTCTAGTGCGGTCAGAACATTTGAGGGACAGTCTCCTAATTCAATATCAATACAAAAGTTCCATTCAGTATCGGTACAGCGATAGTTAATAAATTAATTCAAAATGTAAAATGTTATAATGACTATATACAGAAAATAAAGAAATATTAAAGAGAATTCATGCTATTAATAATCTCCCCATCAGATAATAATCACATACAGACCATAACAGGAATTTGTTGTCTCACCATTCTGCATGCGGAAGAATTCTGCAATTCTGCTGCAAGTTGAATCACTTGACCTAAGAAGCTAGATTAGATTAATTACAGGCCATGTCGTCAACACCCCTGAACCTTGCATTTTACAGGACTCTATATTGTCAACAGAATTATATTATTTGGCTTCTGCAAAGATTATCGTCAGTTGCTTATTTTCCCCAATTTTATCCAATGAAAATCAGCCTGATTATCTCAAAAACTGGCGTTGTGAGACTTTGACAGCACTTTCAGTCACAAGTGCTTTCACGGGTCTGCCAGCATGGGGTTTGAGTTATATGACTAACAGCCTGAAGAGCAGCGTTTTAAAAATATTTTGGTATGCCCAGCACCCCAATCTATTTAATGATGTTCTATTTTATACTGCTGATTCCAGAACAACAGGAGTCTGTAGTGATTTTGCTCACTTCATACTTCGACCTTCTGTTTAGAATGTCGTTGAATTATTATAAACCAAAGGCAATATCTACATCCATATGTGTTAATCATCTGTTGGGATTTGCAGAGAGATGCTTTTAAATAGGAGCTCATGCATATTTTTTTTTAGAAGGTGCATCTTAATAGTACAGTCACAACTGGTTCATTCTACAATGGGTTCTGGAGCCAGGTGTCACTGTACTATGGATAAATGCAGCAGGATATGATTGCCTCTCCTCCTGTAGGCTATTTTATGTAATATATAACAGCCCTGTGGTTAGCTTGTGCTCTGGCTGTGCTCTGTTGAACTGTGACTCATGGGGGAACAATAAAATACTAGTGTGTATCAATTTGTGAATGTAAATGTCTTTTGCAAGTTGGGCCAGCAGCTATTACCTCGTACCTCAGCCGTCTCCATCGTCAGTCCTCCTTTATCTACCAACGTTATTGGCCTCACCAACTCCTCCTGCCTCGAATGGAACTTCTAAATCTGCATTGCTAAAACTGCTCCCAAGAAGATAGGAATAAAAGCAGAAAATGCTGGAAAACACTCAGCAGGTCAGGCAACATCTGTGGAGAGAGAAACAGAGTTAACATGAAAGGCCGATGACCTTTCATGATTGCCTTCCCCCTCTGCTATTCTGCTGTAACCACTTACACCTCCTCTGGTCCGATCTTTTGTTTCGACATTATTTGCCTCGCACCATCATCCCTTTTGTCACTGAATCACTCCTGCCCTCCACCCTATCAAATTCCTCTCCCTTTTGTTCTTTCCCACCCCACACACTTTTTCCCTGGATCCGTACTTGCTTAAAAACAGTTAAATCTCTAACATCTTCCAGTTGTGATGAAAGCTCATCGGCCTGAAACGTTAACTCTGTTTCTCTCTCCACAGATGCTGTGCCTGGCCTGCCGAGTGTTTCCAGCATTTTCTGTTTTTATAACAGATTTCCAGCATCCACAGTATTTTGCTTTTGTCCAAGAAGCTAGGTGTCATCTTTCATACAAAATACTTCTGTTCTACTCAACAGCTCTCAAATGCTAAGGCAGCAAAAGTCCATCTAAGATCATAGAATGATACTGCACAGAAGGAGGCCATTAGGCCCATCGTGCCTGTGCCGGGTCTTTGAAAGAGCTAGCCAATTAGTCCCACTCCCCCTGCTCTTTCCCCATAGCTGTGTAAATTTTGTGAACACTACTCCCCCGATCTGGGAGGCTCTTGATCTCTGGCACAGAATATAAGCAAGTCATTAGATAGGCAATCCCTCATTCACCATTAAGCTCCTCCTCTGCCATAACCCTTTCTTGTCTATCTCTGCTTATTGATACTGTTAATGGTTCGAGGAGCAGTTAAACCCGAAACACTACACTTGTGTTTCCCTCCCTCCCTCCTCCTCTAACCAAAAAAAAAGGAGGCACTGTGAAGAGGGCAAGCAAGTTGACTAGGAGGAGGATTGAGCTACTGCAGCTGCTGGAGGCACGAAGTCACAGCCAACAGGTAAGTGATTGGCTGGTGACTGGTAAGTAGTTTCTCTTTCCTTTTTTTTTTCTTGACATTGTAGTTGTTGTTAAGCTAACTTAAGGGTTAAGTCATGGCAGGAGATCCCAGACCCGTGTCATGTTCCTCTTGTGGGATGTGGGAATTCAGGGATCCTTCCTGTGTCCCTGGTTCCTTCACCTGCGGGAAGTGTGTCCAGCTGCAGCTACTGTTTGACCGCTTGACCGCTCTGGAGCTGCGGATGGACTCACTTTGGAGCATCCGCGATGCTGAGGAAGTCGTGGATAGCACGTTCAGTGAGTTGGTCACACCACAGATAAAAATTACTGAGGGAGATAGTGAATGGGTGACCAACAGACAGAGGAAGAGTAGGAAGGCACTGCAGGGGGTCCCCTGCGGTCATCTCCCTCCAAAACAGGTATACCATTTTGGATACTGTTGGGGGAGATGGCTCACCAGGGGAAGGTGACAGCGGCCAGGTTCATGGCACCGTGGCTGGCTCTGCTGCACAGGAGGGCAGGAAAAAGAGTGGCAGAGCTATAGTGATAGGGGACTCGATTGTAAGGGGAATAGACAGGCGTTTCTGCGGACGCAACCGAGACTCCAGGATGGTATGTTGCCTCCCTGGTGCAAGGGTCAGGGATGTCTCGGAGCGGCTGCAGGACATTCTGGAGGGGGAGGGTGAACAGCCAGTTGTCGTGGTGCATACAGGTACCAACGATATAGGTAAAAACGGGATGAGGTCCGACAAGCTGAATTTAGGGAGTTAGGAGTTAAACTAAAGAGTAGGACCTCAAAGGTAGTAATCTCAGGATTGCTACCAGTGCCACGGGCTAGTCAGAGTAGGAATGACAGGATAGCTAGGATGAATACGTGGCTTGAGAGATGGTGCAAGAGGGAGGGATTCAAATTCCTGGGCCATTGGAACCGGTTCTGGGGGAGGTGGGACCAGTACAAATTGGACGGTCTGCATCTGGGCAGGACTGGAACCAATGTCCTAGGGGGAGTGTTTGCTCGTGCTGTTGGGGAGGGTTTAAACTAATGTGGCAGGGGGATGGGAACCGATGCAGGAAGTCAGTGGGAAGTAAAGTGGTGACAGAAACAAAAGGCAGTAAGGGAGAGTATACAAAACATGACCGGACAGATGGTCTGAGAAAGCAGGGCAAAGACCAATGGAAGTCTAGATTAAACTGCATTTATTTCAATGCAAGAAGTCTGATGGGCAAGGCAGATGAACTCAGGGCATGGATGGGTACATGGGACTGGGATGTTATAGCTATTACTGAAACATGGCTAAGGGAGGGGCAGGACTGGCAGCTCAATGTTCCAGGGTACAGATGCTATAGGAAAGATAGAGCAGGAGGTAAGAGAGCAGGGGGAGTTGCGTTCTTGATTAGGGAGAACATCACGGCAGTAGTGAGAGGGAATATATCCGAGGGTTCGCCCACTGAGTCTATATGGGTAGAACTGAAAAATAAGAAGGGAGAGATCACTTTGATAGGATTGTACTACAGACCCCCAAATAGTCAACGGGAAATTGAGGAGCAAATATGTAAGGAGATTACAGACAGCTGCAAGAAAAATAGGGTGGTAATAGTAGGGGACTTTAACTTTCCCAACATTGACTGGGACAGCCATAGCATTAGGGGCTTGGATGGAGAGAAATTTGTTGAGTGTATTCAGGAGGAATTTCTCATTCAGTATGTGGATGGCCCGTCTAGAGAGGGGGCAAAACTTGACCTCCTCTTGGGAAATAAGGAAGGGCAGGTGACAGAAGTGTTAGTGAGGAATCACTTTGGGACCAGTGATCATAATTCCATTAGTTTTAAGATAGCTATGGAGAATGATAGGTCTGGCCCAAAAGTTAAAATTCTAAATTGGGGAAAGGCCAATTTTGATGGTATTAGACAGGAACTTTCAGAAGTTGATTGGGAGAGTCTGTTGGCAGGCAAAGGGACGTCTGGTAAGTGGGAAGCTTTCAAAAGTGTGTTAACCAGGGTTCAGGGTAAGCACATTCCTTATAAAGTGAAGGGCAAGGCTGGTAGAAGTAGGGAACCTTGGATGACTCGGGAGATTGAGGCCCTGGTCAGAAAGAAGGAGGCATATGACATGCATAGGCAGCTGGGATCAAGTGGATCCCTTGAAGAGTATAGAGATTGCCGGAGTAGAGTTAAGAGAGAAATCAGGAGGGCAAAAAAGGGGGCATGAGATTGCTTTGGCAGATAAGACAAAGGAGAATCCAAAGAGCTTCTACAAATACATAAAGGGCAAAAGAGTAACTAGGGAGAGAGTAGGGCCTCTTAAGGATCAACAAGGTCATCGATGTGCAGAACCACAAGAGATGGGTGAAATCCTGAATGAATATTTCACATCGGTATTTACGGTTGAGAAAGGCATGGATGTTAGGGAACTTGGGGAAATAAATAGTGATGTCTTGAGGAGTGTACATATTACAGAGATGGAGGTGCTGGAAGTCTTAACGCGTATCAAGGTAGATAAATCTCCGGGACCTGATGAAATGTATCCCAGGATGTTATGGGAGGTTAGGGAGGAAATAGTGGGTCCCCTAGCAGAGATATTTGAATCATCCACCGCTACAGGTGAGGTGCCTGAAGATTGGAGGGTAGTAAATGTTGTGCCTTTGTTTAAGAAGGGCGGCAGGGAAAAGCCTGGGAACTACAGACCGGTGAGCCTGACATCTGTAGTGGGTAAGTTGTTAGAGGGTATTCTGAGAGACAGGATCTACAGGCATTTGGAGAGGCAGGGACTAATTAGGAACAGTCAGCATGGTTTTGTGAGAGGAAAATCATGTCTTACGAATTTGATTGAGTTTTTTGAAGGGGTAACCAAGAAGATAGATGAGGGCTGTGCAGTAGACGTGGTCTACATGGACTTTAGCAAAGCCTTTGACAAGGTACCGCATGGTAGGTTGTTACATAAGGTTAAATCTCACGGGATCCAAGGTGAGGTAGCCAATTGGATACAAAATTGGCTTGACGACAGAAGACAGAGGGTGGTTGTAGAGGGTTGTTTTTCAAACTGGAGGCCTGTGACCAGCGGTGTGCCTCAGGGATCGGTGCTGGGTCCGCTGTTATTTGTTATTTATATTAATGATTTGGATGAGAATTTAGGAGGCATGGTTAGTAAGTTTGCAGATGACACCAAGATTGGTGGCATTGTGGACAGTGAAGAAGGTTATCTAGGATTGCAACGGGATCTTGATAAATTGGGCCAGTGGGCCGATGAATGACAGATGGAGTTTAATTTAGATAAATGTGAGGTGATGCATTTTGGTAGATCGAATCGGGCCAGGACCTACTCCGTTAATGGTAGGGCGTTGGGGAGAGTTATAGAACAAAGAGATCTAGGAGTACAGGTTCATAGCTCCTTGAAAGTGGAGTCACAGGTGGATAGGGTGGTGAAGAAGGCATTCGGCATGCTTGGTTTCATTGGTCAGAACATTGAAGACAGGAGTTGGGATGTCTTGTTGAAGTTGTACAAGACATTAGTAAGGCCACACTTGGAATACTGTGTACAGTTCTGGTCACCCTATTATAGAAAGGATATTATTAAACTAGAAAGAGTGCAGAAAAGATTTACTAGGATGCTACCGGGACTTGATGGTTTGACTTATAGGGAGAGGTTGGATTGACTGAGACTTTTTTCCCTGGAGAGTAGGAGGTTAAGGGGTGATCTTATAGAAGTCTATAAAATAATGAGGGGCACAGATAAGGTAGATAGTCAAAATCTTTTCCCAAAGGTAGGGGAGTCTATAACGAGGGGGCATAGATTTAAGGTGAGAGGGGAGAGATACAAAAGGGTCCAGAGGGGCAATTTTTTCACTCAAAGGGTGGTGAGTGTCTGGAACGAGCTGCCAGAGGCAGTAGTAGAGGCGGGTACAATTTTGTCTTTTAAAAAGCATTTGGACAGTTACATGGGTAAGATGGGTATAGAGGGATATGGGCCAAGTGCAGGCAATTGGGACTAGCTTAGTTGTATAAACTGGGCGACATGGACATGTTGGGCCGAAGGGCCTGTTTCCATGTTGTAAACTTCTATGATTCTATGATTCTATGGTTAATGCTCCTTTGAACTTCTCTTGTTTACGCTAAACTGCAAAAATGCTGTGTTACTCACATCTCCTCCTCCCTGTATTCCTGCTGTGCTGAATTCGAGGTTCATCGTACAGTTTTCTACTCTAATACGTTTGTACACAAGACGTCGTAGAGGTGGAATTCCTCACTCCTTCAGACTTCTCCTCCTCCTCCTCCTCCAACCCTCAGGTGTTCAAGCTTGGTGCAACCTACCCTCTATTCCTCGTGCTTTCTCTTTCTTCGCTTCAACCTTGGTCACTCCATAAAAACAGACTGAAAATTCTGTGGAAAAACAACATAAATTAAAATTCTCATGGGCTTTCGGGATAATATTGAGATATATTCAGGACAGATTCCCTAATGTACAAAATAAAGGACTGGGTGTGTGGCTATTTGCGTCTTACTGTTCCAGTCAACATATCTAAGAAGTTAAACCCTTACTATGGATTTTACAATGACACCAAACTGCACGAGTTATCAAACTCTTAAACATTTGATGCAGCCACTTTCAGTTCTGTGATATCTGCTATGTCATAGAATCATAGAAAGGTTACAGCACAGGAGGAGGCCATTTGGCTCATCATGTCCATGCCAGCCCAATGCAAGAGCAATCCAGCTAGTCCCACTCCCCCGCCCTCTCCCTGTCGCCCTGCAATTTTTTTCCTTTCAAGAACTTATCCAGTTCCCTTTTGAAAGCCATGATTGAATCTGCCTCCACCACCCCCCCTGTTAGTGCATTCCAGATACTAATCACTCACTGCGTAAAAAAGTTTTTCCTCATGTCAACTTTGGTTCCTTTGCGAATCGCTTTAAATCTACATCCTCTAGTTCTTGACCCTTCTGCATTTGGGAACAGTTTCTCTCGATCTACTCTGTCGAGACCCTTCATGATTTTGAATACCTCAATCAAATCTCCTCGCAACCATTTCTGTTCCAAGGAGAAGAACCCCAGCTTCTCCAGTCTATCCACGTAACTAAAGTCCCTCATCCCTGGAATCAATCTCGTAAATCTTTTCTGCACTCTCCCTAAGGCCTTCACATCTTTCCTAAAGTGTGTGCCCAGAACTGGACACGATACTCCAGTTGTGGTCGAACCAGTGTTTTATAAAGTATCATAACTTCCTTCCATTCGTCTCATATCGCAACTATTTTACGCTGCAGTCTGAGCATGGCTTCAACGTAGCAAAGTTGCAGCAACATTTTAAATCCATCGTGAAACAGATGTTATGGGAGGAGAGGTAGGGAACGAAGATCATAAAATAACAGGAGTGAAATTAGAATACCCAGAAATACCGAAAAACGATGTAATTTTGGTAAGCACGCGGCAGGTGAGTCTCTGCAGAATTTTCCTGTTCCTCCACCGAAACTTCAGCAAAAAAAGCCGCAGAGTCCCCCGGGAAAATGACGTAAACAGCATGTCCGCCGTTTTTCTGCGGTTCTTCCACAGATGTTATGGTGAACAAGTGGGAGAATTCCTGCGGAAATTCACCCTCTCGGTTTATGCAGTTTCTCCAGGGTTTCCACCAAAGTTACAGCAGAACCTCTGCAGAAATTCCACCCCATGCATGTCTACAACTCCCCGTATCCTATCCATCAAAGGTCGCGTTCATGACTCTTTAAGTGTGGGTTATTTTTAAAGGAGTGCATGCAGTAAAAGAATGAAGCACGTCATTTTTCATCTTAGTACTGTAATACTGGAGCAATGTGTTGAATGTTATAATCTACATTTTAGTGATCTGCAAAGAAGGTCATTACTTAACAACTGGATGGTTGGGAAATTAAAGGTCTTTTCTCAAAGTTGCTGCCTTTTGCTACTGTAGATCTGCAGCTGATAAGAAATGGATACCACCCATCACAGGTGTGTCAGGTGTGGCTCAGTGGTAGCACTCTTGCCTTCTGAGTCAGAAGGTTGTGGGTTTAAGCCCCACTCCAGAGACTTGAGTACATAATCCAGGCTGACACTCCGAGTGCAGTATTAAGGGAGTGCTGTACTTTCAGAGGTGCCGTCGTCTGGGTGAGGCGTTAAACAGAGGCCCGGTCTGCCCTCTCAAGTGGATGTAAAAGATCCCATGGCTGTGTGCAAATTGGCTGATGCATTTCCTACATTACAACAGTGACTACACTTCAAAAAGTACTCACATGACTGCAAAGCACTTTGGGCCATCCTGATATTGTGAAAGGCACGATATAAATGCAAGTTCATTTTTCTTTGGCCAGTCACTCCTTAAAAATTTCTACCATGACAGGTGGAGCAAAGAGCTTGTAGTTGGATAATACCTTCCTTCCAAAACCCTTTATTTTGTTGATGTTTTATAACTCGACATTTAAGGGTAAATGTCCTGCTCTTCTGTTCCGAGTGGGGCACTCGAAGGCAGTGGAGGACAATGACTGGGTCACACCATCGCAGTGCAGGTTCTCTGGCCTATGCTCCCTTCAGGCATGGCTCGACAACGCAAGCACAGCATTGGCAAATTTACCCTATTGAGTGTGAAATATTTTAAAGGCTGTGATGTATTTATAGGACTATCAACTATAAGACAATTGGCCATAAGCTAAAGGCAGACTATTTTGTCCTTGTACAAGACCATGGTCAGGCCTCAGTTGGAATACTGTGTCCAGTTTTGATCCCCTCACATGGTAGGTGATATTGAGACTTTGGAAAGGATGCAGAGGAGGGCCACAAGATTAAAATCATAGAATGGTTACAACACAGGAGGAGGCCCTTCGGCCCATCGAGCCCATGCCGGCTCTTTGAAAGAGCAATCCAATTAGTCCCACTCCCCCTGCCCTACCCCTATAGCTGTGTAAATTTTGTGAACACTGCTCCTCGATCTGGGAGGCTCTTGATCTCTGGCACAGAATATAAGCAAGTCATTAAATAGGCAATCCCTCTTTCACCATTAAGCTCCTTCTCTGCCGTAACCCTTTCTTGTCTATCTCTGTTTATTGAGCAATCCAGTTAGTCCCATTCCCCTGCTCTTTCCCCAAAGCTCTGCAAATTTTTTCCCTTCAAGTATTTATCCAATTCCTTTTTGAAAGCCACGAATGAATCTGCTTCCACCACCCTTTCAGGCAGCACATTCCAGATTATAACAACTCGCTGCGTAAAAATGTTTTTCCTCATGTTGCCTTTGGTTCTTCTGTCAATCACCCTATATCAGTGTTCTCTGGTTCTTGACCCTTTCGCCAATGGGAACAGTTTCTCTTTATTTACTTTACCTAAACCCTTCATGATTTTGAACACTTCAATCAAATCTCCCCTTAACCTTCTCTGCTCTAAGGAAAACAACCCCAGCTTCTCCAGTCTATCCACATAACTGAAGTCCCTCATCTCTAGAATCATTCTAGTAAATCTCTTCTGCACTCTCTCTAAGGCCTTAACATCCTTCCTAAAGTACAGTGCCCAGAATTGGACACAACACTCCAGTTGGAAGCATCTTGGTTATTAAAATAGACTCAAAGAGCAGGGACTGTACACTCTAGAGAAGCATAGTCTTCGGGGTGATCTAATCGAGGTTTACAAGATGATGAAGGGAATAGATTGTTTTTATGTAGACAGCTTGTTTCAACTAAATGGGTTAGGGAGAACCAGGGGTCACAATTTTCAGTTATATAAGGGCAGTACTAGGTTATATCTCAGGAAATGGATTCCTTCAAGTGAGAGCTGGATTTGTTTCTGGCTGGGCCGGAGATCACCTCAAACTGTATAACATTAGTAAACAATTTTACAACACCAAGTTATAGTCCAGCAATTTTATTTTAAATTCACAAGCTTTCGGAGGCTTCCTCCTTCCTCAGGTGAGGAAGGAGGAAGCCTCCGAAAGCTTGTGAATTTAAAATAAAATTGCTGGACTATAACTTGGTGTTGTAAAATTGTTTACAATTGTCAACCCCAGTCCATCACCGGCATCTCCACATCATGTATAACATTAATGAGGGCCTGAGTGATGTCCTGGACTAGTTTCGATCGCCTAAGGGCTCGGAGAAGAATTTTCCAGATATTTTTGCCCAAATTGGCCTGGGTTTTTATCTGGTTTTTCACCTCTCCCAGGAGATCACATGGTTTTTGGTAGGGTGGGGAGTACATACATTGTGATGGACAAGGCACCGCAGTTGTGTGGAAGAGGCTAGATGGACCAAAAGGTCTTTTAGTGTCCGTCATTGTTTGAATGTTCATATGTAAATTTTGGGGGCGCCCTCAATAACTCAGCAAATATTATATGGGCAGTACAGGTCCAGAACAGGAAAAGCCAAGGTTCAATTCCTGCTCTGCCCTGAATTAGCTGGTCTCAACTTGACAGTGCTGGGACCACAGCAATTGCCCTCTTTGGGAGTAGGAAGAGTAAAATCGATCAGAGATCTTGCTCCTGATTTATTATCTATGTGCATGTGTGGATGACAGGTGATGATAGAATAAACCATCACAGCTGAATAAGCCCGGCAGCAACGCTAAGTTCAAACCTGAGGATTAGCCAAGAGGGAGAGATACCAAAGGGCAACCAATGGAATTCTAAAATAAAAACAGAAAATGCTGGGAAATACTCAGCAAGTCAGGCAACATCTGTGGAGAAAGAAACAGAGTTAACGTTTCAGGTCGATGACCTTTCGTCAGAACTAGAAGATGTTAAAGAGTTAACAGTTTTTAAGCAAGTACAGAGCCAGGGAAAGGGGTGGGAAGGAAGGGGAGGGGAGGAAAGAACAAAAGGGAAGGTCTCTGATAGGGTGGAGGGCAGGAGTGATTAAATGACAAAAGGGATGATGGTGCAAGGCAAGGAGGGTGGTAGTGGGACAAGTAAAGAAACAAAAGATGGGGCCAGTGGAATTCTACACTGTCTCAAGGACAAGAGGGGAAACATTGGAAGAGAAAAAAGCTTCTCACTGTATAATAAGTAGCGTGATTCCATCTTATCCAATGTATTAAACGTTGATATTGGCTTTTCAATCAGTTGTGACAAAAATAATTGGCAGGATCAATGATTAAAAGCAAGGTGCAATTAAGCTACAAACTGATTTTTTGCTGCTCTGTTCTGGTGCGAACACCTTTAATTGGGGGATGGTGACTAATAAATGCTGCAGAATGCTCAATTGATGGTTCAAGTACTGAATGTGACAAAGTTAAAGAACAAAGTCTTGCTTTGTCGTTGAGCAGTGGGACAGGCTATGAGGTGGGTGGTTTATTATATATAATCTGTAGCCATCTGACAAATTTAAAACTACGGCTAGGAATTGACTGCTGTGCATTAGTGGCGCAAGACTTAACATATTTTGTAAAACATTCCTATCATCCTCTATATTAGCAGAGGTGTTAAAAGACATTAAAAATAAATAGAAGTAAATTGATTAACAGCTGCGTTAAAATCGCAGAGAGGACTACCACGAGAGCAAAGTCTGCCAATGTAACTTCTAAACTCAAATAAAAATGTCATCAACATAGAGAGCATGTGACAATTAAATTCTGTTTTCTTGGCATCTGTTAGAATACATCGCACATTGGGTTAAAATGAATGACTTGTGTGAACAATTAAATTCTTTTCTTTAATAACGTCAGTGAGAGAGTGATTTTAGCACCGAGGGGAATTGTGGACTCCAGTTGTAACGCTCCACTTTGGCATGTTAGCGTTTTTCAGTAACTTGATTGGGCAATCAATTCAGCACAGTTGTAGTTCTTTTCTTTTTACTCAGTGGGAGGGCAATAAAGGCGCCAGGCAGCACGTATTTCTGAGGACAAGAGTTAAGCAATCCAATAGCGAACTCCTTTAAAAACATCACAAGATTCAACACAAGACTCCCAGCTCTTCACGGACATAAAATAAAAGGGTTTTGATGTTTAACCATAATTTGCTGGGGAAGTAACGGTCAGTTCAATGGCGCCTGCCGTTATTAATGTGTAAATTGTCCAGCGACTTACGGCGAGGGGGAGATACGCCATGGATTGTGAATCGCCACAAATTGCTGGACGATTTGCACCGCTCCACCATTAGCTTTGCAATAACGGAAGCTCCTTGTGAGGACTCCGATTTCCATATTAAAAGGGGCCTGAATCAGGCAGGTGCTTTGGACACCTGGTGGTTAGGCCAGTATCAAAATGGTGCCGGGGATGGGGGGTGGGCGTGGTGGGTGAGGAGACCCACCCATTCTGAGGCCATTACCATCCCGTTAACACCTTGTTCCGAACTAAATATTCACCCAGCTATTTTTCAGTGGGAGGTGTATTTGAGTGACATGCTGAGACCTCAATAACCATTTGTTGAGGACGGCCAAACCTCAATTGAATTCCAAGAGAATCCAAGATGGTTTTTTACCTTCTCCCTGAAACCATGTTATGGAAACACAGGCCCCGATAATAACGGGGAGGTGGGAAGGATGCGGGTTGGATGGGGGGGTGGGGGGGGGAGTGGAGATTTAGCGGCTGGGAAAAACGGAAACGGGGGTTTCCAGGAGATCCAGTCAAATTGAACGGCAGGACCTGATTTAAATTTTTCAAATTGGTTTCCTGGCCTCAGCCAGAGAGATTGAGGGCATCATTTTAGCACCCGCTATCGGGTGCGTTCCTGGCGGGGGGGCTCCGAAAATCGGAGAATCCCGGAGTGGGTCGGGAGCCCGACTCCAACCCGCCCACTTCCGGGTTCCCCGCTGATGCGCCGGCGTGCGTGCGCAGCCCCCGCATGTGGGACTCCCGCAGGCAATTAAAGACAGAGGGATGCCACTTGAAGCTATTTATTTTGCTTGTTCAGGCCATTAACTGACCTGATTAAGGGATTATGTGAGGAGGGGTGGGATTTTATAGCAAACTGGGACTGTTTCCCACACTGAGGGAAACACTCCCAGTTCAAATGGACGTGTTGCAGCCATCAGCCTGTGGCAGCTGCAAAGGTCCATTTGACAGGTGTGGGGGGGAGATCCTCACTCATTGCAGGAGGCCACTCTGTCACTTGGGACAAAGTTTGGCCTCCACCACCCTCCTCCTGACAATCAAAGTCACCAACTTGCACACTTACCCCGGGGTCCAGAGACATGTACTTACCTTGCGGACCCCCTCAGATGTATATATTCCGGATGGGGGCCGCCGTAGCTGCAGTCATGACCTCCTCGGAGAGCGAACAGCATCACCAGCCTCACCAGCCTCGCCATCCACGCCGTCCACCTCTGACACGTGGAGCTCCACAACAGAGTGCTGTGACACATCCACCTGCACAGCAGGAGGGAGGGCTACCGCAGAGAGAGATGCGTCGCAGAGGGCACTACCCTCGCCACAGGGTCCACAGACCGAGGCTCAGCTTCCTGGACCTCTCTGAGCAGCAGTGCACACGGAGGCTCAGAGTCACTCGACATGTAGTCGTGGACATCTGCAGCATCCTTCATGCCAAGCTGCTCCTGGCTGTAATTTTTTCTATTTGTTGCAGCATCTGTCAGTGGAGGACTGCCCCTTTAAATAGAGCGCCTCCAGCTGACAGATCTTACTGCGCATGCGCAGCCCGCCCGACGCGCAGATCAGCAGCGGGGAACCCGGAAGAGAAGGTAAGTGGATCTAATTGAGCTGCGATCGCGCAGGTGGCAGACTGATTTCGCCGGGCGCGTTAGCCCATCCGCCAAGAACCCGCAGCCCTGGTAACATCGGGCTCAGAGAGTCTGGCTGGTGGGCGGGTAGGCAGCCTAGGAGCGGAGTGGAGGATCGTTGGACATTGAGGAGAGGGGAGTCAGGCATGGGGGAGAGGAATCAGATATGGGGAGAAGGGGAGTCGGACATGGATTGTATTGATTCAGTTTTGGTATCTACGAGTTAAGCAGAAAGCTAAGCTTAATCGGTTTGATTTTTCTTTCAGCTATATTGCCACTTGAACAGTTTGGAAATAAGTACATCTACTTTCCTGATACTGAAGTCCATCTCACCATTTCCAAGTAGCTTCCAGCTGCTGTAGACAGTAAATTATCATTAAATGTAATTTCCCCTCTTCGAGAGAATTAAAACCAAGAACTGGTTGTATGCCTACCAGTTCAATGGGTGCCTTGGGAAAGGCAGCTGCAATAGGTTGATATAAACTGCTGACAGGGAACAAGTTCATCTCTGCCCCCACATCCCTTCAGGAAGTCCAATCATTTGTATGGCATTCTGTCATCATAGTCACCATGGCTACAGGAGTGATAGAATTGCTCATCAGTTCAAGCCAGCATTGTCCCCTCAAATTCTTTTCGGCCATGTGCGGAATGAATTCGGGTTTGTCGCTGTAAAAAAAATCACATCTTTTTAGAAAATGTTATTCAGGGTATATAACAAACAGAACCAAATGTACGAAATAATGGATAATTGTAATAAGGCGAGCTGTCAAGGATTTTTAATTAAACAAAACTGGTTATAGAAATTTCAGAAGTAAACGCTGCCACCAGCAGAATGGGGACATCCTGATTGAGACCCAGGGTCATCGGAACATAGGAACAGGAGTAGGCCATTCAGCCCCTCGTGCCTGCTCCGCCATTTGATCAGATCATGGCTGATCTGTGATCTAACTCCATGTACCTGCCTTTGGCCCATATCCCTTAATAGCTTTGGTTGCCAAAAAAGCTATCTATCTCAGATTTAAATTTAGCAATTGAGCTGGTATCAATTGCCGTTTGCGGAAGAGAGTTCCAAACTTCTACCACCCTTTGTGTGTAGAAATGTTTTCTAATCTCGCTCCTGAAAGGTCTGGCTCTAATTTTTAGACTGTGCCCCCTACTCCTAAAATCCCCAACCAGCGGAAATAGTTTCTCTCTATCCACCCTATCTGTTCCCCTTAATATCTTATAAACTTCGATCAGATCACCCCTTAACCTTCGAAACTCCAGAGAATACAACCCCAATTTGTGTAATAAAGGGTCTGTAGATGACAGGCCAGATGATGGAGAAGAAGAGGGTGACTGTCTCCGGATCAGATGCTTTTGTTGTGTAAATAAAGGCGGTGTCTCTGTTAGAGGCCTGTGGAGCAGCTACATGGTTTAATGGTTCAGCTCAGTCTAAATGGGGCAGAACTGGCAAATAAAACATCTGAAAAATAATGAGGCAGTGAGATGCAAGTACATTGGGGCTTTACCACGCCAGGGGTTGTTCAAGCACAAGGTGAAATTGTCCGCTAAAACGGCTATTGGTCTGTTAACTACCCCGATACACATGTGCCTTGGAGGTCAGTATTTTCATGAGATCAGTAATTTTTTTGTGCCTGATATACAGTAAATATCTTGGATCTAGCATGAGTCCATTACACTTGAATCGGGGACAGGGACTCGATAAAATTAACATAAGTAAAGCAACAGTTATGAAGAAAATAATAGCACTAAAGAGTGACAAATCCCCAGGACCAGATGGTTTCCATCCCAGGGTTTTAAAGGAAGTAGGTGAGCACATTGCGGATGCCCTAACTATAATCTTTCAAAGTTCTCTAGATTCAGGAACTGTCCCTCTGGATTGGAAAATTGCACATGTCACTCTGCTTTTTAAGAAAGGAGAGAGAGGGAAACCGGGGAATTATAGACCAGTTAGCCTAACATCTGTTGTGGGGAAAATGCAGGAGTCTATAATTAAGGATAGGGTGACTGAACACCTCGAGAATTTTCAGTTAATCAGAGAGAGCCAGCATGGATTTGTGAAAGGTAGGTCGTGCCTGACAAACCTGATTGAATTTTTTGAAGAGGTGACTAAAGTAGTGGACAGGGGAATGTCAATGGGTGTTATTTATATGGACTTCCAGAAGGCATTTGATGAGGTCCCACATAAGAGACTGTTAGCTAAGATAGAAGCCCATGGAATCGAGGGAAAAGTACGGACTTGGTTAGGAAGTTGGCTGAGCGAAAGGCGATAGAGAGTAGGGATAATGGGACGGTACTCACATTGGCAGGATGTGACTAGTGGAGTCCTGCAGGGATCTGTCTTGGGGCCTCAATTATTCACAAAAATAATTAACGACTTAGATGAAGGCATAGGAAGTCTCATATCTAAGTTAGCCGATGACACAAAGATTAGTGGCATTGTAAGCAGTGTAAATGGAAACATAAAATTCCAAAGCGATATTGATAGATTAGGTGAATGGGCAAAATTGTGGCAAATGGAATTCAATGTAGACAAATGTGAGGTCATCCACTTTGGATCAAAAAAGGATAGAACAGGGTACTTTCTAAATGGTAAAAAGTTAAAAACAGTGGATGTCCAAAGGGACTTAGGGGTTCAGGTACATAGATCATTGAAGTGTCATGAACAGGTGCAGAAAATAATCAAGAAGGCTAATGGAATGCTGGCCTTTATATCTAGCGGACTGGAGTACAAGGGGGCAGAGTTACGCTGCAGCTATACAAAACCCTGGTTAGACCGCACCTGGAGTACTGTGAGCAGTTCTGGGCACTGCACCTTCGGAAGGACATATTGGCCTTGGAGGAAGTGCAACGTAGGTTTACTAGAATGATACCCGGACTTCAAGGGTTAAGATACGAGGAGAGATTACACAAATTGGGGTTGTATTCTCTAGAGTTTCGAAGGTTAAGGGGTGATCTGATCGAAGTTTATAAGATATTAAGGGGAACAGATAGGGTGGATAGAGAGAAACTATTTCCGCTGGTTGGGGATTTTAGGAGTAGGGGGCACAGTCTAAAAATTAGAGCCAGACCTTTCAGGAGCGAGATTAGAAAACATTTCTACACACAAAGGGTGGTAGAAGTTTGGAACTCTCTTCCGCAAACGGCAATTGATACTAGCCCAATTGCTAAATTTAAATCTGAGATAGATAGCTTTTTGGCAACCAAAGGTATTAAGGGATATGGGCCAAAGGCGGGTATATGGAGTTAGATCACAGATCAGCCATGATCTTATCAAATGGCGGAGCAGGCACGAGGGGCTGAAT
Organism: Heptranchias perlo; assembly: GCF_035084215.1. NCBI lineage: Eukaryota > Metazoa > Chordata > Chondrichthyes > Hexanchiformes > Hexanchidae > Heptranchias > Heptranchias perlo. The sequence goes on along the minus strand of NC_090339.1, from coordinate 59,436,076 downwards.
GGCCTACTCCTGTTCCTATGTTCCTATGTCACACTTCGGACGTCACATTTGCTATGTAAAAGTATAAGAAAAAAGCCAGTCATTTCCTTCTGCTTTTTCTGACCTTCATTACCTTGTCTCTTCGCGAGGGCAGGAGCCTGGGATTTTCTGCTAACGTACAGAAACTTCCCCCAATAATTCGCCTCCAATAGATCTCAGAATCTGCCTATTGAGGCCACAGTACAGAAGTTACTGACGGTTTTTCGACACATTCAAATGCCATTGTTTCAGCACTGATCATGTCCCCTAACAGTGATGGAAGCAAATAACCACTGCTACCACCATTGCAAAAACCTAACCCTTTACTACTCAGGCATGCAGACGCACACTGTTCCCTTGCTTCTGGGACCTGTCACTTTTTCCCCTTTCTCGCTTTACTCCTCTTCAATTAGTGACTTGCACTGAGGCACAGCGGAGAGAGTGTTAGCTCCGGTACCTCATCCAAATGACCATTCTTCACATACGAGCCAGGACAGTGAAGGCTGTGTACTTATGTTAACGCTGCAGGCAGAGGTGGCCCTGCTACCTGAGGTGCAACTGGAAACATGCGCCTTCTTGGTGCCACAGATACATGGCACAAATGGGGTATAGCAATGGCTCAGTTACTAATTTGCATTCCTGCGATGGAATCAAACCATGCATACTAGGTCCCAGGTCCAATCCCTGGTCTGGCCTGTGCAGTGCTGTGTTTGCTGTTGGCTATTTGATCATGGGGAAAACGCAGATGAAATTCAGAAATGACCTTATCTGAACGCACGCACACTTTCCAGGAGGGATTGTTGGATTTAAGTTTGGAGCAAATACGGAATCTTTCTCCCCTCCCTAGTCCAGTAGACATGGAAGATAAATGTAGTGTCCCCACCATTGGCTAACTCAGCCAGAGAGGGGATTGAACTTGAAAGGGTCTTGATCTACGGGACCTGGTTGTTTACACGCCCGACACCCGGGACACCCATCCCCGACCCCCAAACACCCACCTCAAACTAATACTCCACGGTCACGGGTGCGCACCGAGCACGGGCAGCAGGTCCGGCAACAGCTTCTGACGCAAAGCACGAGGACGACCAGGGCTCGTGTCAATTCCAAACACCGGTGCGTCCCCTCCGCCGGATACGAAGATCCACCAGACGCAACAAGATCATTTATTTATAGTCGCCCGGATGTGACTGATGATGACACCTCGCGGCCCAGGTTTGCTGCGCGGACGGAATGAATAAGTGCGCGGCAAACAATCGGCTGCTGCGTGACCGCTCCACACTCACAGCTTAGAGGGAACAGTATGCAAGCCACCCACTTTATTGAATGTATTTCAGTTATTTACATACCATCTACCATCTATACTGTTGGCGTTTCTCAGTGAAACAAAGGGAGAGAAATTCGTGTGGGATCGTCTCCAGAATCGCCCACAATCGGCGCTGTGCCAAAGCCAGGAAGTAAAATTGGTCAGGGGCCTAAATGGAAGGGTGAGCCAGCACTAGTCCCACTGTTGATTGGCTGCTCGCCTATTCGGGGACTTGAATATCAGGCGCTCCAGACCATATTTAAAGGCAGCCTGCAACTCTTAAAGGGGAGGTGCACTTTGGCAACAGGCATCCGGGAGGCAACTCAGGAGATGGCAGGACAAGCAGATGCTTCAAGAGCACCCCCTCTTCCTGGTGAAGGAGGTCAGCAGGAGGTGGGACATCTTCTTCCCACCAAGTGGTTCAGCAGCAGTGGGCACATGTGTCAGAGGGCACCAGCACCAGGAGCATCGCCCTCAGGACATGGCTGCAGTTCAGGAAGAAGTTTAATGACCTGACCAGGGTTGCTAAGGTAAGCTCCTATCTCACTTCACTCTTCACATAACCCGGTACTACCTGAAGTCCCAATGCCCACTGCCCTTCCCTCCTCCAATTACTTGCATCCTTCTCCATTCACTGCAGTGCACTCACACTTCACAGGTTAATTCTTGCCTGTAAATAATGCACGGACAAATATGATATCAGTGTGTTAAACGTTCATACCGAGCTTTGATGATCACAATATATAACCTCTTTCTAAACACTGAGTCTTTCTTGTATGAATAAAGGTTTAAATTACAAAACCAACCAATAGTGCGGCAGCTCGACTATGTGATTGAGCTGAAATAGCCCATTTGTTACCAGTGTCAGCCGTGGCTTGGTGGGTAGCACTCTTGCCTCGGAGTCAGAAGGTTTGTGGGTTCAAGCCCCGCTCCAGAGACTTGAGCGCATAGTCCTCGCTGACATTCTCATTGCAGCACTGAGGTGGTGAGAACAGTAGCACCATCAGTAGGTGCTGTCCTTCAGAGGAGATGCTAAACCAAGGCCCTGCCTGCCCTCTCGTGGATGTAAAAGATCCCATGGTGCTACTTTGAAGTAAGAGCAGGTGAGTTCTCCCTGGTGTCATGGTCTACATTTTTCACTTAACCAACATCCCTAAAACAGATTATCTGGCTGTAATCACATTGCTTGTTGTACGCAAATTGGCTGTTGTGTTTCCGACATTACAACAGTGATTTACACTTCAAAAGTACTTCAGTGGCTGATAAAGTACTTTGGGATGTCCTGAGGTTGTGAAATGCCCTATATAAATGCAAGTTCTTTCTTTCAAAGTAAATTTGATAGGTTTTCTGTTCATTATCCTGGATGCACTTTCATTAGATTATATAGTTTCTAAAAGAAGCAAAATAGGCTTTAATTGTGAACTGAATTTATTGAATAGTAAATGAATAAATAATACATTTACAATAAATGTTAGACTATGCTAATTCCTCATACAAAGAAAATAAATAATTCACAAGCTGTACACTGAGCTATATTATATGATTAGATTTTATATGCATAGCTGTATTTTATATCCTCTGCAGCTACAGAAGTATCTAGTCAGCTAATTGTCCTCAGACATTCTATTCTGATAACCTCTCTTCACATACTCCAATCAAACACAAAAGTTTTGAAAAGCAGCAATCTGCTAACGATAACCAGATTGAACAAAGTTTACATAACTGTCTGTTCAGTTTTTTAAAAACTGGCAACCATACAACATTCAGAACCAATCACATAGCACGTTCGTGTTTGAATTGTGTAGCTTGGTTCCTCCCTCAAGCAAACCATGTGGAAACCGCCAAATGGTCCTCAAAATATGAGTGCAGCCGATTTTTAACCACTTATGCATCCTATTAAATTAAAGGAGCCTTTATCAAACTAAAACTAGACATAGTGGGAGATTATCTGACATTAAAAATAACTTTCTGAACCAGCTTTCTTTATTGAAAATATATCAAGCTCTTGAATGTGTTACAGGATCACACCCAATGGATAACAAATCCCAACAAGAATGGGCGAATACTCGATTTTTGTCAGTGTATTGATAGGCTCATTAAGATAAAAGGATATAATTGTAATCTCATCTCTGAGACATTGGCTCCAGGCTCGGCAACTCTTCAATTTTAAAATTCTCATCTTCTGTTTTCAAATCCCTCCATAGCCTCTCCCCTCCCTATCTCTGTAACCTCCTCCAGCCCTATAACCTTCTGAGTCTCTGAGCTCCTCCTATTCTGGCCTCTTGTGCATCCCCGATTTTCATCGCTCCACCATTGGCGGCCATGCATTCAGCTGACCAGACCCTAAACTCTGGAATTCCCTCCCTAATCCTCTCCACCTCGCTACCTCTCGCTTTTCCATTAAGATGTTCCTTAAGACCTACCTCTTTGACCAAGCTTTTGGTCACCGGTCCTAATATCTCCTTATGTGACTCAGTGTCAAATTTTGTTTGATAACAGTCCTGTGAAGTGCCTTGGGATGTTTTACTACGTTAAAGATGCTATATAAATGCAAGTTGTTGTTGAAGGGAAATAAATAATTCAAAATGAATGTTTCAATGCCTTAATCTGGGAACTACATAAGCTGCCAAAACTATTCTCCTTAAATTTCATTTGTTCCTTTAATTGAGGCAGTAAAATATAGATTTGAATAGAGATTTGTGTAACATATTATAACCTGCGTTATGTAGTTAGCTTCTACTGCAGGCAAACAGATGGCAAACCTAATGAATGTTAATTTTAAATGGAAAATTATTGTCTTTAATATCATTTGCATATCATGGATAATGTAGTATATTAAAAAGAGTTTAAAATAGTGCACTTGAATATTCACAGTACATAGCGACTTCAAAGGTCTTTATACCTTGCTGTATAAAACCAAATGCAAACATTACTTCTACTAAAACTAATTCTGGTTGCTATTCTCATCTTCCCTTTGAATAAGGGTTTATCGTGAAGGCAGTTGATAGTTTTTTTTAATTCATTCATGGGATGTGGGCGTCGCTGGCGAGGCCGGCATTTATTGCTCATTCCTAATTGCCCTTGAGAAGGTGGTGGTGAGCCGCCTTCTTGAACCGCTGCAGTCCGTGTGGTGAAGGTTCTCCCACAGTGCTGTTAGGTAGGGAGTTCCAGGATTTTGACCCAGCGGTGATGAAGGTAACCTCCTTCATACTTACATACATAGGAAATTGAGGACTTATTCTCCGCTGTATATCCACCCACTTCAAGCCTGTGCAAACAAATAAAATGGCTGCAGGGTTGGCTAGGAGCCATCAGCAATAATGTTAATAAGGTTGAATATTTGTGAAAAATAAAACTTTATCACTACAACAATAAACTGTGGTCAGTTGTAAATCATGCCTTGCCAACTGGAGCATGGATAACCAATACGATATTCATTATTTAAGCCAACAAAAGGGTTATTTTGAAATAGTCACCAGGAGAGAAGGATGTCCCTCATCTGTCCGTTTCAGGGATTGCTCTATGGAACGCTGCCACTGAGAGATGGCTTGAATTGGAATTGGCTATTAAGGATTTTATGGGAAAGTGGCAATTTATGATCAGCATTAAGAAGTTTGACACAAATATATAATACACAGCAAAACTTTTTTTTGTCAGGACTGCACATACATACAATCTGCATTACACAAAAACGTAGTTGTTTTATCCAATAAAGCTACCAAGGTTTTCCTGGGGAAAAAAAATAGATTTTAATGATGTGTTTATGGGATGTGGGCATCGATGGCAAGGTGGCACTTACTGCCCGCTTCTAGTTGCCCAGAGAAGGGCCTTCTTCTTGCGATGCTGCAGCCATTGTGCTGATGGTAGGGAATTTCAGTATTTTGACTCAGTAATAATGAAGGAACAGCAGGATGGTGTGTGGCTCAGAAGAGAACTTGGAGGTGATGGTGTTCCCATTGCTGCTCTTGTCCTTCTCAGTGGTAGAGGTCACACGGCTGAGAGGTGTTGTCAAAGTAAGCTTGATGAGTTTCTGTATTGCATCCTATAGATTATATATGCTGCAGCCACAATGTGCCAGTGCTGGATGTCCAGAACTAGTTGACTTGATGGTTAATTTTTACTTCCCTGGAGAAGTGCTTGGTCTCCACTAATGCTTCTCTCTGGTGACCTGGCCGAGATTAGGAACTCATTACATGAAGAACCACAAGGGGAGCATCTTATTTTGTAAAACACTTCAACACTATGGTTTATTCGCTAAAAATTGAGTGGATTTCTTGTTTATTTTCTGAAACAAAAACCAGGACAGGAAACAAATCATAGTAATAAAAAGATATATGACTCATAAATTTGAAAGTGGCGCATTGTGATTAAAATCAACAGTCAGAAGGAACAAAGCATATGTTGTTTTTTTTAATTCTGGGATTTAATTTGCAGTTTACTACAATAAGCTTCCACGTCTGGTGTTATATTCCACCAGAGAATTTATGTTCAAATCTCTATTTCTGTGATGTCAGATGAGAATTATCCACTAAATTACTTGGTACTGCATAAAGTGCACAAGGCCCACAAGAGAGGAAAATCAGAGCCAATGTCATTCATATCTGTTTTCTGCTGTTCAAATTGTGCTTTGTTGATCAAGTCTCTTCCATTTCATAATTAGAGCATGTGGTAGAATCTCTAAAAATTATCATCGCAATTAAAAAATTAAAAGGTGACATGTTTTTAAGATGACATAAACAGCTATGCTACATCAATTTGACAAACATTTATTTATGTTGTAACTATACTCTTGTGTTGTAATTTCAGAGTTGTTTACACATTGTAACAGGGCCATGGGTGTCATCTGTGGCTCAGTGGGTAGCTCTATTGCCTTCTGATTCAGAAGGGTGTGGGTTCATGTGCCACTCCAGAGACTTGAGCATATTACCAAGGGAATGCTACATTATCAGAGGTGCTGTATTTGGGATGAGTTATTAAACCAAGACACCTAAAGGTGGACATAAAAGATTCAGTGGCATTATTTGAAGAATAGGGGAGTTATCCCAGAGTCCTGCCTCATATTGATCCCTCAACCAACACCTAAAGCAAATTTCCTGGTAATTTATTTCATTACTGTTTGTGGGACCTTGCTGTGCGCAAATTGGCTGATGTGTTTCCTACATTGCAACAGTGACAACACTTCATTGGGGCTTTGGGACATGGAAGATGCTATTTAAATATCTTTCTTTCCATCTAGCCCAACCATCCAACTTCCTACAATACCACCTTGAAGCATTTCTAAAACACTGTTGAGTCTTCCAGATGCTGGCACATCTATGCAATCCAAGGACAATGAGAAGTAGCTGTAAATGACACTAGAAATATTTAAATATTTATACAGAGATGGTCAGGGGCAGTGGTGTATATACAGCAATGAATCAAATCCGATGAAAAGACGCAGGTCAATGGTGGCGCAAGTCAAAGAAACTGTGCTGCAGCATGAGGTTTTTCCACTTGAAGTTATTATAGCACAGCAAGATCTGTTTTTTTTCCATTTATTAGAGAGTGCAAAATGAACTGTAGAACACAGAAGCCTTTATTTTCTCGGAAACTGTCAAAACTCTGCCTCATTTTAAGCTCTCGTTTTTCGATTTCCATTTGCTATTCATGCTTTCCTTCTACTTGAGTGTCCCACCTTTGGCCCTTCCTTCAACTTTACTTTAAAGGCAGGCAAACTCATCATCTGTACAGCTGCTACAGACCTGGATATTGTCAGGCTTTGTGCATGAGATCGCTGAGTTCGATTAGATTTATTTTTTAAATGGCTGTATTTAGGATTCGCCCAGCAACAACAAAAAAAATCAAAATTGATGTAGCAGTTCTGCCAAACCGGTTAAAGTGCAGCATTACATTGGGCTTACGTGAGATGGCAAATTTACCACAATGTTCATTCAGGAAGGGATGCTTATTGCTGGAGAAATGAAATAGACAAAAATAACCTGTTGCGCAAAATATAATTCTTATAACGAAAAGTGGCTGCAATTAACTTTTTTGATGAATATGAAAGATTTGCTTTCTTTTTGATGAATTTGATGAATTTTTTAGATGAATATGAAAGATTTGCATTCACCTTTCATGACATCCCAAACGCTTCACAGCCAATTAAGTACTTTTGAAGTGTATGTCACTGTTGTAATGTAGGAAACGCGACAGCCAATTTACACACGGCAAGCTCCCACAAACAGCAAAGACCAAATAATCTGTTTTAGTGACGTTGGGTGAGAAATAAATATTGGCCAGGACACCAGGGAGAACTCCCATGTTCTTCTTCAAATATTGCCATGGGATCCTTTCCATCCACCCGAGAGGGCAGACAGGGCCTCGGTTTAACGTCTCATCCAAACGATAGCACCTCCGACAGTGCAGCACTCCCTCAGTACTGCCACTGGAGTATCAGCCTAGATTTTGTGCTCAAGTCTCTGGATTGGGGCTTGAACACACAACCTTCTGACTCAGAGGGGAGTGTTACCAACTGAACCACAGCTGACACCTGCTCCCATACCACTTTACTGTGAATAATCTCTCTTACGGATAAGAAGTGAGGATTGAGGCTGGGGATAGGGAGACAAATGGATACTTCCCAAAATCATGCCACTTAATAGCTCTTTCTACACTCAATTATCTTACATTTACAATACATCCTGCTTCATTTTGATGAAATACAACCAATAACTCAATAATGGGACTGTAATATAGTAAAGATGTTACATTATCGATGCTAACATATATCCTATATTTCACAGTATCTAGTGTTTTGTATTTAAAATACTCAACAGCTATTTCCATTCAGTCTCTGGAAGTCACTTAAATGTTGCAATATGGATAGAATAAATTAAACTTGTTAAAGAGAAAATAGATTTTTATCTTGTAGGGTCATTCTCATTCCTCGATAATGTAACATCTTTACTATATTACAGTCCCATTATTGAGTTATTGGTTGTATTTCATCAAAATGAAGCAGGATGTATTGTAAATGTAAGATAATTGAGTGTAGAAAGAGCTATTGAGTGGCATGATTTTGGGAAGTATCCATTCGGATACAGTTGCCTCAAAACCAATGCACAATACTGCCATCATTTGCATCAACTAGCATTCACAGCACTAATTGGAAAATCTTAAAAAGAGGTAAGAGAAATAAAAAAAAGTTATTCAGTCCTGGGTATTGATTTTACCAAACGGTTGAGTATTTAACTAATCAGTGGCAGCAATCATATTTAAATCTGACATTTGACGTTCAAGATTCCAAGCTGATTGAGTCCCAGAAGGGACATAGGAACAGGAGTAGGCCATTCAGCCCCTCGAGCCTGCTCTGCCATTCAATTAGATCATGGCTGGTGTGTATCTTAACTCCATCTACCTGCCTTGGTTCCGTAACCCCTGATACCATTGCCTGACAAAAATCTAGCAATCTCAGTTTTGAAATTTTCAATTGACCCCCAGCCTCAACAGTTTTTTCGGGGAGAGAGTTCCAGATTCCCACTCCCCTTTGTGTGAAGAAGTGCTTCCTGACATCACCCCTGAATGGCTTAGCTTTAATTTTAAGGTTATGCCCCCTTGTTTTGGACTCCCCCCAACAGAGGAAATAGTTTCTCTCTATCTACCCTATCAAATCCTCTAAGCATTTTAAACACCTTTATTAGATCCCCCCTTAATCTTCTACACTTGAGGGAATACAAGCCTAGTCTATGCAACCTGTCCTCATAATCTAATGCGTTGACCTGTTAGAGCTGTGAGTGGCAGAACATTCAACCATCGTGGCCCTGTACTCTTCCCAAACCCATCTGCCTTTCTCCATCTCTACATGCCTTCAAAAGACCTAACTTTTCAACTGCATATTTGGCCACCAGCTCTATCCCTGCTCGTTATTCTACTGGGCCCTTTGTGAAATGCTGCAGGATATTTCACTTTGTCAGAAGTGCCATATAAATGGAAGCTGTTGTTATGGTGAAATAGCATAGGAATAATAATGATAAGTCGGTAGCCATTTGTTGAAAGGCATTTTCTTCGTCTCCTGAAGACGAAGAAAAAGCTTCAACATCTGACTGGAAGAGATAGCCATTTGTGTCAATCATTAGGCCAAGGGATATGGGGAAAAAGCGGGAACAGGGTACTGAGTTAGACGATCAGCCATGATCATTTTGAATGACGGAGCAGGTCCAAAGGGCCAAATGGCCTACTCTTGCTCCTATTTTCTATGTTTCCATGTTTCCATGTTTCTATCGTAGTATGAATACTCCTCCAAGATTGCCATTGGCTACATCTAATGCGCTCTATCTGATTGGAATGTTCCATATTGCTGAATGCAAAATTGGTCCAGTCACCAGGAGAGCATCGTTCTTCATCTCGAAGAGGATAAAAGCACGCCTTCTGGGAGAGATTCAACTTGTGCCTGTAACGGGCGCGAAGTTTGTGGAGCTACCGCCCTACGTACTGGTCCCTGCCGGCCTGAGGCCCAAATCAAATCAACTTTGGGCCTTATTTAAATGCTGCTGGCGAGCTGTGGGCACCAAACGGGCACTCCGATGGAACTCATTGGTTAGAGAGGGCGGGAAATTGGCTAGCTCTCACGCCGGTCAGGTCTGGGGCAGGCTGACAATCCCAGGGGTGCCTCAAACATAGTGGCAGTGGGCCTGGGATTTTTTGTGGGCCTCAGGACGAACGCTCCCAGTTAAAAGAGAAAACTGAAAACTTCTTGGGCCTTTTTTAAGCGGCCTCCAGCGGTCCCATCGTACAGAGCTAATAACCACGTGGAATCGGCCATCTTGCGGTCATCAGGACGCGACTGGCATGCTGTGTGCATTAGTGCGCCGTTCGTGAAGCAGAGGAAAATCAATCAGCAGGGATAGCGACATTGGGCCGAGGGTAAATCCGGAAGAGATCGGGAGAGGGGCAGACTCAGTGGGCCTAATGCTAGTTTCAGGCAGGCGCCCTGGAGGACTCCGGGGCAGTCTAACCAATTTGGCAAGTGTCGCACTCCTGACGCAGACTGTGCACGTGCACCCCGCACACGATATTGGACCAGTGAGCGTCCTTTTTCAGCTCAAAAACGGGCACTGGGCAATTCAATTTCTAGGCCAGTGTCTCTGATTTCACTGCACATGGAGTGGTTGAAGTGAATAGCATTGATGCATTTAAGAGGAAGCTGGATAAGTACATGAGCGAGAAAGGAATAGAAGGATACGCTGATAGGGTGAGATGAAGTAAGGTGGGAGGGGGCTCGTGTGGAGCAAAATCACTGGCACGGACCAGCTGGACTGAATGTGTGTTGTAAATTCTATGTAACAAATCCTCAATGATCTCCTTCACTATATTCACTGGTCACTATTTTTAAGCAGAGATTAACCCATTTGTAATAACCGGGTTAATTCTTGGCTGTAGGTAATGCATAGACAAAAGTTGTGTAAGTGTGTTAAGTGTCCACACCTAAGCTTTGCCGATCACAAGGTACATCATCTTTCTAAATGCTAGAATGGTCTTGTCTGAATAAAGGTTTAAATTTCAAAGCCAACCAATAGTGTAAAAGCTTGACTGTATGATTGAGCTGAAATACCCACATATTATCAGCGTCAGTGGGTAGCATTCTCGCCTCAGAGTCAGACAGTTGTCGGTTCAAAGTCCTCGCTCCAAGAGACTTGAACACAAAATCTAGGCTGACGAGCCCAGTGCAGGATTGAAGGGCTGCTACACTGTCGGAGGTGCAGCCTTTTGGTTGAGATGTTAAACTAAGGCACTGTCTCCCCTCGAGGTGCATGTAAAAGATCCCATGGCCACTATTTCCAAGAAGATCAGGGGAGTTCTCCCCAGTGTCCTGGCCAATATTTATTCCTCAACCAACATCACTAAAAACAGATGATCTGGCCATTATCACATTGCTATCTGTGGGACCTTGCTGTGCGCAAATTAGCTGCAGCGATTCCTATATTACACTCCAAAACTAGCTCATTGGCTGTAAAGTACTTTGGGACATCCTGAGGTCGTGAAAGACAAGTTCTTTCTCTTTTTCTTTCATCTTTCACATATATACTTTTCATTTAGGAGCTCCTTCTGGAAATAATGGAAATTGCACATTTCAGTGACCTGAAGTCAAAGCCATCTGAACTGCACAAACATTTGAGTCTCTCTATCAAAAGTGAAACCCAGAGGGAGGAAATTGAGCTGAATCCAGCTTACCAATTTAGTTTAATGATTATCTCTACACCTCTTGGCACATGGAAAATGCATTAGCCACTTCAAAGAGGGTTTAAGGAGTAATCCTCAGCCCACATTTACCCCACACACATCTTGTACTTATGAATTTTGTTGCATTCACTCAAAAGTAAAACTGGCTGATAAAGCAGCGGAGAAGACCTGTTAACTGAAGATAAGAAACATGGATGGGTAAAAAAGTTTAGTTGTTCTACCTATAAAGTAACTTAATGCTCAGTGGCTCAATAGTAAAAATCAAGTGTTTTTAATCTGGAACCGAACCATAGGGCATGATTTTAACTAGGAGGAGGGTTCCCAGCCTGGGTGGGGAGTGGGCGGAGGGCGGGGGCTCAATAATCGGGTGGGAAACCCAGAGAAAAAAATCGTGCTGCTTCCCGCGCGATCGCGACTCAATTGGAGCCGCTTAACTCAGCTTCCGGGTTTCGCGTCCTCGAGCTGCACAGGAGGCGGGACTACGCTCCCATGTGACTTAAAGCCCACTATTTAAAGGGCCATTCCAGCAACGCATTTGGAAGGAGAAAGGAGGAAGAAATGAGTGGGGAACGTTGTAGAGCGAAACCAGCGCCTAGATTCACCGCCTCCGCCCTGGAGACATTGCTGGGCGCAGTAGGAAGCAGGAGGGAGGTGCCGTAACCCAGCAGGCCGCAGCAAGAAACCTGGGCGTGTCGCCAAGAAGGCGTGGCCGGAGGTGGCGGACGAGGTGAGCAGCAGAAGCACGGTGCCCTGGTCGTAGCTTCAATGCAGAAAGTGAATACAGTTACTGACTGACCTACATTCCATGGTGAACAGTAACCACCGCCCCCCCGCCCCGCTCACACTGCCCTGCGAAGCCTACTCCTTCACATCACTCCTCACTCCCACCTAAGGCTCAGTCTCGACTCACCTTCACTTTCTGTGCGCTTCTTCACCCTCCCCCCCCTCCAAATTTGTGCACCCACCTCTGCCACTCACCCCAATCGTGATGCAATGTGAGCAATCTGTCTGATAGTCACCCTCTGATGCATCTCATCCATTGTCATCCTGACCCAAAGCAACGCATTCATCGGGTGACCACGTCACTCACACGTCTGTACTTTCTCCCCTTGTAGGAGAAGCGAGCGCAAAATGCAAGGGAGAGGGCGAGGACTGGAGGGGGGCCTCCGCAAATCGTGTCCCTCACAGAGGCAGAGGAGGAGGCATTGGATATAAGGCGGACGGTGGAGTGCCTGGCCGTCGGGGGTCCAGAGACTGGCACCCCGCAAACGTCTGGTGTCAGAACTTTAACATCCCTCACACACAACATGGATTGACTTTATCAATGATCGATCTGTTGCGCACCTCAGTATGCTCATCGCAACATTACTTCTGCGATGATTAGTAATATTGCTGTATGTTCTCTTCCGGGGCGTCACGGACCGAAGACGTGGACGAGGGCGATTCCTCAGAGCAGCTCCCGGCCTCTGAGGACACACCGTCACATCTTAGCGAGCCATCCACCAGCGCAGATGCTCACACCTCGGTGGGTCCTATTAGAGAGGTCATTGGGTTGTCACCTGGTGAATCAATGCACACAAGTGAGCACAAACAGACACTGGTGGCAGGGGCAGCGGTGGAGGATCCATGCCGGTGGGCGCACTCCTCGCCAAGCCCTGCTCAGCTTGGCACAGATGCTGAACCCCGGGGGGCCATCCTTCAGAAGGAGAATGATAGAGGTACAGGAGTAAGTTTGCGAGGGAGTGGAAAACATGCCATGCACACTCTCCACAATAGTGGAGAGGATGGAGGAGTCCAACTACATCACTAGTGGATTGGAGGGACAGGTAAGTGCGGGAAAGTCTGCGATGGAGAGAGTGACAGCGTCCATTGAGCTTCAAGCATGTCTCATAAATTAGTCCGTTCTGGCCCTGGCAATGGCCGTGCGGACTCAGGGCGAATTATGATCTGCTGCCTTAGACGAGCAAACAGATGCATTAGCACTGGCCTTACAAGGCATCTCACAAACTGTTTTCCAGCAGAGTGGTGGAAGTGATGTGGCCCTGGCCCAAGAGAGGGATGATGGTGAAAGGGGACATGGAAGTGGGGACACCACTCAAAGCGCTCCCACGTCTCACCCATTGCCTCGCCCCCTCAACCAGTGCTGCCTCCTCTCTGGGTGCAGGTGGAGCAGTCTTTGGAGGAGCCATCAGGGGCTCGAAAACCCAGAGGTCATAGGCCGAAGGCATCTAAGCAGCCCAGATATGAATCTGAGCAACCTGCCACTGCCTCTGCTGAGGCCATAGGGGACACACCACGTAGATATTGCTGCAGGAGTTCCTCAGGGCAGTGTCCTAGGCCCAAGCATCTTCAGCTGCTTCATCAATGACCTTCCCTCCATCATAAGGTCAGGAATGGGGATGTTCGCTGATGATTGCACAGTTTTCAGTTCCATTCGCAACCCCTCAGATAATGAAGCAGTCCATGCCCGCATGCAGCAAGACCTGGACAACATCCAGGCTTGGGCTCATAAGTGGCAAGTAACATTCGCGCCAGATAAGTGCCAGGCAATGGCCATCTCCAACAAGAGAGAGTCTAACCATCTCCCCTTGACATTCAATGGCATTACCATTGCCGAATCCCCCACCATCAACATCCTGGGGGTCACCATTGACCAGAAACTTAACTGGACCAGCCATATAAATACTGTGGCTACGAGAGCAGGTCAGAGGCTGGGTATTCTGCGGCGAGTGACTCACCTCCTGACTCCCCAAAGCCTTTCCACCATCTACAAGGCACAAGTCAGGAGTGTGATGGATGAGTGCAGCTCCAACAACACTCAAGAAGCTCGACACCATCCAAGATAAAGCAGCCCGCTTGATTGGCACCCCATCCACCACCCTAAACATTCACTCCCTTCACCACCGGCGCACAGTGGCTGCAGTGTGTACCATCCACAGGATGCACTGCAGCAACTCGCCAAGGCTTCTTCGACAGCACCTCCCAAACCCACGACCTCTACCACCTAGAAGGACAAGAGCAGCAGGTACATGGGAACAACACCACCTGCACGTTCCCCTCCAAGTCACACACCATCCCGACTTGGAAATATATCGCCGTTCCTTCATCGTCGCTGGGTCAAAATCCTGGAACTCCCTTCCTAACAGCACTGTGGGAGAACCGTCACCACACGGACTGCAGCGGTTCAAGAAGGCGGCTCACCACCACCTTCTCAAGGGCAATTAGGGATGGGCAATAAATGCCGGCCTCGCTAGCGACGCCCACATCCCATGAACGAATAAAAGAAAAACTATAGGAAGAGGAAGTCAACGGTTTTGTAATCACCAAGGGTATGCACAAGGGTGTCTGACAGACTATCATGCTTTTCATTTCTATTTGGTTTATGTTACCATCACATTAAATGTTATGATTCTCACCACCATTGCCACGTCTTGCCCATTCATGAGTACCTTTTGTGAAAGCGCCCTTCCATGTGATTGCTCGAGTTGATGCCTCCCATTGGGTGCATTTGCAATGGGTGTATGTGTCGTCGTATGACTGTTTTGTGCAACCTGAGGGGGGCTTGTGGTTGTGGTGGTCCGTACAGGTGGTCTGAGTACTTGGCTGTAGACACTTTGCAGATCTCCCTGTGAGAATCCATCAAGTATGAGTGACTCCCTGGCATGACGCGCAGCCAGGTGTGAGGCTGCTTCGTCGATGGTTCGCCCATCGTCGTCATCCTCATCCTCATCCTCATCCTCCTCTTCTTCCTCGTCTTTTTCTTCAATGTTAATAGAGTGCATTGGGACCTCATCCACCTGTAACCCTCTCTGTTGAGCGATGTTGTGCAGGACGCAGCACACAAGGGCTAGTCTACACACCCTCGCTGGTGAGTACTGAAGGGCTCCTCCAGATCGATCCAGGCACCGGAAACGCACTTTCAGCAGTCTTATGGCTTATTCAATGACAGACCTGGTTTTGCTGTGACTTTGTTGTAACGCTTTTGTGCCTCGCTGGTGGGCTTCCTCACAGGTGTCGTGAGCCACGCAGGGGGTATCACTTGTCTCCATGCAGCCATCCCTTAAGCCTGTCTTGTGCGTGGAAGAGGGCCGAGACGTTGGACTCGTGCAGAATGAAGGAATCATGGGAATTTGGCACACACCTGCAGAAACCTCTTCCGGTGGTCACAAACCAGCTGCACATTGATGGAGTGATATCCTTTCCTTTGATGAGCAATCCTGGTTCATGTGGAGGTCCTCAGATTGCTATGTGTGTGCAATCAATTGCACCCTGTACCCTTGGGAAGCCAGCCAGAGAGTGGAAACCCACTGCCCTCTCAGTCTGGCTGATGTCATCGATGGGGAAGTTGCCATAGTGGGATGCCCTGGCGAACAAACCATCTGTGACCTGTCATAGACACTTATGGACAGACGACTGAGAGATCCTGGAGATGCCACTGGTGGTGCCCTGGGAGGATCCGGAGATGAAGAAGTTGAGGGCAGTGGTGACTTTAACTGCGATGGGCAATGCGATGCCACCAGGCCCAGTTGGGAGCAGCTCTTCATGAAGGAGCCTGAAGATGTTTGTGACCACCTGGCGACTCAATCTGAGCCTTCATAGGCACTGCTTCTCAGAGAGGTCCAAGAAGCTCATCTTCTGCCTGTAGACCCTCTCATGAGGGTAGTGCCTCCTGCGACATTGGCGCCCCCCTCTCTGCTCTTCTGCAGGTCCCTGTCGAACACCTCTGTCTAGTGCAGCTGCAACTCCCAGAACTGCACGCCGTGCCTGGCGTGGATGGTGATGTGCCTCCTCCTCAGATGTGCTGAATAAATCCATTGCGCCCCCCCCATCCTGATGGTGTGGGTATGAGGGGGTCTAAAATGCAAGCAAATGTGTCCAAACAGAAGAATTCTGAGTGTGAACACTAAGAACTCCTAGCCAAAGGTTTGTCTGAGAGAACTGCTTGCCCTGCTGCAAAAACTCACCTTTTGTCCCCATTTATCAATCGCTGGTTTAAATATCCAAATGGCAGCTGGCTGCAACTTGCCTCCGTTTCCATGGCACATTTCAGAGGCCATGGGAGACACGTTCAGGCAGAGTTAAAATCGTTTGACTGCCTCAATCCCCATTAATTTAATTGATTTAAGTACATGAAGTATCTTAATTTTCCCTTTAAATGTCATCCCGCCGGTTTTAATTGCCGGCGGGCTTTCCGGTTTTCCGAAGCGTATACGCAACCAGATACGTCTGGGTGAAAGTCATTTTTCGGCACGTGGGAGCCGGGACTCGTTCCCACTCCCAACCTTTACGATTTTTACTGCACCCCCCCCCCCACCACACCCCAAACCACCCGTTCTTCGAGGTTAAAATCATGGCCACAGTGTGGTGGCTTGTGGGTCTGCACTAGTAACCTAGGGATGTGCAAATTCAATTCCCATCATGGCAAGTAGTGAAATTATATTCGATAATTTGTGTGCTGGCACCAGGAAACAATAGCCATGAAAACTGACGGATTGTTGTAAAAACCCAACTCCTTCACCAATGTCCTCAAGGGAAGAGAGCGTAACACTCCTACCCAGTCAGGACGATGTGCGACTGAAGTTTTGGACAATTTGAGGTTTGTGGCGAGTAGGGTTTTGGAAATACTGACTTGCAGCTGACAAAATGGCAGATAAGGATCATCATGACAGTGGAAGTAAGGTAGGGATGGAGGTGGTGGATGTGAAGGTGGACGTTCAGTGGCGTTGGTGAGGAATAAGATATGGGGTTTGAAATTCAGCTCTTGGTCTTAGAGTTTGGTTCAGCCTGAGCACTCCAGGACGGGGGGGGGGGGGGGCGGGTGGAGTCAATGGCAACGGAGTAGAATTTTTGGTAACAATGGCTTTAGTCTTCCGAATATTCAATTGGAGCAAATTCTGGATCATACATGACCAAATGTCAGACAAACAGCCTGACAGCACAGAATGGCCCTGGGGTTTATGGAATCATAGAATCATAGAAAGGTAACAGCATGGAAGGAGGCCATTTGGCCCATCGAGTCAGTGCCGGCTCTATGCAAGAGCAATCCAGCTAGTCCCACTCCCCCGCCCTATCCCTATAGCCCTGCAACTTTTTTCCTTTCAAGTACTTATCCAGTTCCCTTTTGAAGGCCATGATTGAATCTGCCTCCACCACCCCCTCGGGCAGTGCATTCCAGATCCTAACCACTCGGTGTGTAAAAAGTTTTTCCTCATGTCACCTTTGGTTCTTTTGCCAATCACCTTAAATCTATGTTCTCTGGTTCTTGACCCTTCAACCAATGGGAACAGTTTCTCTCTATCTACTCCATCTAGACCCTTCATGATTTTGAATACCTCTATCAAATCTCTTCACAACCGTCTCTGTTCCAAGGAGAAGAACCCCAGCTTCTCCGGTCTAACCACATAACTAAAGTCCCTCATCCCTGGAATTATTCCAGTAAATCTCTTCTGCAACCTCTCTAAAGTCTTCACATCTTTCCTAAAGTGCGGTGCCCAGAACCGGACACAATACTCCAGTTGTGGCCGACCAGTGTTTTATAAAGGTTCATCATGACTTCCATACTTTTGTACTCTATGCCTCTATTTATAAAGCCCAGGATCCCGGATGCTTTTTTAACCGCTTTCTCAACCTGTCCTGCCACCTTCAACGATTTGTGTACATATATCCCCAGATCTCTCTATTCTTGTAACCCTTTTAGAGTTGTACCCTCTAGTTTATATTGCCTCTCCTCGTTCTTCCTACCGAAATGTATCACTTTGCATTTTTCTGCGTTAAATTTCATCTGCCACGTGTCCGCCCATTCCACCAGCCTGTCTATATCCTCTTGAAGTCTATCACTAACCTTCTCACTGTTCACTGCACTTCCAAGTTTTGTGTCATCTGTAAATTTGGAAATTGTGCCCTGTACACCCAAATCCAAGTCATTAATACATATCAAGAAAAGCATTGGTGCTAGTACTGACCCCTGGGGAACACCACTGTATACGTCCCTCCAGTCCGAAAAACAACCATTCACCACTACTCTCTGTTTCCTGTTTAGTTAGCCAATTCTGCATCCATGTTGCTACTGCCCCCTTTTATTCCATGGGCTTCAATCTTGATGACAAGCCTATCATGCAGCACTTTATTAAGTTTATTTTTATATTCATTCTTGGGCTGTGGGTGTCACCGGCAAGGCTAGTTTGTGCTGCCCATCCCTAGTTGCCCTTGAGAAGGTGTTTCTTTTTCTTTCTTGAGGTGTGGGCGTTGCTGGCAAGATTGGCCTTTAATTTCCACCTGCATTTATTGCCCATCTCTGGTCCCTTGCTAGACCACTTCAGAGGGCAGATAAGAATCAACCACATTGGTGTGGGACTGGAGTCACATATAGGCCCAGACCAGGTAAGGATGGCAGGTTTCCTTCCTTAAAGGACATTAGTGAAGCAGTTGGGTTTTTTGCGGCAATCCGACAGCTTCGTGCTCAGTTTCCAGATTTTTTTTTTAAACTGAATTGATTTGAACTCAAGTTCTCTGGATCACTAGTCCAGTAATATAACCACTACACCACCGGACACATGGATGGTGGGCCTTCTTCTTGAACCGCTGTAGTCCTTGTGGTGAAGGTGCTCCCACAATGCTGTTAGGTAGGGAAAGTAGTGGAGAGGCAGAGATGAGCGTCATCGGTGTATCGATGGAAGATTACCCCATGCCTAAGGATGGAGCCCCTGGGGGCGTAGGGGAGGGGAGAGGTGGGGGGGGGGGGTAACGTATGTAGCTGAGGAAGAGAAGGCAGCCAAGCATAGACCTTTAACGAACTTCAGAGGTGACCAGCAGGAATCAACACCTTCAGGAGAGGAAAGGAGAAAACTGGGGAGGGAGGGAGGGATGGGAGAGACAAAGGGGGATAAAAATTGGAGGTTAGAACTGAATTAGAATGTTCATTCAATTCCACAGATAATGCAGCATTCTGTAATCTATTTAAATAACTTTGCATGTGAAAGTATTTTCTAGATTATTATTTTATTTCAAATTTATTTAAATTAATATTTTTCCTGTGAGTGATTTCACTCCTTACTAGGACTTTGTCAGTCATTGGGTACGGATAAAAAACACGGGCACACTTTAATGACAAATTTACTAAATTATTTATGGCACCAATATGTAATACACAGCCACTGCATTTCCATATCTCAGACCCATTAGGACTTAATTAGCCCTTTACCTACAGGGGCTTATTACAGTCCTTCTTTAGGTTACAAGTGCCACTTTCTATCCTTAAAACAAATACACTGGAAGTTACCACTTGTCTCATTTAATTGCTATGAACATTATAGGCCTGAATTTTCCTATTAGGGAAAGCATTTGTACAAATTTAACACCAAACAGGAGTTTATTTTTTTCCTCTCTGGTGGTAAGTCTAACTTAAA
Organism: Heptranchias perlo; assembly: GCF_035084215.1. Lineage (NCBI taxonomy): Eukaryota > Metazoa > Chordata > Chondrichthyes > Hexanchiformes > Hexanchidae > Heptranchias > Heptranchias perlo. The sequence continues at coordinate 59,416,132 of NC_090339.1, read as the reverse complement.
GAACCCCAGCTACTCAGATAGGCTCAAGGACCTTGGTCTATTTACATCAGAGCAGCGCAGACTTAGAGATGACCTGATAGAGGTCTATAAAATAATTAAAGGGCTGGATAGCATCTCTATTGAAAGATTATTCCAGTTTATCAGATTGTGGAGGACCAGGGAGCATGAGTTTAAACTATGGAAGAGTAGGAATAGACTGGATGTTAAGCGAGTCTTCTTTCCCCAGAGAGTAGTGAGCCTCTGGAATACATTGCCGACTGGTGTGGTGGGTGCCGACTCTCTGCCTTCCAGAGTGAGCTGGACCAGTTCCTGACTGGGGCAGGGATCGCATCATATAGAAGGTAAGTGTCTTTATAGATAACACTTGGTCCATGTGATCTCCTGGACTGGTTTCAATCGCCTAAGGGGGTCGGAGAGGAAATTAACAGAGTAATTTTTCTCTTATTGGCCCTCGGTTTTTCCGCCTCTCCCAGGAGATTACATGGCTGTGGGGAGGGGTGGGGGGGTGCAGGGGAGGTCGGGGGAGGGAAGAAGTGTTTAGCCAGGATAGTCTGGCCAGCACGGTGTGGGACAGGCTTGATGGACCAGCCGGTCTTTTCCTGTCCATCAATTTTGTATGTTCAAATGTAAGTCTGTTGGTGGTAGAATTGATGTGGAGATGCCGGTGATGGACTGGGGTTGACAAATGTAAGGAATCTTACAACACCAGGTTATAGTCCAACTGTTTTATTCAGTTTAAATAAAACAGTTGGACTATAACCTGGTGTTGTAAGATTCCTTACATTGGTGGTAGAATTAACACAGTCCTGTTGTCCTGTTTTTCTACAGACCGAGTAATCATTGGCGATGGGCAACTCCAGTGGAACCTAGGAACATAGGAAAAGACTAAGGTCCATCTAGTTTGTGTCCTACCATCGTGCGATACAACGATAATGGAGCACTACCACAAGCACTTGCAAGTGGCTCCCCAATAAAGAGGAGATGGCCATTAACAGGAGCAGAGTGTGTATCCAAACTAATACCCTAAATTAAATGAACGCTAGATTGAAGTGCAATCATCAAACCAGGTCAAAGGAAGCAGTCAATGCCAGCTGGTCAGGATGCTTCTAGTGAAACAGTGGAAAACACATGCCTTCACTCCAGAGTCACAACTTACATTTCAATAGCTCTCCTCACGTACAGAAAGATATCTTTGAGCATTTTACAGGGCGGAGAAGGCCAGAGTCATTAAGGGTCAACTGAACCAATGATTAAAGGATTGGAGGTGGGGAGCGGAGGGAGGGAGAGAGAGATTTAGCCCCAAGCTGAAGTTGTGCTTAAGACTGCTTCAGCATGGCATGACACAGAAACACAGCTCAGATCCAACATCAGCACTGATATACTTGCAGGAGGGAGAAGACAGAAGCAGCATCAATATAATAACAAGGATTTAGCCTTGTAACAAAATTTACCAGCTAAGATTTCATTATCTGCTTGTTTCTAAAAGATAATTGGAGCCCAGCAGATAAGTTCTACTTGACTTAGATTGTGAATAGTGGAGTGATTTATAAACTCACTCTGTCACTTCATTTGCTTCAGCACTATCTATAAAAATCACAACATCTAATAACTTTTATATTATTGCTTGTTTTCAGGCACCTTAAAAGATTATTCAAGAATTTATCACTGATCCATGTAATGTTGCTTAAGGTTCTAATTTTTTGACTGGTGATATTTCCTTACAAAGACTTAAGGTGCTCGCACTAAATCCTTCGATGTGCTTTCCTATCACTTGCGTTAAATTGTTCAAAATAATGACCACCTAATAAAATAGAGTGAACTTCCCTATCTCCGCGACCTCCTCCAGTCCTACAACGCTCCGAGATCTCCGCGACCTCCTCCAGTCCTACAACGCTCCGAGATCTCCGCGACCTCCTCCAGTCCTACAACGCTCCGAGATCTCCGCAACCTCCTCCAGTCCTACAACGCTCCGAGATCTCCACAACCTCCTCCAGTCCTACAACGCTCCGAGATCTCCGCGACCTCCTCCAGTCCTACAACGCTCCGAGATCTCCGCGACCTCCTCCAGTCCTACAACGCTCCGAGATCTCCGCGACCTCCTCCAGTCCTACAACGCTCCGAGATCTCCACAACCTCCTCCAGTCCTACAACGCTCCGAGATCTCCACAACCTCCTCCAGTCCTACAACGCTCCGAGATCTCCGCGACCTCCTCCAGTCCTACAACGCTCCGAGATCTCCACAACCTCCTCCAGTCCTACAACGCTCCGAGATCTCCGCGACCTCCTCCAGTCCTACAACGCTCCGAGATCTCCGCAACCTCCTCCGGTCCTACAACGCTCCGAGATCTCCGCGACCTCCTCCAGTCCTACAACGCTCCGAGATCTCCGCGACCTCCTCCGGTCCTACAACGCTCCGAGATCTCCGCGACCTCCTCCGGTCCTACAACGCTCCGAGATCTCCTCGACCTCCTCCAGTCCTACAACGCTCCGAGATCTCCGCAACCTCCTCCGGTCCTACAACGCTCCGAGATCTCCGCGACCTCCTCCAGTCCTACAACGCTCCGAGATCTCCGCGACCTCCTCCGGTCCTACAACGCTCCGAGATCTCCGCGACCTCCTCCGGTCCTACAACGCTCCGAGATCTCCGCGACCTCCTCCAGTCCTACAACGCTCCGAGATCTCCTCGACCTCCTCCGGTCCTACAACGCTCCGAGATCTCCGCGACCTCCTCCAGTCCTACAACGCTCCGAGATCTCCTCGACCTCCTCCGGTCCTACAACGCTCCGAGATCTCCGCGACCTCCTCCAGTCCTACAACGCTCCGAGATCTCCGCGACCTCCTCCAGTCCTACAACGCTCCGAGATCTCCGCGACCTCCTCCGGTCCTACAACGCTCCGAGATCTCCGCGACCTCCTCCGGTCCTACAACGCTCCGAGATCTCCGCGACCTCCTCCAGTCCTACAACGCTCCGAGATCTCCGCAACCTCCTCCAGTCCTACAACGCTCCGAGATCTCCACAACCTCCTCCAGTCCTACAACGCTCCGAGATCTCCGCGACCTCCTCCAGTCCTACAACGCTCCGAGATCTCCGCGACCTCCTCCAGTCCTACAACGCTCCGAGATCTCCACAACCTCCTCCAGTCCTACAACGCTCCGAGATCTCCGCGACCTCCTCCGGTCCTACAACGCTCCGAGATCTCCACAACCTCCTCCAGTCCTACAACGCTCCGAGATCTCCGCAACCTCCTCCAGTCCTACAACGCTCCGAGATCTCCACAACCTCCTCCAGTCCTACAACGCTCCGAGATCTCCGCGACCTCCTCCGGTCCTACAACGCTCCGAGATCTCCACAACCTCCTCCAGTCCTACAACGCTCCGAGATCTCCACAACCTCCTCCAGTCCTACAACGCTCCGAGATCTCCGCGACCTCCTCCGGTCCTACAACGCTCCGAGATCTCCGCACTCCTCCAATTCTGGCCTCTTGCACTTCCCCGATTTTAATCGCTCCACCATTGGCGGCCGTGCCTTCAGCTGTCTAGGCCCCTAAGCTCTGGAATTCCCTCCCTCAACCTCTCTGACTCTCTACCTCTCTCTCCTCCTTTAAGACGCTCCTTAAAACCTGCCTCTTTGTCAAAGCTTCTGGTCATCTGTCCTAATATCTCCTTATGTGGCTCTGTGACACGACCTTCCCTTAACAAATCCACGTTAACTGTCCTTGATTAACCCATGCCTTTCTAAAGGACGATTAATACTGTCCCTCAGAATTTTTTCCAATGATTTGCCCACCACCGAGGTTAGGCTGATTGGCCTGTAATTACTCGGTCTATCCCTTTCTCCCTTTTTAAACAACGGTACAAAGTTAGCAGTCCTCCAATCCTCCGGCACCACACCTGTAGCCAGACAGCATTGGAAAATTATGGTCAGAGCCTCCGCTATTTCCTCCCTTGCTTCTCTTAACAGCCTGGGATACTTTTCATCCAGGCCTGGTGATTTATCTAATTTCAAAGATGCTAATCCCCTTAATACATCCTCCCTCACTATGTTTACCCCATCCAATATTTCACATCCTCCTCCATAACTACAATCTCTGCATCATCCCCCTTTTGTGAAGACAGACGCAAAGTATTCATTAAGAACCATGCCCACTTGTTCCGCCTCCACACACAGGTTACCTTTTTGGTCTCTAATAGGCCCTGCTCTTTCCTTAGTTAACCTCTTGCTCTTAATGTATTTATAAAACATCTTTGGGTTTTCCTTGATTTTACTTGCCAATATTTTTTCATGCCCTCTCTTTGCTTTCCTAATTTCCTTTTTATTTCACCCCTGCACTTTATATACTCCTCTAGGATTTCTGCAGTATTGAGCTCTAGGTTTCTGACATAAGCTTCCCTTTTTTGCCTTATCCTACCCTGTTTGCTCCTTATCATCCAGGGGGCTCTAGATTTGGGAGTCCCACCCTTTTTCTTTGTGGGAACATATTTACTCTGAACCCTCACTATCTCCTCCTTGAATGCCTCCCACTGCTCTGACACTGATCGACCTTCAAATAGCTAAATCACATCTCAACTTAGTAAAATTGGTCTTTCCCCAATTGAGAACTTTTACTCCTGTTCTATCTTTGTCCTTTTCTATAACTACACTAAATCTAACTGAATTATGATCACTACCATTAAAATGCACTCCCACTGATACTCCTTCCACCTGCCCAGCTTCATTCCCTAAAACTAAGTCCAGAACTGCCTCCCTCTCTTGTTGGGCTTGCTACGTACTGGGTAAAAAAGTTCTCCTTTGCCTGCTTCTCTCTGGATCTCCTGGAAATCACTGTGAAATGCCTGTTTTTGTATTTCCTTGCTGGTGGCAGAACAGCCTGCTAGCAGTTTTCCTCTCTCTCTTTCTCACAGCTTGAGAAGACAGCTGTCTTTGTTATGCTCTGCTTATCTGTCCTGCCCTTCAAAAGTGCAGCATATTTACTATGTCCTGGCCTTGCATTGTACTAAGGCTCCAGACACATGTGCTTCTCTCTAAACATTATGGACAGGAAGCAAAGACCATCAGGCACTCTGATTTTGGCCAAACTGACAGTTGTGTGGTCTTTCCTTTGTTGTTCATACTTTTAGGCCGCCTACAGTGACATCACAAGTCCTGGTCAGAATGGAGACGATTGGGTAATTCCCCCATCAATCGTGCCTGGAAGTGACTGAGATTGATTTTATGCACATAATTAGTATCATGTAACTATCCTCCACTCCATTTTGCTTTCATTGGGAGACTTTGCTGTAGTTTCGGTCATGAGTTCTGTTTGCTGTAATTCATAGAGATTTAAATAGATTCTGTTTGCTGAGTAAATAGATTCTGTTTAAATAGACTCTGTTTACTGTAGTATATACAGACTCTGTTTAAATAGATGCTGTTTACTGTTTGCAAAGTGAACAGACTTTGTTTGCCATAAGTCCCACCCCACCTCCAACTCATTGGCTGTCACAGTGATGTCAATACCTACTCGATACTTTTAACCAAATTCTGCTCTGTTACCAAGTAATCCAGGGTTTCAAGTCCATTCTTTCAGCCTTCCTTAAAAACAGGTGTTAAAAGTCCATATTGAAAGGTTCAAAATCCGTCAACTACATTAAAGGCAAACTGGAGGATGAAAGCTACTAGCTTGTGCGATCTGACTGCAAGCTCATTCTCAATTTTATTTGGGGAAAAGGGGACGTTCAAAACCATCCATTTTATAGTCAGTGAAGTCACTGCCTTCAATTTGATTTCTACTGGAGCAGTGAATGGCAAGGGGAAATAAGTCAGTCAGGAAGGGGAGGGGGAGAAGAGGGGATGGGAGGGAAAGGGGGAAGGAGTAGGGAGAAGGGATGGAAAAAGAAAGAGTTGCATTTATATTGTGCCTTTCATGACCTCAGGATGCCCCAAAGCACTGTACGAATTCTGGGAATTCCACCTTTTCCCTGAGTATGGAAAACTTTGGCCATTGACTAAAATCCTAAGATGAAAGGATAGGTGAGAGGTCACCAGATGAATCAACAACACACACAGTGGAATGTGGGAGAATTACTGCTTCAGACATGTCTCTGTTTTAATGCAAAACCTACAGCAGGTGGTCAACGATCAGAGAGGCAGTAGGCCACTGAAAGAGGCAACTGCTCCAGACATGGTGGGGCCATGTCTTTGTTTTAAAGCAAAACCCATCAACACCTAGGACGTTGGATACAAAAGGAGCCCTGTGACAAGTACTCTACAAATCGGAATTAACAATGGCCCATCGAGAAAAGCAATTGCAACATGATGAGAGACCATCAAAAGCCATCAAAGATTCTTAAGGACTTTGTAAGAACTGTTTAAACAGACATGAAGTGCCTCATTTAAGTGACGAAGACCATTGTAAGAGAGGGGTATATAAGTGGAAACTTGAAACCCCTCTCTCGCTCTTGTGTTCTCTCTCTCTTGTTCTGCCTGGCTCTTGGTTTGTTCTCTTGCTTTTGCTCTTGTTCTACCTCTCGCTTGTTTTTGCAGTCTTGCTTTTGCTGTCTCATGTTCTGCTCCTCTTGTTTTGCTCTTCGTTCCTTTTTTTTCCACACGAGCTCTCCAGGGAGGGGGAGCAGCTTCCAGCAAAACCAACGAGCCCACACGTGAGAGAACCGGTAAGCCAGACCTGCAAGTGCAAAGGATTGGTGAGCCTCGACCATACGCGTGTGTGTGTGTGTGTGTGTGTGTGTGATAGGTGTCTCCAGGGTCCCCACCAACCTCTTAGTTTAGCAGGATAAAGTACTGTAGTGGATGTGTGCAACTCAGTGTACTGTGTAGGACCGTTTGTATCGTTATTTTCTTCGTGTTGACGGTATAATAAAACCAACATTCCAATTCAATTCAAACACCGAGTTTGTGTGTTCTCTGTGCTATTCGACTGTGTGATCCATCACCGGGCGCGTTAGTGCAAGTCCCGTTTTCCTGAACCCCCGATCCGTGAGGTATAAGTGTTCCTTGGCTAGACCGGGGACCAGATATCTGCACCGATCAACAGGGTGAGAACAACCCCAAAACACCATACAGCACCTTTCAGCCAATGAAGTACTTTTGAAGTGTAATCACCGTTGTAATATAGAAAACATAGCAGCCAATCTGCGCACAGCAAGGTCCCACAAACAGCAATGTGATAATAACCAGATAATCAATTTTTATTTGGTTGAGGGATGAATATTGGCCAGGACACAGGGAAAACTCCCCGACACTTCTTCGAAATAGTGCCATGGGATCTTTCATGCCCAACTGAGAGGCCCTCGGTTTAACGTCCCAGCTGAAAAACGGCACCTCCGACAGTGCAGCACTCCCTCAGTATGGAACTGAAGTGTCAGCCTAGATTTTGTGCTCAAGTCTCTGGAGTGGGACTTGAACCTACAACCTTTTGGCTCAGAGGCGAGAGTGCTACCCCACTGAGCCACAGCTGACACCATGGGCACGATTTTAATAAGGCGGTGGGATGGCAGTGGCAGGGCGGGGTGGGGTGGGGTGGTGGGGTCAATGGGTGCGCGGCAAACCCAAATAATAAAATCTTACTGTTCCCCAAGCGATCGCGACTTAATTGGTGCCCCTTCACGTTGTTTGCAGGTTTGCCGTCCGAAAGCTGCGCAGAGGGCGGACTGCGCACCCGCATGACCCACTGTCAGCTGGAGCATCTGGATTTAAAGGGCCAATGCACCAATGGCTTTTGCTGGAGCAAGGAGCAAGCACGCAGAATGGAGCAGCAGAGGGGCAAGCCAGCTCCAAGATTCGGTGACGACTCACTTGAGGTGCTGCTGGCCGGGGTGAGGAGGAGGAGGGAACTATTTTACCCGGCCGACAGGAGGAAGTGCCCTGCCTCTGCCACCAAGAAGGCCTGGCTCGAGGTGGCAGAGGAAGTCACCAGCAGGAGCAACATCTCCCGCACCTGGGTCCAGTGCAGGAAGCATTTCAATGACCTAACTAGGTCAGCAAAGGTGAGTACACTTACTGATTCTCCTGCATTCCGTGTTCCACATCACCACGGCCCACCCCACCCCCACCAACTCGTTCTGCACTGCCAGGACTACTCCATCACATCACTCCTCACACCCACTTAAGGCTCATCTTCAACTTACCTTCACTTCCTCACCTCCCCATTTGTGACCCCAACACCACCACTCACCTCAATCCTGATCCAATGTGATGTCTCTGTCTCATACTCACCCTCTGATGCATCTCTTTCACGGTCAGCCTCACCCAAAGCAATGCATTCATCGGTTGGTCACTTCACCATCACTCACTCACACGTCTGTACTATCTCCCCTTCTAGGAGGAGAGCGCAAAATGTACGCGGGAGGGTGAGGACTGGAGGGGGGGCCACAACAAGTAGAGGAGGAGGAGGAGGCCCTGCAGATCAGCCGCACCCTCGAGTGCCTGTCCGTCGGGGAATCCGAGACTGGCACCCAACAAACGTCTGGGGACACAACTTTAACATTCATCACACACAACATGAATTAATGTTAACAATGATTGGCATGTTGAACACCTCAGTATGCTCATCGCAACAATGCATGGCCGTGATGATGCTTAATATTGCCTTCTGTTCTCTTCCAGGCCCTGCAACAACCGAAATGACGGGAGAGGGTGATTCATCAGAGGAGCTCCTGGCCTCTGAGGGTGCATTGTGACATCTGAGAGGGCCATCCACCAGCGCAGATACTCACAACTCGGTGGGTCCTAGTAGTGAGTTAGGTGGGTTGGCACCTGGTGAGTCACTACATGCCAGTGAGCACGAGCAGACACTGGTGGCAGGGGCAGCTGTGCAGAGTCTGCCTCGCTGGGAGCACTCCTCTCCGGGCTCTGCTCAGCTGGACGCAGGTGCTGAAACCCAGGGAACCCAGGAGCCAACCTTTAAAAGGAGAATGATCGAGGGACAGCATCACATTTGCAAGGTACTGGAACAGGTGCTCTCCACAATAGCAGAGAGGATGGAGGAGTCCAACTCCTGCATTAGTGAATTAGTGACACAGGTAAGTGTGGGAATGTCAGCGATGGAGAGAAGGCTGGCTTCCATTGAGCTTCAAGCACGGCTCACCAATGAGTCCACTCAGGCCCTGACAACGGATGTTCAGACTCAGGGTGAACAACATTCTGTCGCCTTAAACAGGCAGACAGAAACTTTACAACTGGGCTTCCAAGGCATCACACATGTCCTCCAAACTGTTGTCCAGCAGGGTGGGTAGGAGTGATGTAGGCCTGGCCCAGGAGAGGGATGATGGTGAAAGGGGACATGGAAATGGGGACACCATTCAAAGCGCTCCCACGTCTCACCCGTTGCCCTCCTCTCAGCCAGTACCCGCAATGCTGCCTCCTCTCCAGGTGGCCGAGTCCGTCCCTGCACAGGTGGAGCAGTCTTTGGCGGGGCCCTCACGGGCTCCAAAATCCAGAGGGCGTAGGCCAAAAGCATCTAAGCAGCCTGGGCATGAACATGAGCAACCTGCCACGTCTTGCCCATTCTGACTGCCTTTTGTGATAGCGCCCTTTCATGTGCTTCATCATGAACGGTGAGACTTGATACCACCCAGTGGGTGAGTTTACAGTGGGGGTATGTGTAGATGTAGGACTGTTTTGTGTGTGGGGGCTGGGGGGGGTGGGTGTTGGCGCTGCTCTTTCCAGATGGTCTGAGGATTGGACTATTCTCACTTTGTGATCTCCTTATGAGAATCGTTCAAATATTAGTGATTTCCTGGCCTCACGAGCAGCCACGTGAACCGCTGCTCTGCCGATTAGGTTCCTCCTCCTCCTCCTCCTCCTCAATGTTGGTGGCAGATGTGGATGGTAGATGAGGGGATGGGGCTTCATCAACCGGCACCCCTCTCTGTTGCGCATATTATGCAGGACACAACGCACTACTATAATGCGTCCCACTCTCCCTGGTGCGTATTAAAGTGCTCCCCCAGACCGATCCAGGCGCATCTTCAGCAGTCCCATCGTGTGTTCAATGACAGACCAGATGGCGATGTGACTGGTGTTGTATCGAAGCTGTGCCTCTCTGATGGGGTTCCTCAGAGGTGTCATGAGCCACGGGAGCAGGGGGGCTCCCATGTCTCTGAGGAGCCAGCCTTTAAGGCTGTTTGGTGCGTGGAAGAGGGCCGGGATGTTGGATTCCCTCAGAATGAACGAGTCATGGCAAGGTGCCAGGGAATCTGGCGCACACACGTGAAGAAATCTCTTCCGGTGATCACAAACGAGCTGAGCGTTGATGGAGTGATATCCCTTTCTGTTGATGAAAAGTCCTGGCTCACGTGGAGGGGCTCGGATTGCAATCGATTGCACCCTGTACCCGTGGAAACCGACTGGCCTCTCTGTCTGGCTGAGGTCGTCCATGGGGAAGTTGGCGTATTGCGACACCCTGCGAAACAAACCATCGATGAGCACTTGTGGGCAGACGACTGAGAGACTCCAGCGATGTCGCAGGTGGTGCCCTGGAAGAATCCAGAGACGAAGAAGCTGAGGGCAGTGGTCACTTTAACTGCCACGGGCAATGCGATGCCACCAGGCCCAGCCGGGAGCAGCTCGGCATGAAGGAGGCTGCAGATGTCTTCGACCACCTGCCGACCCACTCTCAGCCTCCGTAGGCACTGCTCCTCAGAGAGGTCGAGGAAGCTCACCCTCGGTCTGCAGACCCTCTCACGAGGGCAGTGCCTCCTGCGACGTCGGTCCCTCTGTTGTTGCCCTCTCTGCCCTTGTGCAGGTGCCTGTGGCGCAGCTCTGTGTTGTGGAGCTGCAAGTGGCGGAGGTCCACGCCGTGCCTGGCGAGGATGGTGATGTTCTTCCACATTGGATGTAGTGGTGAATGCAGCCATTGCGTGCCCCCCTCCCCCAGCCTGATGTTGTCAGTTTGAGGGGGTCCAAAAAGTAGCTAAATATGTGTAAACAGGGCAACTCTGAGTGTAAACCAAGAATTTTCAGTCTAAACATAAAGGTCTCCCAGCCAAAAGTTTGGCTGAGAACTGAGTGCCCTGCTGCAATAACTCACCTTTTATCGCCACCTGTCAAACTGGGATTTAAATGTCCAAATGGCTGCCGGCTGCAACCCGTCGCGTTTCCCATGACGTGTTTCTCACAGCACGGGAAACACATTGAGGCAGCGTTGAAATCGCTTTCCAGAACGATTAATTACATTAATGCACATTTCATGTACTTTAAGTACTTCAATTGTTGGTTTAAATATCGTCCCGTCGCTTCCGGGTTCGGGAGCAGCGCGCGTACCCAGGCGGGTCTGGCTCGTTCGCGTTTTTCGGCAGGTTGGAGCCGGAATTCCTTCCCGCTCCAGAAATGCCCGATTTTGTTGGCACCCCCGCCCCCAACCCACCTGGATTTCAAAGTTAAAATCGTGCCCATGAAACAACGAAACGGAGGAGGAAGCTGACATATTTTAACACTTCCTGTAAAAACTCTACCATTGTGTTTCACTCTTTAGTTTTATGGAGCTTTGACATTGTTTGGATCAGCTTACTGGCACGGTTTAGACCAATTCCAACTGGATCTGAAATCGTTAGGAACCAATGTTCCAATTAGACATGGAAAACTGCAGAGGTGGTACATTTATTGGTGTAACATCCCCTCATTAACATTTCAATTAACTCTGCATGTAGACTGGTGCTGGGAATTACCAATGGAATTTAGCATACAACAGCAAATGCAAAGTGGTGGTGAATATGTGACCGACATAATTATTGAAAGGAAATCACATTATTGCTGATTGATGTTAAAATGCGCATGAAAAAATTCAACCTGCGCTGTGTTAAAACCCCAGGTGAATAAAAGAGAATGAAACAAACTTTCCTACGCAGTAAGAATAAGAAACAACATTGTGACTTTTACCACTCTTCTCATTTATTTTCAATTCCTTAAACGTAAATCTCATGTTTGCTTTTTTTCAGAATTTGTCTCTTCAAATCATTGGCTTTTCCTTAAGGTCTCTCTGCAAGGTCAGCTGCAAGACGGCAAATTTGATTGCATTTCACCGAAGTATATTAAAGAGACAGCAAAGTATTCCACATCACCAATGGTAAGCACAGATGTTTCCACAGTGGTTACAGAACAGCCTGTGTGCACTTTCAAAGAGCCAGCAAGATGATGATGCTTGGTTAACAGATTCTTATTCCACTAAATTGATTATGGACAGAGTCCTCTCCCCCACCAACCGGGGACTGATCCCGTGAATCCCCAGCTGGGGCCTCATGCCGCCCGAATTCCAGCTCATGGATCTGGCCGGGTTCGGGCAGGGGACGGAGAAAAATTATAGTAATAAGCCTCGGCTGTTCAGATCGGCCGGAACCTCCCCGTCCCTGGACTCCCCGGGTTCACTGCCTGCTCCCTAGGCTCGCGCCCTCTACCCCCCCTCTCCCCACCTTGAAAATCGGGACCAATCTGTTTAACATGCTATTTTAACACAGAATTTGTACGTGAACCTTCTGTTTAAGTAGCGTTTTTTTTTGGAACTATACGCTTTTTATTTGTTCCTCATCCAGAGTGGATTAACTGTGCTTGAAGTAAACAGCTTGCAGTATGAAAGACTGATAAACTAGGGGAGCCTTATTTTTTTGCTCTCAGTTAAACAGTCTCACAATGAAATTCCATCCTGTGGGCGGATTGTACCATGAACGACTATGAATAGTAATCTCCTGAGGTCTCATTGTGCTGCACAGGTCAATGATTTGAAATAAAACAGCATGTGTCTTATTCTTCATTTAAGAGACAATTTGTGCAAACGAAGCAATTCACCATTTTGCAAGGCAGCGCATGTTCCCAAGGGTTTAAGACAGAGTCTGTGAATCATGCCTGCTCAAAACCATCAAAACGATTGATAACAACAGAGTTCCAATCTAGTATATAAAGGAAAACAAACTGGAAATTTAAACCAGCCAAACAAACACTCATTCTAGAATCAGCTGTGGTTCAGTTGGTAGTGCTCTCAGCTCTGAGGCACGCACAGGCTCGAAGGGCTGAATGGCCTACTCCTGTTCCTATGTTACTATGTTCCACTCTAAAATTAGACCAGTAATGTCATTCTGGGTGTGGGCCTTTCCTTAGAAAACAAGAGCTCTGCATGAATATAAAACAAGCCTATATACAATGCAAATATTTCAACCCTGAAATACAATTTGCATAGTGCGTCTTTGTGTTGTAGAATTAATCCTTACAATAGCTTTGAATTTGCATTAAAACATTGTGTTATACTTGGAAAAAGAACGAATGGTCCAGTTCTGATACAATTAATTGAAAATTGTTAAACCGCGTTGCAGAACCCATCGCTTACTGGAGTGTAACTGTTATAATTATAGAATTGCTGCTGAGACATTCTTCTTGTCTCGAGCCCAAGTGACAGTGTAATTTAGTACCAGCTGCATTGCCCATGTATTTGGCAGTGTCTGGTAATTTCAGGATGATGGGTGTCGCTGATGACTAACAGATCAACTTACTTTGAACCAATGTCATTCAGAGCAAAAAAAGTTTGAGGGATTACAAGAAAATAAAAGATTTATCACAACTGGGCACCATAAAAAACACAAGAGTTGTTCAATTCTTTCATTTAAGAGAGAAAAGAATCCCAAACCATCAACCGGAATGTCTGTCTTATTTCAAGAAGTAAGGGTAAATAACAAGAGGGCCCCCACATCGCTGATGGGGTTTAGCAAAATCAGCATGTATCAGAAAATCACAGACACATTGCCTTTGATTTCCAGAAATAAAAAAAGAACAAACTAGCATTTATATAGCGATTTTCCTGACCTCAGGACATCCCAAAGCCCTTTACAACCAATTCATTTCTTTTGAAGTGTAGTCACTGTTGTAATGTAGGAAACGCAGCAGCCAATTTGCGCACAGCAAACTCCCACAAACAGCAATGTGATTGACAACGAGCCAAAGAACGAAATATTAGGACAAATGACCAAAAGCTTAGTCAGAGGTAGGTTTTAAGAAGTGTCTTAAAAAGGAGGAGAGAGCAGCGTGGAGGTTCAGGGAGACACAGCCGCCAATGGTAAGGCGAAGGAAGTGCAGGATGCACAAGAGGCCAGAGTTAGAGAAACACATAGTTCTCGGAGGTTTGTAGGGCTGGAGGACATTCAGGAGTTGGGAGGGATGAGGCTATGGAGGGATTTGAACACAAGGATAAGAATTTTCAAATCGAGGCATTGGTGGAACGGGAGCCATGTAGGTCAGCGGGCACAGGAGTGAGGGGTGAATGGGACTGGGATACGGGCAGCAGAGTTTTGGTTGAGCTTAATTTTAATGGAGAATGGAAAATGGGAAGCCGGCCAGGAGAGCATTGGGATTAATTTTCCATTATCAGGCCACTTCAATTCTATATGAATTGTCAGAATAAGGACAAGGCCAAATGATCATTATAAGCAGCTCTGATCAACAATAATTACAATGAAAATGATTGGAGATACACCTCATGCCAAACTGGTAAACTCAAAATTTAGCATCAAGGGATGTAACATATAAAAGAGAGAAGAATGACTTGCATTTATATAGTGCCTTTCATGACCTCAGGATGTCCGAAAGCACTTTACAGCCAATGAAGTACTTTTTGAAGTGTAGTCACTGGTATAATGTAGGCAAACACAGCAGCCAATTTGCACACATCATGGTCCCACAAACAGCAATGAGATAAATAGATAGCACGCTCACCTGTGATTTATAAGATTATGGGTTCAAGCTCCAATCCAACATTTGAGCTTATAAACTAATCTGATACTTCAGTGCAGGAGGTGAGGAAGTGTTGCTTTGCTAAAGGTGTTGTCTCTCAGGTGAGACATTAAACTGAGGCCCTGTCTGCTCATTCAGGTGGAGGTTAAAGATTCCAGGGAACTAAAGAAGAGCAGGGAATTTGCCAGGCCAATATCCCTCTCAGCAAAACAAATTAGTTTCCCAATTATCTAATTTACTGTTTGTGGGATCTTCCTGTGCGCAGATTGATTGCTGCATTTGCCTACATAACAATAGTGACTACACTTCTAAAGTAATCCATTGACCATGAAGCACTTTGGGATATCCTGAGGATAAGACAAGGTGCTTTATAAATACAAGTTCTTTTCTCTTTATCATTACCCTACGCAAAAGTCAATTCAATGTGTTAATCATCCATTGTGTGTGACGAAGCTCCTAATACCAGTTCTAAGTTTGTGTTCCTAGCCTGTGTCCCTTTTCCTACTGCACAATGGATTTGTACTTCACAATCACACAACATCCCTTGTGTTTACCTGCACACTAAAGTTAAATTAAATAGAACCTTGATATATTAGTGCACAGGTAAACATACCAAATGTGTAGTTACTTGGTGTAAATCCTAGGTAACGATTACTTTCCTCCCTGCTACCAATGATACAGAGAAGATATGCTACTTCCCGTGCTCCATGGGGACAATTCTTTAACTTCATATTCCCGTCTGGGAGCCTTACTCATTGGAAGCACATCAGAAATTGGGGTGTGTACTTCGCATATATATTCTGGCCCTTTAAATTAACAGTCAGAAGGTAGGTACTCTCAGTGAGGGGAGCTGCTTATGTCTTTCAAAGGAGTGCGTTACTCTGCTGTACTGTCGGAGGTGCCGTCTTTCAGATGAGATACATCAGACAACACACACAACAGACGCACACACGCACATTTCCTTTGAGACCACTCT
This sequence comes from Heptranchias perlo, assembly GCF_035084215.1. Taxonomy (NCBI): domain Eukaryota; kingdom Metazoa; phylum Chordata; class Chondrichthyes; order Hexanchiformes; family Hexanchidae; genus Heptranchias; species Heptranchias perlo. The sequence goes on along the minus strand of NC_090339.1, from coordinate 59,400,446 downwards.
GACCTCGAAATTACACTGTGGGATATGAATGCTAAAATGTGTTTCATCTGAAATTCCACTTCCTGCTATTATTTTAGCTTTCATATGTTATCTCAGGTATAAATCTCAAGGCCTCTGTGATTTAAAAGTGACAGTGTACGTGAAGTACTTACTGATACTGTCATTGTAGGACTATAAAACAGTGGAGCTCTGGTACCACGCTCAAATGGAGGATCTCAAATTCATTAAGTCATTGTCTATGATCTCCTGCTTACCTTTGCCTCCTATTCCAACATAAAACCTGCTGGAGACTGTACTACGGCTCTGATAGAAACCAATTGTTTTGAGAGACGGCAGAATTAGAAGATGCAAATGCCAGTTGAAACTGGCAGGAGACTAACACGGGACGCAACCAACAGAGTACCCTTTGTCGTCCAGTACTTCCCCGGAGCGGAGAAACTACGCCATGTTCTCCGCAGCCTTCAACATGTCATCAATGAGGACAAACACCTCGCTATGGCCATCCCCACACCTCCACTACTCGCCTTTAAACAGCCACCCAACCTCAAACAGACCATCGTTCGCAGCAAATTACCTAGCTTTCAAGAGAACAGCGTCCACGACGCCACACAACCCTGCCACGGTAACCTCTGCAAGACATGCCAGATCATCGACACAGATACCACCATCACACGAGAGGACACCACCCACCAGGTGCATGGTTCATACTCCTGTGACTCGGCCAACGTTGTCTACCTCATACGTTGCAGGAAAGGATGCCCCAGAGCATGGTACATTGGCGAGACCATGCAGACGCTGCGACAACGGATGAACGGACACCGCGCAACAATCGCCAAACAGGAGGGTTCCCTCCCAGTCGGGGAACACTTCAGCAGTCATGGACATTCATCCACCGACCTTCGGGTAAGCGTACTCCAAGGCGGCCTTCGAGACACACGACAACGCAAAATCGTCGAGCAGAAATTGATAGCCAAGTTCCGCACCCATGAGGACGGCCTCAACCGGGATCTTGGGTTCATGTCACGCTACACGTTACCCCACCAGCGAACAAATGTTATCTGTTTTTAATATAATGGGTCATTTGCTGGCTCTCTCTGCCTTCCGGATGTTTCTGCCTCTCTCTGTTTTTTTTCTGTTTTTTTTTCCCTGTTTGTTTTTTTGTTGAATGTGTATTCGGGGGTTCTGCAGGTGACACCTCTCTGTCTGAACACGGTGATTGCCTTGGCAACGGGCAGTTGCAGGGGCAGTCTGTAAACACCATGTATTGTTCTATATGTATAAATGCGTAGGCTTCAAGGAGATCCTGAAACATTTGCCTGAGGAAGGAGGAAGTCTCCGAAAGCTTGTGAATTTAAAATAAAATTGCTGGACTATAACTTGGTGTTGTAAAATTGTTTACAGTTGAAACAATGCAGACGTGCAGCGATTCCCGCCTCCAGACCTGCTTCATATAAACCCAGCACTTCATTATTTCATTAAAGAAAAGTGGAAGCAATGAATTGACTTTGGCAATGTAGGAGGTATGGCATGTTGGGAGGGAGACCCTAGTGAATGTGGCAGTGCAGCAGATCCTGGTGTCTTGAAACTGCATTGAAGCTCTTTGCATCCTGTGAATAGTACGCACTGCAGCCTTGGTGCACTGGAGGTGGAAGGAGTGGATATGTAAGGTGGTGGATGGGCTGCCGATCAAGTGGACTGATCTGCTGCCCGTATCCTAACTCGCACCAAGTCCCGTTCACCCATCACCCTTGTGCTCACTGACCTACATTGGCTCCCGGTCTGGGAACGCCTCGATTTTAAAATTCTCATCCTAGTTTTCAAATCCCTCCATGGCCTCACCCCTCCCTATCTCTGTAACCTTCTCCGGCCCTACAACCCTCAGACATCTCTGCGCTCCCCCAATTCTGGCCTCTTGCACATCCCCAATTTTAATCGCTCCACCATTGGCGGCCATTCAGCTGCATAGGCCCTAAGCTCTGGAATTCCCTCCCTACACATCTCTCTCCTCCCTTAAGATGCTCCTTAAAACCTGCCTCTTTGACCAAGCTTTTGGTCACCTGACCTAATATCTGCGTATGTGGCTCGGTTTCAAATTTTGTTTGATAATCGCTCCTGGGAAGCGTCTTGGGACGTTTTACTATGTTAAAGGTGCTATATAAATACAAATTGTTGTTGTTGTCTTCATCCTGAATGGTGTAGATGAAGGGCACTCTCTTCATTGGAAGGAGTTGGGAATAATCTCCTGCCTGGTGATACGTGCTACTGGCAATGAGTGTCTGGGCCCACTCCCCTCTCGCTCTCCTGGGCTTCTTCGTTATATGCAGGGGATTGGTCTCGAGCACCATCTTTCTCTTCACCTTTTGTGTGTGGAAGGCCCAATCCCTTTATAATGGCTAAGTTATGGTAGATGCAGGAAGCCACTAGAGACCTCCGGAAACCCTTGCTCCTCATGACCTGGTCCAGCCACCGGAAACAGGCCTTCAAAATTTCTATACTCTGTTCCACAATGATCCTGAATTTGTTTTCGGCCTCCGTCCTTGGACTCTGAAAAGTTGTGGTCAGCCGAGGCTCCTTTCAGTCACCCTGTCACATTGCTGTGGCTGTGTAGTACATGTGTCCTTGATTGCCTGAGAATAAATGCATCATGACCACTCCCGAGCTAGCACGCAGTGAGGTGACTAGCATCACTCGCTATCTGGTCATTAAGGGAACGATATCCCTTCCTGATCATGAAGTTGATGGGGCTTCCAGTTGGGGCCATTACAGCCACATAAAGAAAGAAAGACTTGCATTTCTATAACACCTTTCACAACATCCCAAATCACTTTACAGCCACTGAAGTACTTTTCAACAGTGCGGCACTCCCTCAGTACTGTACTGAACTAAACTGTCAGCCTAGAATTTGTGGTCAAGCCTCTGGAATTGGACTTAAATCTACAACCTTCTGATTCAGAGGCAAGAGTGCTACCAACTGAGCCACGGCTAACACCAATTCAGAGGTGACATCAATGGTACCCTACACTTATGAAAATCCAGCCTCTGGGAATAAATTGATGGCTATCTCTCTGCTTTGCTGGGTTCATGTAGGACTGAATGAAATCAGAGTCTTGCCTGCACAGGGCATCTGCGATGTGTCCAATTCAGCAAAGAACTGCCGATTGACTGATGTAATTAATTAATATCATCAAAGGCCTCCTGGAAGCATCCAGATGCATAAAAGTTAAATGCTATTCTCACTTCCACAGCTGCTGACAAGGCCGTTCCCCGGTGGTAAGAGGCTACAGGTCAGGTTCCAACGGTTGGCATATGTTGGAAAATGCAGCCTTCTCCCACACTGTCTAGAGGAAAGATCCAGCAAGGGTCCTACATGGTTCATAGACCCTGTGGCATGAATACCTGTGGATTGGGCATTGCCAGTGTGCATGCTGCAGCACTCTCCTGGCTTCCATCCTTTCCTCTTCCATGTCCTCATCGTCCTCTTCCTCAAATCACGGAAACAATGGAATCCCCAGAGGAACGTAGGAATAGGAAGAGGCCACACAGCCCCTGGAGCCTGTTCCGACATTCAGTTAGATCATGGCTGATCTGTACCTTAGCTCCATCTACCTGCCTTTGCTCCATATCCCTTGATACCCTTAACCTAACAAAAATCTATCGATCTCAGTCTTGAATAAAGCTCCTTCTGCTGTGACTCAGCGATGTGCTTTAGCAAATGTTGCACATGGGTGACCTTTTCCTTTCTCTGCACAAAGCCATCAGCGGGAGACCCATTATTTCACTAGCTAGAGGTCCCTTTCACAAAGTGCCTTTAAATGCTCAGATACTGCAGCCAAAACAGTGGGCCCGATTTTAACCCTGCGGCCGACTAGAACGGGGCCTGCGGTGGGCCGGGAGGGGAGTGGGAGGCCTTCGTTGGTTAAAATTGCAGCGCCGTGTAACTCAGTGGGCCAGCACTGACCTCCAGCAACGTACAGTTTTAGGCAGTCAGCAAAGACCTAGCCCGAAGCAGGCGAGACGCTCACTGAGATTCAGAAGTCAGGGACGGATGATGCCACTCAGAACCCGACGCTATTTTAACTCCATGTCCCCGAGGTTGGCACCTGATGCCAGAGTTGCCGGGGGGAAACTCAACCGCTAGGGAACAGCAGGCCCAGAGGAGGTTAAGTGTTCACCTTCCCGATGTCTTCTTGCCAGCAGGCCATCGGAGAGGCTCAGCATCACCACCTTTACAGGTGATTTTCAGAGGAGTTACACAGCTGGAAACACAGGGAGAGCTTGGTGGGGGGGGGTGGGGTCTTGGTGCACTCACCACCTCCATGCTTCATTTAAATACAATGGGGCAAGCTTCCAGCCAGTGGATCGGGGTCACAGTGGGGTCATGGGAGGGCAATCACAGTGGCCATTTTATAGGGGCAAAGTTTCAGAGGAGGTCATCTCCGCCCTACTCCACTTGCCCAAACCGCCTCCGCACCGCCCATAAACTAGCGTTTTTCTTTTAAAACGGAAAATCAACGCCATAAAATGTGGAAAGCTAATAAAACGATGCGACAGGCTTCACGAGAATAGATTTAAGGGATGATTCCGTGACCCTTCGCGTTTCACGGGAGCCGAGTGTGTTAACCTTCTTCCTTCGATGGTTCACGGCAACTCACTTCGAGTAAGACATTCACGACAAGGTTGAGTATACGGAACAGACTTTATTCATACAGAGTCTACACAGTACAAAAAGAGGAGCTTTGGGTCTCTCTTTCTCCAGCTCTCCCATCAATCCTGGAAAGACCACCTTTCTTGTACATCCCTGGTTGCCTACTCCAAAGCCACATTTCACAGATAAGACTTCATGATTTACCTGTTCTCGTATTCTCCCAAGAACAGCTTAGTGACGTAAATAGTCTCACTTGTTTTAATTCAAAAGGTACTTTCCACAAACAAGTCTCTCACATGGCTAAATGATCCCTCGGCCCATGTTTATTACACTAGTCACCAAAGTTATACATTAATCACTCATGGTCAATGTCACTCTGGTCAGATTCTCTTTGCACAGACATTCCTTGTTGATGATAATTAGACATCTGGAGTAGAAAATAATCCATCCATCCTTCCTTCTCATAAGCACCCATCTTTTCCAGTTTATCCTCAAAGTCTGTTGCTCCATGCCCGGTTATAGCTGCACAGGTCAGTTTGATTATTAACCCTTAACTCTCCAACATGTCCAACACAGAGCACCTGTCCAAAATAGGACTACAGCATAATGGCCCCAATTCTCCAATCGACACTTCCTCAGAGGACTGGGAGCATGGAATTAACTCTTTATTCTGAAAGATTCATTTTGAAAATACCACTCTTATAAGCTTCTAAAAAAAAATTTAAGAATTCATCACAAAATGGCTGTTTCCACTTGGGATGTCTGTCTTGACGGTTGTTTCAGGATCAGTCCAGTGCTGGATTGTTCCATTTAATGGTTTTCTAGACTTGACACCCTTATTTTAAAACATCTCAATTTTTAAATTCTCATCCTTGTCTTCAAATCCTTCCATGGCTTTGCCCCTCCCTATCTCCGTAACCTCCTCCAGCCCTACAACCTACAAGATCTCTGCGCTCCTCCAATTCCGGCCTTTTGCGCATCCCCAATTTTAATTGCTCCACCATTGGCAGCCGTGCCTTCAGCTGCTTAAGCTCTAAGCTCTGGAATTCCCTCCCTAAACCTCTCCACTTCTCTCTCCTCCTTTAAGACCCTCCTTAAAACCTACCTCTTTGACCAAGCTTTTGGTCACCCGTCCTAATGTGGCTTGGCGTCAAATTTTGTCTGATAACGCTCCTGTGAAGCGCCTTGGAACGTTTTACTATGTTAAATGCAAGATTTTGTTATAGAAACCAATTGTAAAGTCAAAACTTAAGGCAGTTTGACAAAATGTCCTCTACGTAACATCGAGGCATGAATGAATGAGGCAGAAATGCAACTAACTTCTTTGCTTTCACCCTTCATCCATTTGCCCAATAACTGAAAACAATAGCTTCATTGTCAGATGCTGTGCTTAATCCAGGGTAACCTCTGAATGTCGAGAGGCTGATGAACACGCTAACCTAGAAACTCAATTACAGGCTAAAAGGGAACATAAAAACCAAAACAAAAGAAAAAACTCAGAGCGAGGCTAAGTGAATTGTTAGTTAGTCTCACCTGCTAATTCTTTTGCTAAACATCAAACTATAATGACCTGTGATTAATTTTAATGTCCCCGTTGCTTTGTTCTCTGTTAATTTTTCAGAATATTTTTGCCTAGTCAGTCACTGCCAACAACACATTTAGTGCAGTTTGTTGAGCTTATGAATGAGAGAGTTTTTAATGAACGTGTGCAATTGAAGCTGAAAGTTAATTCAGCTCTTATGTCATTGGACAGAATATTCTAGAAATCATCTGAAATAGGAGAGGGTATAAAACAAATTTGCTGAAACAAGGACACTTCTGAAAAGGCAGAGCAATCTCAGTTAATTTCAGTATCAATAAGAGAAAGAATAACTTACATTTATATGGTGCCTTTAGCAGCATCAGGATGCCCCAAAGCTCTTCAGTCAGTCAAGTACTTTTGACGTGTAGTGACTGTTATAACATAAGAAACATGGCAGCCAATTTGCCCAGAGCAAGGTCCCACAAACAGCAACATGAAAATGACCAGATAATCTAATTTTAAGGTGCTGGTTGGGGGATAAATATTGGCCAGGACACCAGGGAGAACTCCCCTGCTCTTCTTCAAAAATAGTGCCATGGGATATATTACATCCATCCGAGAGGGCAGACAGGGCCTCAGTTTAACATTTCATCCAAAAGAAATAAGGAATATATTTCCCTGTTGAATCTTTCTCATGGTTCAAGAGGATGTGCACCAACTGCCAGCTAAATGCAGTGACTCTCCATAGCCAGTTGGAGGTCACCATTGACCAGAAACTTAACTGGACCAGCCATATAAATACAGTGGCTACGAGAGCAGGTCAGAGGCTGGGTATTCTGCGGTGAGTGACTCACCTCCTGACTCCCCAAAGCCTTTCCATCATCTACAAGGCACAAGTCAGGAGTGTGATGGAATACTCTCCATTTGCTTGGATGAGTGCAGCTCCAACAACACTCGAAGCTCGACACCATCCAAGATAAAGCAGCCCGCTTGATTGGCACCCCATCCACCACCCGAAACATTCACTCCCTTCACCACCGGTGCACAGTGGCTGCAGTGTGTACCATCCACAGGATGCACTGCAGCAACTCTCCAAGGCTTCTTCGACAGCACCTCCCAAACCCGCGACCTCTACCACCTAGAAGGACAAGAGCAGCAAGCACATGAGAACAACACCACCTGCACGTTCCCCTCCAAGTCACACACCATCCCGACTTGGAAATATATCGCCGTTCCTTCATCGTCGCTGGGTCAAAATCCTGGAACTCCCTTCCTAACAGCACTGTGGGAGAACCGTCACCACACGGACTGCAGCGGTTCAAGAAGGCGGCTCACCACCACCTTCTCAAGGGCAATTAGGGATGGGCAATAAATGCTGGCCTCGCCAGCGACGCCCACATCCCAGAACGAATAAAAAAAAATATTACTGTACAGGTGACATTTGTCTCATCGTCTCATGACCAAAAGTGGAAACCAGTGTTTGCCTCCCTCTAGTGATGATGTGGAGATGCCGGTGATGGACTGGGGTTGACAATTGTAAACAATTTTACAACACCAAGTTATAGTCCAGCAATTTTATTTTAAATTCACAAGCTTTCGGAGATTTTCTCCTTCCTCAGGCAAATGTTTGAGGAAGGAGAAAATCTCCGAAAGCTTGTGAATTTAAAATAAAATTGCTGGACTATAACTTGGTGTTGTAAAATTGTTTACAATCCCTCTAGTGAAGCTTGTGAGCATAAAATATAAATTGACTGATCATGTTGAGCCAGTTATATTTGTCTAGTACACAAAGGTTTCAAGAAACTTGTCCTGATGCTGACTAAAGTACCCATTACCTCCATTTTAGGGGTTTACATCTTTAGCAGGTTGCTAGGCACTGGCAACAATTTGATCTACGTAGTGTCACACAGTCCTACCATCTCATAACCTTCTTCATACAACAAACAATAGAAACCAAACAATCCATATTTCAAATACTTTATATTTTACACAACACAACTAGAACCACACTACAGCATACATTCAGGTTAGCAATCACTTCCTGCTTCTCTTGAACCTCACTCTATAATTCTCACCTGACTGGGGAAAATCTCCACCCACACCAGTTACCTTTTAAGACGAAGTTCTTAAAGGGGCATACCCTTTCTCTTAAAGGTGAGGTTTCTTAAAGCGCCATACTCTTGTTCGGGGATCAGGGGTCTCATCAGCCTGCGGTTGACATACCAGCCCTCAATCGCCTTGCTACAGCAGGTAAAATGATCAAGTGGTACTTGTTGAAGTAAGTAAAGAATCAAAGAGGGGTTAGTTAGGGTGCTTCCTAACGCAATTATGCACACAATAATGAGTGTTAAGATCTCTGTTTACATCAGTGTGATTTCTGATTGTTTGATGCAAAATTCCCCCATAATAAAAGCAAAAAGATCACAACGCCATCAAATACCTGTCTCAATACACACATTAGGTTCACATCAATGAACACTGATTGTTTCTCAATTTCAGTTAACGCCTCTTTGCGCTACATCTTAAACAACCAACGTTGCAGTCATTGATGGAACAATCTATTGGGTTTACCTTCATGTTGTCTCAGTGTTGCCTTTTCTAATAGAACCATAAACAGACACCGAGTTGCCCCAGTGTCATCAAACAAAAGTACCCTCTTTTTACAACTAATAAAGAACTAAACCAGAAAACAAAGGAAACTTAGAAAATTAAATAATAATATTATCACCTGCGTCCTGGCAGCCAGTGACCGCCCCCACGGGGTACGTCCAACCTGGACATGTGGATGGCCACTTTGGCCAGGCCCAGGAACAGACCCACGAGGAGGGTCCTCTGACTTGCTCACCACCCCTCCCAGTCCCCCGCCAACGACCACCCCCCCCAGCCCCTCCTTGCACCGGGTGGCCAAAGATCAGGAGCGTGGGACTGACGTGAAGTGTCTCAGTGCAAGAAACAGTATTTTCTCCTGAAGGTCTTCATTGGATACTGTTTGCATGTATTCGAGATTGTCTCAACCTTGTTAACTAAAGCGACCTTGGTTCATTACGTCGTGAGACGCCATGGGCAGAATTTTCACTTCCAGCCGGGAAAGGAGCAGGGGGGAAGATTTTCAGGGGTAAAACCCGGAAGGTAAGTTGGTGGGTCGCGATCGATCGCGACCTTAATGAGTCCAATAAATGTTACTTCCGGGTTTCGAGGCCGGCAGCCAGCCTGATTGATAGGCTGGCTGGCTGTCGGGCAGGAAGGCCTGCATTATCAGGCCGCAGCCGGGGATCGGAGAGAGGGAGGGGGAGGGACCACAGGATGGGGACGAGACCGGCAGGGGGCGGGGGGGTCGGAGAGGAGTTCGAGGGGCTGGGGAGGAGTTCAGGGGGCTGGGAAGAAGATCGAAGGAACTGGGGAGTAGTTTTGGGGCAGGGAAGAAGATCGAAGATCGCTGGAGGTTGGTTGAAGAGTTGAAGGTAGGTGGGGGTCTACCATGGTGGGGTGGGGGGTCCACCATCGGGGAGGGGGTCTACCATGGTGAGCGGGCGGGGTGGCGGCCAATCGTGGGGTTCCTGTCGGTCAGGTGAGCTTGTTGGGCCTGGATGAAGCACTCCTGCTCCTCCTGGCCCACAAGCAATGCAATAAAGGCACTCACCTCATGGATCCGACCCTTCCTGCCTGCTTTCACCTCATGTGATTCACAGACATTGGGAAACCCGAACAGGTAAGGTCAAATGCATTTTAATGTTCCAATACACAAAATATTAAGTACCTCAAGTATCTCAATGAGGCACATTGCCCTTTTAAGTATCGGCCCGCTGGCTTTAAGTGGGGTGGGACTTCCTGGTGTCTGCTGTCCATACACAGACAAACCTGCCTGGGTTAAACCCAGAAGTGGGCGAGTTGGAGCCGGGATGCGGTCCTGCTCCAAACAGCTGTTATTTTAACCTCCCACCCGTCCTCAACCCACCCGTTCTTGGGGGTTAGAATTTACCCCATATCTCCGAGTACTATCGATGTTTATAAACATGCTGGCATGGAAAGCATTACTATCTTCTTGTGGAAGGTACCAGAGTTAGCAGATGGTGTTTGGCTTACAGAGAAATTGATTGACATGTGAACACAAAGGAGGTTTGGGATACAGCAGATTTTGGTGTGTGATTGTGGGTATATAGGTAGGGGTGTAAAACATATTTGTTAGAATATTCTCAGAGCTACTGGGCCGCTCAATATCTTATCGCAGTGTCATTTCAGTTTGATCACCTCGGGAACCTTGTTGGTGTAAAGCTTTTGCCAGGTTGTATTGCAACATCTCGCTTAGTGTGCTATAACTTGTACGATTGTATTTTAATGTCTTTTACTTCTTATCTTGTAAACTCCTTAATAAAACCATTATGCTTGAAACAAGATATACATGCAGCCTCTTAGTATGAGAGAATGAACTGTTAAAACAGAACTTATACTCAGTGTGTGATTCAGTTAAACTGGCGATGCCCCAAAACAGCAGGCAGAATATGTTAAATGAATGCAAAGCGTAAATGTTTGTATTGCTTCCATAATTTATTGCAAGTGTCCCCAGTAACTGTTATGATAGGCTACCAAGAAGCTGATGTTTAATAGCTCATGTTTTATTAAACAAGAGGCCAGCTATAATTGAGTCATAAACAGCTGACTCATGTTTAAACAAAGGGATGTCAGCTTTTTATGACCTGCAGAATGCAAGCTAAAGTACAAAAGGGCAAAGCTCTAGATGTGGTCCATGAGCATACACTGGCACCAGCTAAACTGCGTGGCATTAAGGCAGAGCTGAGAGACGGAGATCGCCGCAAGAAAAGATTTCCTGCTATTATTTTCAAGGGTGACACTCAAAGAAAAACATTACAAGCCTCTGGAGTGAACTAAGATAGGACTTTGGAGTTTAATCGTTTGTAGGAGTGAAATAAGAGCATTTCTTCCTCAAATGCATTTGACATTGCACCATTGCTTCCAGAGGTTTTGAGAGTAACAGATGTGCTGCGGCTGACTTCTGAATTATTGATGGTTTCCAGCATTGATGTAAGCCAAAGAGAGCCCTTGTCACCATGATGTAACCTTCAGTGTTTTCAACAATCTTGTTAATGTTTTCAGAAAGGCTTGACCTTAAAAATCACCCTCATAAGCTCAAAACCGAGCCAGTCAAATTCAGACTAGTTCATAGATAGAAACTTTGGACGTAACAAATAGCTGAACATTTATAATGCAGGAACATAAAGTGGGACAAGTTTCTTGAACCCACTTATTGCATTTAGTGTCAGCTTGGCTCAGTTGGTCGCACTCTTGCCTGAGTGGGAAGGCTGTAGGATCGAGCCTCACCACAGCACGTAGTCCAGTCTCGCACCTAAGTGCAGCACTGAAGTTGTGCTGAATTGTCAGGGGTCCCTTGTGTCAGGTGAGATGTTAAACTGAGGCCTCTTCTGCCTGTTCAGGTGGATGTAAAAGATCCCATTATACATTTTCAAAGAAGAGCAGGTGAATTCTCTGGGTGTCCTGGCCAATATTCGTCCCTCAAACATCACCACCAAAACAGATTAATTAGTCACATCGCATTTGCTCTTTGTGGGTCTTTGCTGTGTGTAAATTGGTACCGTGTTTTCCTGCATAACAACAGTGAATTCACTTCAAAAAATAATTCTTTCCCTCTGAAGCATTTTGGAAAGTGGAAAATGTCACATTGCTGCAGTAGAGGCTGGTCTTCCAAGGATGGAGCAGAGTAGAGGGAGCTTTATTCTACATGTAACTGTGCTGTACCTGGCCAGGGAGTGCTCGATGCCATCAGTAGATTCCTGAATTCCCTACCTAACACCATCATGGAAGCAGCAGCATCACAAGCACTGCAGAAGCCCAAGGAGAAGGCTCACCGCCACCGTCTCAGGGCAAGTAGAAATGGGCAATGAATGAGGCCTTGCCAACATTCGAGATGTCAACTGTGGCTCAGTTGGTAGCAATCTTGCGTCTGAGTCAGAAAGTTGTGGGAACAAGCCCCACTCCAGAGACTTGACCACAAAATCTAGGCTGACACTCCAGTGCAGTACTGAAGGGGTGCTGCACTGTCGGAGGTGCCGTCTTTCAGATGAGATGTTAAACCTGTCTGCCCTCTCAGGTGGACGTAAAAGATCCCATGGCACTATTTTGAAGAAGAGCAGGGGAGTTCTTCCCGGTGTCCTGGCCAATATTTATCCCTCAACCAACATCACTAAAAAACAGATTATCTGGTCATTATCTCATTCCTGTTTGTGGAATCTTGCTGTGTGCAAATTGGGTGCCGTATTTTGTACATTACAACAGTGACTACAATTCAAAAGTTAACTTCTTTGGCTGTAAATGCTTTGGGACATCCTGAGGTCGCGAAAGACATTATGTAAAAGCAAGTTCTTTCTTTCTTTTCTCTATTAGCCACTTTCTGTGAACACATAAAAAAAGAGAGGGAATGTTCCAATCCCAGTGCTAACATCCCTCACTTCGATGAGCACAAAGCCCACACAAAAAAAAATCAAAATAATTAGTAAAATTGTTTTTTTTAATGTTGCTTGGAGTTACACCCACTCACGTTTAGATTTCAAATGCTGGAAATTTGTTGACTTATTCAAACATTGAGGTTTAAAAACAGTTGCGCAATGTAAGAATTCTGCATTGCATCTTCAATAAAGAGATAGTAATACACAACCTGAATGTTTGAAAACGTCAGATTTGTAAACAAAGAAATCCCAGGTTAACACAGTTAATTTTCAACAAATTGCCATTAAATCAAGTTGATCCCAATTAATACAAGTCACTCTGGTTTCCTCAGAAGATTTTCTGTGCAATAATATATGGAAATAAATGGCATTAACATTCCATTGTTTGATTAGGTCACTGTAATTCAGTATTAATTGGCTTGTTGAGTATGATTTGACAGTTAAGATCAGTGTCCTAGATTGATACAAATTGGTAACATTTATTTAGGATTAGACCTCTTAGAATTTTTTAAAAATTCATTCTCAGGATGTGGGCATCACTGGCAAGGCCGGCATTTATTGCCCATCCCTAGTTGCCCTTGAGAAGGTGGCGATGGGCCTTCTTCTTGAACAGCTGCAGCCCGCATGGTGCTCCCATAGTGCTGTCGGATAGAGGTGTCCAGGATTCTGACCCAGCAACGATGAGTGGCTTGCTAGGCCACTTCAGAGGGCGATTAAGGGTCAACCATGTTAGTGTGGGACTGGAGTCCACAAGGCCAGACCGGATAAGGACGGCAGGTTTCCTTCCCTACAGGACATTAGTGAACCAGTTGGGTTTTTACAACAATCCAACAGCTTCATGGTCACTTTTACTGGTACCAGCTTTTTGTTTTGATTCAAATTCTCACACTACCATGGTGGGATTATGAACTCACATGTCTCTGGATTACTAATCCAGTAACATGACCATTACACTACCATTCCCAAATGGAGTCAAATGCTGGCATCTGTATTGCACTGGCCATACAACGAAACTCATTGACAATATATATTTACAGAAGTAATTCATGAGCTAAACAGTATCAAATAAAGCTTTTACCCAGAACATACTGTTAAGAATAATGGTAATTTAGATTACTTTCAGATATTTACTATTATTGGGTTGAGTGAAGCTGCTGATTGAATATATCAGATTCTTAGCGAGTATGGTTAATGTTCATAATTAACATGCTTGACCCTTTGCCACTTCATCAAGCTGTTTATTACAGCCTTTGGCATCAGTTTTTATACATTAGCAGGAATCTGAGATAAAAATGTCTAAAAGTCAGTCAGAATGATTTCACTGAAAGAGGCATGCCTAAAAGGCTCTCGAAAGAAAACCTTTTAATAATGGAATGTGCTGGATTTTAATAGAGCAGCAATGTTTTTGGCAGTCAGAGGAATGTCTAAAATTAGATGTTGGAACTTTGCCAAAATTATAATCTTCTGGTTTTAGCCAAGCAGTTCAAGGTGTGTCAAGCAGCAGAGAGAACCCCAAATTTAACAGTTGCTCTATTTGCATTCTGTAGACCACTAGAGAATCGTTCGCTTCTTTGGACCAATACTGAGTGAGAAAACGGTTAAACACTGATGCTTAACAAGAATTCATTTCAAAATGACGAAGCCATAACAACTCAGTGCCTTCTTGACACAATTATCTCCACAGCTCCCCCAGTGATTAAATGAGTGAGCATCTAAGCTACACAGATCAGCAATATTCAATGTTGGATGACCAGCTTGTGTTGAGTCAGTTGATCTAAGTTGGAGGGATGGTATAATTGGCCTCAGTACCATTGGAGTTGGGAGGGGAATAATTGCTCTGGGGTCCTACTGCTGACAGTACATTTATGTAACAGATAGGTAAGGATAATGTTGCATGCATTTGCAGTTGAATAGCCTACTGACAATCACTGTCAATGCTCACATGTAAATAATGGCCACATACAAAAGGTTCAGGAGGGCAGCTGACAACAATGGAACCATACCACAACAAAGACTCAATGTTTTTGGGAGAGGAAAAGGGGAGAAAATTGGTGAGGAGAAAACAATTGGATTCTGATTCCCGAGAAGTTAGAATTTCTAAATATATAAACACATTGATGGGAACTGCAATAAAATTCAAGTCACTCCTGACTCGGGATTGATGACCATTAAATATTAGTAATAAAAACTTCACGTAAATATATCTTCAGTTTATTAGAATCTGCATTCAGGGAATTTAAAACAATAAGACTAAATGTTTCAGCTCTGAAACGCAAGTGCTGCACTTTTTTGGAGTCCCGCACAAACTCTAACGGGCGTCCTGCAGAATGGTTCAGTAAAACGTTCCAGGCTCAGATAGGCCAGATCCTCAACTTAATGGCTCGGAAGATCAGGAAGTAGAATCAGTATGGGTGGAGATAATAAATAACAAGGGGCAGAAAACACTAGTGGGAGTAGTTTATAGGCCCCCTAACAGTAGCTATCGTGTATAAACATGGTATTACTCAAAAAATAATAGGAGCTTATAACAGAGGTAATGCAATAATCATGGGGGACTTTAATCTTCACATAGACTGGACAAATCAAATTAGCAAGGGTAGTTTGGAGGGCAAGTTCTTGGAATGCATTCAAGACAGTTTCCTAGAACAATACGTCATGGAACCAACCAGGAAACGGGTTATTTTAGAACTTGTCTTGGGTAATGAGACAGGGTTAATTAGTAATCTCAAAGTAAGGAATCCTCTGGGAAAGAGTGATCATAATAGGATAGAAGTTCATATTGAGTTCAAGAGTGACATACCTAGTTCCGAAACTAGAGTCTTAGACATAAATAAAGCCAATTACATAGGCATGAGGGGCGACTTGGCTAAGGTAGATTGGGAAATTAGATTAAAAGATATGATGGTAGATAAGCAATGGTAAACATTCAAAGAAATATTTCAAAGTTCTCAACAAATATACATTCCATTGAGAAATAGAAACTCCAGAGGAAAGGTGATCCATCCGTGGCTAACAAAAAAAGTAAAGGATAGTGGAAGATTAAAAGAAGAGGCTTATAATGTTGCCAAGAAAAGATGTAATCCTGAGGATTGGGAGAGTTTTAGAAACAAGCAAAGGCTGACCAAAAAATTGATAACAAGGGAGAAAATAGAATATGAGAGTAAACTAGCAAGAAATATTAAAACGGATTTTAAGAGCTTCTACAAGTATGTAAAAAGGAAGAGTGCAGCGAAAGTAAACGTAGGTCCTTTAGAGGCTGAGACAGGAGAAATTATAATGGGGAATAAGGAAATGGCAGAAATATTAAACAAATATTTTGTGTCTGTCTTTACACTAGAAGACACAAAAAACATGCCAGTAATAGTGGGTAACTAAGGGGCCAATGAGAGTGAGGAACTTAAAGTAATTAATATTAGTAAAGAAAAAGTACTAGAGAAACTAATGGGACTAAAAGTCAACAAATCCCCTGGACCTGATGGCCTACATCCAAGGGTGCTAAAAGAGATGGCTACAGAGATAGTGGATGCATTGGTTGTGATATTCCAAAATACCCTAGATTCCAGAACAGTCCCAGTGGATTGGAAGGTGGCAAATGTAACACCGCGATTCAAGAAAGTAGGGAGAGAGTAAACAGCGAACTACAGGCCAGTTAGCCTGACATCGGCCGTCGGGAAAATGCTGGAATCCATTATTAAGGAAGTGATAACAGGGCACTTAGAAAATCATAACATGAAAAGGCAGAGTCAGCATGGTTTTATGAAAGGGAAATCGAGCTTGACAAGTCTATTCGAATTTTTTGAGGATGTAACCAGCAGGGTAGATAAAGGGCAACCAGTAGATGTAGTATAATTGGATTTTCAAAAGGCATTCGATAAGGTGCCACATAAAAAGTTGTTACACAAGATAAGGGTTCACAGGGCGAGGGGAACATATTAACATGGATAGAGGATTGGTTAACGGACAGAAAACAGAGAGTAGGAATAAATGGGGCATTTTCAGATTGGCAGGCTGTGATTAGTGGGGTACCGCAAGGATCGGTGCTTGGGCCTCAGCTATTTACAATCTAGATTAATGACTTAGATGAAGGGGCCGAGTGTAATATATCCAAGCTTGCTGACAACACAAAGCTAGGAAGGAAAGTAAGCTGTGAGGAGGAGCCAAAGGGCTCGATTTTCGCACCCCCGAGCGAGTGCTTTCGTGGCCGGGGGGCTGCGAAAATCGGGGATTCCCAGGGCGGGTCCAGAGCCCGACTCCAACCCGCTCACTTCCGGGTTCCCCAGTGACGCGCTGACATGCACGCACAGCCCCTGCATGTGGGACTCCCGCCGGCAATTAAAGCCAGCGGGGTGCCACTTAAAGTAATTAACTAGGTACTTCAGGTCATTTACAGACCTGATTGACCTGATATTTTAGGAGGGGTGGGATTTTCAAGTCAACTGGGACTGTTTCCCGTACTGGGGGAAACACTCCCAGTTGAAATGGACATGTTGCAGCCATCAGCCTGTGGCAGCTGCAAAGGTCCATTTGACAGGTGGCGGGGGGGGAGACCCTCACCCATTGCAGGAGGCCACTCTGTCACTTGGGACAAAGTTTGGCCTCCACCACCCTCCTCCTAACAATAAAATTCACAAACTTGCACACTTACTCCGGTGTCCAGACACATGTACCTACCTTGCGGACCCCCTCAAATGTACATCTTCCGGATGGGGGGCCGCCGTAGTTGCAGTCATGACCTCCTGGGAGGGCGAACAGCATCACCAGCCTCGCCATCCACGCCGTCCACCTCTGACACGTGGAGCTCCACAACACAGTGCTGTGACACATCCACCTGTACAGCAGGAGAGAGGGCTACCGCAGAGAGAGATGCGTCGCAGAGGGCACTACCCTCGCCACAGGGTCCACAGACCGAGGCTCAGCTTCCTGGACCTCTCTGAGCAGCAGTGCACACGGAGGCTCAGAGTCACTCGACATGTTGTCGTGGACATCTGCAGCCTCCTTCATGCCGAGCTGCTCCCGGCTGGCCCGAGCACCATCTTCTTACCTGTCGCTGTCAAAGTCACCACTGCCCTCAACAACTTCTCCTCCGCATCCTCCCAGGGTGCCACCGGGGACATCGCCGACGTCTCTCAGTCGTCTGCACAAAAGAGCCCTGCAAATACACCTACACCCACTCTGCAGTGACACAATGGGTGGCATCAGTTGTGGGTCTTCATTGTGATCCTCAGGAAAGGGCATTATTGCACAAACCAGACAAGATTCGCAAAGACGTGGCAGTAGTGGTGACAATATAATATGTAATGTGAGTTAATCAGAAATTCAATATAAGTAACAACCATGACGAACCCTCAAACACCCTTGTGCATCCCCTTCATGCTCATGACACGTTTGCCTTACGCTTCCTACTGTACATATATGATGCATGCCCTGTGGCTGCAGCACAGGTAGTGACAGGTTGAGTGAGGCTGACCGTGAAAGAGATGCATGAGAGGGTGAGTATGAGATAGAGCCATGAGATTGTATGAGGATTGGATTGAGTGGTAGTGGTGGGATGAGTACTGGCGAGGTGAGTAAGTGCAGGTAAGATGAGGATGAGCTTTGAGTGGGTATGAGGGGTGATGTGACAGAGTAGTGTTGGCAGTGCAGAAGGAGATGTGGGATGGGGGCGGTGATGTGGCAGACGGAGTGTAGGGGAATGAGTAAGTGTACTCACTTTGGCTGACCTACTTAGGTCATTGAAGCGCCTCCTGCACTGTATGCAGGTGGGCGATATGTTGGTGGTGCTGGTGACCTCCTCTGCCACCTCGAGCCAGGCGTTCTTGGTGGCAGAGGCAGGCCACTTTCTCCCGCCCGCCGGGGGGAAGATCTCTGTCCTCCCCCTCCTCCTCACCCCATCCAATAAGACCTGGAGTGAGGCATCATTAAACCTGGGAGCAGCCTTCCCCCTGGGCTGCTCCATGCTGTAATTTTTCCTATTTTCTGCAGCATCAGTCAATGGAGGACTGCCCCTTTAAATAGGGCTCCTCCAGCTGACAGACCTTACTGCTCATGCGCAGTCCGCCCGCTGCGCAGCTCGGCAGCGGGGAACCCGGAAGCAAAGGTAACTACCTTCAATCAAGCTGCAATCGCTTGCGGAGCACCCCGATTTCACTGGGCGCATTACCCACGCGTCCAGTCAACCCCCCCGCTGCCAACCCACCGCCCTCCTAATATCGGGCCCAAAGAGTCTGCAAAGTGATATAGACAGGTTAAGTGAGTGGGCAAGAAGATGGCAGATGGAGTATAATGTGGGGAAATGTGAGGTTATTCACTTCGGTAGGAAGAATAGCAAAACAGAATATTTTCTAAATGGTGAGAAATTATTAAATATTGGTGTTCAGAGGGATTTGGGTGTCCTTGTAAACGAAACACAGAATGTTAACATGCAGGTACAGCAAGCAATTAGGAAGGCAAATGGTATGTTGACCTTTATTGCAAGAGGGTTGCAGTACAGGAATAAGGAAGTCTTATTAAAGTTGTACAGGGCTTTGGTGAGACCACAGCTGGAGTACTCTGTACAGTTTTGATCTTCTTATGTAAGGAAGGATATACTTGCATTAGAGGCGGTGCAATGAAGGTTCACTAGATTGAATTCTGAAATGAGGGGGTTGTCCTATGAGGTGAGATTGAGTCGAATGGGCCCATACCCTCTGGAATTTGGAAGAATGAGAGGTGATCTCATTGAAACATATAAGATTCTGAGAGGGCTTGACAGGGTGGATGGAGGGTCTAGCACTAGGAGTCATAGCCTCAGGATAAGGGGTCGGCCATTTAAGACTGAAATGAGGAGGAATTTCTTCACTCAGAAGGTTGTGAATCTTTGGAATTCTCTACCCCAGAGGGCTGTGAATGCTCAGTCGTTGAGTATATTCAAGGCTGAGATCAATAAATTTTTGGAATCTAAACGAATCAATGATATGGAGATCGGGCGGGAAAGTGGAGTTGAGGTCGAAGATCAGCCACGATCTTATTGAATGGGGGAGCAGGCTCGAGGGGCCGTATGGCCGACTCCTGCTCCTATTTCCTACGTTCTTATGAAAGCCCAGGCAGACTTGTAAGGGGGTGGAGTAGCCATGGTTCATTGGCAGCTCTCCAGGGACTTGAGCACAAAATCTAGGCTGACACACCCACTGCAGTAGTGAGGGAGTGCTGCACTGTCAGAATTGCCGTCTTTTAGATGAGACCTTAAACCGAGGCCTCGACTGGTCTCTCAGGTGATCATAAAAGATCCCGTGGTACTATTCCAAAGAAGAGCAGGGGAATGCTTCCTGGTGTCCTGGCCAATATTTATCTCTCAACCAACATCAGTAAAACAGATTATCTGCTCATTATTACATTACTGATTGTGGGATTTTGCCATGCACAAATTGGCTGCCACGTTTCCTACATTACAACAATGACTACGCTTCAAAAGTTCTTCATTGGGAAGTCCTGAGGTTATGAAAGGTGGTATATAAATTCAAGTCTTTCTTTCTTTCACGAGGTTAGCTGTGTCAGAGGGAGCAGGGTCGGGGGGGGGAGGGGGGGTTTGTTGAGGACTCCCCTTGTTGGGACTTCCCGCGTTCCTGTCCCAGAATGGAAAAGCGTAAAACTGGAGATAATTACACTGAGTGGGGAAGTTGGGGGGGAAATCAGCATCGGAAACTATCCAAAGATGGGGAATTTTAATTTTTAATTTGAGATCCAGCCCATTTACATGGGGCGGGGGGGGGGGGGGCGGGTGGGGGTGGAAAGGGGGAGACTGCTTGGGATCTCTGGGGTGGGGAGCCCTGAGCACCCTTCCCCTCACCGCCCCAACCCAATGGCGACTAGGAGTTTCTAGCAACATGGGGCAGGCGGGCACCTGCAATAAATGGTGGCATGTCTGCTTGCTGATCCCATGAAATGACTTGCCATCTCCCACAACCTCGAGAAGTTCAGCGATGGAGGACACCAGTCAGGATCATGCCCTCATGCATTCTCGAGGCATATGAATCAACTAAATTGTTCTGGTCACGTGGTTAAGAAGGAGAGAAAGAAAAGAGAATGCTAAGAGAGTTGGATTGCCATACGCAAGATATGCAGGGGGCAACGGTGCACTATGTGGAGTGATGCCAATGAAACACAGCCTGGCATTCTGCAATCTGTCGGTACTGGCCGAAAAAGCAATGAATGAAGTTGTAGGAACAAAATATTCTGCAAAAGAAAATGTCCTCTTCACACAAAGGGTAGTGGAAATCTGGAACTCTCTCCCCCAAAAAGCTGCCAAAACTGAGAGCGATAGATTTTTGTTAGGCAAGGGGATTAAGGGTTATGGGACCAAAGCGGATCGATGGAGTTAAAATACAGATCAGCCATGATCTAATTGACTGGTGGAATAGGCTCGAGGGGCTGAATGGCCTACTCCTGTTCCTTTGTTCCTATATTCCTTTGTTCCTATGCTCCTACGTTCCTGCAGTTCTCTCAAAGGAGAAATGGTGAAAACCTTTCTTCATTCTGTGGTGAAAATGTTCTTTATTTGATATGCATGGTTAGAAGATGAAGTCGCTTTACAAATACTTTAACGTGTATTTTTCAGAGGGATCATTTCCTGATATACTTTTTGAAGTGCAGTCGAACCTTAATTAAATGAATAAAATGAGTCTGCAAAGAAGTGCTTTGCTTCAGGATTATTCAGGATTTCTATAAATTGCTCTGGGAAAAAAAAAATCCAATTTGAAATGCGATATTTCCACCTCGGTCAATTTAATCACCCATGTTGCTCAGCTGATTCTAAATTAAAACTGTTTGTCAGACAAAACACAGGCTCCTGTAAGAAGCTGTCGGCACACTAAAATGACTGACACGATGAACAGACACTGGTTGGTACACTGACAATGTAAACACATGTAATTGGAAAATATTTTATGCTTGGATCAGGATTTCTACAGATGGTTTATAAAAAAGCCAATTTATAATATTTCTTCACAGCCCATTCATGCCACAACTGAATGTAAATTAAAACACTTCATCGTAAAGCATCTTGTTTGTGCAAGATGTTTCTGGTGTGAAAGAGTGAAGATTGACGTTCTGGACTAATAAATATCCACTGCGTTGAGCAATGAAAAGAAAATAATTAGAGGACAGCTTCATAGCTGGATCATAGTTATCCACTGAGGAGTTTCACCTTGCTTAGAAGTTCCATATAATGGGAGTGAATATGAAGTGATTTTGTGCAGTGGAATTCCATGGTTGGAAAATCAGGAACAGGATTAGGCCATTCAGCCCCTCGAGCCTGTTCCGCCATTCAATTAGATCACGGCTGATCTGCACCTCAACTCCATTTACCATTTGCTCCATAACCTTTGATCCCTTTAACTAATAAAAAATTATCGATCTCAGTCCTGAAAGCTCCAATTGACCCCCAGCCCCCACGGCCTTTTGTGGGGGGGGGGGGGCCGAGAGAATTCTAGATTTCCACCACCCTTTGTGTGAAAAAGTGCTTCCTGATTTGTTTTTCTGTTGATATTATTTGACAATGGTCGCGGTAAATTTCTGCACTGTTTGGGTGTATGTTTACTGCTATGCTTTTGTTACTGAAACAAAGTATGCGCAAAACTAGAACTTTGGTGTGAAAACATAACCTGTGGTAATTCTGACAAGTAAGTTGAGAAAGGCGGAACAGAATGAGCCTATGGTTACATGAAAATAGATTTATTTTTCACGTAAGCAGGTTTTAGGTCAATTTGATTGACAACTTTTCTGAAAGCAACTTGTCAAAAGCCAAAAACAAAATATTGTGGATGCTGGAAATCTGAAATAAAAACAGAAAATGCTAGAAATACTCATGTTTTCATCAAAAGCCAATGAGGTACCCTGAGAAAGTTAGCGGCCTCAGCAATATCTACAGCGTGTGTTAAATAGACTTCACCCCAGAGGTTGGATCCATCTCATGGTGTGCATTAACAAAGCTCATTATTTTCATGGATCAAGACCAAGGCTGATTGCTCAGAGCCCCTGCAGGCGCGCAGCCAGTTAGTTAAAGCAGCTTATAATGAGGAAAACAACTATTAACATTTTATTTCCCAAAATAACCCACGTCAAAACCTCTGCCGTACTAATTCTGAAGCAATTTATTTTAATGTCAAAGTTACGGAGGCTGTTTCGTCTTCAGGTATTTCATGAAGAACTTTTTTAACCAAAAAAAATATTCATGCCATGACTTTGAAAATGTAGCTTGGAAATGAAAAAAATATAAATAATAATGATTCTAGATTAAGATCATTTTACAAAGTCCCAAATTTTCACCACAATCCGATAAACCGAGGGTTAAATCTGTTCGATGGGCTTGTGCTGAATTCCGTCCCGTCCTGTTTCTTTCCCTGCAACTCATTACTATTCAGGATAGATGTCAAATGATGTGAATAGTACTGTTGTGTGAGGAGCCATGTCATTGTCTACAGATGCACAGAGGTCTGAGAAATAGGTTGGCAAAGAGTGAGCTTCTTGCAAATTGGATCTTGGCAATGGCGTAAGGTTTTTTTTTGTGCTGTGCCAACGCTTCTTTGAATTGGCCATTCAACCAGCAGGGACTACTCTTGGGCCATTGCCACAAATACTCAGGTGAAGCAATCCAACATAAAAGCTTTTACAAGTCAGTGCCCAAACTGTTCTGACAGGTTTTCATTGCTGTTAAACATTCGCTGCAAATTTTGCCGCTTTCAAAGGGAGCTGAAAATAGTGAGATTGCGCACATATTTAAATAGCCCTTTTTAAATATCATCAAAAACCCAACTGACCTCAGATCGCTAGATCAAAAAATATTGTCGAATGAGAATATTTTTTTATGACTGAATCTCAAGTAAATGGCCTTTTGAAAATTGTCCCCTTCAGTTACTAAATGCAAGCTTGGCATCATGGTGATTGATGGTTTGATCATAAATTGGTTGCATATTTCATCATAGGAACCAAATGCTCTTTGTCCTTTATAAGTAAAAAAAATGACCTACTAATAATAAGATTAAACACCAAGGAGAGATCCTCCAACTAGAATTCCATCCTATCTTCTGTTCTGTTTTTTTGCCAATTTTCCTCCATGCATTGCCTTGAGATGTCCCCATTGTGACCGATTTCAGCAGGAAGGATCGAATGGTGTAAACCATCAACTGTCAATGATATTCCAAGGTACGTTTAAGAAAATGGGATAAGTTGTTCCCTTTTCAAAGCTAGAGGGTACAAGCAGCCAACAGCGTGAAGGCACGTCAAAACGTGACCGTAGTCTAAAAGTCAAGACAGACAGTGAAACAGTGATTCAATCAAGACCCTACAAACGGGAGTCCAACCTCCTACCCTAAAAAGGTTAATGGAATTTAGAAGCATTAACGTAAACATGCCAGTTCCAAAATCATTTCCACAGTTGAACTGGAGAGGATGCAGAGGAGGTTTATTGGAGTGGTACCAAGAATGAGGAACATAAGAACATAAGAAATGGGAGCAGGAGTAGGTCATACGGCCCCTCGAGCCTGCTCCACCATTCAATAAGATCATGGCTGATCTTCCACCTCAACTCCACTTTCCTGCCGGATCCCCATATCCCTTGATTCCCTTAGAGTCCAAAAATCTATTGATCTCAGAACTTGAGTTATGTGGAGAGACTAGAGAAGCTGGGGTTGTTCTCCTTAGAGCAGGGAAGGTTAAGGGGAGATTTAATGGAGGTGTTCCAAATTAGGAAGACTTTTGATAGAGTAGATAGGGAGAAATTGTTTCCAGTGGCAGGAGGGTCGGAAACCAGAGGACACAGATTTAAGAGAATTGGCAAAAGGACCAGGTTGAGATGAGGAGAAATTTTTTTACGCAGCAAGTTGTTATGATCCAAAATGCAATGCTTGAAAGGGTGGTGGAAGCAAATTCAACAGTAACCTTCGAAAGGGAATTGGAAAAGTAAAAAATTGCAGAACTAAGGGGAAAGAGCAAGGAAATGGGACTAATTGGACAGCTCTTTCAAAGAGCCGGCACAGGCACGGTGGGCCGAATGGCCTCCTTCTGTTCTGTATGATTCGATGACAAGGGGGTAGGAAGAGGGTGAATTAACCTACCCAAGACGCAAACGGACATAAAGGGCTCAATTTTGAAACGGTGCCGGGTTGGCAGCGGGTGGGGGGAGGGAGGTGAAGGTTCACGTGGAGTTTTCGGTGGGGGGGGTCCGTGGTGAGAACAGTGGATTTGATTTAAATTCCAATCAATTGATGGGATTAACATCTCCTCCCTTGGACAGTGGTAAGATTACTAAGTGAAATGAACTTGTAACTGTTTCGATTTGTTTTTTTAGTGGGCACAGATCTGAATAGCAAAAAGCTGCCCATAATTTGACATTTGTTGACTCCATATTGATACGGCGTGTCCATTGACACCACTGTATCAGCCAATGAGATGGAGGCGGGGCAGGACTTACTGCCGGCAGGACTTGCAGCCAAACGGTATATTTTACAGCGAAGCAAACAAAGTCTATCTACAGTCTATTTACAAAGAGTCTCCATGAACTGCAACCAACAGAATTCATGTTTGTAAAATCAATCCCAGTCACTTACAGCAGTGCGGTCTCCAGGCATGATTGATGGGGGAATTACCCAATCATCTCCATTCTGGCTGGGAATAGTGGTGTCACTATTTGAAGCCTAAATTCTAACCCCTGCCTCAGTGAATTCACTTGAGGAAAATCCAGGCATGGGAAACATTTGCTCTTATTGGGTTGGTTGGAGTAGGGTCCAATTTACTGCATGTCAACCCAGAAATAGACATATGAGTGACAAGAGAATAGTCAAACAGTATGAATGTTGAACATTGAAGCTATCTCATCTCTATTGTAATTTGATACAATCCTCTTATAAATAATTAAATATAATCATGAAAAATGTAGTAGCATTCAACATTAGATGTAAAACACCAATATAAATAATATATGGTACACATTTCCTTTACACGTTACCCTTAATGTGTCATGATTTTTGAGCAATGCTTTTATGTCACCACTTATAATGGGAAAATCCTATGTCAACATTTGGCTGTCACACTGTAATTGCAGGTTGCACCTCCCCCTGGTTGTGTTGTTGAGCTCTTGCCCACCATTTTCTTTTTTTTGTCCTTCATTGACTCCTCCTGCCTGATTTTCCAATTTATTGAGTCACCCACCCAATGTTTGGGACACCCAATTCTGATTTCAGGCTTCAGCTTACCCACTCCACTCATTCCAGTTCATCTTTGTACTGCCACCTGATTCTTGAGCCTCAGAAAATGCCTACCCATGCCTCCCACTGCCCACCTGGTTTACTCCTTTATGGCCTACCCTCCTCCCCCATGTAGACCCACAAACCCCCCCACAACCTGGTTTACCCCCTTCGCAGCTACCTAATTCCCCCCACCGGCCTGGTCACTTTACTCTTTTGTGACTACCTCGAGTGAATTCATTAAATAATGTGTTGCTGACTTAAAGCTACCCAGCAAATTCATTAAATAGCTGTTGGCAAAAAAATCTGTTAAGAAAGGTTGCTTTTTTTTTTAACCTTGAACAGGAACCAGAATTTGCAAGCAGCTAACAAATCAACAGAAAAACAAGCACCCTCTAATTTGCCTCACAATATGCCTAAGAAAAATTAGTCTCCACTTGACACCAAGATGTCTTAGTTGTAGCGGTTAGACCTTATGGCTTCAAAAACATTGGATAAGTTACCACAGCTTCACCTTAGCAAAAGAATAATATATTATGCTTTTCATAATATAATATTCCTGCCTTCATCAAACAGTGCCTCCTTCTACGACCTCGCCCCTTCCTATCCCTGCAACCTCCTCCAGCCCTGCAATCCTCCGAGATCTCTGGTTTTCCTCCAATTCTGGTCTTTTGAACATCCCCGATTTTCTTCGCTCCACCACTGGTGACTGCACTTTCAGCTGCTTGGGCGCTAAGCTCTGAAATTCCCTCCCCAAACCCATCTCTCCTCCTTTAAGACACTCCTTAAAACCTACCTCTTTGACCAAGCTTTTGGTCACCTGTCCTAATATCTCCTTATGTGGCTCGGTATCAAATTGTGTTTGATAATCGCTCCTCTGAAGCGCCTTGCAATGTTTTATATGTTAAAGGCGCTATATAAATGCAAGTTGTTGTTGTAATAATGTGCCTTCCCTTATAAAACAGTGCATCTTCTGAACTATCACAAGCATCCTCTGGGCAATCCACTACCATTCTATATATTTCACATACAATGTCAAATTACCTTTAGAGCAATTATACTTACTTCATCTTCTGTATGGTTATAGATCGTTCAAAAGAATTCGAGTTCGGACCACTAAAGGCCAGTGACCTACTAAATCAAAAGCAAAATGCTGCGGATGCCGGAAATCTGAAATAAAAACAGGAAATGCTGGAAAAGCTCAGCAAGTCAGGCAGCACCTGCGGAGAAAGAAACAGAGTTAACCTTTCGGGTCGATGACCTTTCGTCAGTTCTGACCTGAAACGCTAACTCTGTTTCATTCTCTGCAGATGCTGGCTGACTTGCTGAGCTGTTCCAGCATGTTCTGTTTTTATTTCAGATACCTACTAAACTGGTTTGTACATCTGTGAATTTGAATTTGGAGCATGATATTCCTATGTGACAACACTACAGCATACAGCATCAACACGGTAGTACAATGGTTATGGTACTGGATTATCAGCCCCATTGGGCCATGAGTTCAAATCCGATCATCACGAGCTGTGAACTTAAGTCCAATAAATCTAGCAGCATCACAAAAAATGACCATGAGAGCTGACAGATTGTCATAAAAACTTAAATTTCCTTCAAGTGACGGGATCTTAGCAGAATGACCTTTCACCTTTGGGTTTGAATCTCATCCAAACTGATACAATGAAAGTCTCTTCTGTCTGCTTACTGTAAAGAATCCACATGAAATGATGTGAGGCAGGGTAACCTAGTTCCTATTGATTGTAGGCCCACACAGTAAAACTGCCTAAACTGATCTGATGTGATGTGTGAAGTGGAAAGAAGATTGCACTGATTAGGAAGAAGATGTGTTTCTGAAACTGTGGTCAAGAGACATCATTAGGCCAGAACAAAAGGGGACTTTACAACACATCTTGCTCATGCTAGACTCAACTATTCCAATGCTCTACTGGCCGGGCCTCCCACCTAGCATCCTCCATAAACTTGAGCTCATCCGAAACACTGCTGCCCGTCTCCTAACTCACACCAAGTCCCACTCACCCATCACCCCTAGTGTTTGCTGACCTACATTGGCTCCCGGTCCGGGAACGCCTCGATTTTAAAATTCTCATCCTTGTTTTCAAATCCCTCCATGGCCTCGCCCCTCCGTATCTTCTGTAACCTCCTTCAGCCCTACAACCCTCCGAGGTCTCTAAGCTCCTCCGATTCTGGCCTCTTGCCCATTCCCGATTTCCTTCGCTCCACCATTGGCGGCCGTGTCTTCAGCTGCCTAGGCCCTAAGCTCTGGAATCCTTTCCCTAAACCTCTCCGCCTCTCCACCTCTCTCTCCTCCTTCTTAAAGCCATTTGATCACCTGTCCTAATATCTCCTTATGTGGCTTGGTGTCAAATTTTGTTTGATAATCGCACCTGTGACGTGCCCTGGGACGTTTTACTATGTTAAAGGCCCTGTATAAATACACGTTGTTGTATATTTGATCCACGAACGTTTGATGTTGACATTGGGCATCAAATTTGAAAAATATTTCATTTTCAGCACTCAGATCCTTCACCTTAATAAATATCCAAAATCCCCCCGTACCCCCACAAAATGAGGTTTTGAGCTGGCTAAAAGTAGACTTGCTACCACAGCATTCAAACTGCCAGTTAAACTATCATTGTCACAGTAAAGAGAAGGCGCAAATTCTACTGTGATCTTATTACTCTAAAGTAATAAGATTGAAGAGCGATAATAAACTGCATTTGTATAGACCGGAGAATTAAAAGTAGCAGGTTGATTAAAGGATTTGACCTGTAGTTTTGTCTTTTAGTTGATCTGCCTATCCTCAGGTCTCTGCTATAATGCAGACCATCATCCATTATTACTTAATCATTTCTGTGAGGCATCTATAAAGTTATTTGCTCGGAAGATATCTGGATAAACACATTCCAGAATGCTCAATCTAATGCGTATCAACAAAGTTCTTTCTAGTCAGCCAAAGGTTATAGTACCACATGCATTGCATTTTTTCTCTTTTAGAATATTCAAAGATTTATATTTAAGTAACGAACAAACTTATATTTCGAAAGCGCCTTTCATGACCTCAAGATGTCCCAAAGCGCTTTACAGCCAATAAAGTACTTTTGAAGTGTAGTCACTGTTGTAATGTAGGAAACGTGGCAGCCAATTTGCGCACAGCAAGGTCCCACAAAGAGCTATGAATTAAATGTCGAGATTATCTGTTGTTTTAGGTGTTGGTTGAGGGATAAATGATTGGCCAGGACACCGGGAGAACTCCCCTGCTCTTCATTGAATAGCGCTATGGAATCCTTAATGCCCACCTGAGAGGGCAGACGGTGCCTACAATTTAACATCTCATCTGAAAGACGGCACCTCTGGCAGTGCAGCATTCCCTCAGTACCGCACTGGGTGTGTCAGCCTAGATTTTGTGCTCAAGTCACTGGAGTGGGTGTTGAACCCACAACCTTCTGACTCAGAGGTAAGAGCGCTACCCACTGAGCCATGCCTGACACGAGTCGTGGAACTTTGGGCACAAACCCAGTGGCAAACGCGAACTGCTATACCAAAACTGATGGGCAAGAGGACCACGCAAAACTGGTCCTCCCACGTCATCAGGATGCGACTGGCATGCTGGGGAACCCAGTCGCGCTTCAAGGTGAAGTGTGCTGGTCGCAAAGAGGTTGAAGATCGGCTGGAGGGGAGGTTGGCACCGGAACGACAGTGAGTCCAGGAGGGAATGGGGTGGACGGTGGTCGGCAGCAGCCTGTAGTTTTAATATGGAGCCTGAAGGAGAACGCCTGGCTCCACATTCAGGTAAGTAAAAAAAAACTGTTTACTTACCTTTTTTGGAGACAGCCCCCAGCGGTCCTTTAAAGACCGTTGGTTTGCCTGCTCCGTGCCTGAGAAAACTGACTGCGGCGACCAATTTCGGGAATGGGCCTGAAATAGGGGGTAGACCTCCGATCTGCACAGGCAATGGGGCCCAACACCTGTTTCCGACAGGTGCCTTGGATGACTATTTGGGGCCGTAACCAATATGGCGTGCGGCGTGTACCCGGCGTGGAATGAACTCGCGCACGACGCACGCCATATTGGACCCTTTGGCGCCCATTGTCGCCTGAGAAACAGTCGCTGCACGATCCAATTTCTAGGCCTATATGTTTGCACTCTAGATTGCTAAGCATTCAAGTGCCCAAAGGATTAGATATAACAAAACCGCTTCAAGCAACTGTTTCCCTGAAAGCTGAAGCTAGTATTTCAGCTGCAAATGATGCGTAAGACTTTTAACTATAATTAATCACCATGAGAGATGTCACAAGATGTAAAAAAAGAGTCACATTTTCAGAGATTCCCTCCAAGGAGAAGCAAAGCAATAGAAAGAGGGAAGCAATGGGAGTGAGGAGTAAGTGATTAGAATTGTTGAGCAACCATCAGCAAAATATTCCCCAATCTACACAAGAGAAAGTGCACGAAGAAAAATATGAAAATAGTTGAACCATTTTTCTATGTATGTGCAGGGAAAATGTACAGGAGCGAAACAGGGGACCTATGGAAAGAAGCTGACCAGGATGCAGGAGTACTTGCTTTTTGTGCGTGCCTGCCAATCAGTAGCAGCATTAAATGGGGTGGAAATGAGATTGTGCTGCCGTCTTTGAGAGGGAGAATCTTGATGTGCAAAATAATGAAACATGGGACATGTAAGTGCACAGCGAAGGCATTCGTCAGAGGCTACATTTGTGAGAATGCATATGAGAGGTGATGCTAATCATGGAGCGAGAAAGCTTTTGTGAGCGTAAGATAATATAAAACAGTAACTAGACTCACTGCCAAGCTCCTGGGTGAGCTTACATATTCAGGGACAAAAGGTAGCTACAAATAAAGAACTTGCATTTATATAGTGCCTTTCATGACCTCAGGGTATTCTAAACCGTTTTACAACCAATGAAGTACTTTTGAAGTCTGGTCATTGTTGTAATGTGGGAAACGCAGCAGCCAATTTGCACACAGCAAGGTCCCACAAACAGCAAGGTGATAATGACCAGATAATCTGTTTTACTGATGTTGGTTGAGGGATAAACATTGGTCACAACACTTCCCTTCGAATAGTGCCGTGGCATCCTTTATATCCACCCGAGAGGGCAGACTGGGCCTCAGTTTAACATCTCTTTCGTAAGGCAGCACCTCCGACAGAGCAAAGCTCCCTCAGTACTGCACTGGGAATGTCAGACTAGACCAAAACTTTGGTTTTGAAAAATAACTTTTCTTCCTTGGCTTTTTCACAAGTTCTACGTGAGGTGAAATGGGTAAATTGAAAAGAATATCTTAAGCATTATTAACTGTCAGTTAAATAGAGTACTTTAGACAACTCTAGATTCAGCAACTGTCCCTCTGGATTGGAAAATTGCACATGTCACTCCGCTTTTTAAGAAAGGAGAGCGAGGGAAACCAGGGAATTATAGACCAGTTAGCTTAACATCTGTTGTGGGGAAAATGCTGGAGTCTATAATTAAGGATAGGGTGACTGAACATCTCGAGAATTTTCAGTTAATCAGAGAGAGCCAGCATGGATTTGTGAAAGGTAGGTCGTGCCTGACAAACCTGATTGAATTTTTTGAAGAGGTGACTAAAGTAGTGGATAGGGGAATGTCAATGGATGTTATTTATATGGACTTCCAGAAGGCATTTGATAAAGTCCCACATGAGAGACTGTTAGCTAAGATAGAAGCCCAAGGAATCGAGAGAAAAGTACAGACTTGGTTAGGAAATTGGCTGAGCGAAAGGTGACAGAGAGTAGGGATAATGGGAAGGTACTCACATTGGCAGGATGTGACTAGTGGAGTCCCGCAGGGATCTGTCTTGGGGCCTCAATTATTCACAATATTTATTAACGACTTAGATGAAGGCATAGAAAGTCTCATATCTCAGTTTGCCGATGACACAAAGATTGGTGGCATTGTAAGCAGTGTAGATGAAAACATAAAATTACAAAGCGATATTAATAGATTAGGTGAATGGGCAAAACTGTGGCAAATGGAATTCAATGTAGACAAATCCACATTGGATCAAAAAAGGATAGAACAGGGTACTTTCTAAATGGTAAAAAGTTAAAAACAGTGGATGTCCAAAGGGACTTAGGGGTCAGGTGCATAGATCATTGAAGTGTCAGAAAATAATTAATAAGGCTAATAGAATACTGGCCTTTATATCTAGAGGACTAGAGTATAAGGGGGCAGAAGTTATGCTGCAGCTATACAAAACCCTGGTTAGACCGCACCTGGAGTACTGAGAGCAGTTCTGGGCCTTGGAGGGGGTGCAGCGTAGGTTTACTAGAATGATACCCGGACTTCAAGGGTTAAGTTACGAGGAGAGATTACACAAATTGGGGTTGTGTTCTCTGGAGTTTCGAAGGTTAAGGGGTGATCTGATCGAAGTTTATAAGATATTAAGGGGAACAGATAGGGTGGATAGAGAGAAACTATTTCCACTGGTTGGGGATTTTAGGAGTAGGGGGCACAGTCTAAAAATTAGAGCCAGACCTTTCAGGAGCGAGATTAGAAAACATTTCTACACACAAAGGGTGGTAGAAGTTTGGAACTCTCTTCCGCAAATGGCAATTGATGCTAGCTCAATTGCTAAATTTAAATGTGAGATAGATAGCTTTTTGGCAATCAAAGGTATTAAGGGATAGGGGCCAAAGGCGGGTATATGGAGCTAGATCACAGATCAGCCATGATCTTATCAAATAGCGGAGCAGGCACGAGGGGCTGAATGGCCTACTCCTGTACCTATGATCCTATGTTCCTAGCTCTAATGGTGTCAGCCTCGGCTCAGTGGTAGCACTTTGCTTCTGAGTCAGAAGGTCGTGGGTTCAAGTCCCACTCCAGAGACTTGAGCACAAAATCTAGGCTGGCACTCCAGTGCAGTACTGAGGGAGTGCTACATTATCAGAGGTGCCGTCTTTCGAATGAGACAATAAAGCAAGGCCCCGTCTGCCCTCTCAGGTGTATCTAAAAGATCCCACGACACTATTTCGAAGAAGAGCAGGGGAGGTCTCCCGGCGTCCCGGCCAATATTTATCCTTCAACCAACACCTAAAACAGGTTATCTGTGCAAGTGTTAAACTATAGAGCTTTGACAGAAGGAATACTGCATGCCACAGTTTGAGATTAAGGGAGCTCTCTGAAACAGATTACCTAGTCATTTATCTCAGTGCATGTTTGTGGGACCTTGCTGTGCGCAAATTAGCTGCCACGTTTCCTACATCACAACAGTGACTACACTTCAAAAAGTACTTTATTGCCTGTAAAGCGCTTTGGGACATCCTGAGGTCATGAAAGGCACTGCATAAATGCAAGTTCTTTCTTTTTCTTTTAGCTCCAGTTGATGCTATGACAGGTTGACCCTTAAAAGGAGTTTTTGTAAATTGGGAATTTTGAAACGGTACCTTTGTTCATATCTATTTCCATTGAAACCTTCACCCTTCCCATTGGATTAATGATGAATGAAAGTATATCTGGACTCTTTAACACTGGCCCGTTTTTGATGAGGACATCTGGGAAAATTGGGTTAAAGACTTCATACCGAGCAGGCAGGAGGTCCTGGATAATCAGAAAGGCATGAAAGGCTATCACTGATCTGAAGTAATTGTATGGTTTGTATCCACAGCAGGATTGATAGCCAATTTCTGGTAAATGCTGATCATCACTAAGAGGCAATTTAGTAATTACACGATATAGCAAGAGAATGTCTCTCTCTGAAAAGTGTTCACAATTAATGAGTATGGTTTATAATGAGTTCCAAAATCTCTTTTTGGAAATAAAAACAATGAATATATCAATAAAATGTAGGGCCTAAGGTGCGTTTGTCAAACTTCCTATGTCACGCTACAGCTTCACAGGCAATTGATTGTATTGCTGAAATGGTCCACAGATTTTATAAAGGAGCAACAAATCACAGCTAAACAGGTATGGAACATATCAATCAGTAAGTAGCAAGCGCGAATGCATGCTAATCGTTGCGTGGTCCAAAAATTAGGAATCAACAATGGGCAGTCAGCAAAAGCTACCGATAAAAAATTGTAGACGAGGCATGTATTCCCTCAAATATAGAAGATTAAGGGGTGATCTAATGGAGGTGTATAAGATGATTAAAGGAGTTGATAGTGTAGATAGAGAGAAACTATTTCCTCTGGTGGAGGAGTCAAGAACAAGGGGGCATAACCTTAAAAGGAGAGCTGGGTTGTTCAGGGGTGACGTCAGGAAGCACTTCTTCACACAAAGGGGAGTGGAAATCTGGAACTTTCTCCCCCAAAAAGCTGTTGAGGCTGGGGGTCAATTGAAAATTTCAAAACTGAGATTGATAGATTTTTGTTAGGTAAGGATATTAAGGAATATGGAACCAAGGTGGGTAGATGGAGTTAAGATACATGATCTAATTGAATGGTGGTACAGGCTCGAGGGGCTGAATGGCCTATGCTTGTTTCTACGTTCCTGTGCTCCTATGTTCCTGAAAAGGCAAACCAATCAAACCACTCAATATATTTTTTGAAAATCCTTTCAGCCGCCATCTTGAATTCTCACTGGCTGGAAACACAGAACTGAAAATAAGATTTGTAACATGATAAAAATTTAAAGAAAAATAGATAATCTACAGAAAACTGAGTAACCTCGTCAATATGGTAGCATTTTCTCTGTATTTAAAATGTGTCAGACGTCTGTGCCTGACTGAGATGCCTCGGGTTTGAATATTTGATCTTTCCAAAGCTATCACTGTGTCGATTACATCTATTCGACAGCATAGAAACAGGCCATTCCGCCTATGCTACATCCCGATATCCCGACCATCCTCCTCCTCCCGATATCGCCAACATCACGGAAGCCAGTCTTCAGCCAATTCGATTCACTCCACGTGATATCAAGAAACGGCTGAGTGCACTGGATACAGCAAAGGCTATGGGCCCCGACAACATCCCGGCTGTAGTGCTGAAAACTTGTGCTCCAGAACTAGCTGCGCCTCTAGCCAAACTGTTCCAGTACGGCTACAACCCGGCAACGTGGAAAATTCCCCAGGTATGTCCTGTCCACAAAAAACAGGACAAATCCAATCCGGCCAATTACCGCCCCATCAGTCTAGTCTCAATCATCAGCAAAGTGATGGAAGGTGTCGTCGACAGTGCTATCAAGCAGCACTTACTCACCAATAACCTGCTCACCGATGCTCAGTTTGGGTTCTGCCAGGACCACTCGGCTCCAGACCTCATTACAGCCTTGGTCCAAACATGGACAAAAGAGCTGAATTCCAGAGGTGAGGTGAGAGTGACTGCCCTTGACATCAAGGCAGCATTTGACCGAGTGTGGCACCAAGGAGCGCTAGTAAAATTGAAGTCAATGGGAATCAGGGGGAAAACTCTCCAGTGGCTGGAGTCATACTTAGCACAAAGGAAGATAGTAGCGGTTGTGGGAGGTCAATCATCTCAGCCCCAGGACATTGCTGCAGGAGTTCCTCAGGGCAGTGTCCTAGGCCCAACCATCTTCAGCTGCTTCATGAATGACCTTCCCTCCATCATAAGGTCAGAAATGGGGATGTTGGCTGATGATTGCACAGTGTTCAGTTCCATTCGCAACCCCTCAGATAATGGAGCAGTCCGTGCCTGCATGCAGCAAGACCTGGACAACATCCAGGCTTGGGCTCATAAGTGGCAAGTAACATTTGCGCCAGACAATTGCCAGGTAATGACCATCTCCAACAAGAGAGAGTCTAACCACCTCCCCTTGACATTCAATGGCATTACCATCACCGAATCCCCCACCATCAACATCCTGGGGACCACCATTGACCAGAAACTTAACTACTGTGGCTACAAGAGCAGGTCAGAGGCTGGGTATTCTGCAGTGAGTGACTCACCTCCTGACTTCCCAAAGTCTTTCCACCATCTACAAGGCACAAGTCAGTAGTGTGATGCAATACTCTCCACTTGCTTGGATGAGTGCAGCTCCAACAACACTCAAGAAGCTCGACACCATCCAGGACAAAGCAGCCCGCTTGATTGGCACCCCATCCACCATCCTAAACATTCACTCCCTTCACCACTGGTGCACTGTGGCTGCAGTGTGTACCTCCCAAACCCATGACCTCTACCACCTAGAAGGACAAGAGCAGCAGGCACATGGGAACAACACCACCTGCACATTCTCCTCCAAGTCACACACCATTCCGACTTGGAAATATATCGCCGTTCCTTCATCGTCGCTGGGTCAAAATCCTGGAACTCCCTTCCTAACAGCACTGTGGGAGAACCGTCACCACACGGACTGCAGCGGTTCAAGAAGGCGGCTCACCACCACCTTCTCAAGGGGCAATTAGGGATGGGCAATAAATGCTGGCCTCGCCGGCGACGCCCACATCCCATGAACGAATAAAAAATAATTGGTCTCGGACGGAATTTATGCTCCACATGAGTCTCCTCCCACCCCAAAATTTGGTAGAGGTGTAAAGCTGGCCAGTATTGGATTGGCTGCCTATTATATACCCTGCCTGATTTTCTGAACTTCAGTGGAAAGGAGAATCGGGAGGGCTGTATAACAAAGAGCTGTTCTGCTACCTTCGGTTTTGCACCCTCACTGAAGTTAAATTTCACCCCCCACCCCCACAGAGCAAAGGCCAAGAGAGGGAAAGGCACACAAAAGGGATATTTTAAGTATGTTAAAGGTGCTATATCAATGTAAGGTGGCTCAGGTACAGTTGTCAATCGCATCCTTATCGCAGATTGCAGCTGAGTTAGATAGCAGTGCTTTTTCCTGTTGATTGGATGGCATTTTTTGTCGGAGAGAAAGCTTACAGTCTTGCACTAAGACTGAAAAAAGCAACACTGTGGGTAACCCAAGAGTAAATTCTCCCCCATTTTGCCCACGAATAACATCAGCAGCAATTTCTAGACCTAAATGACATGATTATTCTAAAATGATAAATAATGTAAAAAGTTGCAGTGCTTATCCCAGGGGCGTAGCCATGGGTGGGTCTGCGATGACCACGCCCACCCATGGATACCCCACTAGAATAAGGACCTAATTAGCACCCATGCCCACCCATTTTACCATGCCCCTAAAATAAGGACAGAATTAACGACCAGGCCCACCCAAATCTGCGTGATCGTCAAGTTTAAGCAAATTTATTATCAGGCTTTTTTTTTTGAGCCGTGCACCCTGAAGGAGACAGCTCAGGTATCAGACAAATAGGTTAATTTCCAAATTTGTAGCAGACTTTGTCCGATCAAAGGCAATGTCATTGGGACACAATGTTTGAGTGGGATATTCTTCTTACTCAACCAACTATGTGCGAGCAGCGTTTGATTGTCAGACTGTGAGGCACAAAAGTGTAGGAAGTTGCAATTATTTCCAAATTCCACCTTTATTTTAAATGTACATAGTGTAAGCAAACTCACAATCCAACTGGTGATGCTGCTTGCTTTGCTTCTCCAACCAGATGATCTGGTCATTA
This sequence comes from Heptranchias perlo, assembly GCF_035084215.1. Taxonomy (NCBI): domain Eukaryota; kingdom Metazoa; phylum Chordata; class Chondrichthyes; order Hexanchiformes; family Hexanchidae; genus Heptranchias; species Heptranchias perlo. Next base: position 59,363,096 of record NC_090339.1, on the reverse strand, counting down.
TCGCATTGCTGTTTGTGGGAGCTTACTGTGCGTAAATTGGTTGCTGCATTTCCTACGTTATAACAGTGACTACACGTCAAAAAAAAAGTACTTCATTGGCTGTAAAGCACTTTGGGATGTCCTGAGGTCATGAAAGAAGCTATAAAAATGCAAGTTCTTTTCTCTTTTACATTTACTACAAAGTTATGTAGAATCTATTTTGTTGTCCACTTAAAACATATTAAATGGATGTACAGGGGGCCATGTTTAAAGTATTCAGGTTTCTAATTGTTTTAAATCATTCTCAATATATATGATTTGCTGTGACATTAGACCTTTGGTTACTGCCCGTCCACTGTAAGTTGGGGACCGCCCAAATTTCCATTCCTAGCAACGTCACTGACCTATTCCGTGTATGGTGCCCAGATTGGAAATTTAGGGCGCTAAATTGGCCGTGTAGCGCCCGTTGTTTCGGTGCTACACGGCCTCTCCAACATCTAAGATGGCATCTTGGCTGCGCACGCACGTTTTTAGCGCGACCTGTGCCAGGCGCCATCTTGGTATAGGAGTTAGGGCGTGCGCAAATACCGAATGCCAGCAGCGTGTAAAGTAGGGAGAAAATGGATGCAATCAGTGTGTAACGTTGATTTAAAGTGATAGACACCATTTTGGGACTTAACACTCAACTCAACGCACAGTCTTAACCCCTACCATCTGAACGTGTCTTAGAGTGCCTGGAGGACCCTCCACCGGCACTATTTAAAGGGACCGTGCAGGATTTAAAGTTAGTGGCTGGATTATTATTTCTGGCAGCCGAGACATTTGTAACAGTTTTTGGAGGTTTCCTATACTTGAATACTAGGACTAGGGGACATAACATTTAGAGCCAGGTCGTGCAGGAGTGAAGTTAGGAAATGCTTCTACACGCAAAGGGTGGGAGAAGTTTGGAACGCTCTTCTGCAAATGGCAGTTGATGCTAGCTGAAATGTGAATTCTAAATTTGAGATTGATAGATTTCTGTGAACCAAGGGTATTATGGGATATGGGGCTAAGGCAGGTATATGGAGTTAGGTCACAGGTCCACCATGATCTAATTGAATGGCGGAACAGGCTTGAGGGGCTAAATGACACTGCCACTTGCTGCCTCCTGATATGCGCCCCTTCTCTTGAAAGAAAGCGGGACGTGTGTCTGGGTGTAGTGCCTGTCATGGAAGAATAGCTGCCAGTGTGTGTGGCCTGTGAGTTGTGGGTGGGCAGCTTGCAACAGTCGTAATGTGTAAGGGTGAGAGGAAGCAACTGAATGGAAGAGTTGAGTACTGATGGAAAGAGTTTTTTGTTATGTGGGCGATGGGGGGTGTAGTGTGTGGTGCAGTGGATACGGCTAGTGGTGCAGTTGGTAGGAGATGCCACTTGACAGTTGACCTCACTCACCTTGACCACTCATGTCTAAGCATTGAACTTCTTCCTGCACTGCATCCATGTTCATGATGCTGTGCGCCCGGCATTGACTTCGTCCCCCGCTGCCTCCCACTGCCTTTTGGGTATATGTCTGGAGGGCCTCTTGCCCTGCCCCCCACCCCTTGCGAATATAGGATGTCCCTCCTTCTGTCCACCTCTTGCACCAAGGCCTCGATTGCAATCAGCAGAGAACCTTGGTGCACGGACTCTCGCAGGGCTATTATAAACTCAGATTGGCAGATTGGTGAGGTCTGGCATGCAGATTGGAAGATGTGGGATTTAGTAGTGCACAACCTTAATTCAATGTTTTAAGATAACTCATCAGTTTGTAAACATAGGGACAGGAGCTACATCTGTGTTTTGCATGTGTGATGTCTTTAAGAGATTTTTAAGAGACAGCCTGCCTTTAAGAGATTGGGGCTCCCCCTGCTGATGGAAGGTGCGAATAGCATTGAATCCTCGTGTCAATGCTGATTCGGAACATTGCTTGAACGTAAGTCCTCAGGCCTCACGAAAGTCTCGTCCTGCCTGCGCAGGGGCCATTGGGTGCGGGGTAATAACAGATCGTGCAACCCCTGCCCAATAGTAGGCCCTATCCAATTACTTTCTCCCCCCCTCAGACTTCTCCAAAGCATTGCCTTCGATATCGTGTTCAAAATTATGAGGGGTTTTGATAGCGTAAATAGAAAGAAACTGAACATGAACAGATGAGGGACTTTGTTTATGTGGATAGGCTGGAGAAGCTGCGTTTGTTCTCCTTAGAGCAGAAAAGGTTAAGGGGAGATTTAATAGAGGTGTTCAAAATCATGAGGGGTTTTGATAGATTAAATAAAGAGAAACTGTTTCCAAAGGCAGAAGGGTCCATAACCAGAGGACACAGGCTTAAGATAATTGGCAAAAGAACCAGAGGGGAGACGAGGAGAATTTTTTTTAATGCAGCGAGTTGTTTTGATCTGGAACGCACTGCCTGAAAGGGCTGTGGAAGCAGATTCAATGATAACTTTCAAAAGGGAATTGGATAAATATTGAAAAGGAAAAATTTGCAGGGCTATGGGGAAAGAGCAGGGGGGGGGAGTGGGACTAATTGGACAGCTCTTTCAACGATGGGCTGAATGGCCTCCCTCTATGCCGTATGATTCTATAGACACCAGTAGCCAAGCATATTAGAAGTCCACAATTTCTTTGAAAAGCTCCGTGCACTGCTCCTGTTCACTAAAAGCAAAGTCAATGAAATGCCTCCATTAGCTACAAGGTGTGCAAGGCTATAGTGCTTTCAGGTGGAGCGGAGAGACTGTTCTGCTGATGCTGCTAAAAGGCTGCAATCAGAATCACACAGTTCAAGGGATTCCATTCAGGCTGGGCTGTAATCTGTGAGAAACTTTATTCACAAATGAAACCTGCAAGGCAGAAGAATGCAGCTGTCCTCATTCTGTTCAGAGGTTGTGGGCAAGTGCCTTGCTGCATTGATATGACTCCAGCACCTGTGGCACTCACAACAGAATTATGCAGTAGCGCCAATCACAGCTCCTGCTGGATAGGTTGCTTTGTGCTTGTAAGGAACTGGACGCATCCCTTAGGCAAGAAAGAAAGAAAGATCCTGCATTTATATAATGCACAGCAAGGTCCCACAAACAGCAATGTGATAAGGACCTGATAATCTACTTTTAGTGATGTTGGTTGAGGGATAAATATTGGCCCAGGACACCGGGGAGAATTTTCCTGCTCTTCTTTGAAATTGTGCCATGGGATCTTTTACGTCCATCTGAGAGGGCAGATGGGGCCTCAGTTTAACGTCTCATCCAAAAGACGATGCCTCCAATAGTGCAGCTCTCCTTCAAGTCTCTGGAGTGTGACTTGAGCCCACAGCCTTCTGACTCAGAGGCCAGAGTGCTACCAACTGAGCCACGGCTGACACTTAAACATGTTAACACTTTTAACACAGCTAACTGGTAAGCAAGCTACCCAAGGGTGGTAAGTCTAGGATGGCATATACAGCAAAGAACCCCACCAATTCAAGCTTAAATTGTTTGCTATTAAACATATACAGAAGGAAGTTTTTCTCGCTCTGTTGAGATGGCCGAAATACCGTACTGTGGTACAATGCATTCAAATGGACAACATCTGGAGTGCCAAGCTTTCTTCAGTGAAAAGTGCTTTGTCTTGTATCGATAAAGCAATTTCATTGTCAGTATCTTTGCAAACAACAAGAAATCTTCCAGTCATCCAGCACAGACTGACCCCAAGGATAGTCACTATCAAAAGCAAGAAAACATAACTTATGATAGCAGAGATCTGGGGCTCGATTTTAGCACCCGCTAGTGGGAATCCCGCAGGCAATTAAAGCCAGCGGGATGCCACTTGACAATATTTAGTTTGGTATGTCAGGTCATTAACTGACCTGATTAAAGGACTATGTGTGATTTTTGATCAACATGGGACTGTTTCCCACACTGGGGGAAACACTCCCAGCTCGAATGGACGTGTTGCAGCTGTCAGCCTGTGGCAGCTGCAAAGGTCCATTTGACAGGTGGGGGGGGGGGGGTGGGGAGACCCTCACCCATTGCAGGAGGCCACTCTGTCACTTGGGACAAAGTTTGGCCTCCACCACCTGACAATCCTGACAATCAAAGTCACCAACCTGCACACTTACCCCGGGGTCCGGAGACATGTACCTACCTTGCGGACCCCCTCAGATGTACATCTTGCGGATGGGGGCCGCCGTAGCTGCAGTCATGACCTCCTCGGAGGGCGAACAGTATCACCAGCCTCACCAGCCTCGCCATCCACCTCTGACACGTGGAGCTCCACAACAGAGTGCTGTGACACATCCACCTGTACAGCAGGAGGGAGGGCTACCACAGAGAGAGATGCGTCGCGGAGGGCACTACCCTCGCCACACGTTCCACAGACCGAGGCTCAGCCTCCTGGACCTCTCTGAGCAGCAGTGCACACGGAGGCTCAGAATCACTCGACATGTAGCCGTGGACATCTGCAGCCTCTTTCATGCCGAGCTGCTCCTGGCTGGCCCGTGCACCATCTTCCTACCTGTCGCTGTCAAAGTCACCACTGCCCTCCCGAACTTCTCCTCCACAGCCTTCCAGGGTGCCACCGGGGACATCGCCGATGTCTCTCAGTCGTCTGCGCAGAAGAGCCCTGCAAATACACCTACACCCACTCTGCAGTGACACAATGGGTGGCATCAGTGGTGGGTCCTCATAGTGATACCCAGGAGCGGGCATTATTGCACAAACCGGACAGGATTCGCGAAGACATGGCAGTAGTGGTGCCAATATAATGTGTGATGTGAGTTGTTCTGAAATTCAATATAAGTAACAACCATGACAAACCCTCAAACACCCTTGTGCATCCCCTTCATGCTCACGACACCTACCGCACATATGTGATGCATGCCCTGTGGCTGCAGCACAGGTAGTGGCAGGTTGAGTGAGGCTGGCCGTGAGAGAGATGTACGAGAGGGTGAGTATGGGATAGAGCCATGAGATTGTATGAGGATTGGGTTGCGTGGTAGTGGCGGGGTGAGTAGGTGCAGGTAAGATGAGGATGGGGTTTGAGTGGGTATGAGGGGTGATATGACAGAGTAGTGTTGGCAGTGCTGAAGGAGGTGTGGGGTGGGGGCAGTGATGTGGCAGACGGAGTGTAGGGGAAAGACTACGTGTACTCACTTTGGCTGACCTACTGAGGTCATTGGACCGCCTCCTGCACTGTATGCAGATGGGCGATATGTTGGTGGCGCAGGTGACCTCCTCTGCCACCTCGAGCCAGGCCTTCCTGGTGGCGGAGGCAGGCCACTTCCTCCCGCCGCCGGGTGTAAGATCGCTGTCCTCCCCCTCCTCCTCACCCCATGTATTGATACCTGGGGTGAGGCATCATTAAACTGGGAGCAGCCTTTCCCCTGGGCTGCTCCATGCAGTCATCTTTGCTATTGGTTGCAGCATCTGTCAGTGGAGGACTGCCCCTTTAAATAGAGCGCCTCCAGCTGACAGATCTTACTGCGCATGCGCAGCCCGCCCGACGCGCAGATCAGCAGCGGGGAACCCGGAGGAGCAGGTAAGTGAATCCAATTAGTGGGTTGCCTGCTACGATCGCGCGGGAAACCCACTAATTTCACCGGGCGCGTTACCCACGCGCCCGCTTGCCCATCCGCCGAGAACCCGCATCCCTGCTAAAATCGGGCCCCTGGTCTCTTTTTTTATTGCTGCCTTGCAGGATATCCCAAGAATCCTGTCACCAGGCCTGGTTGACATAAAGCAGTAACAAAAATTCAATTTTTGTGTCAATGTAGTAGGCCATTAAGCCACTCGATCCATTCTACTAGTTTGTGGCTAATCTGTACCTCAAATCCATTTATCTGCCTTGTTACCCTAATGTAATGAAAATCTGTCGATCTCAGTCTTGATCATTTCAATTGACCCCCAGCATCCACAGCCTTTTGGGGGAGAGAGTTCCAGATTTCCATCGACCCTTGTTGTGAAAAATTGCTTCCTGATTTCACTCCTAAATGGCCCAGATAATTCCCCTTTGTTGTGGATTCCCCCACCAGAAGAAAGTTTCTCTGCATCTACCCTGTCGAATCCCTCTATCTTTTTGAAGACCTCGATCAGATCACCCCTCAATCTTCTACATTCAAGGGACTACAAACCAAGTTTATGCAACCTGGCCTCATAATTTAACCCTTTAAGCCCCGGTATCATTGTGGTGAATCTGCGCTATGCTTGGACAAGTTGCTTTTTTAATTTTACGAATATATTCAAAATATAAGAAAATTGGCAAAAGAACCAGAGGGGAGATGAGGAGAAATTTGTTTATGCAGTGAGTTGTTATGATCTGGAATGCACTGCCTGAAAGGGCGGTGGAAGCAGATTCAATAATAACTTTCAAAAGGGAATTGGATAAATACTTGAAAAGGAAAAATTTGCAGGGCTATGGTGAAAAAGCAGGGGAGTAGGACTAATTGGATAGCTCTTTCAAATGGCCGGCACAGGCATAATGGGCCGAATGGCCTCCTTCTGTGCTGTATGATTCTATGACTCTATGATTCTATGATATCTAGGGCAGTAGATATACTGCACTCAATGCAAAATTAAACTGGTCTCCAAGGGACAACCTGCTAGAGCAGATCTCACAGCTCACAGTTTTAACATGCTCAGTCATGCCCCAAGTTATACTGACACTTTTGCATTGATGTGCACCCCAGAACCACTTTGCATCAAGGTGAAAGTGACAGCGTAATCTAACAACCAATCATTCCAGTGGTCTCTCACAGCGAGATTGTCAATTAGTACCCAATTCTGTGGGTCGACACCCTTGATTGGCTTGAAAAGGACTGTTCAAACACATTTCACTTTGGACTATTAGCGCTATCAAAGAGAGAAGGCTTTCATTCTATCACACCGGGATAGACTAAAACCAGGTTCCAGAGGAGGACATATAATATTCTAAACCATGCCTCACCCACTCCCCACAGGGGCAGTTTTAACCTAATCCACTTGTCGGGAAACTGATGGGATCAGGTGCAATGCTGGTTTTACATTCCGCCCGATTTTACTCTCCATTGTGGAGTGTGATATTGGGCAAGGTGTAAAACCAGCATTCCACCCGATCCCGTGGGTTTCCCGTCCAATGAGTTCGGTTAAAACTCCCTCTCCCCACGTGATTCTCTTCAAACAACTTGTAAGGGAAAGTGTACACATTACTGATATATTACACAGTGTCATCAACTCCGGATAAACTAATAAGCTCATAACTGAAAATGGGCCAACCGAATGCACCGAAACACTTGCTTATTTACAACTATGTACAATCCTTGATTTCAGTCATAAATGAAGAACCAAAACTCAAGAATGAAATATTCTCTCAGGATTCATTCACACTGCAGGTTTAGTGTCAACATCAAGAGGTTTCAGCTTCGCACCAGATGTAAAACTTGTGCCAATCAATCAGATGTTAAGGCCCGAACTAATTCCAAAGCAAAGCAGAAAGAGACTCGCTCCTCCAGGGGGTCTTATTTCCCTTCGCTGTGGTGTCAGATATCTGAACAATGATTGAACGGCGTTAGACTTGCACTTTCTCATAAATGTTTCTTGATTTTTTTTTCACTGCAAGTTCCTCCCGTGGGGCCCTCAATCCAGCACGGCACCCTCTACAGGGCATCAGGGATCTGTGTGAACAGGGCAAGCAACTATCTATCCCCACAACTAATCAGATTAAAGCATCTGATGAGCAGCAAAGATTCAGAACCAGGAAATGTGAGTTAGAATAGCGAATTCAATGTCAAATCAGGTACAGTAAGCGAAATAAAGAGAGGGTTAGAAATATTGAATTAAGAGACAGAGTAAAAGAGACAAAAAGAAAAAGAACAAATAAAAAAAATTTTTTTTTTTAAATGTCGTACAACTAAAATCTGAAGGAATGAGACTCCACACTTGTAATTTTCAGTGGCAGAGAGGTTGTTTAGCAGTCATTAAGACTTACCACGCTGTTAAAAGTGTGCTTAGACTTGACATGACTTGAGGTGCCTTTTTTTGGCGCCATTACTTCATATCCACCAGGTCAGTGCGGGAACTTCACACCGTTCCATTCATTTGAACGGAGAGCCAGCCGGCGAGATGTCATTCCCGCGGAGTTTACGGAGGAGCAGGGCATCTGGCAGAGCAACTTCCGGATTTTCGCATTTAACTGCACATGTTCGCATTTAACTGCACATGTCTGCACAGAAATAACGATGAACGCCGTTAGCCTTGCCATTATTTAAAGAGGAAAATCTGGCCCATGGAATCCGATTCTGGATTCAGGCTGCATTTCTACAATAACCCCACAGTCAGCGCCCACCATACACTGCAGCAATAGTGTAATTGCAGCCTAACCATTTGTTGTAATGTTCAGTCAAATGCCATATACTAAGTACTGTCGTTAGTCCATTGTCAAATCCCACACATGCCGACTGGTGTAAAGTGTGTTTTTATAAAGAGCTTCCTGTTTTAGTTCAATTTGAATTGTTGAATCAATGATTAAATGAGCTGCGGTACAATGATTTGCAAATTGCCCAATTTTATCTGCATTTTATAGAAACCTTATTTGAAACGTACAATTTCCTGGCAAATTAGCTATGTGCCTGTCATGATTGAACTATACTGAGAACCAGCCTGTTGTTAATGAGTGCATTGAGGGTGCAAGAAACAATAATATGTTCAAACCTACTCATTAAGAACAGGTCATTTTTCCACACGATATGATAATAACAGTATATCTCTTTCATGTCTTTCCTTCATTGAGGCAGTATTAAGTTTGAATCTAAAAATAGATGCAAGACTTTTTGCAGTTAGAGAAAAAAAAATACCTGATACATTTACATGCAATTGCATTGTTGCTCAGTTTCATTTGCAATGCACAGATTTATATTCAGGGACAAAGCGAGTTCTACTAAAGGTGCATTCACACTGTAACTGTAGCGCCAGCGAGAAGTGCTAAATGAGTCCGGTGACACCAAAGCGAGGAGGAGGGAGACTCCCTGGAGGAAGTAGACTCACGCCACTTCATTTCAGAGTTACATTTTTTAAAATTCGTTCATGGGATGTGGGCGTCGCTGGCAAGGCCAGCATTTATTGCCCATCCCCATTGCCCTTGGGAAGGTGGTGGTGAGCTGCCTTCTTGAGCCGCTGCAGTCCCATGTGGTGAAGGTTCTCCCACAGTGCTGTTAGGAAGGGAGTTCCAGGATTTTCACCCAGCGACGATGAAGGAACGGCCGATATATTTCCAATTTGAAGTGTGTGACTTGGAGGGGAACGTGCAGGTGGTGTTGTTCCCATGCGCCGGCTGCCCTTGTCCTTCTAGGTGGTAGAGGTCGCGGGTTTGGGAGGTGCTGTCGAAGAAGCCTTGGCGAGTTGCTGCAGTGCATCCTGTGGATGGTACACACTGCAGCCACAGTGCGCCGGTGGTGAAGGGAGTGAATGTTTAGGGTACTGGATGGGGCGCCAATCAAGCGGGCTGCTTTGTCCTGGATGGTGTTGAGCTTCTTGAGTGTTGTTGGAGCTGCACTCATCCAGGCAAGTGGAGAGTATTCCATCATATTCCCGCCTTATGCCTTATAGTTGGTGGAAAGGCTTTGGGGAGTCAGGAGGTGAGTCAATCACCACAGAATACCCAGCCTCTGACCTGCTCTTCTGGCCACAGTATTTATGTGGCTGGTCCAGTTTAGTTTCTGGTCAATGGTGACCCCCAGGATGTTGATGGTGGGGGATTTGGTGATGGTAATGCCATTGAATGTCAAGGGGAGATGGTTAGACTCTCTCTTGTTGGAGATGGTCATTGCCTGGCACTTGTCTAGCGCGAATGTTAGTTGCCACTTATCAGCCCAAGCCTAGATGTTGTCCAGGTCTTGCTGCGTGCAGGCAAGAACTGCTTCATTATCTGAGGGCTTGCGAATGGAACTGAACACTGTGCAATCATCAGCAAACATCCCCATTTCTGACCTTATGATGGAGGGAAGGTCATTGATGAAGCAGCTGAAGATACTTGGGCCTAGGACACTGCTCTGAGGAACTACTGCAGCAATGTCCTGGGGCTCAGATGATTGGCCTCCAACAACCATTACCATCTTCCTTTGTGCTAGGTATGACTCCAGCCACTGGAGAGTTTTCCCCCTGATTCCCATTGACTTCAATTTTACTAGGGCTCCTTGGTGCCACACTCGGTCAAATGCTGCCTTGATGTCAAGGGCAGTCACTCTCACCTCATGGGACAGCCATAGCATTAGGGGCTTGGATGGAGAGAAATTTGTTGAGTGTATTCAGGAGGAATTTCTCATTCAGTATGTGGATGGCCCGACTAGAGAGGGGGCAAAACTTGACCTCCTCTTGGGAAATAAGGAAGGGCAGGTGACAGAAGTGTTAGTGAGGGATCACTTTGGGACCAGTGATCATAATTCCATTAGTTTTAAGATAGCTATGGAGAAGGATAGGTCTGGCCCAAAAGTTAAAATTCTAAATTGGGGAAAGGCCAATTTTGATGGTATTAGACAGGAACTTTCAGAAGTTGATTGGGAGAGTCTGTTGGCAGGCAAAGGGACGTCTGGTAAGTGGGAGGCTTTCAAAAGTGTGTTAACCAGGGTTCAGTGTAAGCACATTCCTTATAAAGTGAAGGGCAAGGCTGGTAGAAGTAGGGAACCTTGGATGACTCGGGAGATTGAGGCACTAGTCAAAAATAAGAAGGAGGCATATGACATGCATAGGCAGCTGGGATCAAGTGGATCCCTTGAAGAGTATAGAGATTGCCGGAGTAGAGTTAAGAGAGAAATCAGGAGGGCAAAAAGGGGATATGAGATTGCTTTGGCAGATCAGGCAAAGGTGAATCCAAAGAGCTTCTACAAATACATAAAGGGCAAAAGGGTAACTAGGGAGAGAGTAGGGCCTCTTAAGGATCAACAAGGTCATCTATGTGCGGAACCACAAGAGATGGGTGAGATCCTGAATGAATATTTCACATCGGTATTTACGGTTGAGAAAGGCATGGATGTTAGGGAACTTGGGGAAATAAATAGTGATGTCTTGAGGAGTGTACATATTACAGAGAGGGAGGTGCTGGAAGTCTTAACGCGCATCAAGGTAGATAAATCTCCGGGACCTGATGAAATGTATCCCAGGACGTTATGGGAGGTTAGGGAGGAAATTGCGGGTCCCCTAGCAGAGATATTTGAATCATCCACCGCTACAGGTGAGGTGCCTGAAGATTGGAGGGTAGCAAATGTTGTGCCTTTGTTTAAGAAGGGCGGCAGGGAAAAGCCTGGGAACTACAGACCAGTGAGCCTGACATCTGTAGTGGGTAAGTTGTTAGAGGGTATTCTGAGGGACAGAATCTACAGGCATTTGGAGAGGCAGGGACTAATTAGGAACAGTCAGCATGGTTTTGTGAGAGGAAAATCATGTCTCACGAATTTGATTGAGTTTTTTGAAGGGGTAACCAAGAAGATAGATGAGGGCTGTGCAGTAGACGTGGTCTACATGGACTTCAGCAAAGCATTTGACAAGGTACCGCATGGTAGGTTGTTACATAAGGTTAAATCTCATGGGATCCAAGGTGAGGTAGCCAATTGGATACAAAATTGGCTTGACGACAGAAGACAGAGGGTGGTTGTCGAGGGTTGTTTTTCAAACTGGATGCCTGTGTCCAGCGGTGTGCCTCAGGGATCGGTGCTGGGTCTGCTGTTATTTGTTATTTATATTAATGATTTGGATGAGAATTTAGGAGGCATGGTTAGTAAGTTTGCAGATGACACCAAGATTGGTGGCATTGTGGACAGTGAAGAAGGTTATCTAGGATTGCAACGGGATCTTGATAAATTGGGCCAGTGGGCCGATGAATGGCAGATGGAGTTTAATTTAGATAAATGTGAGGTGATGCATTTTGGTAGATCGAATCGGGCCAGGACCTACTCCGTTAATGGTAGGGCGTTGGGGAGAGTTATAGAACAAAGAGATCTAGGAGTACAGATTCATAGCTCCTTGAAAGTGGAGTCACAGGTGGATAGGGTGGTGAAGAAGGCATTCAGCATGCTTGGTTTCATTGGTCAGAACATTGAATGCAGGAGTTGGGATGTCTTGTTGAAGTTGTACAGGGCATTGGTGAGGCCACACTTGGAGTACTGTGTACAGTTCTGGTCACCCTATTATAGAAAGGATATTATTAAACTAGAAAGAGTGCAGAAAAGATTTACTAGGATGCTACCGGGACTTGATGGTTTGACTTACAGGGAGAGGTTAGACAGACTGGGACTTTATTCCCTGGAGAGTAGGAGGTTAAGGGGTGATCTTATAGAAGTCTATAAAATAATGAGGGGCATAGATAAGGTCGATAGTCAAAATCTTTTCCCAAAGGTAGGGGAGTCTATAACGAGGGGGCACAGATTTAAGGTGAGAGGGGAGAGATACAAAAGGATCCAGAGGGGCAATTTTTTCACTCAAAGGGTGGTGAGTGTCTGGAACGAGCTGCCAGAGGCAGTAGTAGAGGCGGGTACAATTTTGTCTTTTAAAAAGCATTTGGACAGTTACATGGGGAAGATGGGTATCGAGGGATATGGGCCAAGTGCAGGCAATTGGGACTAGCTTAGTGGTATAAACTGGGCGACATGGACATGTTGGGCCGAAGGGCCTGTTTCCATGTTGTAACTTCTATGATTCTATGATTCTATGATCTCTGGAATTCAGCTCTTTTGTCCATGTTTGGACCAAGGCTGTAATGAGGTCTGGAGTCGAGTGGTCCTGGCAGAACCCGAACTGAGCATCGTTGAGCAGGTTATTGGTGAGTAAGTGCCACTTGATAGCACTGAAGACGACACCTTCCATGATTTTGCTGATGATTGAGAGTAGGCTGATGGGGCGGTAATTAGCCAGATTGGATTTGTCCTGCTTTTTGTGGACAGGTCATAACTGGGCAATTTTCCACATTGTCGGGTAGATGCCAGTGTTGTAGCTGTACTGGAACAGCTTGTCTAGAGGCGCAAGTCTTCAGCACTACAGCCGGGATGTTGTCAGGGCCCATAGCCTTTGCTGTATCTTAGGATCTTGATGCCTGACTTACACTCCTTGGGGTAGACCTTGACTTTGTGAGGTGGTGTGAAACAGGCGTCAGCGAGTCAGCAGCCCATTTTACATCTCTCCCGGTTTTTATTTCCACTTCCGTACAAAATAGACTTGCTGAAGCCATGTCGCACCTGGTTTAACAGCTTGACAATAAGTATTGCTGGCCTTTTTTTAAAGTGTTAGTGCTCAGGAAAATCTTCTCTCCTTCAAACACTTTGCTGTGGTTACTTTCATGGAAATAAAAATCAGGAGAGATGTAAAACGGGTTATGCGACTTGCTATCGCCCGTTTCACACTTTTACGTGGAGTCAAGATCTACCCCCTTGGGTCTAGCTTTGGGTTGAAGCTGAAATCACTGCTCCACTGTTAAGCTTGTAGTGTGAGTGCACCTTAAATTGAGAAAAACAAGCTAATTCTGACCTAGGATTTAATCTAGAATTAACTCAACTAAAGATAGAAACAGGTACCACCACAAGATAGACAAAGCATACATTCGATTGTGAACACAGCGGAGATTAAGTTACACAGTGGGATGTTAGCATTATGCTTAGCCAAAATTCGTCCAAAATTTCACTTCTTGCAAACAGACCAACCCATTTAAAATAAAGGCTTAATGCTTCCACTAAAATAGAGAAAAAGGCAATTTCAGATTAATGCAAGGAAGTTATGCTATTGCTTCAAAAATCAATGGTTAGGCCTCAGCTGGAATGTTGTCAATTTCCATTGAAGTCAGTGGAAATAAAAACCGGGAGAGAAGTAAAACGGGCTGCTGACTCGCTATAAGATCATAAGAAATAGGAGCAGGAGAAGGCCATACGGCCCCTCGAGCCTGCTCTGCCATTCAATCAGGTCGTGGATGATCTTCGACCTCAACTCCACTTTCCTGCCCAATCTCCATATCCCTTGATTCCCCTAGAGTCCAGAAATCTATCTCAGCCTTGAATATATTCAATGACTCAGCATTCACAGCTCTCTGGGGTAGAGAATTCCAAAGATTCACAGCCCTCTGAGTGAAGAAATTCCTCCTCATCTCAGTCTTGAATGGCTGACCCCTTATCCTGCAACTATGTCCCCTAGTTCTAGACTTTCTAGACCAGGTGAAACAATCTCTCAGTATCTGCCCTGTCAAGACCCCTAATAATCTTATTATGTTTCAATGAGATCACCTCTCATTCTTCTAAACTCCAGAGCGAACAGGCCCATTCTACTCAACGTCTCCTCAAAGGACAACCCTCTCATCCCAGGAATTAATCTAGTGAACCTTTGTTGTACCGCCTCCAAGGCAAGTATATCCTTCCTTAGTTAAGGAGAACAAAACTGTACACAGTACTCCAGGAGAGGTCTCACTAAAGCACTGTACAACTGTAGTAGGACTTCATTACTTTTGCAATAAAGGCCAACATGCCTTTTGCTTTCCTAATTGCCTGCTGTACCTGCATACTAACTTTTTGTGTTTCTTGTACGAGGACACTCAAGTCTCTCTGAACACCAACATTTAATAGTTTCTCATCATTTAAAAAATATTCTGTTTCTCTATTCTTCCCACCAAAGTGAATAACCTCACATTTCCCCACATTGTACTCCATCTGCCATCTTCTTGCCCACTCATTTAACCTGTCTTTATCCCTTTGCAGACTCTTTGTGTCCTCCTCACATCTTACTTTCCCACCTAGTTTTGTATCGTCAGCAAATACATTACACTCGATCCCTTCATCCAAGTCATTAATATAGATTGTAAATAGCTGAGGCCCAAGCACCGATCCTTGCGGTACCCCACTAGTTACAGCCTGCCAACCTGAGAATGACCCGTTTATCCCTACTCTCTGTTTTCTGTCCTTTAACCAATCCTCTATCCATGCTAATATATTACCCCAACCCCATGACCCCTTACCTTGCGTAATAACCTTTTATGTGGCACCTTATCTTTTGAAAATCCAAATATACTACATCCACTGGTTCCCCTTTATCTACCCTGCTATTACATCCTCAAAAAATTCTAATAAATTTGTCAAACACGATTTCCCTTTCATAAAACCAGGTTGAATCTGCTTAATCATATTATGATTTTCTAAGTGCCCTGTTACCACTTCCTTACTAATGGATTCCAGCATTTTCCCGACGACCGATCACCCGTTTTACACCGTCGCACAAAGTCAAAATTACCCCAAACTACCTTTATGTCAAACAATAGGTGAAGCTTCAGACAGTTTAGGTGTACACACCTGTAATGCAGGAGTGTCCAATCTGTTGCCCTAAGGCAGCTGCATTCCCTGAGCTCTCCAATCCGGCCCTCAAAGCCCATATAACTTTTTTCCCCAGTTTGCACTTATATTTCTTATTTGCTCATTTGTCTAGCTTGAAATTTGCGAGCCCAGGTGCTTTTAATATTGTTGCCTCATTGGTGGATAAATCCTAAATCAGAATAGCTAAAGATCTATTAGCATCAGCAACTTAAAATATAGGCAAATTAATGGGAATTACATAGAATTTTACAACACAGAAACGGGTCATTTGGCTCAACTGGTCTATGCCAGTGCTTATGCTCCACATGAGCCTCCTCCCACCTTATTTCATCTAACTCTATCAGCATATTTCTATTCCTTTCTCCCTCATGTGTTTATCTAGCTTTCCCTTAAACGCATCTATTCTATTCACCTCAGCTACTCCTTGTGGTAGCAAGTTCCACATTCTCACCACTCTCTGGGTGAAGAAATTTCTCCTGAATTCTTTATTGGATTTATTACTGACTATCTTATATTCGTGGCCTCTATGTGGATTTGTGAATGTGGATTTAAACGTTACACATGGCCCTTGAAGCTCCAAAGTGCACAAGTCTGGAGCCCACAATGGCACAAGATTAGACACCCTGCTCTAATGCATCGATGAGAAGTTCACCCAAATGTTACAATTGATTTTATCAGAAGTTATTTAATGCCGTTCACACAGTGGTGAGCTGTGTTGCTCATTGTGCCACTCATGAGAAGCTTGTGGTACCTGTTGTCCACCTGCAAAGGGCTGTTGTCCAGTGACTATCGAGTTACATCAAGTTAAATCAAAACTACAGCGTAGAAACAGGCCATTCGGCCCAACTGGTCAATGTTGGCATTTTTTTTTTTTTATTCGTTCACGGGATGTGGGCGTCGCTGGCAAGGCCGGCATTTATTGCCCATCCCTAATTGCCCTCGAGAAGGTGGTGGTGAGCCGCCTTCTTGAACCGCTGCAGTCCGTGTGGTGACGGTTCTCCCACAGTGCTGTTAGGAAGGGAGTTCCAGGATTTTGACCCAGCGACAATGAAGGAACGGCGATATATTTCCAAGTCGGGATGGTGTGTGACTTGGAGGGGAATGTGCAGGTGGTGTTGTTCCCATGCGCCTGCTGCCCTTGTCCTTCTAGGTGGTAGAGGTCGCGGGTTTGGGAGGTGCTGTCGAAGAAGCCTTGGCGAGTTGCTGCAGTGCATCCTGTGGATGGTGCTCCACACGAGCCTCCTCCCTCCCTACTTCATCTAACCCTATCAGGATACCCTTCTATTCCTTTCTCCCTCATGTGCTTATCTAGCTTCCCCTTAAATGCATCTATGCTATTTGCCTCAACTGCTCCTTGCGTTCCACATTCTTACCACTCTTTGGGTAAAGAAGTTTCTCCTGAATTCCTTATTGGATTTATTAGTGATTATTTCATATTTATGACCTCTAGTTTCGGACTTCTCCACAAGTGGAAACATTTTCTCTACGTCCACCCTATTAAACCCTATCATTATCTTAAAAACCTCTATCAAGTCACTCCTCAACCTTCTCTTTTCTAGAGAAAAGATCCCCAGTCTTTCCTGATAACTTTATCCTCTCAGTTCTGGTACCATCCTTGCAAATCTTTTTTGCACCCACTCCAATGCCTCTCTATCATTTTTATAATATGGAGACCAGAACTGTGCACAATCTTCTTTGGAGTGGTGGAGGGGGGAAAGTAAGTGGGGTCTCTTTAAGATCAAGATGGCTTCAAGGTAACATGGCTGAGGATGGTAGTTTGGAACCAAGTTGACCCTCTGCGGCAGACCCGCTAATCTGATATCTGAGCCAGGCATGTGCCCGGTACTCCAGTGTACCATTTATGAGCGAGCAGCCTTGCTGGCTCACTAATGAAACATGGAGGGACAGACCAGTCACTGGAGGGGGCAGCTAGACTTCTTCCCATCAGCTTCAGATAACCCTGCAAGCCAATGCCCTAACATGTAGGGCAGACCTGGCTAGACAAGCAGTGGGAAGCCTACCAATGACAATAAGCTGCACGGTTTTAGTTGGTTAAACTCCAGCACTCTTGCGCTTACTAGGCTTTGGATCCGCCAACCTGCCTCTGAGCTATTTGGTCTAAGGTAGGTGGGCTTACTGTGTGAATTGCTCGGTAGCTTAGTTTGGAGACTCTTAAACATGGTGACAGTTTTCCGTATGGGTCAGACACCCGGCTGACCACAACCAATGTAGAAATTAACCTCATGTTAATTAAAAAGTCATTTTTTTTAGCATGGCTGCAAACACTGACAGTTGAGTTACTTTATATACGTATATATATATATATATACACAAACATTGTGACAATTCTGTGTCGAGTCATTTAACTTCAAATTATGCACATTGATCAGTTTGAGGATGCGGAGTTTAGTTTGCCAGTTGCACATTCTTCTGTGTCCTCTGATTGCAAAGAAACATCATCAAAGTCACACGGCACATTAAAAGGTTTCTTTCCTCTCATTCTCCTCTTAACCTAAGACATATTCAATGTGATTCTGCCAGCGTTTGATCGATGTTTACTGTAGAGATTAAAAACTCTTTCCCTCTATCAATCTACTTTATTGTTGTGTCAGGACCTTGGTTACTGTCTCAAATTTCTAAATCAAGTATCTCATTAAACAATTGCAGTAGTTTAGGATGCATTAATTACTGAGGAGAAAAAAAATTACTTTGAACTAGACTTTTCGTTTTGTGATGGTAATCCCGCTTGACAGATTATTGTGTAGATTTCAAACTCTCACTAACCCCCAAGAGTACTTCAGATGAAAGGACGACACTGATGAGAATAGCATTACTGTTGACATGAATCACTTTGATGCCCATCTAGAACTTGACATTGGCATTGAGACGCAAAGGCTTTAAAGAGATCCTTCATACAATTTATATGCAGTTCAACCTCTAGCACTGTGAATGACTGGACTCAAAGTACAAACCATTAGCACGGTGCACTTAAGAGAACAAAGTGGAGATGTGGTAGTCTTATGGAGTCAGTATTATTCATCTCATCTGCTTTCCGGCAGTGATCCTGAAGCTAAAGTGTACATTCATCATCGGATGAAGAGACCAGGAATCTGAAATATTATGTTTGCGCACGAACATTTAGACTCCACTACCTCACAGCATGGCAAATACCTTTTAATAGGAACTTCCAAAGGCGGAATAAAGTGTTTCATGAACTGAGTAAAACTGCAGCGAGAGTGAATCAATATGCAAACATACGGTACTTTTGAACAACTGCTCTCGTTGATAGGGTGCATTTATCTTCCAGAGTAAACAAGTACAGGAGTGAATACAAACAAGACCCATATTTCCCTAAACTATATATTACATTCTTCAGCCATTTCCGCATTGCTGCAAGATTTCTACACAAAATAAAACAGCTAAATAGTTTCTTGTCATTTTTCTATTTTCCAGGTCTACTTTAGCATTTTCAGTGTCCCATTACAGGTAGAATTTGGGCATGTACTCAAAGCTGCAAAGGATGTTGGGGAATCAAAGTGTTAATAATGTGCTGAGAAACCTGGACGTATTTTAGAATATATTGTTCTGGGCAGTTAAGAGTAAGATACAGTGAAAGTCTCTTGAGACAAACTCCAATATGCCAGCAAAAAAAAAAAAATTTGAGATATCTCTAGGTTTTAACTAACTAGAAAAGAAACCCTGATTGGACCAGACTGTAGCATCTTTCTTTCTCTCTCTCTCTCTTTCATCTCACACATGCACTCTCCCCACCTCTGTTTCTCTCACATACAGTAAGGGTAGAGTGGGAGTGAAAACCAACTGAATGAGTCAGGTCCAGAGACACGTGTGAGAAGCCAGATGAAAAATTAAACTTAATGACAGGAGCACAGCAGTGGAAAAATTAGAGGCAGGCAGATTGGAACTGATCGTGGCAAGAAGACAGATTAGAGATGGGGATGCTATAAACAGGGAGAGGGCAGGCAGATCTTGGACAAGCCAGCTCAATCTTGGAAATGTGGGAAGAGCTGAGGGAGGGCCTTGTAGATATGTAGTCAGAATGGAGTGAAGAGATGACGTGAAATCATGGGGTTGGGTGGTGGGAGTGTGCATATCAGATTTGGAGGAGCTGGAGTCTCTTCAAGATAAGTAGTGGGTGGAAGGAGAGAGCTGGATTGTTTCTTTTTGTCACATCATTTTCAAAGTCGCACAAAATAGTCTTTTACTAGTTAATGATTTCTCACAGGTCTGTGAAATACCCCATAAAGGATATCTGCTCGGGCGAAGATTACTTAATATCTGCTCAATGTAAGCTCAACGTAAGCTCGAGGAACAGAACCTCATCTTTCGTTTAGGCACTTTACAACCTTCCAGACTCAACATTGATTGCAATATCTTCAGATCTTAAGCAAGGCTCCCACTTTTTCGGACAGTGAGTGCTGGTAATGGTTCTGCTGTTGCCATTTACAGTTACTCTCGACCCATCTTTTGTTTCTTAACCTGTCCCATTCCCACCCTCCTTGCCTTGCACCATCATCTCTTTTGTCATTTAATCACTCCTGCCCTCCACCCGATCACAGACCTTACCTTTTTGTTCTTTCCTCCCCTCCCCTCCCTCCGCCATCACCCACCACCACCCCCCGCCAACTTTCCCTGGCTCTGCACTTGCTTAAAAACTTTAACTCTTTACCATCTTCCAGTTCTGACAATAGGGGCTCAATTTTGAAATGGTGGTGAGTTGGCAGCGGGGGTGCTGTGAAGGTACACACGGCAAACCCGAATAAAAAACTTACCGTTTCTGACGCGATCACAATGTGATTTATGTTCTTTCCGGGTTTTGCACCCGGCTGCCGACAGGAGCTGCAACACCGAGGGCGGGTGTGGGGGGGAGGGGGGGGGGGCGGTGGAGAGAAAGAGAGGGAGCGAGACCTCGTCCGGCGCTGGAATGGAAGGTCGGGGGGGGGGGGTGGTGGTGGGGAGAATGGAAGATCGGGGGGGGGAGGGGAAGATCGTGGGGGAGGGAGAGGGGAAGATCAGGGGGGAAGAGAGGGGAAGATCGGGGGGGACAGAGGGGAAGATCGGGGGGGGAGAGAGGGGAAGATCGGGGGGGGAGAGAGAGGGGAAGATCAGGGGGGAAGAGAGGGGAAGATCAGAGGAGAAGATCGGGGGGGGGAGGGAGAGGGGAAGATCGGGGGGGAAGAGAGGGGAAGATCGGGGGGCGAAGAGAGGGGAAGATCGGGGGGCGAAGAGAGGGGAAGATCGGGGGGCGAAGAGAGGGGAAGATCGGGGGGCGAAGAGAGGGGAAGATCGGGGGGCGAAGAGGGGGGAAGATCGGGGGGGGAAGAGAGGGGAAGATCAAGGGGGGAGGAGAAGATCGGGGGAACATGGGTGGAGAGAGGATGATCGGGGGACATTGGGGGGTTGAAGAGGGGGAGATCGGTGGGACGTCGGGGGGGAAAGAGGAGGAAATCGGGGGGGACTTTGCGGGGGGGGGGGGAAGAGGGGGAGATTGGAGATGGCGACATCGGACATCGGAGCAGGGTAGAAAGGTGGGTTGATTTTGTGTTTTAACTTCGTGCAATGGTTTTTTATTTAATTCATGTAGTTTCTTTTTGCCTGATCTGGCCCTTCATGTCTAGTTTCACCAGGCGTGAATCAGAAGCCATGGGAAAGCCACCCAGGTAAGTTAAAGATCGTTCTAACTACCTAATATGTTACAAGTAAAGTGCCTTCAGTACCTCAAACCCGCCCGGCATTTCTGCAATTTTCGCAGCCCCCCAACGCACCCGCAATTTAAGTTTAAAATTGAGCCCAAGACCTTCAACCTGAAACATCAACTGTTTCTTTCTCCACAGATACTGAGCTTTTCCAGCATTTTACTTTTTTATTTCAGACTTCCAGCAACCGCAGTATTTTGCTTTTGACTTAATGGGCCCGATGTTTCCAGGGCTACGGGTTCTCGGCGGGGGGGCTATCGGGCGCGTGGGTAAAGCGCCCGGCAAAATGAGTCAGCTCCCCGCGCGATCGTAGCATAATTGGATCCACTTACCTGCTCCTCCGGGTTCCCCACTGCTGATCTGCGCGTCGGGCGGGCTGCGCATGCGCAGTAAGATCTGTCAGCTGGAGGCGCTCTATTTAAAGGGGCAGTCCTCCACTGACTGATGCTGCAACAAATAGAAAAAATTACAGCATGGAGCAGCCCAGGGGGAAGGCTGCTCCCAGTTTAATGATGCCTCACTCCAGGTATCAATACATGGGGTGAGGAGGAGGGAGAGGACAGAGATCTTCCCCCCCCCCGGCTGGCGGGAGGAAGCTGCCTGCCTCTGCCGCCAGGAAGGCCTGGCTCGAGGTGGCAGAGGAGGTCACCTGCACCACCAACATATCGCCCACCTGCATACAGTGCAGGAGGCGCTTCAATGACCTCAGTAGGTCAGCCAAAGTGAGTACACTTACTCTTTCCCCTACACTCCGTCTGCCACATCACCGCCCCCACCCCACATCTCCTTCAGCACTGCCAACACTACTCTGTCACGTCACCCCTCATACCCACTCAAACCTCATCCTCATCTTACTTGCACCTACTCACCTCGCCAGTACTCATCCCGCCACTACCACTCAACCCAATCCTCATACAATCTCATGGCTCGATCTCATACTCACCCTCTCATGCATCTCTTTCACAGTCAGCCTCACTCAACCTGCCACTACCTGTGCTGCAGCTACAGGGCATGCATCACATATGTGCAGTAGGCAGCGTAAGGCAAACGTGTCATGAGCATGAAGGGGATGCACAAGGGTGTTTGAGGGTTTGTCATGGTTGTTACTTATATTGAATTTCTGACCAACTCACATTACATATTATATTGGCACCACTACTGCCATGTCTTCGCGAATCTTGTCTGGTTTGTGCAATAATGCCCCCTCCTGAGGATCACTATGAAGACCCACAACTGATGCCACCCATTGTGTCACTGCAGAGTGGGTGTAGGTGTATTTCCAGGGCTCTTTTGCGCAGACGACTGAGAGACATCGGCGATGTCCCCGGTTGCACCCTGGAAGGATGCGGAGGAGAAGTTGTTGAGGGCAGTGGTGACTTTGACAGCAACAGGTAAAAAGATGGTGCTCAGGCCAGCCAGGAGCAGCTCGGCATGAAGGAGGCTGCAGATGTCCACGACTACATGTCGAGTGACTCTGAGCCTCCGTGTGCACTGCTGCTCAGAGAGGTCCAGGAAGCTGAGCCTCGGGCTGTGGACCCTGTGGCGAGGGTAGTGCCCTCTGCGACGCATCTCTCTCTGCGGTAGCCCTCCCTCCTGCTGTGCAGGTGGATATGTCACAGCACTCTGTTGTGGAGCTCCACGTGTCAGAGGTGGACGGCGTGGATGGCGAGGCTGGTGAGGCTGTTCGCCCTCGGAGGAGGTCATGACTGCAGCTACGGCGGCCCCCATCCGGAAGATGTACATCTGAGGGGGTCCGCAAGGTAGGTACATGTCTCTGGACCCCGGGGTAAGTGTGCAAGTTGGTGACTTTGATTGTCAGGAGGAGGGTGGTGGAGGCCAAACTTTGTCCCAAGTGACAGAGTGGCCTCCTGCAATGGGTGAGGGTCTCCCCCACCCCCGACCCCTGTCAAATGGACCTTTGCAGCTGCCACAGGCTGACAGCTGCAAGAGGTCCATTTGAACTGGGTGTGTTTCCCCCAGTGTGGGAAACAGTCCCAGTTTGCTATAAAATCCCACCCCTCCTCACATAATCCCTTAATCAGGTCAGTTAATGACCTGAACAAGCAAAATAAATACTGTCAAGTGGAACCCCGCTGGCTTTAATTGCCTGGGGGATTCCCACCAGCGGGGGCTGTGCGCGCACGCCGGCGCGTCAGTGGGGAACCCGGAAGTGCGCGGGTTCGAGGCGGGCTCCGGTCCCGCTCCAGGATTTCCCGATTTTTGGGGCCCCCCCCCCCCGCCAGGAACGCAGCCGCTGGCGGGTGCTAAAATGCTGCCCAATATCTGGGATGGTTTCCCCTCCTGTTCTACCCCTACTGTGTGAGAGGGAAATGGAATGCATGTGTGAGATAAGAGAGTGGCAGGGAGAGAGAGAAATAACTACCGTCTGGACCAGACAGGGTCTGTTTTCTTGTCTAATTATAGTTAAAACCTAGAGAAACCTTAAGTTTATTTTTTTTGATGTCATATTGGAATTTCTCTGAATATACTACCTGTGATTTTGATTGCACCTCTGTGAAGGGCCTTGGGACATTTTACTATTTTAAAGACACTACATAAATGCAAGTTGTTGTTGGTCTTTGACTGTCAACGAGCCTCAGAGAAGGAGGACGGAGTTGGGGCAATGATCAGAAGTTTCTGGTGGGAGCTGAATAAGGTGACTTTGGTCTTCCCGGTGTTTAATTGGAGGAAATGCTAGCTTTTCCATGAGTGGATATTGGACAAACAGATTGAGGTAGCCATGGAGTCGAGGATGGTGGTGAAGAGGCAGGGTTGAGTATCGTCAGCGTATTTATAGAGGCGTCTTTAAATAATGTTGCTGAGGGGCAATATATCAACAAGGAACAGGTGAGAAGCAAGGATGGAGTCCTGGGATATTAAAGAGATGACCGTGCGAGGGTCGAGATATGCTGAAGAGGTGCCGGCTATGTGTCAAAACTATCACAATCGTAGAATCGTAGAATCTTACAGCACAGAAGGAGGCCATTCGGCCCACCGTGCCTGTGCCGGCTCTTTGAAAGAGCTGTCCAATTTAATCCCACACCCCAGTTTTTTTCCCCCATAACCCTGCAAATTATTTCTCTTCAAGTACATGTCCAATTTCCTTTTGGAAGTTCCTTTGGAATCTGCCTCCACCACCCTTTCAGATAGTGCGTTCCAGATTTCAACAACCCCTCTATGTGAAAAAATATCTCCTCATTTCCCCCTCTGGTTCTTTTGCCAATTGTGTTAAATTTTATTTTAAGTCAAGGTCAACTTCAATCAATTTACTCCCTCCAACCAAACAAGAAGTAATATATACAAGCAGCTATGTACAAGATGCCTTCGAAACCAATTTAGAAAAGTGGCTGCAGTACATTTTTAGATTTGTTCGCATAAATAAAATACTTCTATGAATCTAAAGAACAGTGTCTTTCAGGCTTAGGCACATGGGGTTTGACTTGTGCTTCAAATGTGAATGAAATTTTTTTTTACGCAGCGAGTTGTTATGATCTGGAATGCGCTGCCTGAAAGGGCGGTGGAAGCAGATTCAATAGTAACTTTCAAAAGGGAATTGGATAAATGCTTGAAAAATTGCAGGTCCTGATTTTACCCCCCGCCCGATTTTACCCCCCGCCCGATTTTACGCCCCGCCCGATTTTACGCCCCGCCCGATTTTACGTTGCATCCGATTTTACACCTGCTCAATTTTACACCACAAATACGTTTGCGGTGTAAAACGGGCCGCCGACTCGCTATGGGCCCGTTTTGTGCCACTGACACAGACAAATTTCACACCCCTTATCCCTACAAAATTATTCCTTCTACAAAGTGGGGGTAATTTTGACTTTGGGCAATCGTGTAAAACGGACAATATCAATTCGGCTGCCCGTTATACATCTCTCCAGATAAAATCACAACCACCCAAAGTCAGAATCACTCCCAGGGTTTCTGTTTTTCTTTTGCCTCAATAGTTATTTCCCCATAAAGCGCAGAAAATGAGACTTATCTTATTTGGCATCCAATGAAAGTTTTACAAGTACTTTGATATAGTGTGTCATCAGAAGTCATGCACCCATTCCAGCTCCTTCATGTCAGATCTTGTTAAGTATATTTGCTGCCTTTTCACATTGATGTGCAAATGTTTTTCTTGGCTCAGTCGGCAGCACTGTCACCTCCGAGTCATGAAGGTTGTAGGTTCAAATCCCATTCCAAGCCTTTGAGCACAAAATCTAGGCTGGCACTCCCAGAGTAATACTGAGAGAGTGCTGCACTGTCAGGGGTCATCTCTTTCGGATGAGACGTTAAACCATGGTCTCATTTACCCTCTCAGGTGGATGTAAAAGATCCCATGGCACTATTTCGAAGATGAGCAGGGGAATTCTCCCCTCGTGTCCTGGCCAACATTTACCCCCTCAACCAACATCACTAAAAACAGTGGTCATTATCACATTGCTATTTGTGAGACCTTGCTGTGTGGAAATTGGCTGTCACATTTCCTACATTACAACAGTGACTACACTTCAAAAGTACTTCATTGGCTCCGAGGTGTTTTGGGGCTTCTTGAGGTCGTGAAAGGAGCTATAGAAATGTAAGTCTTTTTTTCTGTGAACAAATCTTCATTAAACCATTTATAATTTTACAAAATGGCATGAAATCATTATTTTCCACTGTTAAAAAATAAAATATTTAGAATTGTAATAAATCCTGTTAATTTACGATGGTGAAATTGAATATCCTGAGAGGTCTCAAGAAATATCAATATTCATTACAAGTTCCAGCATGATAATTATATATACCCTACCCAAAATTTGCACCTGTTAGTCTTCAAAATGCTTATCCAGCATTGTGGATGATATGAAAACTTTATCAATCAAGTACATTAATGCAGCAGGAAGTGGGTAGGAAGCACACAGATATGTGTGTAAACAACATGACCCTTACTGTTTCTGAAAGTACGAGATTTTCAGTCTGAACTCTCCATCTTCCATTTTAAAAAAACTGTCTTTCCATCCATGTTTGTGTTTCATTTCTTCCCTCCGTTTCAACTTTTTTCTTTATGTTTTCTTTGTATCTATTTTTTTTCACTGGCCTCACATAATAAGCTGTAAAACTTCACAGTGGGGAAGAAAGTTAATTGTTTTCTTTACTTTCATTATGAACAAAGGATTGGAATCACGTCAAAACCCCAGGAACTGGGAATACTTGAAATGGCGACAATCTTCGAGCTTTTCAAACCCAAGTTCGGTGTCATTTAAACACGACTCTTTGATGTATCTCACTAAATTCATCTTCTCTCCTGTTCTTTTCACTTGTGGAGCTGTCCTGTACTATGACCGCATTGCTTCAACCGGATGCCTCCACATGTATGTAGACTTTACCAGTCCCCTGTTTTTATCTACCTCTTGTACTTCATCTGCACACACGCACACAGAATGTTGCCAACATCACACTCTGAAAAAAAGACTCCCGCCTATTTAGTGCCTTTCATGACCTCAAGATGTCCCAAAGCACATTACAGCCAATGAAGTGTAGTCACTGTTGTAATGTAGGAAATGCAGCAGCCAATTTGCACACGGCCAGGTGCTAATGATCAAATAATCTGTCTTTGTAATGTTGGTTGAGGGATTAATATTGGCCAGGACACCAGGGAAAATTCCCCTGCTCTTCTTTGAAATAGCTCCATAGAATCTTTAACATCTACCTGAGGGGGCAAAGGTCTCATCTGAAAGTTAGCACCTCTGACAGTGCAGCACTCCCTCAGTACTGCACTCGAGTGGCAGCCTGGATTTTGTGCTTCAAGTGTCTGGTGCGGGACTTAATCCCACAATCTTCTGACTCAGAGGCAGGAGTGCTACCCACTGAGCCATGGCTGACACCAAGTGAGATTGTGGGCTGGTGTGCAGTCTTAAAATTAAACTGGCTGGTGTAGTGGTGTGCAATAATTTTGTTGCACATTTTAATCACAATAGGAAGCCTCCAAAGGCAGCGAAAACTTCTAGCAAACATCAATAATGTGTTAAAAATACAAATACGCATGGCACTAGGTTTGACACCTGAACCCAAGTACAGTCATACGTTTTTGATGAATCAGCTCCAAAATGATTATTCCTTTATTAAGCCAGCATGAATTTGCACTTCCTCCTCTCCTGCCCATTGAACATTGACTGTTACCTTGGTTTCCTTCCCCTTCCTCCAAACAAGATCATGGACAAATACTCATCCAGCCTAAGGTCCTAATTGCCACCTTCCAACTACTGTTCTGTATTAGATATTTTCTTTAATATATGCAGTACTGTCAGTACTTATACTCCACGTGTGCTTTATAGGATGATTTGTACAATGTATCTGTAGTATTTTTGTGCGTTCAGAAATGAATAAACAGCCAATGACATTGACTTATCTATAATCTAAATATCACAATGTTTTTGTATCTGCATGTTTGCAATCTATGTGATTTTTCTACCTTCTCATTTGTTAAGTGTCCATTTTGTTATCTTTCTCTTAGTTATTTAGTGATTCCTGGACCCGTTGGCCCTTAGCCAAAGCCCTCTCTTCTGACCTGATGCAGCCTCAGTCTCAGTCCTCTGTCCCCAGTTCGGTACACTGTAGCTTGCCTTCTGGCCTCACACTCTTTCCCTCCTGGCACGGCCCTAGCCTTTATTCTGTTCCCTGACCCAGATCAGGCTGGTCTCAGCCTCTGCCCTCTACATTACCTCCGACAGAGGACATGGAACGTGGAATGATTAACAACTCACTGAGAAAATTGTTCAGCCGTGGGGTACAGATGGAAATACTGTGAGTCAAATGAATGAACTGTTTAAAGTGGGAATTTTCTTTTTACATTTAGTTTCGAAGAATAGAGATACAGACAACGAGGAAGAGTATATCAGAGGCATACAGAGAAAGAGCAAGGAGGAGGAAGACAGAAAGAGTGGAAGACAACCAGAAAGACAGTAGGAGTGAGGCAGAAAGAATTAGAGATTGGGAGAAAGCAGAGAGATGGTTCCAGATATAGAGACAGACTACTTTTAAATTTTGTTAATGACCAATGGTTTAGGAAACACCCTTGTTAAGTTTTAACAACCTAATATACCTAAAAGGCAATAATAAACTACACAACTATTAGAATGTAATCTCTTTAATCGCTAACCTTTCTGATCCAATACCCTCCACTAATTTATTAATTTGTACACGGCTGGGTTCATGCATTTGAATGAAACACTATTTAAATTGCAATACGTACTTACAAGGAAGCTGCAAATTAACATAATTTGTAAAACATCATCTATTAACTGACCTGCACTGATTCGTGAAAAGAAAGTCACAGTGAATACCTAAAGTCCATCAAACACTCAAAAGAGTGACTACATTTACAATCACTACAAATTATTTAAAACAGAATGCAGGTTGCCTTTTTTTTTTCTGAACCACATTAAAATAAATTGAGAACATAACAACCTTAGACTGAAGCTACAGAGTATGAGTGCTGGGAACCATTCAGGGAGGATATCTTCTTTGATATTGAGTTATCTAGACTTGGCCTCTCAAAGCTAAGCCGAGTTGTGAGCAGCATCTAAACAAAGTCAAAGTATGTGATGCTATATTATATTATAAAATTATAAAAAAAGGCTATAGATGCACTGGAGAAGGTGCAAAAAAAATTCACAAGGATGATACCAGAACTGTTATACCTAGTATACCTGTCAGGAAAGATTGAACAGGCTGGGGCTCTTTTCTCTGAATAGAGAAGGCTGAGGGGTGATCTGATAGAGGTCTTTAAGATTATGAAAGGGGTTTGATAGGGTAGACATAGAGAAGATGTTTCCACTTGCGGGGGAGACCAAAACTAGGGGCCATAAATATAAGATAGTCACTAATAAATCCAATAGGGAATTCAGGAGAAACTTCTTTACCCAGAGAGTGGTGAGAATATGGAACTTTCTACCACAAGGAGTAGTTGAGGCGAATAGCATAGATGCATTTAAGGGGAAGCTAGATAAACACATGAGGGAGAAAGAAATGGAAGGATATTTTGATAGGGTGAGATGGAATAGGGGTAGAAGGAGGCTCATGTGCAGCATAAACAACGGGATCGACCAGTTGGACCGAATGGCCTGTTTCTGTGATGTACGTTCTATGTCTAGTGGCAGCTTTGCAAATGTTGGAGTAAATTAATAACAACATGGGGACAAAAGCAACTCCAAAAGACATGAGTTTATAACCAGCACATGACAAACCAACAAATTTTGAAGCATTGACTTATCTAAGGTCTGATGAATTCTCCTAGCTATAGTGCAATTGCAGGTAAGGTAACTGAAAGGTCTTATTTTACCATGCTAAAAATTTTAAAAAGCAAATGACTGTAATTATATCTGACTACAAACTGTTCATCTCTAAATCTTGCCTTCTAAGGCAGTCATATAAAATTTATATGCAACTGTCAGAGTGTAGCAGTTGTGTTTTGTTTATCCACTTTATATTCAAACCAATTTTTTCACTAACATTAGCAAATGATGAAAAATATACCCCGATGTGTTTGGCTGGGTGAGTTTGTAAGATTGCATTATCACATTATTTTGATGCATCATGTTGAATTTTCAGGATCTTGAAATTATTCCTTAAGTAAATATTGTTTTCATGAAATGCCAGTACGGGACCTGCAATGACCTTATCCTTGAGTGCTTGAGAGAAAACATTCTACATTACCATATATATATTTTTAAACAAAGTTAAAACAAATGCTAGTCTTTTACCACATAAGAGTAGATTTTTTTCAACTTGTTGCTCAGTACCGGCCATTGGAATCAACGAGAATGAAAATCGGGCAGTTTCTATAACAGGCAATCGATGTCCAGTGTTAGCCGCTGCCCAGGCGTAAAACTTTGAGATCGCCCCCTAGACTCCCAAAATGAAGCTTCATCATCATGCTTTTTCTAAGCCTAAAGGTTTTTTAAAATTTGTGCTCGGGATGTGGGCGTCACTGACAAGCAGAGAGATGGTTCCAGATATAGAGACAGACTACTTTTAAATGTTGTTAATAACCAACGGTACAGGAAACACCCTTGCCCATTCCTAGTTGCCCTTGAGAAGGTAGTGGTGGGCCTTCTTCTTGAACCGCTGCAGTCCGTGTGGTGATGGTGCTCCCACAATGGAGGGATTGCCAGGATATTGTCCCAGTGACCATGAAGGAACAACGATATATGTCCAAGTCAGGATTGAGTATGACTTGGAGGGGAACTTGGAAGCGATGATGTTCCAATAACATTGCCGCCCTTGTCCCTCTTGGTGGTAAAGGTTACAGGGGGGGGGGGGGGGGAGAAGCTTTGAAGTAATCTTGGTGAGTTGCTGCAGTGCATCCTGTGCATGAGGGAGAAAGGAATAGAAGGATATGCTGATAGGGTCAGATGAAGTTGGGTGGGAGGAGGCTTGTGTAGAGAATAAACACCGGCATAGACCTGTTGGGAGGAATAGCCTGTTTCTGTGCTGTAAATGCTATGTAATTCTATGTAATCTCAAACTGAACATCAGTGAGCAGGTTATTGGTGAGTAGGTGTTGTTCGATGGCACGATTAATGACTCCTTCCAACATTTTCAGGAGAGGTCTGACAAGGTATGGAAACAAGTAACCTGCTTCCCCTTTTTGAAAATAATTGGTGCAGCACAAGGAGAAAACTGGAAAAGAACAAATGATCCTAATCAGATCACACTGCCATTTCATCCTCAACATATCTTTCTCCAGTTTCTTCTCTCTCACACACACAAGTACATAGAAACAGGACATTCGACCCACCCAGACGATGCTGGTGTTTACCCTCCACACGAACAAATGATTTAATCACATTTACTCACCCTGTTCCCATGTCCCTTCATCCCTTTTACTTTATCCAATCTAATCTTGAATATTGACATTGTTTCTGCCTCAACCACTAGCCCTAGAAGTAAATTTCAGAGCCTCACAACTCTGCGTGAAGAAGTTTCTCTTGCTCTCTGTTCCAAATCTCTTACATTTAATCTTGTATCTATGGCCCCTCAATCTTGACCCCTCAACTACTAGAAACAGTTTGCTTCTATCTAGCTCGTCCCTTCCTTTCAGAATTTTAAATCACTTCTTTTGTATCACCCCATAATCTGCATAGTTCTATTGAAGAAACACAAACACACAAAAAATGCTAATTTTTCATGATTTTGAAAAAGATATGACTAAACCGGTCAGATAGTTTCCTCCCCTCTTTCTACTTGGTCACCGACTTCGCGATCCCACCTCTTCCAAGATCTTCCTCCTACATGTTTCACGTCTCCAAGATACGTCATGATCCTTGCTTCTGCTTCTCCAAGGATGCATTTGCATTATAATGTAGCATTGGTGAAAAGCAACTTCATTTCACATTAGTGTCACATGTATAGTGTAAATGGAACCTAAATCTTGAATCAGGACCTCATATGACACCAGACTGAGAGTGAGGGAATGTCATCCCACTTCATCCTGGAGTGAGATCAGGCTATCAATCAAAATTTACACTACACAAGTTTATCATCAGTGTAAAGCGGAAACCAGTTTGCTCTGATACTGAACCTTTTGTTTCAATGCATCCGATCCTCCCACCGGATCCAATATCTCCAAGGTATTGTCTACCTTAATTATTGACAGATTGCCCTTACTTAACGTACATTGGCTCCTGGTCTGGCACTGCCTCGATTTTAAAATTCTCATCCTCGTGTTCAAAGCCCTCCATGGCCTCTCTCTATCATATCTCGGCAACCCTCCTCCAGCCCTACAACCCTCCGAGAACTCTGAACTCTGCATTGCTTTAATTCTGGCTTCTTATGCATCTCTGGCTTTCTTCACTCCACCATTGGCAGTCGTGCCTTCAGCCGTTTAGGCACTAAGCTCTGGAATTCATAGGAACATAGGAACATGGAAACAGGAGTAGGCCATTCAGCCCCTCGTGCCTGCTCCGCCATTTGATAAGATCATGGCTGATCTGTGATCTAACTCCATATACCTGCCTTTGGCCCATATCCCTTAATACCTTTGGTTGCCAAAAAGCTATCTATTTCAGATTTAAATTTAGCAATTGAGCTAGTATCAATTGCCGTTTGCGGAAGAGAGTTCCAAACTTCTACCACTCTTTGTGTGTAGAAATGTTTTTTAATCTCGCTCCTGAAAGGTCTGGCTCTAATTTTTAGACTGTGCCCCCTACTCCTAAAATCCCCAACCAGCGGAAATAGTTTCTCTCTATCCACCCTATCTGTTCCCCTTAATATCTTATAAACTTCGATCAGATCACCCCTTAACCTTCGAAACTCCAGAGAATACAACCCCAATTTGTGTAATCTCTCCTCGTAACTTAACCCTTGAAGTCCTGGTATCATTCTAGTAAACCTACGCTGCACTCCCTCCAAGGCCAATATGTCCTTCCGAAGGTGCGGTGCCCAGAACTGCTCACAGTACTCCAGGTGCGGTCTAACCAGGGTTTTGTATAGCTGCAGCATAACTTCTGCCCCCTTGTACTCTAGCCCTCTAGATATCAAGGCCAACATTCTATTTGCCTTCTTGATTATTTTCTGCACCTGTTCATGACACTTCAATGATCTATGCACCTGAACCCCTAAGTCCCTTTGGACATCCACTGTTTTCAACTTTTTACCATTTAGAAAGTACCCTGTTCTATCTTTTTTTGATCCAAAGTGGATGACCTCACATTTGTTCACATTGAATTCCATTTGCCACAATTTTGCCCATTCACCTAATCTATCAACATCGCTTTGTAATTTTATGTTTTCATCTACACTGCTTACAATGCCACCAATCTTTGTGTCATCGGCAAACTTAGATATGAGACTTTCTATGCCTTCATCTAAGTCATTAATAAATATTGTGAATAATTGAGGTCCCAAGACAGATCCATGCGGGACTCCACTAGTCACATCCTGCCAATGTGAGTACCTACCCATTATCCCTACTCTCTGTCGCCTTTCGCTCAGCCAACTTCCTAACCAAGTCCATACTTTTCCCTCGATTCCATGGGCTTCTATCTTAGCTAACAGTCTCTTATGTGGGACCTCATCAAATGCCTTCTGGAAGTCCATATAAATAACATCCATTGACATTCCCCTGTCCACTGCTTTAGTCAAAAAATTCAATCAGGTTTGTCAGGCACGACCTACCTTTCACAAATCCATGCTGGCTCTCTGATTAACTGAAGATTATCGAGGTGTTCAGTCACCCTATCCTTAATTATAGACTCCAGCATTTTCCCCACAACAGATGTTAGGCTAACTGATCTATAATTCCCCAGTTTCCCTCTCTCTCCTTTCTTAAAAAGCGAAGTGACATGTGCAATTTTCCAATCTAGAGGGACAGTTCCTGAATCTAGAGAACTTTGAAAGATTATAGTTAGGGCATCCGCAATGTGCTCACCAACTTCCTTTAAAACCCTGGGATGGAAACCATCTGGTCCTGGGGATTTGTCACTCTTTAGTGCTATTATTTTCTTCATTACTGTTGCTTTACTTATGTTAATTTTATCGAGTCCCTGTCCCCGATTCAATATAAATTTTCTTTTTCGACTATAAATACTGACGCAAAGTAATTGTTCAACATGTCCGCCATTTCCCCATTGTCAATAACAATATCCCCACTTTCAGTTTTTAAGGGGCCAACACTGCTCCTGACCACCCTCTTTTTCCTAATATAACTATAAAAGTTCTTCGTATTAGTTTTGATATCCCTTGCGAGTTTCTTTTTATACTCTCTTTTTGTAGCTCTTACTATCTGTTTTGTGACCCTTTGTTGAT
Organism: Heptranchias perlo; assembly: GCF_035084215.1. Lineage (NCBI taxonomy): Eukaryota > Metazoa > Chordata > Chondrichthyes > Hexanchiformes > Hexanchidae > Heptranchias > Heptranchias perlo. Next base: position 59,329,328 of record NC_090339.1, on the reverse strand, counting down.
CTTTGTATCTTTCCCATTCGCCAGGATCTGTGCCATTTTTTTGCCTTTTTGTATGCTCTTTCCTTATATCTTATACTGTCCCTTACCTCTTTAGTTGTCCATGGCTGTTTTTTTTGGCTAGTAGAGTTCTTGCCCCTCAGGGGTATAAACCGGTTCTGTATCACGTTAAATGTTTCTTTAAACATTTCCCACTGATCATCAGTCGTTTTACCCATTAACAGATTTGCCCAGTTTACTGTGGACAGTCCCTGTCTCACCCCATTGAAGTCAGCCTTGCCCAAGTCTAGAATCTTAGCAGCTGATTCACTTTTTTCCCTTTCAAACACTACCTAAACCTTCCTCCCTAAACCTCTCTGCCTCTCCGTCTCTCTCGCCACCTTTAAGACGCTCCTTAAAACCTACCTCTTTGACCAAGCTTATGTTCACCTGTCCTAATGTCTCCTTCTTTGGTTCGGTGTCAATTTCTTTGTCTGATTACGCTCCAGCCTTGGGACATTTTACTACATTGCAAGTTGTTGTTGTTTTTCTTCATAAATCTGAGATACCCCATCCTCTTTATGGGATCTTGCTGGCACTTCCGTGTCCCCTGACCTCCTTTTGAAAATTGTCTCCCCCCCCCCCCCCCAAATTCTCTGCCTCCAGAGAACATATAACCTATGTAAAACATGTCTTCTTTATAAAAAGACATAATCACAACTTTCATAAACTTACAAGAATTTTAAAAAATTATATAATCATCCAGAAAAAAAATTTACATAGTATTTTTTCTTCTTGCCATGGCTGTCTTGGAACTGTAAATAGGATTGTGAAATTACAATGCTTTATGACACCTGCTTTGATGTCCATTGATTCCATTAATTCCCTCTAGCATATTATTTGTGGAAATGCTCAGTTTAATTAGCTACTTAATATTATAGTTAGAATTGGGTCAACTCTGTGACAAGTCTCAGAAAATCACTGAGCCACTCTTTATTTCGAACTACCTTTTCTAATTACATTTAGAATCATTATATAGAAGAAAAGAAGAAAGCAAGCGATTATATGATGCCTTTCACAGCTAATGAATTGTTTTTGAAGTGTAGTCGTGGTAGCCATTTTGCGGACAGCAAGGTCACACAAGCAGCAATGTGATAATGACCAGGTAATCCGTTTTAGTAATGTTGGTTGATGGATAAATAGGAAACCAGGGATAACTCCCCTGCTTTACTTCGAAATAGTGCCATGGGGTCTTTTTCGTCCACCAGAGAGGGCAGACAGGGCCTTGGTTTAGTGTCTTATCCGAAAGACGGCACCTCCGACAGTGCAGCACTCCCTCAGTATTGCACTGGGAGTGCCAGCCTAACTTTTGTGCTGATGTCTCTGGAGTGGGGCTTAAACCCACATCCTTCGGACACCAAGGCGAGAGTGCTACCCACTGAGCCGCAGCTGACACCTAACATATATATTGTTACTGTTGAAAGGATGCTTTATCTGAAATAAATAAGATATGAACGGAACTTGCTGAGCTGGGAAAGTGAAGGTAATGTAATATAGATCGAGTTTAACCATCTATTTTTAATTAGTCAATCTCCTGTGGTGTTGCTGAGAGAAAAAAAAAAATAAAATTGGGTATTGAGTCAGCCTCAATGTCTGACACCTCTAAATTGGACCGCTAATCAATTTAAACCCCAGGTTTATCCAGGGGACCATGCCTTTAAATGAGTTAAAATTGAAGTTTGAAACTGAACTTTAAGATGTCTATAGCCGACTTAGTTAAAGTTTCAGTTGTCGCTTTTGAACATTGAGAGTTATTTCAGTTTCTTAAAATATTTTGTTGTGGACTGTAATTGTGGAATGTGATTCTCATTCTAAAATCACAAAATGTGGACCAATCGGAAAGCACAAAAGAACCCGACATTCACACAGACACGAAACATGTTATAATAGAGATTAAATCACAAACAAAATTACAATTGCCCAGGAATGTCTGTAGAGCTGGTTCGCCTCTGCCAAGCCAATAGCACCGGACGTGCGGTGGAAACTACATTTATGCGCATATTCAGTTACGGTGGTGGAGTGGGACCAGCTCCGAGGAAATTCCCGACCCTTTTTCTTTTACTTTTAAAAGTAACTTTACACTTGCATTGAAACTGCGAGCTGGAGATATGGTCAGAAAGAATGGGTTGGAAAACCTACTCAGCCCAGTAATGCAAAGGAGCTAAACATTGGCAAAACTCCCAGCTCCAAACGCATATTCAATGCAAGGCACAATTGTTCAAAATGTAGAACCTAAATTATACTCTTTACTTTTGGTGAATGTTGACCCCATCAAGTTAAAGGTGTAAAATGTAGAAATAGGCGGTGCAACAAAGGTTCACTAGATTGATTCCTGGGATGAGAAGGTTGTCCTATGAGGAGAGATTGAGTAAAATGGACCTATACTCTCTGGAGTTTAGAAGAATGAGAGGTGATCTCATTGAAACGTATAAAATTCTTAGAGGGCTTGACAGGGTAGATGCTGAGAGGCTGTTTCCCCTGGCTGGAGAGTCTAGAACTAGGGGGCATAGTCTCAAGATAAGAGGTCGGCCATTTAGGACAGAGATGAGAAAACATTTCTTCACTCAGAGGGTTGTGAATCTTTGGAATTATCTACCCCAGAGGGCTGTGGATGCTCAGTCATTGAGTATATTCAAAATTGAGATCGATAGATTTTTGGACACTAATGGAATCAAGGGATATGGGGATCGGGTGGGAAAGTGGAGTTGAGGTAGAAGATCAGCCATGATCTTACTGAATGGTGGGGCAGGCTCGAGGGGCCGTATGGTCTACTCCTGCTCCTATTTCTTATGTTCTCATCCCATTCCTCTCAGTACTAACATTGCAGTGTCAACATAGCCATCATTTGAAAGAAAGAAATAAAGCAAGAAAGAAAAGTAAGTAAAGTCATGGTAATCATACAGACTGCAGCCACAGTGCGCTGGTAATGGAGGGCTTGGATATTGAGTCCAGTAGTAGGGGTGCCCATCAAGCTTCACAAACAATAAAATATTTTTGAGCTGCAGTCACTCTTATTACCTACGCAAAACACGACAGCCAACTTGCTCACAGCAAGATTTTAGAAACAACAAATGAGATAAATGTCCAGTTAATCTATTTCTGATGGTGGTTGTTGAAGGGAGAATATTGGTTCAGACATCAGGAAAACACCCTGCTCTTCCTCAAATTCCTTCCTTCCTCATTAGATGGGGAGGGGTGGGAGGTGGCTTGTGCGGAACACCAGGTGGGTCACATGAACTGTTTCTGCTCTGTAAATTCTATGCACTTTTAGACTGAATTTCCTCTCGTGCCTTGCAGCAAAAATATTGCTCCAAAGTGCAGATTGTAATCGAATTTTGTGCCATGCACATGATGTACTGTAATCTGTTTTCACCTTGTTGGCTAGGGGCTGCAGAAAGTAACCTGAGATTCCCCAGCTGCTGATACACAGGCAAGAACATTTAACCAGACGTATAAGCTATATGTACATGATCTAACGGCGTGAATAAAGTGAATTGAGAGTTAAGAGAGAATTGACTCTTCTCCTCTTTGTACTAAGAAGGTAACCGTAACCGGAGCATGCAAGGCTTTGCCACAGGGATTGGCTAAGGCTGAGACAATTGCTTCTTTTAAGGAAAAGTTGGATAAATGTTTGAAGTGGAAAAGGATGCAAGGATATAGGGAGAGAACAGGGCAGTGGGATAAGTTTTGGATTGCTCCAGCAAAAAGCCAGCATGGTCACGATGGGCCAAATGGCCTTCCCCTGTGCTGTTAATCTCTGTGGCTCTCTTTCTGGAAACTAATGGACCCTGCTGTGTGCAGCCCAGTTTTTCTTTTTAATCACTGCCAATTCAGTCTAACGCACCCTTGCCCTAATATCAGAGGAGCATGGCCTGCTACACCCATGCGACATCTCCCTATTCCACTCCTCCTAATGGCACTTGTGAGTGAGATTGTCAATTTAGTGTTTAATTAGTGCCACATAATGAGCAGCTTCATGCTGCAGAGTTATGGCTGTGAGGAATTAAGTTAAGACTGTCCAAGCCCATTTCATTCAGAGCTACTATTGATTGCTGTGAAGTGATGTGATCATTAACTGACTCTTGTCATTAGATTGTGATTGACATACCACTGGTTAAAACTCCACGTAAATCTAATGCTGGGTTTCTTAATCTCATTATTTTATTTACCTGCCCACAAACATGCACAAAACTCAGCTGCTGTTCAATCATTTAGAAACATCAGATTTATGTAATATTCTTTTTAAGAATAGGACCTTATGTATTTTAGGGTATAGCTAACAATCGGAGTAATAGCACCCAGCAGAAAAAGGTAATTCCTAGCCTTTACAGGGCTGCACAGTAAGAAGAGAAATTTCATCTTAAAGTTTGCTCTTCCTGTACAGATTAAATCATAAAAATGAATCAGATGCCAGAAACTAGAAGCTGATCGAATATTCTGTGCATTAAATAAGCAGTGGCCTGGAGCCTGTGGGGGGAGGGGGATGTTCCCTTTAAACCAGTTTTCTCACACCATCTGCCTCAGTAATTCTTCTACGACAGTTCCACTGATGATATCATTAACACCGACAGCTCCAACAAAAGCATTCAAAACAAAAGGATACCAACATCAATCATAATCCTTGGAAACTGTTTTACTTTTTGACTAGAGTATCTAACATCAGTAAACTTTCATAGAATTATTTTTTTTTAAAAAAAAGAACACAAAGATATGAGGGAATTCAGTTATGCAGCGAAACGAGTGAAGCTGGAATTGATCACGCTAGAGCTGAGAAGGTTAAGGGGAGATTTAATAGAGGTGTTCAAAATTATGAAGGGTTTTAATAGAGCAAATAGGGAGAAATTGTTTCCACTGGCAGGAGGGTCGGTAACCAGAGGACACAGATTTGAGATAATTGTCAAAAGAACCAGAGGAGGAGATGAGGAGAATTTTTTTTACGCAGCGAGTTGTTATGATCTGGAACGCACTGCCTGAAAGGGCGGTGGAAGCAGATTCAATAGTAACTTTCAAAAGGGAACTGGATAAATGCTTGAAAAGGAAAAATTTGCAGGGCTATGGGGAAAGAGCAGGGGAGTGGGACTAATTGGATAGCTCTTTCAAAGAGCCTGCACAGGCATATGCAAATGGCTTCCTTCTATGCTGTGTCATTCTATGATTCTATGAACTGCGAAGTGTAAACATGTTGACAATCAACCAGTAGACGCTATTTTCAATGTAATAATTCTAAATTCTACCGGGAACTCCAGGCCAACCTAGAAACGTACCAACAGTTGCCAGAGGCAGAGGGAAGGGGTCAGCATTCGGAACAAGTGTCAACAATTGTAAATATATTGCCTCTAGTTCTATCAAAGAAAAATAACTAATTTAAAAGTAGCGAATAAAGAGTAGTTCTCAAACAAATTGAACAAATATCCCTTCCTTTTTCAATATATTTTTAAAAATGTAATGTCTGTGTTCATTGTTGATTCAAAATTCCTGGAAAATGCACCACATAAAGCATCAAAGCAACATTTTCTGGGGAGGGGCGTGGCCCCCACCCAATATAAATCTCATTGTGCCTTTAACCTTCCTGTAAGCTTTCATGTATTTGTGTCTTTTTTCCTCAGATACCAATGAAGGAATGTTGGCTATACTTACAGCGTAATTGACAGCCCATGTCCCACTGCACTTGTTGTGTAATTACTTCTTTTCAGGCTTGCATTCAGGGCCATTTTTTAAGCTGCTGCTCAGCTTTTGCTAAGTTTTCTAGGTTTGGCACGCAGGCATCCAGTTCCAGTTACGTGTTTATGGTGTCTTGCTGTACAGCTGTAAAAAAAATCTCTATGAATAATGATAATTATTCATGAGAATGAAGGTGGTTATGAGGAGATCAGCACGCATGTAAAAAGAGGCAGGAACATTTTAACGGCATAAGCAGCATCTTTTAATTTGTTTTTTGAAATACAGAAAAAAAAATGACAGTAATAAAAGATGAATGGGTTTAATTTATTCTGTGCGTTGAAGTTCGTCCATGTGCTAATTGTGTGGTATGGGTGCAGCACTATTATCTGCTGGCATTAATGGAGAATCCAACAGTTAATTTTTGCCCACACTCCTGAAATTAAGCAGACCTAATATACATTAACACATTGACCAGGCACAAACTTCATTTTGTTTGGTAAGTGCTTGTTAACCATCAATTAATGGGAATCATGCAAGTTTACTCAAGGAGTACTTCGTTGACCCATCATGTTAACAGTTGAATCTGGCATTGAAGCGAGGCAACAAAGTTCGAGGGGTGAGCAGAGCAAGACGTAGCTGCAGGAGGAGTCAAAGGGAATGCTCTTGATGACCAGCTGAGCTTGGCCTTAGTGCCTTTGTAGGGAGAGGAGCATTAATGGAAGGAGACCATAGAGCAGGAAGCTTGAGGACACAGGAAACAGATCGTCAGGACTCATTACTGCCTCAGTGAGGAACTATGTCCACAGCATCTGCAACTCAGCAGGAACACAATCAGCCCTTTTGCCAGTACTCTCAATGGAGATTAAAGTGACCTCCGCACTAAATTTCTACACCAATGGGTCCTTCCAAGCATCAGCAGAGGACATCAATAAGATCAGCCAGGATGCAACTTATTGTTACATCACAACGGTCTCAGATGACCTCACTGATACGCCAAAACCAACAGCTTCCTTGTATCCCTCACCACCCACATCCCCTTAACACCTTCCAATCCCAACTTCCTTCTGCCTCTGTCCCTGGAAAAAAAAACTCCCAAACATCATTTACAACTGAACTTTCAAACTCCCAACTGCTGAGCCCTAAACCCTCCATTCACTAAAATACTTCTGCAGCTGTCGGTCTGCTCAACCACACACTCACCTCCGCTTTTGATGTCCGTGTCCCCAGCAAAAACCTTCACTGCCTCCCGTCCTGGTCATTTCCCCGGAATGGTCCCATCTTTGCTCCCTCAAGTCCAAGGGGCTCATACTTGTGCACAGCTGGTGCTTTATTGCCTCAGCCATCCATCACCAGCTCTGGATGGACAACATTAAGGTCGACTGGGACTCATTCTCCTCGGCAAAAGCCTCCCACTGTTCTAGGATGACTCTGGAGAGCAAATGTAACTGTGAATTGCTCAGCACTATCACCTGGGCTATATTATGGTATCCATTGGTTATTGTATTGGACGAGTAACTCAGAGGTTGTGAGTTTAAATCCCACCACATGCAAAGCCTTAGAGAGGGAGCAGAAGAGATTTACTAGAATGGTACCAGGGATGAGGGACTTCAGTTATGTGGATAGACTGGAGAAGCTTAAAGGGAGATTTGATAGAGGTGTTCAAAATCGTGAATGGTTTTGATACAGTAAATAAGGAGAAACTGTTTACAGTGGCAGAAGGATCAGTAACCAGAGGACACAGATTTAAGGTAATTGGCCAAAGAACCAGAGCCAACTTGAGGAAACATTTTTTTACAGAGTGATTTGTAACGATCTGGAATGCAATGCCTGAAAGGGCGGTGGAAGCAGATTCAACAGTAACTTTTGAAAGGAATTGGATAAATACTTGAAGGGAAAAAATTTACAGGGCTATGGAGAAAGAGCAGAGGAATGGGACTAATTGGATAGCTCTTTCAAAGAGCTGACACAGGCACGATGGGCAGAATGACCTCCTCCTGTGCTGCTCCAGAACTAGCCGCGCCTCCAGCCAAACTGTTCCAGTACAGCTACAACATTGGCATCTACCCGACAATGTGAAAAATTGCCCAGGTATGTCCTATCCACAAAAAGCAGGACAAATCCAATCCGGCCAATTACCGCCCCATCAGTCTACTCTCAATCATCAGCAAAGCGATGGAAGGTGTCGTCGACAGTGCTATCAAGCGGCACTTACTCACCAATAACCTGCTCACCGATGCTCAGTTTGGGTTCCGCCAGGACCACTCGACTCCAAAACTCATTACAACCTTGGTCCAAACATGGACAAAAGAGCTGAATTCCAGAGGTGAGGTGAGAGTGACTGCCCTTGACATCAAGGCAGCATTTGACCGAGTGTGGCACCAAGGAGCCCTTGTAAAATTGAAGTCAATGGGAATCAAGGGGAAAACTGTCCAGTGGCTGGAGACATACCTAGCACAAAGGAAGATGGTCGTGGTTGTTGGAGGCCAATCATCTCAGCCCCAGGACATTGCTGCAGGAGTTCCTCAGGGCATTGTCCTAGGCCCAACCATCTTCAGCTGCTTCATGAATGACCTTCCCTCCATCATAAGGTCAGAAATGGGGATGTTCGCTGATGATTGCCCAGTGTTCAGTTCCATTCGCAACCCCTCAGATAATGAACCAGTCTGAGCCCGCATGCAGCAAGACCTGGACAACATCCAGGCTTGGGCTCATAAGTGGCAAGTAACATTCACTCCAGACAAATGCCAGGCAATGACCATCTCCAACAAGAGAGAGTCTAACCACCTCCCCTTGACATTCAACGGCATTACCATCACCGAATCCCCCACCATCAACATCCTGGGGGGTCACCATTGACCAGAAACTTAACTGGACCAGCCACATAAATACAGTGGCTACAAGAGCAGGTCAGAGGCTGGGGATTCTGCGGCGGGTGACTCACCTTCTGACTCCCCAAAGCCTACCTACCATCTACAAGGCACAAGTCAGGAGTGTGATGGAATACTCTCCACTTGCCTGGATGAGTGCAGCTCCAACAACACTCAAGAAGCTCGACACCATCCAATACAAAGCAGCCCGCTTGACTGGCACCCCATCCACCACCCTAAACATTCACTCCCTTCACCACTGGCGCACTGTGCCTGCAGTGTGTACCATCCACAGGATGCACTACAGCAACTCGCCAAGGCTTCTTCGACAGCACCTCCCAAACCCGCGACCTCTACCACCTAGAAGGACAAGGGCAGCAGGCACATGGGAACACTACCACCTGCACGTTCCCCTCCAAGTCACACACCATCTTGACTTGGAAATATATCGCCGTTCCTTCATCGTCGCTGGGTCAAAATCCTGGAACTCCCTTCCAAACAGCACTGTGAGAGAACCTTCACCACACGGACTGCAGCGGTTCAAGAAGGCGGCTCACCACCACCTTCTCAAGGTCAATTAGGGATGGGCAATAAATGCTGGCCTCGCCAGCAATGCCCACATCGCATGAACAAATGAAAAAAACCTACTATGATATGGTTAGTTTGTGGCTGGCACCAGGAAGCAAGATTTTTGTAAAAACTCAAACTGGTTCATTAATGGTAAGGGACCCTGCTCTGCCCTACACGTGTGTTCAGCCTGGTGCTATTTAGTTGACTCTTAATGCCTTCTGAAGTCAGACCGATGAGCCACTCAGTTTTTAGGGATTGACAAAATAAATATGGCCCTTAGAACACATTATTAAAAATTCCTAAAAATTCAACAAATGAAACTGAATTGCAAAATGGCAGGAAATATGAACACAATTTGAATCGGTAAAGGAAATGTTTCAAAAATATTGTTAAGTAAATATTTCTACAGAGTTAATTTTATCTTTTAAAGTAAAACCACAGTCTAAATTTAATCGGGCCCTTTACTCACAGAATATTTATGTTACAATAAAATCCAATAGGGATTTCAGGAGAGTGGTTGGAATGTGGAACTTGCTATCACAAGGAGTAGTTGAGGCAAATAGCACAGATGCATTTAAGGGGAAGCTCGATAAGCACACAAGGGAGAAAAGAATAGTTGGATGAGAGGAATAGGATGGGAGGAGGCTCAAGTGGAGCATAAACACTGGCATGGACCTAAAGTTGCAATTAAAGTGTGGAAAAATTGCATCGACGTATTTGTGTCGAGCATTTGTTTTTTAAAAAATTACTCACTATCAATTCTACATTTTGGAAAGCACGGGTGGAAGTCAATATCGTAACGCCTTTTAAAAAAAAGCTTGACTGATAAGAACTTACAGACAGCTGATTTCATCCCATCTTTAACAACTAAGGGCCCTCAGAGCCTTAGCAGAAACTGATGCTTGCCTGCGATCAGTGGCTGCTCTAATGTGTGAAGAAAGTCCCCTAGCTAGTTACAGTGACTGTGCAATAGCAGCATAACTACAGATTCCAGCACCTGATTGATTACTAATTAAAGACTAAGGCAAGTGTAAGGTGGGAATAACTTGAAAGGATTGAATTTCTGGGATCAAAGGTACACAGAGACAAACAGATCTGCTTAGTGCAGCGAGTATTTTAAAACTGCAGGTCGGGCCCAGGGAGGAGCAGGAAAGAAAAGAACGCCACAAAATGGTGGCGATGGGTTAAATCTTTATTGTTATTGAAACCAAAAGGGAATGAACAGAAAAATGCAGGGAAGCTCACATTTTCTCAATCCTATAATTAAAAATTGATTTTGAATCCATAATTAAATTTTATATAAAAGATTAGGGTCTGGTGCCGCTTGAGAGTAAAAAAAGAGGAACAGTTGGACTTATAGATTTTTAAATAATTAAAAATGAAAAAAAAAAGCTTTACAAATAAGCTTCTTGAATTGTACCCTTGCTAACAGATTTAGCACTCTGCATAATGATTCTATAGGGACTTTGTATCAACTTCAGTACGGACTATTTTCAATTTTAAGCTATTTTGGGATTCAATTCCCTTTGAAATAAAATGTTTCTGTTCTTCGTTGTCTTTTACGATTCTTCTGCCATTTTACTTGCAACGAAATTAAACTCCCAAAGGGTTGTGTTATGATATTTGAAGGTTGAATATTGAATTTTTCAACTGCAAGTACATTGAAACAATCTATTCATTTTTTTTGCTCTTTGCAGATTGCTTGCATCAAATATAATTGTTTAATAATTGGATGCCATTGTATGATTAATTTCTGGCTGTATTCTACGATCCACTCAAACTCTCAGCGTAGAAATAGCTCTGGTTCTGGCCCATCCTAATTGGATGAGGATCAAATCGCGTACAAGCTGCACAGAATGAAAAGTCAGTCCAGAGTATCATTAGAAAAGCGCATCCAGAACAAGGATTAGAAGACTAATTCCAAAATATTGATTGCGTTGTGAAAAATTATATTTCTTGATTAGATGCTTGTGCAATGTTGGCGAATATCAGCAATGTGGATGAATATTACATCTCAAATGAGATTTTAAATTGAAAATGGACAAGCACTGAAGCAAGGTGAAAACAGGCAGTCAAGATCTCTGCCAAGCATTTAAAACTTACTGCCTGCTGTATGTAATTTTCTCAGAAAATACCCGTCAGAATATTCTCCTCTGATCGAATTGCGTTAACAGTGGAATGAATTGTAACTATGGCAACTGGATTCAAATCGCCCCACAGCATTTTCAAAAATAATTCTTTTCATATAAAACATTAAGGCTTTAAGTTAAATATGAGTCTTTAGGGATATTGTCCCTTGACAAAAACATGGTTTTGTAATTTTTTTTACAGTAATCATTGTTTTTTTAAAAACATTTTTTAAATCACTTCAAAAATGTCAACTTTCAGACTGTCATCAAACTGTCGCTGATTGACTCTGCTCTTTGGTATACATTGACACAAAACATCACTTACAGGCTGTAGTTTGTGAATAGCTTCTTCAAATAACCCTTCAATTTCCTAATTCAGTCTACTCTTAATTGCAATCATTGAGGATGAGGAGACAGAAAAAAAAATCGCAATTAACCAGCAATTGCAATTATCAGGAGTGTGATTGAAACAGTGGCATATAAAATGATTTGTCACTGCAGTAATCTCCTAAAGCTTTGTGTGCATGTTATAGGACTGTCCTTATTCTAAGGGAAGCTGCATTTATAATCGGCCTGGGACTGGACCATCCAGGGGCACTCCACGCGTCAAAAAAAAAATCTGCCTGAAAGCACTTCGCATAATTTGTGGCCATTTAGCTGGCTATAAACTATGAACCCTGACCCTCACATGGAGAGAAACTATTTCCACTGGTTGGGGATTTTAGGAGTAGGGGGCACAGTCTAAAAATTAGAGCCAGACCTTTCAGGAGCGAGATTAGAAAACATTTCTACACGCACAAAGGGTGGTAGAAGTTTGGAACTCTCTTCCGCAAATGGCAATTGATACTAGCTCAATTGCTAAATTTAAATCTGAGATAGATAGCTTTTTGGCAACCAAAGGTATGAAGGGATATTGGCCAAAGGCAGGTATATGGAGTTAGATCACAGATCAGCCATGATCTTATCGAATGGCGGAGCAGGCACGAGGGGCTGAATGGCCTACTCCTGTTCCTATGTTCCTATGTAAGTCAGTGCCATGGGGGTAGAAATTCTGGCCCGCTCTCTTTAAATGTTCTTTACACATCGGGTAAATAAATTTAAAAAACTTACCTTGTTGGTTGCGGCCTAACAGGTGGTCCCGAGGCCTGGCTTTCCTGAGTGCGCCCAACACCGGCTTCCTCAGGGCAAGCCAATCTTTCAGTGGGGGCCTCAAATAGGCTCCTTATTTGCATGTTCAAAGGGACCCAACGCCTGTTTCAGAAGCGGGCACTGCACAAATATTCTTTCTCCTTTCCCAAGATGGCAGGTGGTGCACTTAAGGGCGGAAAGGAGGGCCTGCTTCTTGCCCGTTATTTTGGGGACTTAGTAGACCGGATAGCGAGCGGAAAAACGGGCGGAGCTCGACCGAATTTATAGGCCATGATGTTCCAGCAACGTTGCTCGATTAGAATTTAGTCTACAGAAGGATAGTTCAAGCCACAAAAGATGCTGAAGTAAAGAGCTACTGTGCTATTGCAGTGACATGCATGGTAATTAAGTACAGAGTGTCTGTTCTGTGCCAGACCTCAGCCACTGCACCAAAATGAATGTATGGAGATTAGATCGTGTTATAGCAGGAAGCACATTCAGACAAAAATGTCAAAGCAACACATGGTAAACTTAATGTGCTGATGCGTCTTGGATACAATGGGAAATAACGTGGAAAATGCATGCACTCACGAGGATAAATCCACGGAGATCAGGTCAGCTTGTGGTAGATGGACGTGCCGCATCTGAATCAAGTGAGCTGCCATTCTTCGGGAGAGTCACACGCACAAATAAAATACGAGAGAAAGTAATCGGCAGTTTCATTGCAACCAGTTCCTGTAGAATTTGGGAGCAGCCCACTGACCAAGGTAGAATCCGCAGCAGTTCACTAACAGTATGCCAGTAGTTACTTTATAAAAGTGAGTGTTAACACCATTGTGTCGGCCAATGAATTGTTGGTGGTGCGGGACTTACGGCAGGACTCACAGCAAACAGAATCTATTTTAAAGCAAACAAAGCCTATTTATTCAGCAAACACAGTCTATTTTAACAGCGCGCCACAGCAAACAATTTATTTACTCAGCAAACAGAGTCTATTTAAATAGAACCTCTACAAGCTACAGCAATAGGACTTACGACGAAACTACAGCAAAGTCTCCCGAAAAAAAGCAGGATTATTTCTCCAACAAAATGCAGGGAGTGGGGAATAGTTACATAATACAAATTATGTGCTTAAAATCAATCCCAGTCACTGACAGCAGTGTGGTCTCCAGACTAAATTGACGGGGGATTTACCCAATCAGCTCAATTCTAGCTGGGACTAGTGGTGTCAAGGTAGCATAGTGGTTATGTTACTGGACTAATAATCCAGCGGCCTGGATCAATAATCTATGAATCATGAGTTCAAATGGCAGCTGGGGAATTTAAATTCAATTAAATAAAAATCTGGAATTCAAAAATACTAGTATCAGTAACGGTGGTCATGAAACTACCGGATTGTCATAAAAACCCATCTGGTTCACTACTGCCCTTCAGGGAAGAAAACCTGCCATCCTTACCCGGTCTGGCCTAGAAGTGGCTCCAGCCCCACAGCAATGTGGTTGATTCTTAATTGCCCTCTGAAATGGCCTAGCAAGCCACTCAGTTGTAAAATCTCGCTAAAGAAAGTCATAATAAGAATAAAGCCAGACGGACCACTAGGCACCGGACACGACAAAGGCAAATCCAAGCCCAGTCGACCCTACAAAGTCCTCCTCACGAACAATCTGGGGACTTGTGCCAAAATTGGGAGAGCTGTCCCACAGACTAGTCAAGCAACAGCCTGACATAGCCATACTCACAGAATCATACCTTTCAGCCAACATCCCAGACTCTTCCATCACCATCACCTGGGTATGTCCTGTCCCACCGGCAGGACAGACCGACCAGAGGTGGCAGTACGGTGATATACAGTCAGGAGGGAGTGGCCCTGGGAGTCCTCAACATTGACTCTGGACCCCATAAAATCTCATGGCATCAGGTCAAACATGGGCAAGGAAACCTCCTGCTGATGAATCAGTCCTCCTCCATGTTGAGAAGCACTGAGGGTAGCAAGGGCACAGAATGTACTCCTGGATGGGGGACTTCAATATCCATCACCAAGAGCGGCTCAGAAGCATCTCTACTGGCCAAGTCCTGAAGGACATAGTTGCCAGACTGGGCCTCCGGCAGGTGGTAAGCAAACCAACACAAGGGAAGAATCTACTTGACCTCATCCTCACTAATCTACCTTGTCGCAGATGCATCTGTCCATGACAGTATTGGTAGGAGTGACCACCGCACAGTCCTCGTGGAGATGAAGTCCCGACTTCACACCGAGGACACCATCCAACGTGTTGTGTGACACTATCACCGTGCTAAATGGGATAGATTCAGAACAGATCTAACTGCTCAAAACTGGGCATCCATGAGGGGCTGTGGGCCATCAGCAGCAGCAGAATTGTATTCCAGCACAATCTGTAACCTCATGGCCTGACATATTCCTCACTCTACCATTACCAACAAGCCGGGGATCAACCCTGGTTCAACAAGGAGTGTAGAAGAGCATGCCAGGAGCAGCACCAGGCGTACCGAAAAATGAGGTGCCAACCTGGTGAAGCTACGACTCAGGACTACATGCATGCTAAACAGCGGAAGCAACATGCTATAGACAGAGCTAAACGATTCCACAACCAATGGATCAGATCAAAGCTCTGCAGTATTACGACATCCAGTCGTGAATGGTGGTGGACAATTAAACAACTAACAGGAGGAGGCGGCTCTGTAAACATCTGCATCCTCAATGATGGCGGAGTCCAGCACATGAGTGCAAAAGACAAGGCTGAAGCCTTTGCAACCATCTTCAGCCAGAAGTGCCGAGTGGATGATCCATCTCAGCCTCCTCCCGATATCCCCACCATCACAGAAGCCAGTCTTCAGCCAATTCGATTCACTCCACGTGATATCAAGAAACGGCTGGGTGCACTGGATACAGCAAAGGCTATGGGCCCCGACAACATCCCGGCTGTAGTGCTGAAGACTTGTGCTCCAGAACTAGCCACGCCTCCAGCCAAACTGTTTCAGTACAGCTACAACATTGGCATCTACCCGACAATGTGGAAAATTGCCCAGGTACGTCCTGTCCACAAAAAGCAGGACAAATCCAATCAGGCCAATTACCGCCCCATCAGCCTACTCTCAATCATCAGCAAAGTGATGGAAGGTGTTGTCGACAGTGCTATCAAGCAGCACTTACTCACCAATAACCTGCTCACCGATGCTCAGTTTGGGTTCCGCCAGGACCACTCGGCTCCAAACCTCATTACAGCCTTGGTCCAAACATGGACAAAAGAGCTGAATTCCAGAGGTGAGGTGAGAGTGACTGCCCTTGACATCAAGGCAGCATTTGACCGAGTGCGGCACCAAGGAATCCCAGTAAAATTGAAGTCAATGGGAATCAGGGGGAAAGCTCTCCAGTGGCTGGAGTCATACCTAGCACAAAGGAAGATGGTAGTGGTTGTTGGAGGCCAATCATCTCAGCCCTAGGACATTGCTGCAGGAGTTCCTCAGGGCAGTGTCCGTGGCCCAACCATCTTCAGCTGCTTCATCAATGACCTTCCCTCCATCATAAGGTCAGAAATGGGGATGTTCGCTGATGAGTGCACAGTGTTCAGTTCCATTCACGACCCCTCAAATAATGAAGCAGTCCGAGCCTGCATGCAGCAAGACCTGGACAACATCCAGGCTTGGGCTGATAAGTGGCAAGTAACATTTGCGCCAGACAAGTGCCAGGCAATGACCATCTCCAACAAGAGAGAGTCTAACCACTTCCTCTTGACATTCAATGGCATTACCATCGCCGAATCCCCCACCATCAACATCCTGGGGATCACCATTGACCAGAAACTTAACTACTGTGGCTACAAGAGCAGGTCAGAGGCTGGGTATTCTGTGGCGAGTGACTCACCTCCTGACTCCCCAATGCCTTCACCATCTACAAGGCACAAGTCAGGGGTGTGATGGAATACTCTCCACTTGCCTGGATGAGTGCAGCTCCAACAACACTCAAGAAGCTCGACATCATCCAGGACAAAGCAGCCCGCTTGATTGGCACCCCATCCACCACCCTAAACATTCACTCCCTTCACCACCGACGCACAGTGGCTGCAGTGTGTACCATCCACAGGATGCACTGCAGCAACTTGCCAGAGCTTCTTCGACAGCACCTCCCAAACCCGGATCCTCTACCACCTAGAAGGACAAGGGCAGCAGGCGCATGGGTGCACCTCCAGTTCCCTTCCAAGTCACACACCATCTTGACTTGGAAATATATCGCCGTTCCTTCATTGTCGCTGGGTCAAATTCCTGGAACTCCCTTCCTAACAGCACTGTGGGAGAACCTTCACCACACGGACTGCAGCGGTTCAAGAAAGCGGCTCACCACCACCTTCTCAAGGGCAATTAGGGATGGGCAATAAATGCTGGTCTTGCCAGCGACGCACACAGCCCATGAATGAATTAAAAGAAAATGTAACCCTTTTAATCCCAAGGTTACAAAAATACCAGGACTTGTCGTGGACTGTTATGGCATGACGGATCGCTAGCCTGGATTATAGACACAGTTGGTTCAGGATTAGATCTGCCTTTATCTGGTTTAGCTAACATGGTTTCCTGTGGCAGATGAAGCTTCTTTTTAAAATTTTTAATGCTCCTCAAGGATGTTAGTGCTGGCGAATGGAACTGGTCGTATTTTAGGCACCAAAGGTCAGCTGAAGTACAGAAAGAGGCAGATTTAAGCTCCCTCTACTCTGGTCTAACAACGAGCCATAGCCGAACCTCAGAAGAAAGCCCTCTACTGCACCAGTGTGACATTTATTCCATTTCCCACACCAGCCATCCCAAGCAATCTCTGAGGGAAATTGCCAATTAGTGCAAATTTCTATACTTGATTACAAAAGTCCCAAACGTAACAAAATTGCAATTAAGCAGCAGAAAATATAACAGAACATGTTCCTGAACATTCATCGTTGGAAGTTTTATCTTTTAAAACGCTGAAAATCTCTTTCAATGGACAGCAGATACCTCTGTATAATAGATTGAGGGCTAATTGGGTAGAAATTTTGATTAAATGGCTTGCAATTAAATGGAGTACATTGTACTTTAACCTTAACGCAGTTTGTCTCGTTTCTTGTAGATAATGTTGTCATTTCCATTAAATTCATGGAGAGGGCACCAATCCCAGTCTGGTTGCTGAAACCATTTTTCTTTTGAAAGTTCGTTTGATTAGAATGTTCAAAACAAACACCACACCCCACAATAATTATAACCCACATTGCCCGCAGCTCAGAGAAAACCAGAGATTGCACCTTTATAGAATTAATATTACCTCATTCATTTTAATGAACAATATAAACAGAATACATTACGGAGAGAGACCTGGGGGTTTACATACACAAATCTTTGACGGTGGCAAGACAAGTTCATAAGACTATTAAAGAAGCATACAGGATCATGGGCTTTATAAATAGGGCAATAGAGTACAAAAGCAAGGAAGTTATGCTAAACCTTTATAAATCACTAGTTAGGCCTCAGCTGGAGTATTGTGTCCAATTCTGGGCACCGCACTTTAGGAAGGATGTCAAGGACTTGGAGAGGGTGCAGAGGAGATTTACTAGAATGATTCCAGGGATGAGGGACTTCAGTTATGCGGAGAAACTAGTGAAGCTGGGATTGTTCTCCTTCGAGCAGAGAAGGTTAAGGGAAGATTTAATAATGGTGTTCAAAATTATGAAGCATTTTGATAGAGTAAATAAGGAGAAACTGTTTCCACTGGCAGGAGGGTCGGTAACCAGAGGTCACACATGTAACATAATTGTCAAAAGAACCAGAGGGGAAATGAGGAGAAATGTTTTACTCACCAAGTTATGATCTGGAATTCACTGCCTGAAAGGGATTGTTCTTTCAAAGAGCCGGCACAGGTGCAATGGGCTGAATGGCCTCCTTCTGTGCTGTATGATTCTAACGAGCAAGATAGACTTTTCATCCAATGAGTGACTCAAAGTTAGCCCCGAAGTGGAATGCTAAACATATCCACAAGTCTTCACAAAGTGTTCTCGATTTCCGCTGATAACAGAGTGTATTTGCAAATTTGGTTGTGGCTAAAAAGTATCATATTTTGAAGTGTTGTAAATTTAACAGCAAGTGAAGGACTTGAGGGGGGAGAAGATCAGACGTAGCACGTCAGTGAGCACACAGAATGTTACTAAGCTGGGTGCAGCCTCAGCTCAATCTAGACATTGGCTTTTTGAGTGCGGAGTTATGTTTAATTATTTCTTCTGGTGAGTAGTTACACACTTTAACATGATTTATAGCCCGTGGCACACGCTGAATGCAACAGACATGCTTTTTGACAAATTACCTTGCAGTCATGTTTTTTTTCAGCAGGAGTCCCTCATGATAAGTCAAAACAATGTAAAATGAAAAGATATTCTCTCAATTGTAAATGATGGGTTTAGTAAGGCTTTAGAAACATTTGCCTGTTAGTGTCAGCATTCATATCTTGGGAGTATGATAGTATCATAGTAGGTACATCATAGAAGGGGTACATTTGGAACAATGTAAGGGAACAAGATGTTGTTGAATCAGTAACCCCGGCTTCTGGGGTCAAACCTATAAAGGTATTGTAAAAATACATCAGTCCATTAAATTATCATTTTAAAAATGCTTTATCTAATTTCATCTTGGCCTTTTTCTCTTTAAAATTCAATGTTTCACCCCCTCTCCATCAACCGTGTTAAACCCTGTATCCACACTGTTCTGTCTAGACCTACATTACAACAGTATCTACACTTCAAAAGTATTTAATTGACTGTGAAGCTCTTTAGGACGTCCTGAGGTCGTGAAAGGCGCTATATAAATGCAAGTCTTTCTTTCTTTCAAGTATATGGGATGATGCAGTCATTAACTATCTGTGTAAATGTCCCTACTTGATATCAATAAACTTAAAATGATAATTCATTCAGATGTGATGCTTTGTACAATGGATTTAGTTTTGGCTGGCAATGTATTTCATTCATGAAAGTGGCGGATGTGTAACTTTACACTGCTTCTTTATCCTGTAATATGTTCTTAGCGGCTGGGGTCTGTTGAAACTCTGATTTATCTGAGAGAGAACAAGAGCAGAAAAAGGGCATCAAAAAAACTGTCTGAAATCCTGGTAAGACTGTACCGTTATCCAAGAAAGAAGGGGAGTTCTGGCAAAACATTCCTGAACTTGGACACGGTAGGGCCGGTTTTATCGGTTCGTGCTACCCACATTATGCCTGCGATTTACCGATGTGTGCAGTGGGCAATCGAGGCTCCCTGGCAGCAGCTCGAATTCAGATAGTTAGACTGGTATCTAAGCAGATTAAGTACTACTGCAAGGTGTTTCGAGAAGAAGATGCAAGCCAGTTTAGTAATTTCCTTCACCTTTGTATATTTGTTCCTGACTATTGAAACCACCCTCCAGCCCGATGGAATAATCTGCTTATTTGATACCTGAAGTAGGCCTCAACGAAACCACTTCTGTGGTGAATAAAAGTTGTTGCTAACCACGCCCCGTTAACTCCTGCATCTAATTGTGAGAGAGAGAGAGAAGCGCTAGTGCATTTAAAGAGGTGATAAAACATTTGTAGAATGATTGGGATTGTTCTCCTTAGAGTAGAGAAGGTTAAAGGGAGATTTAATAGAGGTGTTCAAAATTATGAGGGGTTTTGATAGAGTAGATAGGGAGAAACTGTTTCCACTGGCAGGAGGGTCGATAACCAGAGGACACAGATTTAAGGAAATTGGCAAAAGAACCAGAGGGGCGATGAGGAGATTTTTTTTTTAATGCAGTGAGTTGTTATGATCTGGAATGCGCTGCCTGAAAGGGCGGTGGAAGCAGATTCAGTGGTAACTTTCAAAAGGGAATTAGATGAATACTTGAAGGGGAAAAATTTGCACAGCTACGAAGAAAGAGCTGGGGAGTGGGACTAATTGGATAGCTCTTTCAAAGAGCCAGCACAGGCATGATGGGCCAAATGGCCGCATTCTGTGCTGTATGATTCCAACCACAATGCACGATGTTCATTGGAATCAGCCAGTTTCGTAGTGGAAAGTACAAGTGTCGTTCTCCCATCTGTGATCTTACATTGGGCCAGATATAGTGGAAAGATCTTTCTACAATGCTATTCACTAAACATTCACTTGCTACTGAACTCTCTGCACATTTTATAAAGGTTATCCAGCTTAAAGCATTTAAGCATGGGGAGGAGTCATTATTTCCCCAAGTATTTTCCTACCTTCAAGTTACTTTCTGTCTGCTTCAATTCCCAGAAGCAGATATAACACTGCCCCACTTCCTAGTTGGACGTGCAACGTACTGACTAAGGAAGCAGCATGGGTGTATTCCAAGAACCCTTCCCCATTTTCACTGTAAACATCTTGAACCAGAAGCGACTTTTACCCCAGCCTACCTTAAGGCAGCAGAAGTCCTCCATTGATTCCACTCGGTTATCACTGCAAACTTGTCTAAATTGCCTACTGGTATACATTGTAATCCCAATGTAGCAACAGGTCCTTTATTATTTTTAACTGAACCCAAACAGACTACTTCTGAGTGCCACTGTCAATAAAAAAAAATTCTATGCCTTAATTGTGCCCTTAATAATAGGACCACGTCGCCTCTGTTTTTTCCTTCCTTATCTCTCCCAAGAATTTTATTGTCTGGAAGATTTACTTCCCAGTCTTGGCTCAAGTCAGGTTTCCATCAAGGCTACAGCATCATGTCCCTCTAATCTAATTAGTGCCTCACGTTTCCCAATTTTATTTATATTACTTTGCACATTCGCATAAAAGCCATTGCATAAAAACCATACATTCCATTCCTGTCCCATTCATACTCCTCGGCATTCTTTTCCTCCAGTAGTTTATAGACAGACATGTTCGCATTTAGGTTTGCAACTCTTTCTTACTTCAAACAGATAGCGATTGAATTTCCACTGTAAATTTTGCTGTTGCATATTTGCTTGTTCATAGTTTTATCACATGGAATTACATACAATTTGCAGCACAGGAACAGGCAATTCAGCCCAACTGGTCCATGCCAGTGTTTATGCTCCACACGAGCCTCCTCCCACCCCTGTTTGTCTAACCCTATCAGCATATCCTTCTATTCCTTTCTCCCTCATGCGCATATCTCGCTTCCCCTTAAATGCCTCTGTGCTATTCACATCAACCACTCCCTGTGGTAGCGAGTTCCACATTCTTACCACTCTTTGGGTAAAGAAGTTTCTCCTGAATTGCCTATTGGATTTATTGGTGATTATCTCATATTTATGGCCCCTAGTTCTGGTCTCCCCCCACCAGTGGAGACGTCTTTTCTTTATTGGTTTAAAACTAGGTCTGATTTGATGTTCTCTCACTTATCAGGGACTGCAGAGTGATCTTGTGAATACATAAGAATAATTGTAGTATCTTAAAGTAATTGACAAACCAGCGTTTTCTGTTCATTGTCCTGGGTGCATTACTGAACATTTACCTAGATAGTAAAGTCTAGGGGAAAGGGCGAATTGGGACTCATCTATGAGAGTGCTGAAAAACCTTCAGTAAATAAGGATAGTAACGATTCCAACTAGTAATACCACTTGCCTTTTCTTAACATTATCACTACCCCCCCACCCCACCATCATCGCCACCCCTTCCTAGGTAATCAATTGCTTCCCAGTTCCAGTATGCTATTGATGTTTTTCTCCCTTGTCTGCATCATTGGTATCCAGCACAATGTACTTATCAGACAACATCAGACTCCCAGGACTTTCCTGCATTGCGTCGATCTATGGGGAAAAAACATTACTTGGTTCTCGGGATATGGCAACACTGGCAAGGCAGCATTTATTGTCCATCTTTAGTTACCACAAAGGCATTAAGGGGATGAAATTCATTAGGGGCGATTAGGCTGTCCATTTCACACTCCGCCCCAATTTCTTTTCCATTAAATGCAAAAGAAAATCCAGCAGGGTGTAACACGGGCCGCCGATTCACTATCGTTCACTTTGCGTTACCGCCCAAAAGGAATTTCACCCCCTACGAGTCAACCACATGGTGTGGGACTGGAGTCACGTGTGGGCCAGGCTGGGTAGGGGTGGCAGGTCCCTTCCCTGAAGGACAGTAGTGAACCTCATGGGTTTGTATAAAAATCTGTCAACTTCCATGATGATTTTTCCTGGTGCCAGCCCACAAATTACCAGATTATATTGAATTCAATTTCACAACTTGCCATGATGGGATTTGAACTCATGACATCTGGGTTGCGAGTCCAGTACAATGAGGACCAGGCATTCCCCCTCCTCCGCCTCACTATTCCTCTCTAGCTGTGGAGGTGACTACTTCCTACAATGAACATTACAGGAACCCTTCCTTCTCCCATATAGTACAGCGTCTCTTCCTCTCAAGCTCAGTAATTTTGATGTTGAATGAGCTAACCTAGAGATGCTGTCTGTTCCTGTGGTTATTCATGGTTTCCAGAACCTCCTACATCATGCGAGATCTTCACAACACTGCTTACCACTGTACCTCCATACTAAATGGAGTCAAATGGACCACTTTTCCAGGCCCCTAATGGCTGCATTTCCTCAGGCACTATCCCTCTCCCTTTCAAAAGGACCATCATCAATCTCTCCTCAAAAAAAACCCTCAACCCATCTGTCTCCTCCAACTCAATCCCCTCCCAAACTATTCAGTCAGACTGAACCTTCATGGCCTGTTTGATCTTGGTTTTAGCTTCAAATCCATTACCAAGATTTCTTATCTTCACCTCTGAAATATTGCCCATATCCACCCCTACCTCAGCCACTCCAATCTTTTATCACCTCTAGAATCTAGTTGTCTAATATTACCCTCATTGGGCTTCCATTCTCCACCCTCCATAAACTCCAACTGGCCCAAAACTCAGTTGTCCGTATCCCGTCCCACATTAAGTCTAGCTCACCCATCAGTCCAGTCTCACTGACCTACAGCGTGTCCCTGTCTCCAACACTTTAAATGTAAACTCCTCATCCTCATTTTCAAATCTATCCATAGCTTCGCCCTACCCTATCTCTGCAACTTCCTCCAGCCTTATATTAAAAGGCAAATCAAGAACTCGGGTTCATTTCTAGGGGGATAGAATTGAAAAGAAATTGTGTTAAACTTGCATAGAACCTTGGTTAGACCACACTTGGAGTACTGTGCACAGTTCTAGTCTCCATATTATAAAGAGGATTTAGAAGCATTGGAGAGGGTGCAAAAAATATTTACTAGAGTAATACCAGAACTGAGAGGATATCCTTATCAGGAAAGGCTGAACAGGCTGGGACTCTTTTCTCTAGAAAAGAGAAGGCTGAGAGGTGACCTGATAGAGGTCTTTAAGATTACGAAAGGGTTTGAAAGGGTAGACGTAGGGGGGAGACCAAAACTAGAGGTCATAAATATAAAATAGTCACTAATAAATCCAACAGGGAATTGAGGAGAAACTTCAGGAGAGAGTGGTGAGAACATGGAACTCTCTACCACAAGGAGTAGTTGAGGCAAATAACATAGATGCATTTAAGGGCTAGATAAGCACATGAGGGAGAAAGGAATAGAGGGGTATCCTGATAGGGTTAGATAAAGTAGGGAGGGAGGAGGCTCATATGGAGCATAAATGCAGACATAGACCAGTTGGGCCAAATGGCCTGTTTCTGTGCTGTAGTTTCGATGTAATTCAATATGTATTCCATTCAGTCCTCTGACTTTACACTTTTGTGCATCACCCCACCTCTCCTCAACCCCATTATTCAGTTGCCTTAGCTCTACTATCTGGAATTCCCTCCCTAAATCCTTTTCATCTCTCCCCTTCTTTCTCCCCCTTTTAAATATTCTCAAGACCCAACTTTTCAACCAAACTTTCAGTCACACCACCTAATCTCTCTCTCTCCTTGGCTCTGCATCCATTCCCTCATCTATTCTTTTTTTTCCTCTGTAAAGTTCTTTGGGATGTTTTCTACGTTACAGGTGCTTTATAAATGCAAGTTCTTGATTTTTATTTCAAATGCTTCTGCCAAAATAGTGAACACAGTTTCTCCCTTTATAGTTTCAGTTCACCTGTGGAATTCATATCTCTTGCCAGAACTAAAATTTAGCAACCAGAGACCCTGAACGATGCTTTGGACGACCTTTCATTTCTTTGAAGATCCTCACATGGATATCTCTGAGACATAGCTGGCATAAGCCATTTTTACAAAAAAAAAATCTAATTTCCTTTAAACTAACTGACATCGATGTAAATTAAAGGCAGGCATTTCCCTCTTTGTCACCATGACATTCAATAAGAGTAAATAATAAAAAAATGGGAATAAGTGAAAGGCAATGTGGTAATTTATTGACTTTCAAATGCGTGCTTCCTGGACGACAAATCCCAATAAATTCGCATAACTCTTTGTCGAGGTCCATTAGATCTAATCGGTATTATATTAAAATCGCTTTTCATTAAAAATCATTCAGCGTGAAGAATGAAATTTCATTTGTTTGTAAAATATTTGATGTTCTAAGAACAAGCAGAATTCTCTCAACACTTGACTGCATCCAATTCCTTATTCACTTCTGTGCATTAAATAACCGTTATGTAAAATGAATGAAATAGAACAAGGTTTTAAACCTGAAATCTTTCATGGCACCGATATAATGTGACATCGTCTGGAAATGTTATGATTCCAACTAAGATTCTACAAAGTGGTTTCCAGAAAAAAGTTCTCCTAGTCTAAAAGGTGTAGTTGATCAGGGATGTCCAATCTTTTGGAGCTGAGGGCCAGGTGTGTGTGTTGCAACCAGTAAGTGGGCTGCATATGATTATTTGAGTCTCCCAGACCCCAAACAATGCAAGGCTCCATACTAAATATATCCAAAAGCATAAAAAAGCCAGATCCTCCCATACACAAAGATTTGATAGTCCCCACTCAGAAAAAATGTAAAATCCCTATATGCAAAAACTGCAAGACCCCAATAAGCAAAAAAGTGAGGCCCCTGCACAAACAAAGAGGCTCCATATACAAAACATCCAAGCTCCAAAAAAAAATCATGCCCTCCCCTCCCTCCTTCCTTCTCCCCACTAAAGGGTACGGTACTGTAGTGGTTATGGCATTAGGCTAACAATCTAGAGGCCATGAATTCAAATCCCACCATACCCAAGTTGAGAAATTGAATATAATATGAGTTCGTCCTGGGCCAATATTTATCCCTCAACCAACGTCACTAAAAAACAGATTATCTGGTCGTGATCACATTGCTGCTTATGGGATCTTGCTGTGCGCAAATTGGATGCTGCCTTCCCCACATTACAAGTGACTACACTTCAAAAGTTTTCATTGGCTGCAAAGCACTTTGGGATGTCTTGAGGCCATGAAAGGCGCTATATAAATGCAAATCCTTCTTCCTTTAGTAATTTATTGATGAGCACCAGGGAAAAAAGACCATCAGAGCTGCTGAAATGTTGTAAAACCTGCTTCATCAAAGGGAATCTGTAAGCCCCTACCTACTTTGGTCTACTTGGAACTCCAGTCGCACAGTATGTAAGTGGACTCTTAACGCCCTTTGAAGTGACCTAGCAAGCCATTCAGTTGCAAACCATCGCTACAGAACACAATTGTAAGATAAAGATCGGGGTCATAAGTGGCAAGTAACATTCACGCCAGACAAGTGCCAGGCAATGACCATCTCTAACAAGAGAGAGTCTAACCACCTCCCCTTGACATTCAACGGCATTACCATCGCCGAATCCCCCACCATCAACATCCTGGGGGTCACCGTTGACCAGAAACTGAACTGGACCAGCCATATAAATACTGTGGCTACGAGAGCAGGTCAGAGGCTGGGTATTCTGCGGTGAGTGACTCACCTCCTGACTCCCCTAAGCCTTTCCACCATCTACAAGGCACAAGTCAGGAGTGTGATGGAATACTCTCCACTTGCCTGGATGAGTGCAGCTCCAACAACACTCAAGAAGCTCGACACCATCCAGGACAAAGCAGCCCGCTAGATTGATACCCCATCCACCACCCTAAACATTCACTCCCTTCACCACCGGCGCACTGTGGCTGCAGTGTGTACCATCCACAGGATGCACTGCAGCAACTCGCCAAGGCTTCTTCAACAGCACCTCCCAAACCCACGACCTCTACCACCTAGAAGGACAAGAGCAGCAGGCGCATGGGAACAACACCACCTGCACCTTCCCCTCCAAGTCACACTCCATCCTGACTTGGAAATATATCGCCGTTCCTTCATCGTCGCTGGCTCAAAATCCTGGAACTCCCTAACAGCACTGTGGGAGAACCTTCACCACACGGACTGCAGCGGTTCAAGAAGGCGGCTCACCACCACCTTCTCAAGGGCAATTAGGGATGGGCAATAAATGCCGGCCTCGCCAGCGACGCCCACATCCCATGAACGAACAAAAAAAAAATGGATCCACCCTTCCCCCCCCCTCCCCCCCAAAACCTGTAAGCTTCGGCCTCAGATTCTTAACCTTTCCCAGGCCTGGATGACTTTTCACCCTGTAACCCCAATAATGTACATCTCATTTTTATTTTCTTTCTATGGTCATTCATTTTTTTCTTGAATTCTTTCAAAATGTTACTTTATTCCCTGAATTCTAATTTTCTCATTTCTGTTAACTATTTCCCTCCTCTACTATTTTGTTCCCCTTTCGTCCTTTAGTCCTGCCAGTTTAATTGTGGTCTGTTTTTGCTCTGTGACCTTTTGCCTTCTCACCTCCTGCACCTTTGAACACGTCACTGGGAGTGCTGATCATATCAACTGAGGGGTGACGCGGGGTTGCGCACGTGCAGTAGCCCCCAAAACATCACAAAAGTCAGCAGAAACTCAGAATAGAGTGCAAAATGCAAGGCCAAGGGAAGGGAAGAGAGGAAAGGCCCATCAGAACTTGAAGCAGGGGAATTTTATTGTAAAGGGAACAAATTATGGCTTCTGAACAAATATGGCAGTTGAGGAACATAGGAACATAGGAACAGGAGTAGGCCATTCAGCCCCTCGTGCCTGCTCCGCCATTTGATAAGATCATGGCTGATCTGTGATCTAACTCCATATACCTGCCTTTGGCCCATATCCCTTAATACCTTTGGTTGCCAAAAAGCTATCAATCTCAAATTTAAATTTAGCAATTGAGCTAGTATCAATTGCCGTTTGCGGAAGAGAGTTCCAAACTTCTACCACCCTTTGTGCGTGTAGAAATGTTTTCTAATCTCGCTCCTGAAAGGTCTGGCTCTAATTTTTAGACTGTGCCCCCTACTCCTAAAATCCCCAACCAGCGAAAATAGTTTCTCCCTATCCACCCTATCTGTTCCCCTTAATATCTTATAAACTTCGATCAGATCACCCCTTATCCTTCAAAACGCTAGAGAATACAACCCCAATTTGTGTAATCTCGCCTCGTAACTTAACCCTTGAAGTCCAGGTAACATTCTAGTAAACCTACGCTGCACTCCCTCCAAGGCAAATATGTCCTTCCGAAGGTGCGGTGCCCAGAACTGCTCGCAGTACTCCAGGTGTGCTCTAACCAGGGTTTTGTATAGCTGCAGCATAACTTCTGCCCCCTTGTACTCTACTCCTCTAGATATAAAGGCCAGCATTCCATTAGCCTTATTGATTATTTTCTGTACCTGAGCATGACACTTCAATGATCTGTGTACCTGAACCCCTAAGTCCCTTTGGACATCCACTGTTTTTAACTTTTTACCATTTAGAAAGTACCCTGTTCTATCCTTTTCTGATCCAAAGTGGATGACCTCACATTTGTCTACATTGAATTCCATTTGCCAGTTTTGCCCATTCACCTAATCTATCAATATCGCTTTGTAATTTTATGTTTTCATCTACACTGCTTACAATGCCATCAATCTTTGAGTCATCGGCAAACTTAGATATGAGACTTTCTATGCCTTCATCTAAGTCGTTAATAAATATTGTGAATAATTGAGGTCCCAAGACAGATCCATGCGGGACTCCACTAGTCACATCCTGCCAATGTGAGTACCTACCCATTATCCCTACTCTCTGTCGCCTTTCGCTCAGCCAACTTCCTAACCAAGTCCGTACTTTTCCCTCGATTCCATGGGCTTCTATCTTAGCTCATGTGGAATCTTATCAAATGCCTTCTGGAAGTCCACATAAATTACATCCATTGACATTCCCCTGTCCACTACTTTAGTCACCTCTTCAAAAAATTCAATCAGGATTGTCAGGCACGACCTACCTTTCACAAATCCATGCTGGCTCTCTCTGATCAACTGAAAATTCTCGAGGTCTCCAGTCACCTTATCCTTAATTATAGACGCCAGCATTTTCCCCACAACAGATGTTAGGCTAACTCGTCTATAAATCTCTGGTTTCCCTCGCTCTCCTTTCTTAAAAAGCGGAGTGACATTTGCAATTTTCCAATCTTTTTTTTTATTCGTTCACGGGATGTGGGCGTCGCTGGCAAGGCCGGCATTTATTGCCCATCCCTAATTGCCCTCGAGAAGGTGGTGTTGAACCGCTGCAGTCCGTGTGGTGACGGTTCTCCCAGAAGGACAGTTCCTGAATCTAGAGAACTTTGAAAGATTATAGTTAGAGCATCCGCAATGTGCTCACCTATTTCCTTTAAAACCCTGGGATGGAAACCATCTGGTCCTGGGGATTTGTCACTCTTTAGTGTTGCTTTACTTACGTTAATTTTATCGAGTCCCTGTCCCCGATTCAATATTAGTTTTCTTGGGATTTCCGGCATGCTATCCTCTTTCTCTACTGTAAATACTGACGCAAAGTAATCGTTCAACATGTCCGCCATTTCCCCATTGTCAATGACAATATCCCCACTTTTAGTTTTTAAGGGGCCAACACTGCTCCTGACCACCCTCTTTTTCCTAATGTAACTATGAAAATTCTTTGTATTGGTTTTGATATCCCTTGCAAGTTTCTTTTCATATTCTCTTTTTGTAGCTCTTACTATCTGTTTTGTGACCCTTTGTTGGTCTTTGTTTCTTTCCCATTCGCCAGGATCTGTGCCATTTTTTGCCTTTTTGTATGTCCTTTCCTTACGTCTTATACTGTCCCTTACCTCTTTAGTTGTCCATGGCTGTTTTTTTTGGCAAGTAGAGTTCTTGCCCCTCAGGGGTATAAACAATTCTGTATCACGTTAAATGTTTCTTTAAACATTTCCCACTGATCATCAGTCGTTTTACCCATTAACAGATTTGCCCAGTTTACTGTGGACAGTCTCTGTCTCATCCCATTGAAGTCAGCCTTACCCAAGTCTAGAATCTTAGCAGCTGACTCACTTTTTCCCTGTTCAAACACTACATTGAACTCGATCATGTTCTGATCGCTATTGGATAGATGTCCACGTACAGTTAAGCCGTTAACTAAATCTGGTTCATTACTCATTACTAAATCTAATATGGCTTGCCCCCTTGTTGCCTCTAGGACATACTGCTGTAGAAAACTATCCCGGACACACTCGAGAAATTAACTACCTTTCTGACAGTTGCTAGTCTGCTTTTCCCAATCTATGTGAAGGTTAAAGTCCCCCATTAAGACCACTATGCCTTTCTTACACGCTTGTCTAATCTCTGCATTTATACAATCTAGCACTTCAGAGCTGCTGCCAGGGCTCCTATATACAACTCCCACTATAGTCTTAGATCCTTTTCTATTTCTCAATTCAACCCATAAGGTCTCTGTTGGCTGCTTACCTCTCATTATATCCTCCTTTATCATTGAATTGATTTAATCTCTAATCACTAAGGCTACTCCTCCCCCTCTTCCATTTTCCCTATCTCTCCTGTAGACCTTATAACCCGGTATATTTAGTTCCCAATCCTGACCATCCTGCAGCCGTGTCTCAGTAATAGCTATCATGTCATACCCTCCAATTTGAATTTGAACCTGTCGTTCATTTAATTTATTCCTTATATTCCATGCATTTGTATATAGAACTCTTAGTTGGGCCACACACCCTAGCCTGACCTTCAGCTTTGATGCTGGGTTAATCGCTTTACGCCTTCTAGTTTTCACTTTATCTGTAGTGTCTAAAGTACACTTTCTTTCTGCTGCTCTACGCTTTTCCCTTTCACTTGTTCTTGAACAACTGTTTGAAATATTTGTATTGTTAATTTCCCCTGGGTCTTCCTCTCTCTTGCTGCTCTCAACTTTATTCCCTTCTGACTCCCCACTCAGGTTCCCATCCCCCTGCCACTCTAGTTTAAACCTTCCCCAACAGCACCAGCAAACACCCCCGCGAGGACATTGGTCCCGGTCCTGCTCGGGTGCAACCCGTCCCGCTTGTACGGGTCCCACCTTCCCCAGAACCGGTCCCAATGTCCCAGAAATCTGAATCCCTCCCTCCTACACCATCCCTTCAGCCACGCATTCATCCCGTCTATTCTCCTGCTCCTATACTCACTGGCAAGTGGAAGGAGGGATGGAATTGGTTGGGAAATATCATGAATCCCTACAGTAGTGGGGAAATATGTCATGATGTTCAAAAACTTCCTCATATTTCTTGATGGTTATAGTTAGTCTTTATTTATTGGTAAAATGGGAATTTCTTTCAGACAGTGAAGCATTTTGAGTGTTTTTTTAATTGACTCAAATTTCACATTCACTATGAACATGTCACTTCCCTCTGCCCTCCAGCCACTTCCAGTAAAACAGATGCAAAATTTCTTTTAATCTTACCGCCCCCTGAAATTACACTGTGGGATGCTAGCTGATGAAGACTTAACGTCTTCGGGTGAAATTCCTCTCTCCGCTATTTTAGCGAGGGCGTTAATCCATTTCAAATAATCGGATTGACATGTCCACTAAAACATCAGAGTAAAAAATTTCAAACAGATCCTACAGTGTAATTACGGAGCCGTAAAAATTTAGAAAGCTAATGACACTTGAAACCTTACATAGAACTACACAGAATGTTCAGCACAGAAACAGGCCATTCGGCCCAACAGGTCCATGCTGGTGTTTATGCTCCACACGAGCCTCCTCCCACCCTTCTTCACCTAACCCCATCAATATATCCTTCTATTCCTTTCCCCTTCCTGCGTTTATCTAACTTCCCCTGAAATGCATCTATGCCAGTCGCCTCAACTATTCCTTGTAGTAGCGAGTTGCACATTCTTACCGCTCTTCGGGTAAAGATGTTTCTCCTGAATTCCCTACTGGATTTATTAGTGGCTTTCTTTTATTTATGGCCCCCAGTTCTGGACTCCCCCGCAAGTGGAAACATCTTATCTACGTCTACCCTATCAAACCACATCATAATTTTGAAGGCCTCTATCAGATTTTCACTTTTATGAGAAAAGAGCCCCAGTCTGTTCAATCTTCCCTGATAGGTATAACCTCTCAGTTCTGGTCCCATCCTAGTAAATCTTTTTTGCACCTTCTCTAATGCCTCTATATCCTTTTTATAATATGGAGATCAGAACTGTGCACAGTGCTCCAAGTGTGGTCAAACCAAGATTCTGTACAAGTTTAACATAACTTCCCTGCTTTTCAATTCTATCCCTCTAGAAATGAACCCCATTGCTTGGTTTACTTTTTTATGGCCTATTAATCTGAGTCACTACTTTTAGTGATGTGTATATCTGTACCCCCAGATCCCTCTGCTCCTCTACCCCATTTTCCAAGCAGTATGTGACCTCCTCATTCTTCCTACCAAAATGTACCACCTCACACTTATCTACATTGAAATTCATTTACCAATTACATGCCCATTCTGCAACTTTATTAATGTCTTCCTTTATTTTGTCACAGTCCTCCTCAATATTAATTATATTATGTACTCTGGAGAAAAACATCTCGAAAGTCCTTCCCCTCCCTTATGTGTCGGAGTGTCTTTAACTCGCACTCTGGCTCAAATACACTGAGCCAGAGTGCCTCAAACCAGAAACATTTACTGCAGATATGGCAATCTTGCTGTCCACAAACTCTCATATATTACAGTCCCGACACAAAGCCTGTACTGCCATTTCTAGTTTTTTTTTTAATATCCGTAGTTTATTTTGATATCTAGATCATATTTAGGAAATGGATTTAGCTTGATCTTAAAATAAGTAGTAATTACTTGGTCTTTTAAAAAATTTTATGTATTTTTTTAAACTTAAGTTTTAAAAGTTGATTGATTAGTTTATAGTGCCTTGGTTTAGATCACGTGCACCTCTTTCCCCTTCTGCACCTAATTCCACTTGAACCCAGAGTTGTTCCGTTCTGCTTTGTATCACAAAAGCGATTTTCAACCCAATTAGTTAAATTGCTAATTCCATGATATTTAAATTTCTGTTTGAACCTTTTATTGGAACCTCATCAAGTGCCTTCTTAAATTTCACTGCAACGTCACTGCAATCAGTTTAGTTGCTTCCTCAAAGAATTCCAGTGGATGTGTAAAACAAGAACTGTTCCTTCTAACTTAGCAGGGTAGGTAAAGAGGAACCAGTGGATGTAGAGTATTTGGATTTTCAAAAGGCATTCAATAAGGTGCCACATGAAAGTTTGTTACACAAGGTAAGGGCTCATGGGGTTGGGGATAATATATTAGCATGGATAGAGGATTGGTTAAAGGACAAAAAACAGAGAGTAGGGATAAATGGGTCATTCTCAGGTTGGCAGGCTGTAACTGGTGGGGTACCACAAGGATCGGTGCTTGGACCTCAGCTATTTACAATCTATATTAATGAATTAGATGATGAAGAGAACAAGTGTAATGTATCCAAGTTTGCTGACGATACAAAGCTAGGTGGGAAAGTAAGCTGTGAGGAGGACACAAAAAGTCTGCAAAAGGGATGGCAGATGGAGTATAATGTGGGGAAATGTGAGGTTATTCACTTGGTAGGAAGAATAGAAAAACAGAATATTTTTTAAATGGTGAGAAACTATTAAATGTTGGTGTTTAGAGACTTGGGTGTCCTCGTACAAGAAACACAAAAAGTTAGTATGCAGGTACAGCAAGCAATTAGGAAGGCAAATGGCATGTTGGCCTTTATTGCAAGGGGGTTGGAGTACAAGAGTAAGGAAGTCTTACTACAGTTGTACAGGGCATTGGTGAGACCTCACCTGAAGTATTGCATACAGTTTTGGTATCCTTATCTAAGGAAGGATATACTTGTCTTAGAGGCGGTGCAGCAAAGGTTCACTAGATTAATTCCTGGGATGAGAGGGTTATCCTATGAGGAGAGGTTGAGTAGAATGGGCCTATTCTCTCCAGAGTTTAGAAGAATGAGAGGTGATCTCATTGAAACATATAAGATTATTAGGGGGGCTTGTCAGTGTTGATGCTGAGAGGTTGTTTCCTCTGGCTAGAACCAGGGGTCGGCCATTCAATACTGAGATGAGCAGGAATTTCTTCACAAAGAGGGTTGTGAATCTTTGGAATTCTCTACCCCAGAGCGCTGTGGATGCTGAGTCATTGAATATATTCAAGGCTGAGATGGATAGATTTTTGGACTTTAGGGGAATCACGGGATATGGGGATCAGGCGGGAAAGTGGAGTTGAGGTCGAAGATCAGCCATGATCTTATTGAATGGCGGAGCAGGCTCAAGGGGCCGTATGGCCCACTCCTGCTCCTATTTCTTATGTTCTTATGTTCTAAATCCATCCAGTTCAAATACTTTTGGCACAAAATTGGAGTTCTGTATGAAAAAAAAATCTTTCAATGCAGTGCCATTGCTCAATGCCATTTTGTGAGTCCTCTTTTCTCAAAAACAATAAAAATATTGGCCAGGACACCGGAGAGAACTATCCTGCTCTTTCAAAAAATGCCATGGGATCTCTTATGTCCACCCGAGAGGACAGACAGGGCCTCAGTTTAATGTCTCATCCGAAAAGGGGCACAGTGCTCCCTCAGTACTGCACTGGAGTGTCAGGTGCTCACATCACTGGAGCGAGGCTTGAACCCATGACCTTCTGACTTGGAGATGAGAGTGCTTCCCACTGAGCCAAGGCTGACACTTAAAGACACCTTACCCATTTCTTTTCAATTTTTATGACTTTAACGCAGTCAAATAAATGTTTATTATTAAAAGAGCAGAAGGGTAAGGATGAAAGGCGAATCAAGGACAACTGCAACGCACAGAGGAACAGAAGAACATGCAGGACTGGAAGAGACCGTTGCCGTCCTTCTGGCCAGTGCTAGTGTCCAGAAAGTCCCACGCTAGTGTACTGTGAAGGAACACTGACTGCTGTCAGTTTTAAAATCCAGCCTCAGCGGTTTTTTTTGCAAACAAGAGGGAGTTCCTTCACTTTTTGGAACAATGCACACACCACTGAAAGAATTCTCAGTTGGTGCTTTAGAGAATAAATAGATACACACCGGGGTAGAATTTCAGGCCTTCTATCCTGGGAATGACTGAATGCCCCGTTCCCATCCTCACTGCAGCAGCTGCTGTCCTTGGGGCCTGCTGGGCAGCCAGAGCGCGTGCCTGAGTCGGGTGAGTAGGTCCATTTAAAATGGAAATCGGGGGGGGGGGTCTCATGATGTACGTATCCCGTTTTTCCATTTTAGGACAGTGCTGCGCCCGTGAACATGCACACGCTCTGCCCGGTATCAGCTGCTGCTCCAGGCAAAGAGGAACTGACAGGTAAGTCTGTGTCTATTTCTGTGGGACCATGAACAGCAGGAACGGAGCTCTGCCACTGGGACGCTGCCCCCCCCCATCCCCCCACCCTTCCCCCCTCCATCCTGACATTCCACTCACCCCCGGATGAACCCATCTTCTTCTGACTCAGAGACCGGCCAGGCTGCTCGATATGGCGGGTTACCACCGGGCTCTGCTCTTCTGCCCGCAGGCCCGGGCTCTTGTAACGGACTGAGCCTCCCATCGGGGCTATCGGGCAGCCGGTTGGCACGTCGAAAGTCCGCCCAGGAGGGGGAGGGGGGGCGAGAAATCTCTCGGGCAGTTGGTTTATCGAGCAATCTATCGAGCAAATTGGCTCAGTGACAGGAAACAAAGGGTAAAAGTCGATGGATGTCTTTGCGAATGGAAATCCGTTTCCAGTGGTGTGCCACCGGGCTCAGTGTTGGGTCCCTTGCTGTTTGTGGTATATAATTAATGATTTGGACTTGAATGTAGGGGGCATGATGGGCAAATTTGCAGACGACACAAAAATTGGCTGTGTAGTTGATAGTGAAGAGGATAGCTGTAGACTCCAAGAAGATATCAATGGGTTGGTGGAGTGGGCGGAAAAGTGGCAAATGGAGTTCAATCCGGAGAAGTGTGAGGTAATGCACTTAGGGAGGGCAAACAGTAAAAGGGAATACGCAGTAAACGTGAATATATTGAGAGGGGTAGAGGAAGTGAGAGACCTTGGAGTGCATGTGCACAGGCCCCTGTAGGTGGCAGTACAGGTGGATAAGGTTGTGAAGAAGGCATACGGGATGTTCGCTGATGACTGCACAATGTTCAGTTCCATTCGCAACCCCTCAGATAATGAAGCAGTCCGTGCCTGCATGCAGCAAGACCTGGACAACATCCAGGCTTGGGCTCACAAGTGGCAAGTAACATTCACGCCAGATAAGTGCCAGGCAATGACCATCTCCAACAAGAGAGAGTCTAACCACCTCCCCTTGACATTCAACGGCATTACCATCGCCGAATCCCCCACCATCAACATCCTGGGGGTCACCATTGACCAGAAACTTAACTGGACCAGCCATATAAATACCGTGGCTACGAGAGCAGGTCAGAGGCTGGGTATTCTGCGGCGAGTGACTCACCTCCTGACTCCCCAAAGCCTTTCCACCATCTACAAGGCACAAGTCAGGAGTGTGATGGAATACTCTCCACTTGCCTGGATGAGTGCAGCTCCAACAACACTCAAGAAGCTCGACACCATCCAAGATAAAGCAGCCCGCTTGATTGGCACCCCATCCACCACCCTAAACATTCACTCCCTTCACCACCGGCGCACTGTGGCTGCAGTGTGCACCATCCACAGGATGCACTGCAGCAACTCGCCAAGGCTTCTTCGACAGCACCTCCCAAACCCGCGACCTCTACCACCTAGAAGGACAAGGGCAGCAGGCGCATGGGAACAACACCATCTGCACGTTCCCCTCCAAGTCACACACCATCCCGACTTGGAAATATATCGCCGTTCCTTCATTGTCGCTGGGTCAAAATCCTGGAACTCCCTTCCTAACAGCACTGTGGGAGAACCGTCACCACACGGACTGCAGCGGTTCAAGAAGGCGGCTCACCACCACCTTCTCGAGGGCAATTAGGGATGGGCAATAAATGCCGGCCTTGCCAGCGACGCCCACATCCCGTGAACGAATAAAAAAAAATAAAAAAATTAGCCGAGGTATAGAATACAAAAGCAGGGATGTAATGATGGAACTGTATAAAACGCTGGTAAGGCCACAGCTGGAGTATTGTGCGCAGTTCTGGTCACCACATTACAGGAAGGACGTAATTGCTCTGGAGAGAGTACAGAGAAGATTTACAAGAATGTTGCCAGGGCTTGAAAATTGCAGGAGAGATTGGATAGGCTGGGGTTGTTTTCCTTGGAGCAGAGGAGGCTGAGGGGAGACTTGATTGAGGTGCACAAAATTATGGGGGGCCTAGATAGAGTAGACAGGAAGTATCTGTTTCCCCTAGCGGACAGTTCAAGAACTAGAGGACATAGATTTAAGCTGATTGGCGGAAGGATTAGAGGGGACATGAGGAAAAACTTTTTTACCCAGAGTGTGGTGGGTGTATGGAATTTGCTACCCGAGTTGGTGGTAGAGGCAGGGACCCTCAACTCATTTAAAAAGTACCTGGACCTGCACCTAAAGTGCTGTAAGCTGCAGTGCTACGCACCGGGTGTGGGAAGGTGGAATTAGAATGGGCACCGGGTTGTTCTTCGAGCCGGTGCGGACACGATGGGCCGAATGGCCCCCTTCCGTGCTGTATCTTTTCTATGGTTCTATGGCAGCCGGTCGGCACGTTGCAAAGTCTGCCCGGTGGGGGGGGGGCAAGAAATCTATCCCTAAGTGTCTCTGTGAAACAAAATCTGCCAATGCTGTCACTCGCAGTGATCCCAAAGCACTCGTAATTCGGATAACTTCAAATCAATCTTTTATCATTTTTTTTTCCCAGGTAAAGCTCTCATATTTCTACTGAGAAAAACTACAGCTATAAAAATAAGGGCAGACAGGAGCCTGAACTTTCGGAACTGATAGAATGCTGTTATCAGTCTTCATCTCTATTATTTGGTTGACATCAACCACTCTGTGACCAAGAAGGTTGCAGCACATTAGAGAGAGGCTAGCAGGGAGCTTGATCCATTGGAGAGATTGATGCTGCCTCTTGTGAATGTGTTAAAGAAAATTGATAGATCCTCATTATAAAAAGCACTTTTAAGTGCTAAAACCAATTTAAGAGCAGCACTTTTCCCCGTTACAGCTAAAATGCTCTTGTTGTGTGAATTTTTGAACTCAAAATGTTTCGTTTTAACCTTTAGACTGCTGGAATATTTCATACATGCAAGCCTGCCTGCTAAGCTATATTAATGCAAGTTCATAAACCAGTTGAGACATAATGACAAATCGTTTATATTTACATAAATGTCTTGAAGTGTGTCAGTCAGGCTCCAGGAGCATGATTTTAGCTCAGAGCCAGGAAACCCAGCACGCTCGTAGATATTCGCATGGGGAACCCGGAAGTCAAGAGAGTGCGTCGCAATCTGCGATCGTAACTCAATTGAAGGTTGTAAACAATTTTACAACACCAAGTTATAGTCCAACAAATTTATTTTAAATTCCACAAGCTTTCGGAGGCTTCCTCCTTCCTCAGGTGAATGGTGAGGAAGGAGGAAGCCTCCAAAAGCTTGTGGAATTTAAAATAAAATTGTTGGACTATAACTTGGTGTTGTAAAATTGTTTACAATTGTCAACCCCAGTCCATCACCGGCATCTCCACATCAATTGAAGGTGAGCATTTGTGCTTCCGGTTTGCCCTGCGCCAGGCAGCCTGTCGGGGTGGGGGGGGGGGAAAGGAGCCTCGAATCGGAGAGGGGGGGAGGGAGGGATCGATCGATCGATCATGGGCTGTGGAAGAAACCGGATTGGGGGGAGTGGGACGAGAGAAGGGAGGTGAGGGGATGTGGGCGACATCAAGTGCGCCTTGGAGCAGATCGGGGGTGTCCACCATCAGGTGGGGGCCAGGTGAGCTTGTTGGGCCCTGGATGAAGCACCTCCTGCTCCTCCAGGCCCACAAGCAATGCAATAAAGCCACTCACCTCGTGGATCCGGCCCTTCCCGCCTGCTTCCACCTGACGTGAATCAGGAGCAATGGGAAACCCGAACAGGTAAGGGTTAATTTGTTTGACAATTTTAATACACAAAAAATTTAAGTGCCTCAACTATCGCAATGAGGTGCATTGCCCCTTTAAATATCAGCCCGCTGGCTTTAAGTGAGGACAGGACTTCTGGGTTTCTGTTACGCACACACATCCAAACCTGCCTGGGTTAAACCCGGAAGTGGGCGTGTTGGAGCCGGGATGCGGTCTCGCTCCAAAAACAAACTATTTTTACTGCCCACCCGTTCTTGGAGGTGAAAATTATCCCCCAGACCTCACATTTTATATAAAATACCAACAATCTTTTTTTCAACACTTTTCAACCAGAGCCAGTTATAAAAACAGAAAATGCTGGAAATACTCAGCAAGTCAGGCAGCATCTGTGGAGAAAGAAACAGAGTTAACATTTCAGGTCGATGACCCTTCATCAGAACTGGAAGAAGTTGAAGATTAAACAGTTTTTAAGCAAATACAGAGGCCAGGGAAAGGGGGGGGGAGAAAGGGAAGGGGAGGAAAGAACAAAAGGGAAGGTCTGTGATAGGGTGGAGGGCAGGAGTGATTAAATGACAAAAGGGATGATGGTGCGAGACAAGGAGGGTGGGAATGGGACAAGTATAGAAACAAAAGATGGGTCTAGAGGAGCTGTAAATGGCAACATCAGGACCATCACCGGCACCTGCTGTCCGAAAAAATGATTATGATCAGAAGTTATTGAAATCGGTGTTGAGTCCAGAAGGTTGTAAAGTGCCTGATCGAAAGATGAGGTGCTGTTCCTCGAGCTTCCGTTGAGCTTCATTCGAACAGTGTAAGAGGCCGAGGTTAGAGAGGTCAGAGTGGAAGTGGGACGGGGAATTAAAATGGCAAGGTCAGGGTCACCTTTGCAGACTGAACGGCGGTGTTCAGCAAAGTGATCTGCGTTTGGTCTCCCCGCTGTAGAGGAGGCCGCATTGTGAGCAGCGAATACAGGATACTAAATTGAAAGAAGTACAAGTTACCCGCTGTTTCACCTGGAAGGAGTGTTTGGGGCCCTGGACGGTGTGAAGGGAGGAGGTGAAAGGGCAAGTTTTGCATCTCCTGCGCTCGCATGGAAAGGGGGAGGAGAGCGGGTGGCGGAAGAGTGGGCCAGGGTGTCGAAGAGGGAGTGGTCCCTCCGGAATGCTGAAAGGGGAGGGGAGGGGAAGATGTGTTTGGTTGTGGCATCGCGCTGGAGGTGGCGGAAATGGCAGAGGATGATACATTGAACATGGAGGCTGGTGGGACATCAAAGAGGTAGGCTTTAAGGAGCATCTTAAAGGAGGAGAGAGAGGTTTAGGGAGGGAATTCCATAGTTTGGGGCCGAGACAGCTAAAGGGGCGGCCGCCAACGGTGGAGCGAAGGAAGTCAAGGATGCGCAAGAGGCCAGAACGGAACACGGATACTAAGCTCCAGTTGATAAGGGTGACAACTGGGGTCATTTACTCAGGACAGAGGTCTAAACAGACACAGCTTATAAAGCAGCTACAACAGAGCCTCCAGCTTCAGCTGGGATGAAGACATTCAGATCACAGTGGAACTGGAACCAGGGCTCTGTGTCCTGACAAGGCCAGCAAATGGAGATTAAAGCAGCAAACATGAATCTCAGAACCACAGCCAGCAAGGTTACATTGTGCATATGGATGTTCACCCATCACCCCTGTGCTCGCTGACCTACATTAGCTCCCGGTCCAGCAATGTCTCAATTTTAAAATTCTCATCCTTGTTTTCAAATCCCTCCATGGACTCGCCCTTCCCCATCTCTGTAACCTCCTCCAGCCCGAGATCTCTGTGCTAATCCAATTCTGGCCTCTTGCGCATCCCCGATTTTCATCGCTCCACCATTGGCGGCCGTGCCTTCGGCTGCCTAGGTCCTAAGTTCTGGAATTCCCTCCCTAAACCTCTCCGCCTCTCTACCTCTCTCTCTCTTCCTTTAAGATGCACCTTAAAACCTACCTCTTTGACCAAGCTTTTGGTTATCTGTCATAACATCTCCTTATGTGGCTTGGTGTCAAATTTTGTTTGAGAATGCTCCTATGAAGCTCCTTGGGTCGTTTTACTACATTAAAGGCACTATATAAATGCAAGTTGGATGTATCTAGTACAAGCACTTGGGGGAAAATTGTCTAGGAGTTGGGAAAATGCCAGCTTGCTGTACTTTGGGCGGAATCCTAGGTTGCGTCTGAAATTCCACAAGAAGGAATTGTCTAGCAGCTGTTAGAGTGGGAGAAGGTCCTTCACAGTTAGGTAAACAACAGAGGCAGATCCCACCAAAGCTGCAGGATCATCCACCTCGACTAAAGCATTTTACCTGCTCAAAGTGGATTTAAAAACTGCAGTGCTGTCAAGGCAAGGTGTTTGCCCTTAGAAATATGTCGCACATAAATGTAATGCACTTCACTTTTCCCTTTACAAATAACAGTAAACAACTGACAATTGCGTACATTGTTGAGTGGAATATTTCACTGCATAATCTGGTCAATACCATTATGTCATTGCATTTATGAAAAGTTACGCTTGTGACAAGTGACATGTATATTTATGAAGTGGTTCACTATAAACGCAATGCAGTCGATTTTCATATAAAGTGATCACACTGCCAGTCCGATTGCATTAGCAAGAGGCCTGGAACCACTGTCTTGGTTGAGCCCTCACTTGAATGGGATCGATGACCTACCAACCTTCAACAAGCCCTTGCACGCAGCTCGCTGATGGGGAGGGGGGAGCGGGGGTAGAAAATCCGGTGGCTCTTCCTCAGAGCCGACCGGGGAAGTAAGCGTTTGAAGGTGGCGGAGGAGGCAATCCCGGGGCCACCCTGCAGCCGGTGGGAAGGAGTTTTCCGTTGCTCCGGTACCGATGGGCAGAGTACACGCTGCACCAATGTGTACCTGAAGATTACGTCGAGGTCCTACATCCTGTGTAGCCCCCGCCCCCCCTGATTAAGTATTTTAATAAAGCTTCTGCCTGTTTCGGGCAGGGGGTGCAGGCCACCCATTTCGAGACCCACTCAAAAATCACGTCGGGTGAGCCTCACGTGGCCAGTGGGCGACGGTTTTTAAAAAAATGAAATTTCTGCCTACTGCCTCGTTTTTAAAGCGTTACTGGGGAAGACAAACATCACCCACCGATTTTTTAAAAATTCATTCTCAGGATGTGGGTAATGCTAGCAAGGTTGGCATTTCCGTCTTTCAGATGAGACCTCGAACCAAGTCTGCCCTCTCAGGTGCATGTAAAAGATCCCACGACATTATACCGGAGAGCAGGGGAGTTCTCCCCTGTAACCTGGCTGATATTTATCCCTCAACCAACACCACTAAAGACAGATTATCTGGTCATTATCTCATTGCTGTTTGTGGGACCTTGCTGTGCGCAAATTGGCTGCCATGTTTCCTAAATTACAACAGTGACTACACTTCAAAAGTACGTAATTGGCTGTAAAGCCCTTTGGGACATCCTGAATGGTGTTATATAAATGCAAGTTCCTGCTATTTATTTCCCAACTTTAGTTGCCCAGAGAGGAGGCCATTCGGTCCATCGTGTCTGTGCCAGCTCTTTGAAAGAGCTATCCAATTAGTCCCATTCCCCTGCTCTTTCTCCATAGCCCTGTAAATGTGTTCCCTTCAAATATTTATCTAATTCCCTTTTGAAAGTTATTATTGAATCTGCTTCCACCGCCCTTTCAGGCAGTGCATTCCAGATCATAACAACTCGCTGCATAAAATAATGTTTCCTCATGTCGCCTCTGACTCTTTTGCCAATCACCTTAAATCTGTGTCCTTTGGTTACCGACCCTTCTGCCACTGGAAACAGTTTCTCCTTATTTACTGTCAAAACTGTTCATGATTTTGAACACCTCTATCAACTCTCCCGTTAACCTTCTCTGTTCTCGGGAGAACAGCCCCAGCTTCTCCAGTCTCTCCACATAACTGAAGTCCCTCATCCTTGGCACCATTCTAATAAATCTCTTCTGCACCCACTCTAAGGCCTTGACATCCTTCCTAAAGTGCAGTGCCCAGAATTGAACACAATACTCCAATGTTTTATATAGGTTTAGCAT
The DNA here is from genome assembly GCF_035084215.1 of Heptranchias perlo. Classification (NCBI taxonomy): domain Eukaryota; kingdom Metazoa; phylum Chordata; class Chondrichthyes; order Hexanchiformes; family Hexanchidae; genus Heptranchias; species Heptranchias perlo. The sequence continues at coordinate 59,286,584 of NC_090339.1, read as the reverse complement.
AACTTCCTTGCTTTTGTACTCTATGCCTCTATTAATAAAGCCCAGGATCCCATATGCTTTTTTAACAGCCTTCTCAACTTGTCCTGCCACCTTCAAAGGTTTGTGTACGTACTTTCTGTTCCTGCATTCCCTTTAAAATTGTATCAGTTGGTTTATATTGCCTCTCCTCATTCTTCCAACCAAAATGCATCATTTCACACTTTTCTGCATTAAATTCCATCTGCCACGTGTCTGCCCATTTCACCAGTCCTCCTGAAGTATGTACCATCCTCCACATTGTTTACTATATTTCCAAGTTTCGTGTCACCTGAAAACTTCGAAATTATACCCTCTATACCCAAATCTAGGTCATTAATATATATCAAAAAGAGCAGTGGTCCGAATACTGAGCCCTGGGGAACACCACTGTATACTTCCCTCCAGTCTGAAAAACAACCGTTCACCACTACTCTCTGCTTTCTGTCCCCTAGCCAATTTTGTATCCACACTGCCACTGTCCCTTTAATCCCATGGGCTTACTGACGAGTCTATTATGCGTTACTTTATCTAATGCCTTTTGAAAGTCCATATACATAACATCAACCTCTCATCAACCCTCTCCGTTACTTCATCAAAGAACTCAATCAAGTTAGTCAAACACGATTTTCCTTTAACAAATCTGTGCCGGTGTTGCTCCCATGGTGGTGTTAGGGAGGGAAATCCAGGATTTTGACCCAGCGACGATGAAGGAGCAGTGAAACATCTCCTTCTGAGGATGTTGCGTGACTTAGAGAGGAACTGGGAGGCCATGGTTTTCCCAAGGCATTGCTGAACAGAGCTCGCTGAGCTGTATTAGTAGATTAGAAAAAGGCAGGACCTGCTGGACAACAAGAGACCAAAGGTGACAGATAATAACAAAGGCATCAATGGCTGTCACTCGTTGGCACTTGGCTTTTTGTGCTCAGAAATAAACACATGTACTTTGCAAAAGTGTATAAATAATCTGAATCCTGCAGCTGCAAACTTGGGTTTCCAAAATATGTCTGCATTTCTCCCAGCTGGAAAGAAAAGAAAGACAAGCAATTTGTAGAAGTCAACTGGCTCACTTCTGGTTTTAAGGGAGTAATTTCACATTATTACAGGGTAATTCTGATTGAATGTCTTTTCCTTTCCTCCTAGCAGCCCTTTGAGAATTTTCTGTGAGTAACACAGCAGAGAATAGAATCAGGTTATTTATTTTTCCTGAAAACAGTACACCCTTAGCACCAGCTTATCTGCAACTTGGATGTTCCTGTCTTAGTTTGAACTGGATGTATATAATTACACCGTAGGTCAGATGCAAGACTGTTAATGTATCTGCGTCATGTGTCCATATTTGCATTTTTGTCACATCGTAGAAACAGTTTTACTGCATTTTCCACTAAATGCACCACATCCAGTGCAGTTCCATTACACAATTTATATTTAAATGGACATGTGTCTGTATACAACAACACCTTCCAAACCCACGACCTCCACCACCTAGAAGAATAAGGACACCAGGCGAATAAGAACCCCATCACCTCTGAGTTCCCCTCCAAGTCTCACACACCACCATGACTTTGACGTATCTCGGCCTTTCCTTCATCGTCACTGAGTAAGAATCCTGGAACTCCCTATCTAACTGCAATGTGGGGGCACCTTCACTACACGGATTGCAGCGGTTCAAGAAGAAGGACCAACACCATCTTCTCAAGGGGCAACTAGGAATGGGCAATAAATGCTGGCCTTGCCAGCGATGCCTATATCCCAAGAATGAATGTTTAAAAAATGTTGATTATCTCTGCTTGGATTCGAGTGACTGATATTTGTAGAAAGTATCTAAGCCTGCATTTAAACTACAGTATAGGTGTGAAGTGGACGCTCCTGGTTGGAGTCTCACTACACTTCAATCCAGAGTCAGGTCAGCCTTTGACTCCAGATCCACACTACAACTTTTGCATCAATGTAAAGTGAAACTGCTTTGCATTAACACTATGGTACAGAATCATCTACAGTACTCTGAGCGGTTACAGTCTTCAGACATTTTGATTAATTGTAAGGTGTCCCATCATTGCTCAGTTACCCGTTCTGAATCACAAGTCGGGGTGCACCCTCTTAATATGGACAAACCTTGTTTCCTTCACAGGTGCTGGACATCTACTGAAAGAAGGATCTGACCAATCTGGCAACCGCAAAGCACCCATCCTGCACCTGATGCACCCAATCCCTCTTGGCACCTCACCTATTCAAGCACCAGCTCAGCTACACCCGCTTCGGAGGATGTAAACAGTAAAAGAAAGGGTATATCACAGGGTGAAGCACTGAGAACCAGTGAGAATGAAAAGCTAGGAGGGTCTGATAAGGAACTGGCCGTCCCTCCCTAGGGAGAGGGGGCAGAAATAACTGCTCTTAGCGGAGAAGCTCAGAGACCCAAATCTCAGAGGCCCAGTATTCAAGACAATAATGATTCCAAAGAGAAAGAAACACATATTTATATGGCGCCTTTCACGACCTCAGGACATCCCAAAGTTCTTTACAGCCAAATGAAGTACTTTTGAAGTGTAGTAATGTAGGAAAATTGGCAGCCAATTTGTGCACAGCAAGATCCCACAAACAACGTGATAACGACCAGATCACCTATTTTAATGCAGGGATGCACTACTGATTGAATTATATCAGTTAAATCACCCGAGGCTGCCCGGAAACATCGGGTGGCATAAATAATTAGAGCTGTTGTTACCCTTACGACACAAGGCAGGGCTACCAACAGCTGGCTATTTCATTTATTGCATCCAGAGGAGAGTGCAGCCTTCATACAACGCTCTGTACATGTTCTCCTTGGTCTATCCACTGTCTGGCGTTGTCTGTGTACATGATGCTGGACTGTCCTGTCTTTCATCCTCTTCTCCTCCATGGCCCTATCACCCAGGAAAAATGGAATTCCAAGAAGTAAATCCATTACTTCCCTAAAATTAAGAACTTTTTAAGATCTTGTGCAGAATGCAAAATTAGGGGCCATAAATATAAGATAGTCACTAATAAATCCAATAAGGAATTCAGGAGAAACTTCCTTAACCAGTGAATGGTTAGAATGTGGAACTCACTACCACAGGGAGTTGTTGAGGCGAATAGCATCGATACATTTAAGGGGAAGCTAGACATGAGGGAGGAAAGAATAGAAGGATATGCTGATCGGGTTAGATGAAGTAGGGTGGGAGGAGGCTCATGTGGAGCATAAACGCCGGCATGGACTAGTTGGGCCAAATGGCCTGTTTCTGTGCTGTCAATTCTACGTAATGTAGCAACTATCTCCAATGCTTTTTCAAGAGGCTGAGATATTGGCAGTCATTTCCAGCCTTTAAAGTCCCACAGGATAGCGGGAAAGTGTCAGCAATGACTACCACCAAGCTTTCCTGCCTCTGGGACCCCATACTGGACCCAACACCTTTATAGTGGCAATGTTTCTGGGGGATGGGAACTGGGCGAGAAGTAAGGGAGATCCCAGGGAGAACAAGGCTATGACCATTATTTACATGGGGCAGCGTGGGATTGGGGCAGGTGGCTGCGGTCACAATCAGGGCAAACGTAGGAACAGGAGTAGGCCATTTAGCCCCTCAAGCCTGTTCCGCCATTGAATGAGATCACGGCTGATCTATGACCTAACTCTATATACCCGCCTTGGTCCCATTTCCCTTAATTCCTTTGGTTAACAAAAATCTATCAATCTCAGATTTAAAATTAACAATTGAGCTAGCATCAACTGCTATTTGCGGAAGAGTGTTCCAAACTTCTACCACCCTTTGTGTGTAGAAGTGTTTCCTAACTTCACTCCTGAAAGTCCTGGCTCTAATTTTTAGGCTATGTCCCCTAGTTCTGGACTCCCCAACCAGTGGAAATAGTTTCTCTCTATCTATCCTATCAGTTCCACTTAATATCTTGAAACCTTTGATCAAATCACCCCTTAATCTTCTAAACTCCAGGGACTACCACCCTAGTTTGTGTAATCTCTCCTCATAATTTAACCCTTGGCGTCCAGGTATTATTCTAGCAAATCTATTCTGCACTCCCTACAAGGCCAATATATCCTTTGTACGGTGCGGGGCCCAGAACGGAACACAGTACTCCAGGTGCGGTCTAACCAGGGCTTTGTATAGCTGCAGTGTAACTTCTACCCCCTTGTATTCTAGTCCTCTAGGTATAAAGGCCAGCATTCCATTAGCCTTTTTGATTATTTTCTGTAGCTGTCCAAGACATTTTAACGATCTATGTACATGGACCCCAAGCCTCTTTGGACCGCCACTGTTTCGAGCTATTCGCCATTTAGAAAGTACTCAGCAGAGGAAAGTTCTGACGGCAATTTATGGGTTGAGGCTTCAATGGAAGGTCCTCCTCCGGCCCCTCAATTTTCCTTTCTATACCGCTCCTGGATGGTCAGAAATCAGGCAGGTTTTGCCGGGAAACCCAGGCCAAATGTTCATTAAATTTAATGATTTCAGCTGAAAGGATGAAATAGGTACTGCAAGTCGAATACCACTTGGCCACAGCCAGTGATTTTTTGTTTCAGTTTGTACACCTAGCCATGAATCACTTCCTTCCTCGTGAATTATTCATTCTGTCTTACTGATGGAAATAAAAGCCATTAAACATCGGCCACTGTGAAGGATTCTCTTTGGGGTATATTCACCGATCCTGCACTGCATTCGAGGGTAGCTCCTGGGTGGGTGCGCAGGGCAGATGAATTTACCCTCATCTAACATGTACTCGATTGAAACTTACATCTCTTGCCTACGTGTCACGTAACGTTATTATTCTGCAATGCCCACATCACAATAGTGTAATTTCAAAATTAATCTTAAATGCCATTCGCTTTGTTTATTAATACTTATTCTCATCACTAATAAATCCAATAAGGAATTCAGGAGAAACCTCTTTATCCAGAGAATGGAGCTTGCTACCACATGGAGTAATTGAGGTGAATGAGTTGAGATGCATTTAAGGGGAAGCTGGATAAACACATGTGGGAAAAAGGAGTAGAAGGATATGCTGATAGGGTAAGATGAAGAGGAGTGTGAGGAGGCTCATGTGGAGCATAAACACCAGCATGGACCTGATGGGCCGAGTGGCCTTTTTCTGTGCTATACATTCTATGTAATTCTATGCAGAAAGAGGGTGGGAGCTGATTGGATGGCAGAGCATCTCATGGCACCAATCAAATCAAGAGCTTGATGTGTCATAAACCACAAGAATGGAACTTGCTTGATTTGTTACCTGCCCAAACCCGAGGATTACCTTACTGCCTTCGAATCCTCTGCCACCCACCTAATACTCTGTGCATCTTTAATTAAACTACATTTTGTGAGCAGTATCGGGGTCTAATTCAATTAGATGCAAGTGACAGAAACATTGCAGAATTTTGCACAGAGATTCACAAACTTTCAGGCTTTAACTTAGGACCTGGCCGAGGATTTGGTTAATTAGGATACAGAATTACTCTTTCAATGAAAGAAGTATCCTTGATACTTGAAGGACAAGCTGTTGGTGGGACCTTAGCTCAACTTTTCATCTTGACAGGCTGTACAGGGAGTATCCATCTTGTGCAGTATAAAATTACCTATCGGGCATAACTTGTCGCAGTGCTGCTCTGTCACCGAGCTGTCAAACTAATAATAAATGCTAAAGATGCCTTAAGGCTTTAGTAGACACCTTATTACACATGTCATACAGAATTACCCTTGTATTAGAAAACAAGATGTATTAACAGGAGGCTATTGAAAGGTCTCCATGGCACTGCCATAGCTTTATACTCAATGGGTGGAGTAGACTGACGTTTAAAGGGACATAGTTTTCATGGAAAAAAAAGTGTTTGGAAAATCTTGATTTACACAGTGGGGAATATTTTCCTCTGGAAGCAAAGTATAACAAAAAAGTAGTAACGAGCAATCCAGATCTTAATCATAAATGATTCAAAATCCATTAGCATGCAACTCTGCATAATGTTCTCATCATGAAAGGGCTAAAGGTCGATGGATTTGTTTGCTGTTGTTGGTCAGATCACTTTTAGTGATAATTTCCAGAGCTCCAGGTATTTAAAGTGGAACATTGTTCACCTAAATTAGGGGATCTTGAAAAGTCTAAACATTTGAGAGTTGCAGGAAAGTTTAGAAACACAGAAACACAGAAAATAGGAGCGGGAGTAAGCCATTCGAGTCAGCTCCGCCATTCAATATGATCATGGCTGATCCTCTATCTCAATACCATATTCTCGCTCTCTCCCCATACTCCTTGATTACTTCTGTGTCTAGAAATCTATTTATCTTCTTCTTAAATATATTCAGTGACTTGGCCTCCACAGCCTTCTCTGGTAGAGAATTCCACAAGTTCACCACCCTCCGAGTGAAGAAATTTCTCCTCATCTCAGTCCTAAATGTCCTACCCCATATCCTGAGACTGTGAACCCTCGTTCTACACCCCCCAGCAAGGGGAAACATCCTCCCTGCATCCAGTCTGTCTAGCCCTGTCGGAATTTTATACGTTTCAACGAGATCCCCTCTCATTCTTCTAAACTCTAGTGAATACAGGCCTTGTCAATCCAATCTTTCCTCATACGACAGTCCTGCCATCCCAGGAATCAGTCTGTTGAACCTTCGCTGCACTCCCTGCATGGCAAATATATCCTTTCTTAGGAAAGGAGACCAAAATTGCACACAATAATCCAGGTGTGGTCTCACCAAGGCGCTGTATAACTGCAGTAAGACATCCTTACTCCTGTAGAATCATAGAATCATAGAAGTTACAACATGGAAACATGTCCATGTCGCCCAGTTTATACCACCAAGCTAGTCCCAATTGCCTGCACTTGGCCCATATCCCTCTATACCCATCTTACCCATGTAACTGTCCAAATGCTTTTTAAAAGACAAAATTGTACCCGCCTCTACTACTGCCTCTGGCAGCTCGTTCCAGACACTCACCACCCTTTGAGTGAAAAAATTGCCCCTCTGGACCCTTTTGTATCTCTCCCCTCTCACCTTAAATCTATGCCCCCTCGTTATAGACTCCCCTACCTTTGGGAAAAGATTTTGACTATCTACCTTATCTATGCCCCTCATTATTTTATAGACTTCTATAAGATCACCCCTTAACCTCCTACTCTCCAGGGAAAAAAGTCCCAGTCTATCTAACCTCTCCCTATAAGTCAAACCATCAAGTCCCGGTAGCATCCTAGTAAATCTTTTCTGCACTCTTTCTAGTTTAATAATATCCTTTCTATATTAGGGTGACCAGAACTGTACACAGTACTCCAAGTGTGGCCTCACCAATGCCCTGTACAACTTCAACAAGACATCCCAACTCCTGCATTCAATGTTCTGACCAATGAAACCAAGCATGCCGAATGCCTTCTTCACCACCCTATCCACCTGTGACTCCACTTTCAAGGAGCTATGAACCTGTAGTCCTAGATCTCTTTGTTCTATAACTCTCCCCAACGCCCTACCATTAACGGAGTAGGTCCTGGCCCGATTCGATCTACCAAAATGCATCACCTCACATTTATCTAAATTAAACTCCATCTGCCATTCATCGGCCCACTGGCCCAATTTATCAAGATCCCGTTGCAATCCTAGATAACCTTCTTCACTGTCCACAATGCCACCAATCTTGGTGTCATCTGCAAACTTACTTACCATGCCTCCTAAATTCTCATCCAAATCATTAATATAAATAACAAATAACAGCGGACCCAGCACCGATCCCTGAGGCACACCGCTGGACACAGGCATCCAGTTTGAAAAACAACCCTCTACAACCACCCTCTGTCTTCTGTCGTCAAGCCAATTTTGTATCCAATTGGCTACCTCACCTTGGATCCCATGAGATTTAACCTTATGCAACAACCTACCATGCGGTACCTTGTCAAAGGCTTTGCTAAAGTCCATGTAGACCACGTCCACTGCACAGCCCTCATCTATCTTCTTGGTTACCCCTTCAAAAAACTCAATCAAATTCGTGAGACATGATTTTCCTCTCACAAAACCATGCTGACTGTTCCTAATTAGTCCCTGCCTCTCCAAATGCCTGTAGATCCTGTCCCTCAGAATACCCTCTAACAACTTACCCACTACAGATGTCAGGCTCACCGGTCTGTAGTTCCCAGGCTTTTCCCTGCCGCCCTTCTTAAACAAAGGCACAACATTTGCTACCCTCCAATCTTCAGGCACCTCACCTGTAGCTGTCGATGATTCAAATATCTCTGCTAGGGGACCCACTATTTCCTCCCTAACCTCCCATAACGTCCTGGGATACATTTCATCAGGTCCCGGAGATTTATCTACCTTGATGCGCGTTAAGACTTCCAGCACCTCCCTCTCTGTAATATGTACACTCCTCAAGACATCACTATTTATTTCCCCAAGTTCCCTAACATCCATGCCTTTCTCAACTGTAAATACCGATGTGAAATATTCATTCAGGATCTCACCCATCTCTTGTGGTTCTGCACATAGATGACCTTGTTGATCCTTAAGAGGCCCTACTCTCTCCCTAGTTACTCTTTTGCCCTTTATGTATTTGTAGAAGCTCTTTGGATTCTCCTTTGCCTTATCTGCCAAAGCAATCTCATGTCCCCTTTTTGCCCTCCTGATTTCTCTCTTAACTCTACTCCGGCAATCTCTATACTCTTCAAGGGATCCACTTGATCCCAGCTGCCTATGCATGTCATATGCCTCCTTCTTCTTTTTGACTAGTGCCTCAATCTCCCGAGTCATCCAAGGTTCCCTACTTCTACCAGCCTTGCCCTTCACTTTATAAGGAATGTGCTTACCCTGAACCCTGGTTAACACACTTTTGAAAGCCTCCCACTTACCAGACGTCCCTTTGCCTGCCAACAGACTCTCCCAATCAACTTCTGAAAGTTCCTGTCTAATACCATCAAAATTGGCCTTTCCCCAATTTAGAATTTTAACTTTTGGGCCAGACCTATCCTTCTCCATAGCTATCTTAAAACTAATGGAATTATGATCACTGGTACCAAAGTGATCCCTCACTAACACTTCTGTCACCTGCCCTTCCTTATTTCCCAAGAGGAGGTCAAGTTTTGCCCCCTCTCTAGTCGGGCCATCCACATACAGAATGAGAAATTCCTCCTGAATACACTCAACAAATTTCTCTCCATCCAAGCCCCTAATGCTATGGCTGTCCCAGTCAATGTTGGGAAAGTTAAAGTCCCCTACTATTACCACCCTATTTTTCTTGCAGCTGTCTGTAATCTCCTTACATATTTGCTCCTCAATTTCCCGTTGACTATTTGGGGGTCTGTAGTACAATCCTATCAAAGTGATCTCTCCCTTCTTATTTTTCAGTTCTACCCATATAGACTCCGTGGGCAAACCCTCGGATATATCCCCTCTCACTACTGCCGTGATGTTCTCCCTAATCAAGAACGCAACTCCCCCTTCTCTCTTACCTCCTGCTCTATCTTTCCTATAGCATCTGTACCCTGGAACATTGAGCTGCCAGTCCTGCCCCTCCCTTAGCCATGTTTCAGTAATAGCTATAACATCCCAGTCCCATGTACCCATCCATGCCCTGAGTTCCTCTGCCTTGCCCATCAGACTTCTTGCATTGTACTCAAATTCTCTTGCAATGAAGGCCAACATACCATCTGCCTCCCTAACTGGTTGCTGCACCTGAATGTTTGCTTTCAGTGACTGGTGTACAAGGACACCCAGGTCCCTTTGTACATCAACATTTCCCAATCTATCACCATTCAAGGACAATTAGGAATGGGCAATAAATGCTGGCCTTGCCAGCGACGCCCACATCCCATGAACAAATAAAAAAAATAATACTCTGCCTTTCTGTTTTTCCTTCCGAAGTGGATAACTTCACATTTATCCACATTATACTGCATCTGTCATGTATTTTCCCACTCAGTGAACTTGTCTAAATCGCCTTGAAGCCTCTTTGCATCCTCCTCACAACTCACTATCCCACCTAATTTTGTGTCATCAGCAAACTTGGAAATATTACATTTGGTTCCCTCATCCAAATCATTGTTATATATTGTGAATAGCTGGGGCCCAAGCACTGATCCCTGCAGTATCCCACTAGTCACCACCTGCCACCCCGAAAAAGACCCATTTTTTTCCTACTCTCTGTTTCCTGTCTGTTAACCAATTTTCAATCCATGCCAGTATATTACCCCAATCCCATGTGTTTTAATTTTGCACACTAACCTCTTACGTGGGACTTTATCAAAAGCCTTCTGAAAATCGAAATACACCACATCCACTGGTTCTCCCTTATCTGTTCTACCAGTTACATCCTCAAAAAACTCCAGTAGGTTTGTCAAACACGATTTCCCTTTCATAAATCCATGTTGACTTTGTCTAATCCCATTGATATTTTCTTAGTGCCCTGTTATCACAACTTATTTAATAGACTCTAGCATTTTCCCTGCTTCTGATGTTCGGCTAACCAGTCTGTAGTTCCCTGTTTTCTCTCTCCCTCCTTTTTTAAATAGTGGAGTTACATTTGCAAATAGTGGGATTACGTTTAAGATTAAATTTCTTGAATCAAAGAAAGTAAGAACTTTCTTTTATTATTCCACCTTATCACATCCTCAGGACATCTTGAAACACGTCACGCCCAATAAACTACTTTTGATGTATAGTTGCATTTTTTTTTATACGACCAAATCTAGTACCCATGTTAAGCAAAGAAGAATGCCACAAACAACGAATGAGATGAATGAGAGTTAATATGTTTTTGTGCTGTTGATTGAGGGATTATTTTGGCCAGGATAAATGGAAAACGTCCTGCTCTTCTTCAAATAATGCAAAGGGATCTTTTACGGCTACTTGAAAAGGCAGACAGAACCTTAGTTTAATACCTCATCTGAAAGACAGCAACTCCAACAATGCAACACTCCTTCGTACCTCATCGAGGCATCAGCCTAGATATGGTAACTTGAAATCAAGTCTAGTACAGTGCTCCAATCTGGAAGTGGGGCTAAAGCCCACAGCTTTCTGACTTGGAGGCAACAGCACTACTCCAACGAACCCAAATCAAAGTAGAAGGAAGAATGCAGAATATACAGCAACAGTTAAGTTAGCCGTACGAGTTCTAGAAGCACAGTGAAGGTGCAAGTGCAAAACAACAGATATCAGTACGCGCAAGGTGTTAGCTAGGTGTCAGAATAGGGAGAAGACAGCCGTCCAACCATGAGAAGACAACTGCCAATGTACCAGGATGTGGAACTGAGGCAATTGTGGAGAGAGACCGTTGCGTAATTGCTCCTACAGCAATTAACACGATGACAAAGGAAAGAAGTTGGACGTTTTTATACCAAGGTCACCCAAGTGACTGAAAGCCAGCCGATGCAAATCTTGCAACGGGTAGATTATAAAGGTTAACTTTGCCAAGTGCATAATGTGATGCTGGACATCGTGGGTGTGAAATGAACCTTTAGTGGCAGCGCGAAACAGGTGATAGCAAATCGGCCGCCCCGTTTTAAACCCCGACGAATTTTCTTTTCCATTGCCTTGGCCTGTACAACGGGCGGCCGATTTGCTGGCACTCATATTGTGCTACGGCCCACGGCCAATTTCACACCCCAAGTTATCCTGTTATTAACTTAAATCTTTAGTTGAGATATTGTAACTCTTAAAGTCAAGTTTAGTGCTTTACTGAGATGCCCACCTGCAGCAATTTACAATTGAGAGGTCCTAAAGAGGTGGCCAGTGTTTTACTACCAATGTTCTCCAGCAGTTCTTGAAGCTCACGTTTTAGCTGTTCTGGGTCGATGTCTTCAAATATTTTCCAGAAAAACTACAGACATCGAAGGAACCAGGCAACCATCTGATCAACCATTGTAGCTAGCTGAGCCCTTTTGGATAAGGTCATCAAATCGATGCAATCCCCTGTAGTTCAAATCAGCATCGGGTGAATATTTATAAGAGCTCTGGGCATACCATTGTTTTACAGCGAATCGATTGCACGCACATTTACAAAAGCAAAATCTTTGATGTGGATTAGTTTGTATCTGTCAATGGAGAACAGCACAGATCTATAAACTTCCAGACGGTGTTTAATGCCAGAGATCAACTAATAACTGTAGTTACTGGTTATCCATGCAGAAAGCACACCACTATGCGGTGTCGATAATTATAATCTGAGTGGATGCAGTTAGAATAGATACATTCAGATTCGATGTATTGAGTAGATAGAGACAGAATAGATGAATGAGCAATTGCACTTATAGCTAACTTCTTGGTATGTAAAGTCTTTTCGAATGACAGTTATTCTGTGAATATTAACGTTAGAAAACTTCACTTACTCTGGTTAAATATTTTGGTCTTAATTATATTTTTCTTATTCTTCCTCTACATTTAGTACCTGGTCAAAAGTTTCTTGATTGGGTGGTTGGTTGGCACATTGGGTTTAACGCAATTCCCTTTCGCATCTGAGACCTGGAAGAATCGTTGCAATGCTGTGTTTATATGGTCTCAGACCAGCGGCACACGGACAATTCTAGCCTGGCAATACAGCATTTTTTTTTTATTCGTACAAGACGAGCATTTATTGCCCATCCCTAATTGCCCTTGAGAAGGTGGTGGTGAGCCGCCTTCTTGAATCACTGCAGTCCGTGTGGTGAAGGTTCTCCCACAGTGCTGTTAGGAAGGGAGTTCCAGGATTTTGACCCAGCGACGATGAAGGAACGGCGATATATTTCCAAGTCAGGATGGTGTGTGACTTGGAGGGGAACGTGCAGGTGGTGTTGTTCCCATGTGCCTGCAGCTCTTGTCCTTCTAGGTGGTAGAGGTCGCGGGTTTGGGAGGTGCTGTCAAAGAAGCCTTGACGAGTTGCTACAGTGCATCCTGTGGATGGTACACACTGCAGCCACGGTGCGCCGATGGTGAAGGGAGTGAATGCTTAGTGTGATGGATGGGGTGCCAATCAAGTGGGCTGCTTTGTCCTGGATGGTGTCGAGCTTCTTGAGCGTTGTTGGAGCTGCACTCATCCAGGCAAGTGGAGAGTATTCCATCACACTCCTGACCTGTGCCTTGTAGATGGTGGAAAGGCTTTGGGGAGTCAGGAGGTGAGTCACTCGCCGCAGAATACCCAGCCTCTGACCTGCTCTTGTAGCCACAGTATTTATATGGCTGGTCCAGTTAAGTTTCTGGTCAATGGTGACACCCAGGATGTTGATGGTGGAGGATTCAGCGATGGTAATGCTATTGAATGTCAAGGGAAGGTGGTTGGACTCTCTCTTGTTGGAGATGGTCATTGCCTGGCACGGATGTTACTTACTACTTATCAGCCCAAGCCTGGATGTTTTCCAGGTCTTGCTGCGTGCGGGCACAGACTGCTTCATTATCTGAGGGGTTGCGAATGGAACTGAACACTGTGCAATCATCAGCGAACATCCCCATTTCTGTCCTTATGATGGAGGGAGGGTCATTGATGAAGCAGCTGAAGATGGTTGGGCCCAGGACACTGTCCTGAGGAACTACTGCAGCAATGTCCTGGGGCTGAGATGATTGGCCTCCAACAACCACTACCATCTTCCTTTGTGCTAGGTATGACTCCAGCCACTGCAGAGATTTCCCTGATTCTCATTGACTTCAATTTTACAAGGGCTCCTTGGTGCCACACTCGGTCAAATGCTGCCTTGATGTTAAGGGCAGTCACTCTCACCTCACCTCTGGAATTCAGCTCTTCTATCCATATTTGGACCAAGACTGTAATGAGGTCTGGAGCTGAGTGGTCCTGGCGGAACCCGTATTGAGCATCGGTGAGCAGGTTATTGGTGAGTAAGTGCCGCTTGATAGCACTGTCGACGACACCTTCCATCACTTTGCTGATGATTGAGAGTAGACTGATGGAGCGGTAATTGGCCAGATTGGATTTGTCCTGCTTTTTTGTGGACAGGACATACCTGGGCAATTTTCCACATTGTCAGGTAGATGCCAGTGTTGTAGCTGTACTGAAACAGTTTGGTTAGAGGCGCGGCTAGTTCTGGAGCACAACTGTTCAGCACTACAGCCGGGGTGTTGTCGGGGCCCATAGCCTTTGCTGTATCCAGTTCACTTTGTCGCACTATGCTGCCTTGTTGGAACTTCAGTTCTCTGCCCAGGACCGCATGGTTATGTGCATGTGTGGAGTTCCCTGCTTGCAGTTAAAGTGTAGAGAGCATGGGGTAGCAGTGTCTGCACTGTCTAAACATTTAAATAATTCCAGGTAGATTTTAAAAGTTTTCTGATGGCCTAAAAAAAAGCATGAAACTATCCCCTCCAGAAAGTGTTGCACCACCACTTCTTCGAGAGTCAGATCCGGCCCCATCTTTGGATTTATACTGTAGCCTTAGCAGTGTAAACACACCCATATACTGATGAAATGAAATTTCCTCAATCTGCTTCCTGTGCTTGGTGCACACTTTCTGTTAAGTATCACACTTACTTCCCGTAACACTTTATTGCTAACACCCCAATTCAAAAGGGCATTGGATAAATACTTGAAGGGGGAATATTTGCTGCATGCGGGCAAATATTCCCCCTTCAAGGAAGATCCTTCAAGGAACCCCTCAGATAATGAAGCAGTCTGTGCCCGCATGCAGCAAGACCTGGACAACATCCAGGCTTGGGCTGATAAGTGGCAAGTATCATTCGCGCCAGACAAGTGCCAGGCAATGACCATCTCCAACAAGAGAAAGTCTAACCACCTCCCCTTGACATTCAACAGGATTACCATCGCCGAATCCCCCACCATCAACATCCTGGGGGTCACCATTGACCAGAAACTTAACTGGACCAGCCATGTGGCTACAAGAGCAGGTCAGAGGCTGGGCATTCTGTGGCGAGTGACTCACCTCCTGACTCCCCAAAGCCTTTCCACCATCCACAAGGCACAAGTCAGGAGTGTGATGGAATACTCTACACTTGCCTGGATGAGTGCAGCTCCAACAACACTCAAGAAGCTCAACACCATCCAGGACAAAGCAGCCCGTTTGATTGGCACCCCAACCACCACCCTAAACATTCACTCCTTTCACCACCGGTGCACTGTGGCTGCAGTGTGTATCATCCACAGGATGCACTGCAGCAACTCGCCAAGGCTTCTTCGACAGCACCTCCCAAACCTGCAACCTCTACAACCTAGAAGGACAAGAGCAGCAGACACATGGGAACAACACCACCTCCAAGTCACACACCATCCTGACTTGGAAATATATCGCCGTTCCTTCATCGTCGCTGAGTCAAAATCCTGGAACTCCCTTCCTAACAGCACTGTGTGGGAGAAAACTTCACCACACGGACTGCAGCGGTTCAAGGAGGCGGCTCACCACCATCTTCTCAAGGGCAATTAGGGATGGGCAATAAATGCCGGCCTCGCCAGCGACGCCCACATCCCATGAACGAATAAAAGAAAAATTTGCAGGACGATGGGGAAAGGGACTAATTGGATAGCTCTTTCAAAGAGCCAGCACAGGCACAATGGGCCGAATGGCCTCCTTCTGTGCTGTATCATTGTACAATTCTACGATTCATTTGTACTAAAATCTAGTATAACAATAGCAGGACAAATCTGCCTTGACTTTTGCAACAAACATTGTGTTAGACACGTAGAAAGCAGGATCTTCCTAAAACACATTAGTATGAAAATCCTACCGCCGATATAATCTCAGATGATGTTTTTGACTAATATGATTTTGGAGTTGCTGTGCTGGGCCTTTCTTTAATTGCTAAGTATTTAGCTAAGCCTTTGTCTACAACTTGTTTTTCTTGTTGCTTACAAGCAAGAAAATAGATGCTTCAATTCCAATTTCACTTGTAATTACGGTCATTTACAATGGTTTTATTTCCCTTGTATGCTACCTAATCACGTCCACAATGAGGATCAGCTGTGGCTTAAAGGAGAACAGAAATTCTCGGGCCAGGAATGGTCCTGTCAGCAGCTGTTAAGGCTATCTGGGCAGTAAATCCAGTATAATTGCCCACAATTACCACCCAAGTGCTTTTGTTGCGATTTCTTACACTTTCATGCCTTAATTACCACAGAGGTGAGTTGAGCCGTCCTGTAGAATTTTAGATGTAATCATGAAAAGGACGCAGCTTAACAGCAGGAGATGAACCACTTGACCGCTGGTTTATTAGCACTTTATTTGTGCTGACAGGAACAGACACTAGAATTGCATACAAAATGCCGACATGTGAGGCAGATTTTAGGCAGCGTTTCAAAGACTTACATTTACATAGCGCCTTTCACAACCTCAGGACATCCTTCACAGCCTTTTGTACTTTTGAAGTGTTGTAATGTAGGAAGCACGGCAGCCAATTTGCGCACAGCAAGATCCCACAAACAACAATGTGATAATGACCAGGTAACCTGTTTTTAGTGATGTTGGTTGAGGGATAAATATCGGCCCAGGACAATTAGCTCTGTGGCGCAGAAACTGCTCGTAGCGGTGAACAACGCCGCTCGCCGCTCCATAGATTTATTCTCACCCACAAACTTAGCGTTGTCTTTACCGCGAAGTTCCTCTAATTCAAAGCTGAAAAGAGTCCAGCGTTAACTCCAGTGGATCGCTCTCCCTCCTCGACTAATCAGGCTGCAGCATTTTTGACAGGCCGCGAAGAGTCAGTGAGTCAAAACCAGAAAGTCAAAGGTTAAAAATTAAAAACCTTGTAAAAACAGTTAGAGACAGCAAAATAAAGAGGGTAAGAAATATCGAATTAGATATAAAAGAGACAGAAAGAAAAAATTTAAAACATTTTTTAAATATATATTTTTTGAAAATGTCCAACTCTTAAAATCACAATTAATGAGACTCCACATTTTTTAAAATTTAATTTTCGGTGCCAGAGAGATTGTTTGGCAGTCATTAAGACTTACTGCGCTGTTAAATCTTCGTTTAGAGCTGATATTTTTGAGGGTACCTTTTTTGTGGCGATATTACTTAGTTTCCAGCAGGGCAGGAGAGCAAGTTGTCGCTGGTCTATTGATCCCAGCAGGCAATATCCCTTTAACGCGAGTCTGTCGTATCGCCAGCGAACCAGGAAGAGTAAGCTCTGGATTTCCGCGTTTTACTACTCACGTACGAACTTGCTCTTCCATTTTGCCACTAATAACGGTGAGCAGTGTTGAGCTCACTGTTATTTTAGAAACAATTTCTGGGCCTGTATTTTACTTAAGAAGTTTCTGATAGCGTAGGGGTGGAGTCCTTGAAGTCTGATATTTGCTGCTGCTGAATATTCATTGGAAAGTTTAACAACTAATGCCTCCATACAGTAAGAGAAAAATAACGGGCTTGAATATAGTTTTTTTTAAATTAGGCTTTTGAGGACAAATTTTGTGGGATGAGGCTCCCAGTCTAGAACAGACAGGACTGATTCAGTGACCCGTGTCTCTCGAGTACAGTGCGCTGGTCACTCCCCACAGTGATCTAAGCAGCTTATGTTCAGGAGGGTGCCCACCTGCCCAATATCTAATTATATGACAGTGTGACCCAGGGGTGTAACAACAGTACCCCCCATTGTGGTCTGAACTGGATGTCGGGTCGTTCACACACGCCCTCAAGCATCCCTCTCCAATCTTTCTGAATGCGGACTGAAACACTTTAGTGAGATGAGGCCAGGTACGAATCGCTAAGCACCTTTATTTTACGGACGGGATTTTGAAAGTACTGTTGCAATGAAATCTTACCTCAATTCAAATAATCACAGAACCCCTCTTTGAGAACAAGAAAAATAATTAAAAATATGCCAAACTATCCTGACTGGCGGGCTTGTTTAACTTTCCCTGGTCAGTTGAATGATCCTGGGTGATTCTGGGCTTGAGATGAGCAAGTTTCCTCTCGCTAGGCCACGCTTTCACCCCATTGCCCAGGCCTCGCTAACACATGTATCTCTGTTTCTTAATACTCCTGGACTCTTCACAGGAAGTGGAAGGATGTGAATCTCCAACTCCTTCCCCATTGAAGGATTCGCCCGTGGCCTCGTCAACCAAAGCGACTACCCCTTCTCCCAAGAGTATACTCTCAACACTCACCTCACATTGTGCTCACACAAATAGAAACATCCCCCTCCTTAATAGTTGTGAGTGTTCACTGGAATCTCTAAACTAACTTTCATTGTCTGAGGCACTCCATTTCACACACCTCATCTGAATTCTAATCTGTATTTCCCAGCTCCGATGTTCTATGAATTGAGAGTTACATTTAAATCAATAGTAGCATTTTCAACATAAATTACACCAAGATCCTTACATGGTGGCACAGTTAGAAATCCCAAAACGTGGCAGGCTTTATGCCGGAGGGATGGTTTTCAAGATTTACACTTCGCTGTGCAGCTCACATTTTGAAATTTCTAGATATCCACACAGAAAACAGACCGACAATTTGAAAACCAGGCAACTCTACAAACTGTCCCACTCAATCAGTGAGGAAAAAACACACTCAGCAGTCTTCTGATTTTAGTTATTGCCACATCAATCTCAGTATTTTAAACCGACCACGTGTATTTGGATGAAAATGATTTGCACGCAATAAGCATGTTGCAACAACTTGCATTTATATAGTGCTTTAAACGTACAAAACACACCAAGCCTCTTTACAGAGCAGTAATAGGAGGAATGGAACAGTGAGGCAAGAGGGGATGGGGAGAAAGAGAGTTTAGGAGACAATTGGAGGCTTTGAAGAAAAATTGGATTTTGAGGAGATTTTTAAAGGAGGAACGAGAATTAGGAAGGCACGGGGATATAGGGAAAGAGTTCCAAAGGCCAGGTATCTGAAATCTCCGACGCCTGTGGTGGGGCGAACAATGGGGAGAATGCACAGGAGGCCAGAGTCAGACGACCAAAGGGTGCGGGAGGGAAAGTCTGGAGGAGGTTGAAGAGATAGGCTAGAGTGAAGGCATTGAGGGATGTGAAGCAGAAGATTTTAAATGTAATGATTGCAGATATAGGGCATCATTTTAGCACCCGCTATCGGGTGCGTTCCTGGCGGGGGGGCCCCCGAAAATCGGGAAATCCCGGAGCGGGTTCGGAGCCCGCCTCGAACCCGCGCACTTCCTGGTTCCCCACTGACGCGCCGGCGTGCGCGCGCAGCCCCCGCTGGTGGGAATCCCGCAGGCAATTAAAGCCAGCAGGATGCCACTTGACGCTATTTACTTTGCTTGTTCAGGTCATTAACTGACCTGATTAAGGGATTATGTGAGGAGGGGTGGGATTTTATAGCAAACTGGGACTGTTTCCCACACTGGGGGAAACACTCCCAGTTCAAATGGACCTGTTGCAGCAGTCAGCCTGTGGCAGCTGCAAAGGTCCATTTGACAGGTGGGGGGGTGGGGGGGGTGGGGGGGGGGGGGGGGGGGAGACCCTCACTCATTGCAGGAGGCCACGCTGTCACTTGGGACAAAGTTTGGCCTCCACCACCCTCCTCCTGACAATCAAAGTCACCAACTTGCACACTTACCCCGGGGTCCGGAGACATGTACCTACCTTGCGGACCCCCTCAGATGTACATCTTCTGGATGGGGGCCGCCGTAGCTGCAGTCATGACCTCCTCGGAGGGCGAACAGCCTCACCAGCCTCGCCATCCACGCCGTCCACCTCTGAGACGTGGAGCTCCACAACAGAGTGCTGTGACACATCCACCTGTACAGCAGGAGGGAGGGCTACCGCAGAGAGAGATGCGTCGCAGAGGGCACTACCCTCGCCACAGGGTCCACAGACCGAGGCTCAGCTTCCTGGACCTCTCTGAGCAGCAGTGCACACGGAGGCTCAGAGTCACTCGACATGTAGTCGTGGACATCTGCAGCCTCCTTCATGCCGAGCTGCTCCTGGCTGGCCCGAGCACCATCTTCTTACCTGTCGCTGTCAAAGTCACCACTGCCCTCAACAACTTCTCCTTCGCATCCTTCCAGGGTGCAACCGGGGACATCGCCGACGTCTCTCAGCCGTCTGCACAAAAGAGCCCTGCAAATACACCTGCACCCACTCTGCAGTGACACAATGGGTGGCATCAGTTGTGGATCCTCATAGTGACCCTCAGGAAAGGACATTATTGCACAAACCAGACAAGATTCGCGAGGACATGGCAGTAGTGGTGCCAATATAATATGTAATGTGAGTTGGTCAGAAATTCAATATAAGTAACAACCATGACAAACCCTCAAACACCCTTGTGCATTCCCTTCATGTTCACGATATGTTTGCCTTACGCTGCCTAACTGCACATATGTGATGCATGCCCTGTAGCTGCAGCACAGGTAGTGGCAGGTTGAGTGAGGCTGACCGTGAAAGAGATGCACAAGAGGGTGAGTATGAGATAGAGCCATGAGATTGTATGAGGATTGGGTTGAGTGGTAGTGGCGGGATGAGTACTGGCGAGGTGAGTAAGTGCAGGTAAGATGAGGATGAGCTTTGAGTGGGTGTGAGGGGTGATGTGACAGAGTAGTGTTGGCAGTGCAGAAGGAGATGTGGGGTGGGGGCGGTGATGTGGCAGACGGAGTGTAGGGGAAAGAGTAAGTGTACTCACTTTGGCTGACCTACTTAGGTGATTGAAGCGCCTCCTGCACTGTATGCAGGTGGGCGATATGTTGGTGGTGCAGATGACCTCCTCTGCCACCTCGAGCCAGGCCTTCCTGGTGGCAGAGGCAGGCCACTTCCTCCCGCCCGCCGGGGGGGGAAGATCTCTGTCCTCCCCCTCCTCCTCACCCCATGTATTGATACCTGGAGTGAGGCATCATTAAACTGGGAGCAGCCTTCCCCCTGGGCTGCTCCATGCTGTAATTTTTTCTATTTGTTGCAGCATCAGTCAGTGGAGGACTGCCCCTTTAAATAGGGCTCCTCTCGCTGACAGATCTTACTGCACATGCGCAGCCCGCCCGACGCGCAGATCAGCAGTAGGGAACGCGGAAGAGCAGGTAAGTGGATCCAATTGGGCTACGATCGTGCGGGGAGTTGACTGATTTCACCGGGCGCGTTACCCACGCACCCGATAACCCCCCCCCGCTAAGAACCCGCAGCCCTTGTAACATCGGGCCCATAATGTCGCCTGTTATAATGGTAGAAGCTGAATGTAGTATTCTGCTGCTAAGATTAGCGTGTTTCAGCAGGCTTGTCCCCTTAACCACATCGACAGCAATAACTTGCATTTATATCGTGCCTTTAATGTAGAACATATCTACTTCACAGGGGTACAATCAGACAAAAAATGGAGGCCGAGCCAGAGAAGAAGATATTATTATTTGACCAGCTTGGTCAAAGAGGTGGGTTTTAAGGAGGTTCTAAAAGGAGGCGAGGGAAATGGAGGGTCAGAGAGGTTTAGGGAGGGAATTCCAGAGCATGGGACCCAGACGGATGAAAGCACGGCCGTCAATGGTGGGACGAAGGGAGGGGTGATGTAAAAGAGGAAGGAGCAAAATTCTCAGAGGGCTATAGGGCTGGAGGAGGTTTCAGAGATAGGGAGGGGCGAGGTTACAAAAGGGATTCAAACATGAGGATGAGGCCACTAAGGCTAGTTCTGCAAAGTAACCACAGCCTGACGTCAGTCAGAGTTTAATTGCTGTTTGCAAGGGAAGTTGGAAGGTGTCTAAATTTCTGGCAGCAAGTCAGAAAATTTTTAAAAACACGTTAGATTAATACATTTCTTGCCCATTTTTTTTAATATACTTTTGATGCTTTAGAAGTGTGACCGACATCCTGAACATGTTTATTTTTTGTTACAGGAGTTACATGTCCTCGTTTATCTGTTTTCCCGTGCAGTTTTAGTTCAATTTCGAACAGTGTAATCCTCAAAAAAAACAATCAGAAAACTCCAAAGCTAGCACACCACAAAGCATTCAGAATCGATGCCATCATACACAAATAATTGATCACATCTGACATGACTGAAAAATCAACCATTACGCGAGGAAGCAGACGGGGGATAAAGTCAAGAATAAAAGGCAGTGTCTGTCTCAAACCATAAAATGAGACTTAAAGACAACAAAACCTAGAGTGGACTCAACACTCCAAAGTAATAGTTAATAGTTCAAGAGCACAATTATACCCAGGATGATTCTAAGCCATTGTTTTTCAGCCTTGGTTATGATTTATTTTTTGCTGGTACATAATTCAGTTTCTATTATTTCATGTTTATTAGGTTGAGTTGTTAATTGGCATGATTTTCACAGCAAAGGATTTATAGAGGGATCAAAGAAAGAACTTGCATTTATATGGCACCTTTCATGACCTCGGAACCTTCCAAAGTGCTTTACAGCCAATGAAGTACTTTTGAAGTGTAATCACTGTTGTAATGTAGGAAACGCGGTAGCGAATTTGCGCACAGCAAGCTCCCACAAACAGCAATGTGATTGAGACCACATAATCTATTTTTTTTTAAATAAAAAGTGAAGGCGGTTGAGGGATAAATATTGGCCAGGACACCAGGGAGAACTCCGCTGCTCTTCTTCGAATAGTGCCATGGGATCTTTTATGTACAACCGGGAGGGCAGGCGGGGCCTCAGTTTTAAAGTCTCTTACCACTGAGCTACAGCTGACACAAAACTCGAATGCTGCAGTGCAGTCCCTCCCTCCAGTGTTTGACTGTTTCGGTCAGGTCGGGTTACCTGAAGGTGCTGGGGATCTGGTTCGGGGGGGCCGGGGCATGCACCAAGAACTGGAAGGAGCATATCTCCAAGGTGAAGCAGAAACTGGGACTGTGGGATCGACGATCCCTCTCGATCGTGGGCAAAAACCTGGTGCGAGGTGCTCTCGGTGTTGCTGTACTTGGCACAGGTCTGGCCCATACCTCGCTCCTGTGCCGTGACAGTCACCCAAGCCATCTTCCGCTTTATCTGGAGATCAAAAATGGACCGTGTCCGCAGGGACACGATGTACAAATCTCTGGAGAAAGGGGGAAAGGCGTGCCCAACGTGGCCCTCATCCTATGGCCACTTTCGTGTGCGGCTGCATCAAGCTTTGCGTGGACCCTTGGTACGAAAACGCAAAATGTCACTACGTGCTGAGGTTCTACCTATCCCCGGTGTTGCGAAGGATGGGCCTGGCCACGCTGCCACGGAACATTCCGTCCAGTTGGACCGTTCCGCCCCACCTGTCCTTCGCGAAAAGTTTATGCAAAAAAACACTTTCGACCACAAGGCGATCAGCAAGTGGTCCGCACGTAACGTCCTCGAGACCCTGCGGGAAAAGGAGACAATGGATCCTGTCAGTTGGCTCCCTGAGCAGACTGTCAATGTCATTTGGCAGAAGGCCTCATCACCAGAACTTTCAAACAAGCACCAAGACCTAGCTTGGCAGGTGGTGAGAAGGGCCCTTCCCGTCAGATCCTTCATGTACTCCCGGAGTCTCAGCGCCACCGCGCGCTGTCCCCGAGGAGGCTGCGGTGGAGACGAGACCGTCACCCATCTCCTTCTGGAATGCGCCTTTGCAAGGAAGGTCTGGAGAGAGATGCAGTGGTATCTGTCCAGGTTCGTCCCGAGCAGTTCCGTAACACAGGATTCTGTGCTCTACGGGCTGTTCCCGGGGACGCACACCGAGACGGACATCAACTGCTGCTGGAAGACTATTAACTCGGTGAAAGACGCCCTTTGGTCTGCCCGAAACTTGCTGGTCTTCCAGTGCACGGAGCTGTCCTCGACCGAGTGTTGTAGACTGGCACATTCCAAGGTCCAGGACCACGTGCTCAGGGACGCACTGAGGATGGGTGCGGCCGCCGCAAAGGCTCTGTGGGGAAAGGCAACCATTTAGAGCCTTCCCGCCATTGTAGACCGATGGGCTGCAATCAGGGAAAACCCCCCCCGGGCAGAATGTAAAATTCAAAGTGCTGTAATGTACCTGTAATGAATCTGTAATCAATAATCTGTATTGAGTGTAATGCGATGAGGCACCACAGAGTGTCATGAACTGTAATTATGTACAATGTGTTCATTGAACTGTACTTGATGTAACCTGCAAATTGTATAATCTGTATTGTGTACGTTTGGAATGTGATATGACAACTGTATTGTATGTTTTGCTGCAAATTTTATGAATAAAGTATTTTTTTTAAAAAAAAGACTGTTTAGGGTGTATTTTAACTCGCCCCCCTGCCACACAGCGGATGGAGGGGGTTAAATTGCTAAAAATGTGAAACCCGACCCTAACCCAAATGCGCCTACATCCAGTTTTACCGCGGCGGTTTGGGGGCATCCAAGTACCCCACTCTGGAGAGGCGGGTCAGTCATTATAATATTTAAATTGAGGCTGCGCTGCTCAGATTTTGGCAGCTATCTGGATTTAACGGCTGCTTGCCGGGATTCCCCAGGGCTCAGGAAACCCGGCAGCTGAAGGGAGGCGGGAACTGCCGGATCCAGCAGGTAAGTGCTTTTCCAGCACCGCTTGCGGGCCGAGGAGGAGCAGAGAGTGCTCCCCCACCCCCCGGCTCACCGAGCAAACCTACCGCAATCTCTCTCCCCGCCCCGCCATGATCAGCCGACACCCCCGCGATCTCTCCGTCCCCGCAATCCGAGCCCTCCCCCTCCAACGACCCACGATCTTCTCGATTGCCAGTGACCATACCCAACGGTCCCCGGCTCCTGCCTTCTACTGCAGGTCATCCCACCCGGCAGCAGGTCAGCCTCTCAATCTGGCCGGGCTGCCGGACGGGAAACGGAGTAAAAAAATTCCAATGAGGTCCTGCCGTTAAATTCGGCAGGACCTCCACCTTCCCGGTATTTCCAGGTTTCCTGGTCGCTGACACCCGCCCCCACTCCCTCCCCGTAAATAGCGGGGCCTTGGTTTCTGGAACTTCTTGTATGTTGTTATGTGCTGTCTGCCTGTTCAGTCTGTGAGTGAAGAAATGAGGTGCTACAAAATGTAATGTGCACTTGGTTGATTAGTAAGTGCAGAACCGAACACTAGAGTTCGATTTAAAAAGAGGATTCTTTGCAGAAATACCCTTCAGAAAAGATAGGAGCAGAAGTAGGCCATTTGGTCTATTGAAACTATAAAGACTTGCAAAAGATTTAAAGAAAGAACTTGCATTTATATAGCACCTTTCACGACCTCAGGATGTCCCAAAGCGCTTTACGACCAATGAAGTACTTTTGAAGTGTAGTCATTGTAGCAATGTAGGAAACTAATCCCAATTCCCTGCCTTTTCTCCAAATCCTTTAAGACCCTTTCTTCCAAAGTAAGTATAACATTCAGTGACTAAAGCTCCTGTCCTAGCTGCCTAATCGTTTCAGTGAGTGAAGCAACCCTCAGTCTCAGTCCCAAAGGACTCTCTCTTACAGTCCTCTAATTTTCTTATCCTGTGAGATTGGTGCCTCGAGCATTATCTTTACACTGAACTTACTCAGACTTCTTGTGGAAGCATTCCTACAGATCTGTGATATCTTACCGCAAGTCCAGCAACACCATTGCATTCTGCGACACAGTTCCACCCGCCTCTCTGGATCCTGCTCACATACCATAGACTCTTCACAGAAAATATAAAAGTGTGTCTTCATTGGCCAGCTAGATTCCACTTCTTCCTATAACGTGCTGGTATTGCTCCTCCCAATTGCCGTTTCATACCTTCCATTCCAAAACAGACAGAGTTCAGGCAAATCGTAAAGTGTTTGCACAAACCTTCTGCGACTCCCACCATGTCTCAAATTCACTCGAACAATTCTGTGTCTCTTCCTTGTGGTTCCTATTGAAACACTGGACATTTTTGCACACTGCTTTGCCTGTAACCCAATTTAACAGGGTGTGGGGAAAGGCAGGTGGAAAGGAACGAAATAGATAGTTCTTTCAGAGAGCCGATTATAGATGTGACGGGCCGAATGGTGTCTCTGCAACATTTTAATGCAGATGCCATCCTGTTTACACTAGCACACAGAGGCAATTAAACCCACAAATGGGCTCCTTTTTTTTTCCCTCAATAGACCTCTAAAATGGAAAATAAGAGCAGAGACAGAAGTGAAAGATAACAGATAGGGAAAAGGGTTAGGATATATTGGGGATATTAGATACACAGAGAGGGCAAGAGCGGGAAACAGAACCAGAGATGTGGGGAGAGAGAGAGAGAGGGACGTACACACAGAGAATGTCGCAGAAAAAGATACAGACCAGGTACATGTGAGCGAGAGAGAGACAGAAACACAGGGAGAGCGAAATTGACAAATAGTAAAAGTGTATCTTATTGCATGTAGAAAGATCATTTTAAGAAATATTGTAAACTAAAACGCCTCTCCCTTTACCTACGAAAATAAATATATATCTGCAAGGGAAATGTTTGGAAACTCACCACAAGGTGGCTGTGAACTGGCCATGGTCAAGAATTGTAGGAGGTTACCCTGTATTATTTTAAGAGAAAAGCATTCTCTTCTGAAGCAGTACTTAGCAAACCAGGAGTGGGAAGAAGCAGATGAGCTGTGCGTTAGAATGGCATTGTGCTTAAGTGACAAGATAATGTACCTTGATGTGATTTGTGTCATTGTGCCGTGTGTTTTGTAAATAAATGCAAGGCTTAGCTGAATTCTCTTTCTTGAAGATAGTGCCCTTTAACTTTAATGAGCAAATAACACCAGGGTATTGGAGATACTTGTCTGCACAACACGTTACAAAAAAAAATACATTTCCTTAATGGAATATCTACAGGCCTGCCTGCTACCGTTGAAAATAAAGTGCGTCTAAGACACAAAGATTCGTGATAAACTACTGCAGGAAAAAGTGGGGAGATGGAACATGATCAGCTGAATGCAAATATCGGAATTACTCACCAAATAACAGGATGGCAGCAATAGAGGAAATGATTTGTTAAGAAGCCCAGATTCTTCTCCGGGTTTTTTAACCATGAGAATTTACTGTGTGCCTTTTTTTTGTTTGATGAGTTCGCGATCCCACGCTCCCAGCAGGGAAACTAGGCTTGAAGGAAGCGTGGGTTGGAGACAGTGCTACAGCATTTTAACGCCGGTACTCCCTCTGAACGAGGCACCCTGCTAGGTGTGTGGGATCATGCAACTACCCCTCATACATAAAGGACCAGTAACTGCATTAGTGCTTCGAACCCCTGTGAAAAGCAAGAACCCTTAACCCCCTCCTCCCCGGGCCCCTGTAGCTAACCATACAAGGAAATATGTTTCTAAAAGTCCATTTTCATGCCTTAGTGGGGAAGTGTACCGGAGAGGAATCAATTCCCTTAATTATTATTGTTTTTTTTTTAAAGTCATGGTTTAGTTGCCTTATTACCATCGTGTACAAATGTATAGACTATAACCTGGTGTTGTAAGATTCCTTACATTTGTACACCCCAGTCCATCACCGGCACCTCCACATCATGGCTATCATCATGTGCTTTGGGACTGAGCTGTGTGGATCAGGACAGTGCCAAGCTTGATCATCTTTCCACATTTGAGTTAGTTCAGCGGGCAATGGGCATGAGACAATTTGCCTCAGAATAACTTGGGCTAGTGAGTAGAAAAAATAAACCTGCCCAGATTACTGCTTCTGGATACCATGCCCAATTTCTGATGGGAGTGTGTTGGTTTTGGGAGCAGTAATGGGCTCACCTGTAGTCCCTTGTGGCTGTACACACCTTCAACACCCACTGGGGGTAATCTTACCTTTGGCTGACAGCGTAATACAGGCGATATCGAATTAGCCACTGTAGCAGGCTGTTACCGACCCAGGAGTTAATTAGACACTCAGACCATGGTATGCAAACCAGCTTAGTTTATTCACCCGCAGTGGGTCTTTATTTACAGCATCAAACCAGATAGTCATAGGTATTATCTTAGGTCCTTCTGCTTCACACTTCTCCATGTGGCTTAGTCAGCCACCAGGCCACCTCTTGTCCGGAGAGCCATTTCCCAGTCGTTTATACTCACAGGCTGGGTATTGTAAAAGGCAATTGAGGCTGGGAGTCATTAAAGACAATCAGAGATCAACAACCTCTGCAAATGGTGCCCTATGTTGGATACAACTCTCTCCCTCTTTACACTGCCCATTATACACCACATCCTATTTTTCCTTTCGTTGACTTCAATGGGAGGGAAAATCGGGCTGGGAGTATACTGGCCGGCCGATTTGATATCGCCCTGCCTTACACCATTGCCCAAGGTTAAAATTACCCCCGCTGCCTTGACTCACAGATGGAGAATAGTCACTTACATCAGATAACTGAGACCTGTCACCCCTGTGGAAACACATCTGAGGATGACTCATTCCCTTTAGGAGAGAATTGTAGGAGGGAATTTTCTCTGTCACTTTGTATAGTTTTCAAAATGCCTATGTGGATACTGGGTGAATTAATCTCAGGCAAAACACTCTTTATTGGACCATTGCATAACTCTTTCCATGTTGCTGAAGCAGAAAATTATTTCCCTCAACATAATCAAAACGATTCGGTATCTTTAAGAGTGCATTTTCCCCCAACTTTAGCCTCATAGCAAAGTGTCTTTTATGATGAGCACAGAGCTAAATCTGATTTCCCATCAAAAATGAAATTCAAAAGGGAACTTCAAACTGCGAACCCGTTGCTGCAGTGTAAACGCAGTCTTGAACAGTTCAAATTCAAAGCACACGTTTGCTTTCAGTCACAGCCTTGTAACATCTCGAAGTTGTGACTTAATTTGTTGATTATACTTCACGGAAAGGAAGTAGGAATCAACTGGGAAAAGTCCCTGTAAATCATCTCTCCAGATCCTCGGTGGCTCAAGATGAATTAGTTCTCAGCTCGCTGTGCCCAGTGTAAATACATCCAGAGAGGAATCATTTCCCTTAATTATTATTGATTTTTTTAAAGTCATGGTTTACTTGCCTTATTACCACCATCAACAAGTCTACTCGAGCAGGAAAGAAGGTGAAAGAGGAAGAATCTCAATGTGGTGCCACAGTATGTTGGAGCACCAACACTCGTTTCACAAGAGTGTGCAGCCATTTTCAGATCCTGGCTTTATCTTGACTCATTTTTGGGGCAAGGTGAAAACTTTTTAAAAGCTTTTCAGGGCTAAAAGGGTTGAATTCTAAGGACAGTTTGTATAGGCAAGGCTTGTAATCGCTGGAGTATAGAAGATTAAGGGGTGATCTAACGGCGGTGTTTAAGATGATTAAAGGATTTGATAGGGTAGATAGAGATAAACTATTTCCTCTGATGGGGGAGTCCAGAACAAGGGGGCATAACCTTAAAATTAGAGTTAGGGTATTCAGGGGTGATGCCAGGAAGCACTTTTTCACACAAAGGGTAGTGGAAATCTGGAACTCTCTCCTCCAAAAAGCTGTTGAGGCTGGGGGTCCATTGAAAGTTTCAAAACTGACGTTGATAGATTTTTGTTAGGTAAGGGTATTAAGGGTTATGGAACCAAGGCAGGTAGATGGAGTCAAGAATCAGATCAGCCATGATCTAATTGAATGACGGAACAGGCTCGAGGGGCTGAATGGCCTACTCCTGTTCCTATGTTCCTCATGGGGTGAAATGAGTTGGATAGTATCACCATTGTCAAAGACCTCGGAGCAGATCACCTCAGCCACAGATACTGCTTGGATAAAGGGGATGAGGGTAATGGAACTGAAAAGGTCAGTACCTCAAGAAGCTATTTTATAATTAGAAAGTATAATAACTGTAGGGAATGGATTGTCTTCTTTTATGAACACGGGGAAATCTCTCCCCCAACGGCATTCAAATCTTTGTGAGCAGGCGCACGAGGCAAAGGTACAGACGCAGTGAGCAATCGGGAGGGATTTTCAACAAAGGAATTTAACTAATAGGGAATTTCCCCATTGGAAGAGTAAGAGGATGGATAGGGAACATGTGAAGATAAGACAAGTGGCTAACTAAAACATGTTCCCAGCTTATGGTGAAACAAACACATTCCCCTATCATACCTTGCAGCTGACAGTGCAGGTACCAATCCTGGAAAATAGACTTAAAACATAGGAACATATGACGACAGGAACAGGAGTAAGCCTTTCCACCATCTACAAGGCACAAGTCAGGAGTGTGATGGAATACTCTCCACTTGCCTGGATGAGTGCAGCTCCAACAACACTCAAGAAGCTCGACATCATCCAGGACAAAGCAGCCCGCTTGATTGGCACCCCATCCACCACCCTAAACATTCACTCCCTTCACCACCGGCGCACTGTGGCTGCAGTGTGTACCATCCACAGGATGCACTGCAGCAACTCGCCAAAGCTTCTTCGACAGCACCTCCCAGACCCGCGACCTCAACCCCTAAAAGGACAAGGGCAGCAGGCACATGGGAACAACACCACTTGCACGTTCCCCTCCAAGTCACACACCATCCCGACTTGGAAATATATCGCTGTTCCTTCATCGTCGCTGGGTCAAAATCCTGGAACTCCCTAACAGCACTGTGGGAGAACCTTCACCACACGGACTGCAGCGGTTCAAGAAGGCGGCTCACCACCACCTTCTCAAGGGCAATTAGGGATGGGCAATAAATGCTGGCCTTGCCAGCGACATCCCATGAACGAATTTTTAAAAAGGCCATTCAGCCCCTCGAACCTGTTCCACTATTCAATTAAATCGTCGCTGATCTGTATCTCAACTCTATTTACCCGCCTTGTTTCTGTAACTCTTAATACCCTTGCCTAACAAGAATCTATCAATTTCATATTTGAAATTTATAATGGACCCCCAGCCTCAACAGCTTTTTGGGGGAGAGAGTTCCAGATTTCCACTACCCTTTGTGTGAAGAAGTGCTTCCTGACATCACCCCTGAACTGCCTAGCTCTAATTTTAAGGCTGTGACACAATTTTAAGGATATGCCCCCTTGTTTTGGACTCCCCCTTGTTCTGGACTCTTAAAGGAGACAGTTAACTACAGCTTGTGAGTTGCATCAAAAATGGTTAGAAAATAAAAATAATGTAGATATTATTTTGGTGGAATTAATTTTTTATGTCAAAATTGCAGATGCTGCTTATAAATATAAAGCTTCACAGTTACAGAATTCAACCTCAACTAAAGACCATGGAGTAGATTTTGACTTTGTGCGATAGTGTAACATAACAAGTCAGCAGCCCGTTTAACATCTCTCCCGATTTTTATTCCCACTGAAGTCCAAGATCTACCCCATAGAGCGATAGCGAGTGTGCAACACAATTTTTCCTCGTTAATTTTGTGGTTTGGAAGAGGAGAAAGCTTCTATAAATTTAGTAAGTTGAGAGCAGAGTTTTTCTGCAACATTTCAGTGCTCCACAGTTTCTGGAGAACTCTAGGATCAGGTGCTGGGACCTGTCTACTGATGTCAACAAATTGAAAAAGCTAAGTACATACCAATTTTAGCTATGCCTGAAGGATTTTACCTTCCTGACCTTCCTAATGATTAAATTCTGCTGGTAGTTGAGGAGTTCTGCAATAATCACGGAAAGATCCCTCCTGAATTGGCAGTCAATACAACTGCGAGGAGTGTACCCATTGTAAACAGCCTTGAGCACCAGAATTTCTTCCAGTATTGCATTGGAAATGGTCACCATGTGCCTGGAAGAAGAATTAAATCATGCACTCACTGCATGAAGTGATGACAAAACATGCCAACCAGAACGGTCTGGCTTTGATCCTGAGTTTGTGATGAGTAAAACAATCTGAGCCTCAGTATTATTGGGCTAAATATATTACAAGATCTGCTTGGCTTTCCTTATTGCTGCTGCACACCATGCTATTGGTTTCACTGAGCCATCCATCAAAACCCCCAGATTCCTGTCCTGTGCGTTCTGTAGCCTAGAGCCACTTAGTTTATGTTTGTCTGTTCATTTCCTTTTCCCTAGCATCATTAGCTTGCATTTGTCAGCCCACCTTTCCAACCTATCTATATCTCTTTTCATTTGGTTTTGCCTCTTACCAACCCATTGCCACCTACAAGCTCAAACTGCCTTGTTTCTAGCCCCAGCTCCAAATCATTTATCTGCACTGTGCTTTTGTGGGACCCCACTATTAATTCTTGCCATGTCTCAACTTCATTCAAAACCAGTTTTTTGCTTTCTCTGGTTTAGCTCGTTTTCAATCCACCTCAGAAATTTGTTTTCTATTCCATGCCTTCCTAATTTGTAGACTAATAGCTCGTGTGGCAAGGTATCAAAAGCTTTGCTGAAACTTAAATAGCTCACATCCATACAATTTCTGTTATTAGTAAGGCCCCCTTGCTTTCATGTAACAATTCAATATTGTGTTCGGGATGATGCTTGCACTCCTATTAGTTATTTCCTGATCTAGCATGTATCATAGTATCGTGTGATACAGCACAGAAGGAGGCCATTTGACCCTTTGTGCCTGTGCTGGCTCTTTGAAAGAGCTATCCAATTAATCCCACACCCCTGCTCTTTCCCCATAGCCCTGTATTTTTTTTCCCTTCAAGTATTTATCCAATTCTCTTTTGAAAGTTACTGTTGAATCTGCTTCCACCGCCCTTTCAGGCAGCGCATTCCAGATCATAACTCACTGCGTTAAAAAAGTTTCCTCATGTCGCCTCTGGTTCTTTTGCTGATCACCTTAAATCTGTATCTTTTGGTTACCGACCCTTCTGCCACTGGAAACAGTTTCTCCTTATTTATTGTATGAACACCTATCAAATCTATTAAGTCATGTTTCTCCAAGTGCTTAATAATGTCATCCCATTTTATAGACTCTTATTAGTTTACCATCAACTGGCCTATAATTTCTTGGGGGAGTTGGATTATTAGTGTTACTGACTATATCTCTACTGATATAAAGCTCAATCATACTGTCGGGCTCAGTAGCTCCTCCTAGTCATGACCCTGTATCTATTGGTATTAATCCTGCTCAGTAACTCGTCCTAGGAAATATATCAGTGACACTGTCATCCTTTAGTTTTAAAATTTAATTCAAATACTAGAAAGATGTAAATAAACAAAACAGATGGTATAGTTAGTGAGAATTCTTTGTAATAATTTGATTTTAGTTATAATGAAAGCCACCTCCTTAAGATATAGTTGCCTTCCCTCTTATTAACAAGTTATCAGAAATCTGAGAAAGCAGATTCAGAGCCTAGAGACAAAGGGATCCCTTCACCCCTCTCCAAATTTTTACAATATCTGAACTTCCTTATCCTTAGAAATGCTGACTTAGGTCCCCATCAGCAGGCCTTCCAACACCCCCACCATTTCTGAATCAACCAGGTCCCAGGTTCGAACGTCGGTCTGAGCTAAGCAGTTTCACCCTGGGCCTCAGTGTACCTGTACCGGGAAGGGGAAAGCAGCCAGAGTTTCTGCTCCCAATTACCAACAGGATTAGGTTTGACTTATGCCTTCTGTGGTTAAATAGCCTATTGACCACCTACTTCCATAATATTGCGTGTCTGCACCCCTGCCTCAGCCCATCTGCTGCTGAAACTCTCATCCATGCTTTTGTTACCTCCAGACTTCAGCTCATCCAAAACTCTGCTGCCCATATCTTGACTCGCACCAAGTCCTGTTCACCAATCACCCCTATGCTCACTGACCTACATTGGCTCCATTTTTGAAATTCTCATCCTCGTGTTCAGTTCCCTCCATGGCCTTGCCCCTCCCTATCTCTGTAACCTTCTCCAGTCCTACACATAGAATCACAGAATCATAGAGAGATTACGGCATGGAAGGAGGCCATTCGGCCCATCGAGTCCGCGCCGGCTCTACGCAAGAGCAATCCAGCTAGTCCCACTCCCCCGCCCTATCCCCATAGCCCTGCAAATTTTTTCCTTTCAAGTACTTATCCAGTTCCCTTTTGAAGGCCATGATTGCATCTACCTCTACCGCCCCCTCGGGCAGTGCAGATCCAGATCCTAAACACTCGCTGTGTAAAAAAAAGTTTTTCCTCATGTCGCCTTTTGGTTCTTTTGCCAATTACCTTAAATCTATGTCCTGGTTCTTGACCCTTCTGCCAATGGGAACAGTTTCTCTCTGTCTACTCTGTCTAGAGCCTTCATGATTTTGAACACCTCTATCAAATCTCCTCCCAACCATCTCCGTTCCGAATAGAACAACCCCAGCATCTTCAGTGTACCCACGTAACTAAAGTCCCTCATCCCTGGAATCATTCTAGTAAATCTCCTCTGCACCCTCTCTAAGGCCTTCACATCTTTCCTAAAGGGCGGTGTCCAGAACTGGACACAATACTTCAGTTGTGGCTAAACCAGTGTTTTATAAAGGTTCATCATGACTTCCCTACTTTTGTACTCTATGCCTCTATTTATAAAGCCCAGGATCCCGTATGCTTTTTTAACCACTTTCTCAACCTGCCCTGCCACCTTCAACAATTTGTTCACATATACCCCCAGATCTCTCTGTTCCTGTACCCCTTTTACAGTTGTGCCCTCTATTTTATATTATTTCGCCTCGTTCTTGCTACTGAAATGTATCGCTTCGCATTTTTCTGCATGCAATTTCATCTGCCACGTGTCCGCCCATGCCACCAGCCTGTCTATATCCTCTTGAAGTCTATCACTATCCTCCTCACTGTTTACTACCATTCCAAGCTTTGTGTCATTTACACCCCTCTGAGAACTTGTGTTCCTCCAATTCTGGCCTCTTGTGCATCCTTGATTTCCATTACTCCACCATTAGCGGACTGAAACTCTGAAATTCTGTCCCTAAACCTCTCCACCTCCCTCTCCTCCTTTAAGACCCTCCTTAAAACTACCTCTTTGACCAAGCTTTTAGTCACCTGTCCTAGTGTCCCATTCCTTGGCTCGGAGTCAAATTTCACCACATTAAAGGCGCCATATAAATGCAAGCTGTTGTTGTTAATGATTATAAACAAAATACTGCGCCATTTACAAAATCCAAAACCACAAAAATATGACCATAATAAAGGGAAATTCCATATGATTTTGAAAAACCATGAGCTAGATTGGTGGCTTGTGAAATGTTAACTGGACTGATATTAATGTAACATTTATGGACTAAAGTAAGTATTTACTTATTCATACATGTACCTAAATTAAAGTTGAACGAGGGCAAATGGCAATGTTTTAAAAACAGTGGATAAAGTGTCGCCTCTGATGCATTACAGAATTCTGCGGGGAGCATCTACCCCTAGTAAATTAACGTCACCCCCTAACAAATGCATCTGTTCCTGTGCACAATCCCCTTATTTGACTACAAGGTTCTTGTCTAATCCTTCCACTAGACTTTGTGGTCTGTAGCAGACGACCATAATTAGATTCTTTCTCCATGTGGCCCTCGTGGCTATCCACAGGAATTCCATCTTATTCACAGCCAACCAGACAGGTTCATCTCAGTTACAATCAATTTCCCTGTCACATAAGAGGCTACACGCCCCCCCCCCCCTGTTGATATTTTCTATCTCTTCAAATTCTGATATCAGAGTCTCCCTCTTCTGCAAGGACAACAAAGTCTTGCGTTTAATTACGAAGACTCCTAACATTCAAATATAGAACTCTCGGGAATTTACTTCTCCCACTCCATGGAATGAGGTGTTTATTTTAGCATTATTCCCCGTGTGCTCATATCTTTGTACGCCACGCAGTTACCTGCTGTATCAATGTTGTACTTGAACCATTATCGACCATAACATCTAGCTTCTGTATCTCTTCTACCTCCATTGCTTTTTATTTTCCTTCTTTCTAGATCTGCACTGGTTGCCCCTCCCCTTGCCTTATTAGTTTAAATCCTCCCTTGCTGCATTATTGACTCTGCCTGCACATTGGTCCAGGTCCAATTCAGGTGAAACCCCGTCTGTAAAGTTTCCAAGAACTTTGCCCAACATTCTAGGAACCGAGAACCCAAGAACACTCTATGCCACCTTTCTAGCCATGCATTGACATGTCTAATCTGCCTCTCTGTAAGTTGTTCAGCAGATGGCACCCAGAGAAGTCCTGAGATTACTAATCTTGAGATCTCGCACTTCAATTTAGGATTGTGTTCCTCAAAATCACTCTGCAACAATTCGACCCTACTCTTCCAAATGTCATTGGTTCCTACATGACTCACAACCTCAGGCCAGTTTCCTTTCCTTTTCAAGAGTTTTTCTACCTGCTCCATTATGTCCATTGCCCTGGCACGTGAGAAGCAACAC
This sequence comes from Heptranchias perlo, assembly GCF_035084215.1. Classification (NCBI taxonomy): domain Eukaryota; kingdom Metazoa; phylum Chordata; class Chondrichthyes; order Hexanchiformes; family Hexanchidae; genus Heptranchias; species Heptranchias perlo. The sequence goes on along the minus strand of NC_090339.1, from coordinate 59,250,561 downwards.
ACTATTCAGGACTTCATATCCTAGCTAAAAAAAACAGACTCCATCTCACTCAGTTGGCCTTTTGCAGCTCACCACATGTCCTTCTCAGCATTCTTCCATTCTCATAGCTAGTGTTTCTCTTTTCCCCCATGGGTAATCCCTCACTCCACAGTGCCATGGTATTGATCCCCCTTGCTTATGTCCTTTTCCTCATCATAGATATCTGAAACTGTGCACCAAGAGAGCCACAGCATTTTCTTGTACTGGTTCCTCTCATCATCTCTTCCTCCTCCTGTAGGTGGTCACTGATTTCCCTTTCTCTGCTTTACTATTTCTCTCGATTTGTGGGGTGACCACTTTCTGGAACGTGTCTTCCAGAAACCTTTTCTGGCCGTGTATGTTGTGGAGTCAGCTGGTCCTCGAGCTCAGGAATACTCTGTACAAGCGACACTTGGCGGTGATGGTGTTCCCATGTACCTGCGGCCCTTGTCCTGCTAGATGGCGGAAGTCGCAGGTTTGGGAGGTGCTGCTGAAGAAGCCTTGGCGAGTTGCTGCCACGCATCCTGTAGATAGTACACACTACAGACACGGTGCGCCGGTGGTGATGGGAGTGGTTGGTTAAGCTGGTGGATGGACTGCCGATGAAGAAACTTAGTACAATCCGGCCAAGGAAGATTAGATGGTCTTTCCTAACTTCACTTACCTTAGATAAGAGACTGGAAAGCAAAGTGAGTATGGACAGAGATTGATGTTAAACATGAAAAAATTTGTGTTCACGGTTTGATTAATCTACCAAGCATCTGCTGAAACAAATTGGACATTTTCTACCGAGCAATCTCTTTCATAGGTCAGTTTTCTTCCCTGAAGCAAGCCACTCTTATTGATGACAATATAAAGTCCAAAAACTTCTAATATAAACAAAACCTTGAGAATGTTTTTGCAGAAGACTATTAACTGTTTTATGAATATTAAAATCCTGATTAATGTGTTGCAAAATGCTGTATTAGATCATATCATTAAGAAAAATCACACACAGAGACCAATGTAATATTTCATCATTCTCCTCTTTAAATAAATAAAAGATTTTGCCAGCTGTAAATATTTGTTATAAAAAGGCTATGTTCTGACACAAATGTCAGTCACATATCCAGGAAATGTCAGCTAGATTCTTGAAGTCACAGTGAAATCTCATGTCTATCATTAAATTCATAGGCTTACAAAGCCCAAAGGAATAGAACCCATGATGCGTTTCTCCTTCTCCTGCTAGAAAAAACAGTTTGATTGAAATCTAGAAGCAGTAATGAGAAGCTTTAGCCACTGAAAAATTGTTTGATCATATTTTGCCTGTCAAAATATTTGACACACTGTAGCCCGATTATATGCAGACAGAATCTTTCCATATGAACACAAAACAAAATCCACTGCTTACAGGGAAATTAATTCCTGCTGATGTGAAAAAGTATAAACTAGCAGAGGCTGCACATTAATATTTTAACTCTAAATATTTTTCAGGACTCAGTAGAAGCCAAATGCACGGCTAATATACTGTAAACGATTCAAAGTGAATTTTGCAACACCTAGAAAATATGTTATTCTAAACATATTCAAAGTGAAAAAACACTGGGACATATTTCAACAGTGCTATTGTTATAAAATGCTAAAATGCAAGTACAAAGTACCTTCAGTTACTGTCCTCCCAGAAGAATTAATTTTACTAGTCTGACACCTCTCATAATGTTACCCAACAGTAATTCAAACCTTATTTCAGCAAGTGGAAGTTTAGCTATAAAAGAATACCACTGGCAATTTCATGCGTAAGCATATCTAACATGATTCTGAGTGAATTACTGCGGTCAATTTAAAGTTGTAGTATTCCTTTGGGTCGGTTTTCAAATGCAGTTTGAGAGCGCTGCATAAAACACGATCCATTTTCACATATTCCAGTATTGCACAGGCTGTTTATAAGAACCTAATTGCTTGCTACAAATGCTATCATAACACTAAAAGCACGTCACGGTGCTTCTAAAGGCTGTATCGATTTTCACGGTGTATTAAAAAGTTATTTGTAAGCCACATAAGGCTTTGCCAGTGACTGATGTTAAATTCAATAATGAGGGTTCATCAAAAGAATGAATGTAGCCATTCAAAATATTGGCCCGGATTTTGCTGGAAAAATAATGACGTGTGAACGACTCATGCCATTATCAATGCACAAACCAGCCAGCAACTTGTTGGCGAGGATCAAATACCACGCGGATTGCGAATCGCCACAAGTTGCTGGCCGATTTGCGCCGTTCCGCCATTAGCTTCGCGAAAACGACATCTCGCCCTCAATCTCCCCATGATTTTCACGAAGTTGCTGCATTTGCACATTAATTGCCCATTAAACTCGCCACAGAAAGTTAAGTCTAGCAATTAGCGACAAGAGTACCCTTTTAATGACAGGATAATTGTTAGTGACAATTGCACAGAAAGTGAACGTTTAAAAGTGTGGAGCTTCATTCCTTCAGGTTGTAAATTGTTGTTGGAGATTTTAGAAATGTCAAACTTTAAATTTTAAAATGTTTTTTCTTACTTTTCCTTTCTATCTCTTTTTTTTTCTCTCTCTTTTAATCCGATCTTTTTTTTCCCCTCCCTTTATTTCTCTTTAAGTGCTCGATTTGACATTGAATTCATCCTCCTTCTCAGTCCTTCCTCTGTTTCTTTCTCAATCCTTAAATCTCATTAGTTAAAGAGATACACTGTTTGTCCCGTCATTCACCAAGGTCCCAGATGCCCCATTGCCCTCACTGCACCGTTATTAGCTCGGTCTTCCAGCAACTTTGTGGGCAAAAAATCTTTGAGATGAAGGGTGCAAGAACAAGTCTAACTAACAGGGGGATGCCCCACTCCAGCAAATTCTGGGCCATTGAGAAGATTTTCTGCTGTACCTTTCAAACCACATTTGCCTACAGAACAACGGACAATGTGCTTCAAAGTTACTCATTGCCTTTGAAGTGCTTCAGCGAGATATGATGAGGTGATATATAAATCCAAATCTTTTCTTTCTTAAATAATGAATTATACAATGCAGAACCCTTCCTACCTTTATGTTAGCGCTGGAGTAAATTAGTCAATTGTAAACCAAAAGCAAAATACTGCACAGGCTGCATATCTGAAATAAAAACAGAAAATGCTGGAAACACTCAGCAGGTCAGGCAGCATCTGTGGAGAGAGAAACAGAGTTCACGTTTCAGGTCGATGACCTTTCGTCAGAACTGGAAGATGTTCGAGATTTAACAGTTTATAAGTAAGTGCAGAGCCAGGGGTAAAAGGAGGCATGGAAAGAATAAAGGGGATAGATTTGTGGTAGGGTGGAGGGCAGGAGTGACTAAATGACAAAAGGGACGATGGTGCGGGGCGAAAAGGGGGTGATAATGGGACAAGTATAAAAACAAAAGATGGGCCCAGAGGAGGTGTAGATGGTTACAGCAGAAAGCAGAGGCGGGGGGGAGAATCATGGAAAATCTGGCAATGCTGAGAGGATTGCCATGGCCCGGGAATGTGGCGGAGGAAAGGCAAGTAGGTCCCCAGGGTGCGGACCGCCCTGCCCTGGGCCGAGTACCGATGGGGGATCCACAACTCAAGCACTAGTCGATTGTAATTCTGCTAGATTTTTGATTTTACAGTATTGAAGGAGGTTAAGTTTTCCTTCCAACAAAAGGAGGAGAATGCCATTTTTTTCTCCATAATTAATGACCGGCCCACAAAATCGAATTCTCCAAAATTGTGTGTTTCAAAAGCCATGAATGTCCATAATTCTGTTAACTGATCAATAATGGCAAGAAAACCAGGGGTTCCTTGGCTTTTTTGTTTTTAAAGGAGGAATTTCAGGCCCTCAAATGACAGCATTTGATATAAATTAGTCTTGTACTGACACTAAAGATCAAGGTCACCTTCAACACATGTAAAAGAAAATTACAGTATTGGGATTACTCTGAATTAGAAATGTGCATGAATGTTAAACGATCTATTGTCTATAAATGTCCTGAGGACCAAAGTTCCTCCAGCAAAATTATTCAAGATTAAAGTACAATTGGTTGTGGGTTACTGTGGGATTTTAATAATTAATGTAATAGCTGACACCAAGAATCATTTCAGTGTATTATTTTTTAATCAGTCCTCAGGTCAGTAATCTTTTAAACTGATTAGGCGCTGTGTGCATATGATTTTTTTCTTCTTACAAGTCCTTTTTGACATTCAACGAATTACTGTCCCAAAAAAAAACTGAAATGGAAGCAGAGTGAACTACACGCAGGAACCCCAGAGAAATAAATCTTGATTAATAATGTAATTTCCAGAATGCACTAATGCCTGTGAGCCCACATAGTTTAGGAGACATGCAATGAGTGATTTCCCAAGAAATCATTTTGAAAGGGAAAAACATTATTTGAATTAGACAAATTTCAATCTGTTGCCAGTATAGATATTTTCTATCCATAGAGAGAGAGAAGCCGAGAGACAGAGTTTTCAACGTGAGATATATGCATATTAATAGGAGCACGGATTCAAACTCTCTATGTGGACCCCAAGAAAAAATGAAAGACTTGCATTTATATAGTGCCTTTCACAACTTCATGACGTCCCAAAGCACTTTACAGCCAATGAAATACAGTCACTGTTGTAATGTAGGAAACGTGGCAGCCAATTTGCGCACAGCAAGCTCCCACAAACAGCAATGTGATAATGACCAGATAATCTGTTTTATTGATTTTGGTTGAGGGATAAATATTGGCCAGGACACAGGGAAGAGCTCCCCTGCTGTTTTTTGAAATAGTGCCATGGGATCCTTTATGTCCACCTGAGAGGGCAGAGGGGGCCTCGTTTTAACATCTCATCCGAAAAACAGCACCTCTGACAATGCAGCACTCCCTCAGTACTGCACTGAAGTGTCAGCCTAGATTTTGTGCTCAAGTCTCTAAAGTGGGACTTAAACCCACAACCTTCTAACACAGAGGCAAGAGTGATACCACTAAGCCGCAGCTGACACTGTGGCTCCATGATGCACGCTCCTGCGTCTTAGGAAGCCAACAGGTTTGAGCGCTCGTGTTGTAAAAGTTCACTAAGTCCTAATGTAGCTTGGCGGGTATTAACTGTGCTAATGGATATTGCTAAATTATTCCTGAGTGCTGCAGTAATAAATTCTCTTAAAGCATGTTAATCTCTTAATCCAACTTTTCTTGTGGTGTTTTTGCTTCTGCATTTAAGCCTTTATTGAGTTTACGGGGGTGAACATTCCCATAGATTGTCCTGCTCTGCTGCCACAACAACAACAACAACAACTTGCATTTAAATAGCACCTTTAAAGCAGCAAAACGTCCCAAGGCACTTCCCAGGCGAGTAAACAGGCAAAACCAATTGACATCGAGTCAAAGAAGGAGACATGAGGGCAGGTGACCAAACGCTTGGTCAAAGAGGTAGGTTTTAAGCAGTGTCTTAAAGGAGGAGAGAGAGAGGTAGAGAAGCAGAGAGATTTAAGGAGGGAATTCCAGAACTTAAGGCCTAGGCAGCTGAGGGCACGGCCGCCAATCGTGGAACGAAGAAAGTGAGGGATGCGCAAGAGGCCAGAATTGGAGGAACGCAACGTTCTCAGAGGGTTGTAGGGCTAGAGGAGTTTACAGAGATAGAGAGGGGTGAGGCTATGGAGGGATTTGAAAATGAGGATAAGAATTTGAAAGCTGAAGCTTTGGTGGACCGGGAGCTAATGTAGGTCAGCGAGCACTTCGGCAGCAACACGGTTTGCGTGCGTCAACTAGATTTCCGTTGAAGTTACGGCAGTGGAGCGGGAAAAGTCCCGATGAAATTCACCCTTTACATTTCAGCAACAACAGAACTACAAGCCTTACATAGACTTCACAGGCATGGTAATGTAATGGTTATGGTGCTGGATTAGTAACTACAGAGGTCATGTTCAAATCCCACCATGTCAAATTGAGACATTATCAACAAATCTGGGCTGGCACCAGACTGCGACAGCTGCCGGATTGTTGTAAAAACCCAACTGGTTCACCAACACCCTTCAGGACAGGTTCACCATTACGTGGTCTGGTCTAGCCTGGCCTACACACCAAGTGATTTAGTCTGGCCAAGCAAGCCAGTCAAGTTGTGCAGGTCGCAGCCGAACACCACTGTTGGAGAGCATCATCACCACAAGGTCGATTACCACCTTCTCGGGACGGTATTAAATGTCCATAAATTAGAAACAAAAGAACATAATGGGCTGGAAAAGACAATTGTGGTCCATTGAAGGCCTTTGATAAGGTACCGCATAGTAGACTCGTGACTAAGGTCAGAGCAAGTGGCGTCAGGGGACAGATAACAGAATGGATAGCAAGTTGGCTATAAAACAGAAAACAGAGAGTAGTGGTTACGGGTAGCTACTCAGACTGGCAAAAGGAAGTGGTGTTCCACAGGGATCGGTGGTGGGACCACTGTTTTTCACAATTTACATTAACGATTTGGATTCGGAAATCGGAAGTACAATTTCAAAATTTGTGGACGACAACAATTTGGGGGGTATAGTTAATACAAAGGAAGAGGACATTAATAAACTTGCAGAATGGGCATTTGATTGGCAAATAAATTTCAATACAGATAAGTGTGAGGTGGTGCATTTTGGTAGGAAGAATAAGGAAGCCACATACTGCAAGGATAATAAGAGGCTAAATGGGATAGAGGAGCAAAGGGATCCAGGGGTACAGATACACAAATTACTAAAAGTAGCAAGGCAGGTTAATAAGCCAAATCAAACACTGGGGTTCATTTCTAGAGGGATAGAATTGAAAAGCAGAGAAGTTATGTTAAACCTATATAGAACCTTGGTTAGACCACACTTGGAGTACTGTGCACAGTTCTGGCCTCCATATTATAGAAAGGATATAGAGGCACTGGAGAGGGTGCAAAAAAGATTCACAAGGATGATCCAAAACTGAGAGGATATACTTATCAGGAAAGGCTGAACAGGCTGGGGCTCTTCTCCCTAAAAAAGAGAAGGCTGACAGGTGACCTAATAGAGGTCTTTAAGATAATGATAGAGTTTGACAGAGTAGACGTAGAGAAAATGTTTCCACTTGTGAGGGAGTCCAAAACTAGAGATCATAAATATGAAATAGTCGCTAATAAATCCAATAGGGAATTCAGGAGAAATTTCTTTACCCAAAGAGTGGTAAGAATGTGGAACACACTACCACATGGAGAATTTGCGATGAATAGCATAGATGCATTTAAGAGGAAGCTAGATAAGCACATGAGGAATAAAGTAATAGAAGGATATTCTGATAGAGTTAGATGAAGTAGGGAGGGAGGAAGCTCGTGTGGAGCTCGTGTTGGGCCCAATGATCTGTTTCTGTGCTGTAGTTCTGATGAAACTCGATGTAACTTGATCTGACCAGTCTTGGTGTCCAGGAAATGTCATGTCCTTATCATATCATTGGATAATACAGCACAGAAGGAGGCCATACGGCCCATCATGCTGGCTATTTGAAAGAGATAGCACTGGCGGGGAGAGGACAGCCCTGGGGTCTGGTAACACAGAGCGGGGAACTGTGGGATCTGGCAGCAAGAGGCAGAGACAATGTGGGGTTCTACAGCACCCAGCGGAGGAGGGAAATGTAGAGCTTGACAAAACAGTTGAAGGGGAATGTGGAGTTTGAAAGAATGATAGAATCATACAGAACAGGAAGAGGCCATCCGAAGAATATATATGAAAAGGGAATTGGATATATACTTGAAAAGGAAATTTTTGCAGGGCTATGAGGAAAGAGCAGGGGAGTGGGACTAATTGGATAGCTCTTTTAAAGAGCCCACACAGGCACGATGATCCGAATGGCCTCCTTCTGAGCTGTAAGATTCTATGATTCTATAACCAATTCCCTTTTGAAAGTTACTATTGATTCTGTTTCCACCACCCTTTCAGGCAGTGCATTCCAGATCAAAACAACTCGCTGCATAAAATAACCTCTTCTCATCTCCCGCCTGATTCTTTTGCCAATTATCTTAAATCTGTGTCCTCTGGTTATCGACCCTCCTGCCAGTGGAAAGAGTTTCTCCTTATTTACTCTATTAAAACCCTTCATAATATTGAACACCTCTATTAAATATCCGCTTAACCTTCTTGGCTCGAAGGAGATTAATACCAGTTTCCCCAGTCTCTCCACATAACTGAAGTCCTTGGTATCATTCTGGTGAATCTCCTCTGTACCCTCTCCAAGGCCTTGACATCCTTCCTAAAGTGTGCTGCCCAAAATTGGACACAATACTCCAGCTGAGGCCGAACCGGTGATTTATAAAGGTTCGGCATAGCTTCCTTGCTTTTGTTCTGTGTTCCTCGATTCATAAAGCCAAGGATGCTTTTTTTGACAATCTTATCAACTTATCCTGCCACCTTCAGCGAAAAGGATACTAAAGCTAACAACAATCCATCGCAAGTTTAATGTCATTAGTAAATCGTAGCATGGTACCAAATCCAGTGGTATTTAACACATTTTTAAAATAACTTAAGAAAAGGAAAGGGATTAAATTCCCAGTATTTTATCGTTTAAGGAAATTGACTCAGGATGTGAGCTACAAGAAGGTTTATTTTTAAGATAAATGGTTTTAGAAAACAAATTCCGGCGTTCAGTTAGAATTTGCTACGTTCAGTTGAGATCCTTCATCCAGCCATCCTGTTCAGAGCACCCACAGCTTATATTAGGAGCTTTCCCTATTAATGTGTCTCCTAGCGATTAAGCATAGGGTACATTACTGAACACACTACACCCTTGCCGTGCAGTAAAATGATTTAATATTCTACCAGAGGAGCTAAACTGTATCACAATGTCACCGCATTTGTAAAAAGTGTTTCCAATTTCCTCAACACATCTTAAACTGTCACGCATAGGTTCATTGTAAATATACTGTGAGATGACTAAATCAATCTAATGTAAAAGTTGGCGAAGTCTGACTACGTCTTCCACCAGTCTGAGTCTCAGCAGAGGTACATGACTTGTTCAAACTCTGGAATTTTAATGTCCAAACATATAGGGTATTGGGTTGTAACAATAGAAACAATCAGTATCAATCAAAGGACATCATTTTGTCACTATACAGGTCGCTGGTCAGACCGCATCTAGAGTGCTGGGCCCAATTTTGGTCCCCTACGTGGTGAGTGAGATAGAGGCCTTGGAAAAGGTCCACAGGAGAGCTACAAGAATGATTCCTGGCTTTAAAAACCTCAGCTACTCAGATAGGCTCAAGGACCTTGGTCTGTTTACTTAGAACAATGAAGACTTAAAGGTGATCTAATAGAGGTCTATAAAATAATTAAAGGGCTGGATAGCATGCCATATTATTCCAGTTTAACAGATTGGGGAGGACCGGGGACATGAGTTTAAACAATGGAAGAGTAGGAATAGATTGGACGTTAGGTGGTTCTTCTTTTCCCAGAGAGTAGTGAGTCTCTGGAATACATTGCCGACTGGTGTGATGGGTTCTAACTCTCTGTTTGCCTTCAAGAGGGAGCTGGACCGGTTCCTGAATGGGTCAGGGATCGCATCATATAGAAGGTAAGTGTGTTTATAGATAACACCTGGTCCATGTGATCTCCTGGACTGTTTCGGTCGCCTGAGGGGGTCGGAGAAGAATTTTTTCCCTTATTGGCCCTGGGTATTTTCTCTGTATTTTTGCCTCTCCCAGAAGATTACACGGCTGGAGGGAATGGGGGAGGGGGGGAGGAAATGTCTCGTCATGATGGTTCGACCATCATAGTGTGGGGCAGGCTTGATGAACCAACTGGCCTTTTCCTGCCCGTCAATTTCATATTTTCGTATACATAAAGAAAAATCTGAAATTAACAACAACATTTGCATTTATATAGTGCCTTTAGTATAGTCAAATGTCCCAAGGTGCTTTATGGGAGCGATTTTCAAACAAAATTTGACACCGAGCCACATAACGAGATATTAGGACAGGTGACCAAAAGCTTGGTCAAAGAGGTTGGTTTTAAGGAGCGTCTTAAAGGAGGAGAGAGAGGTAGAGAGGCAGAGAGGTTTAGGGAGGGAATTCCAGAGCTTAGGGCCTAGGCAGCTGAAGGCACGGCCACCAATGGTGGAGCGATTAAAATCGAGGACGCGCAAGTGGCAAGAATTGGAGGAGCACAGAGACTTCGGAGGGTTGTAGGGCTGGAGGAGGTTACAGAGATAGGGAGGGGTGAGGCCATGGAGGGATTTGAAAACAAGGATGAGAATTTTAAAATCGAGGCATTCTGGACTGGGAGCCAACGTAGGTCAGCGAGGACAGGGGTGATGGGTGAACGGGACTTGGTGCGAGTTAGGGTACGGGCAGCAGAGTTTTGGATGAACTCAAGTTTATGGAGGGTGAAAGATGGGAGACCGGCCAGGAGAGCAGTGGAAAATTCAAGACTAGAGATGTTCCCAAGGATGGGTGAAACTAGAACTAGGGGGCATAATCTTAGAATAAGGGGCTGCTCTTTCAATACTGAGATGAGGAGAAACTTCTTCACTCAGAGGGTAGTAGGTCTGTGGAGTTTGCTGCCCCAGGAAGCTGTGGAAGCTACATCATTAAATAAATTTAAAACAGAAATAGACAGTTTCCTAGAAGTAAAGGGAATTAGGGGTTACGGGGAGCGGGCAGGAAATTGGACATGAATTTAGATTTGAGGTTAGGATCAGATCAGCCATGATCTTATTGAATGGCGGAGCAGGCTCGAGGGGCCGATTGGCCTACTCCTGCTTCTATTTCTTATGTTCTTATGTTCTTAAATGATGTGGAGATGCCGGTGATGGACTGGGGTGTACAAATGTAAGGACTCTTACAACACCAGGTTATAGTCCAACAATTTTATTTGAAAATCACAAGCTTTCAGAGGCTTTCTCCTTCATCAGGTGAGTGTCGGATTCCTTGAAAATTACCGCATATATAGTCATAGAACAATGCCTGGTGATTACAGATAATCTTTCCAACTGCCCGTTATCAAGGCCATCAAATGAATTGAATAGTGTTCAGACCGAGAAACATTAGATACCAGACTACTGAATATACAAACGGCCAGAATCAAAGACAGAGAGGGAGAGAGAGAGAAACATCCGAAAGGAAGAGAAAGAGAGAGAATGACCAGTTGTATTAAAAACAGATAACTTTTTTTTCCGCTGGTGGGGTTACGTGTAGCGTGACATGAACCCAAGATCCCAGTTGAGGCCGTCCTCATGGGTGCGGAACTTGGCTATCAATTTCTGCTCGACGATTTTGCGTTGTCTTGTGTCTCGAAGGCCGCCTTGGAGAACGCTTACCCGAAGATCGGTGGCTGAATGTCTACTATCCACTGAATGATAAAGACATGGATGAGAGTTGCAGCAGCAGATAAGCTGAGGCAGGGGGCGAGGCGGGCGATGTTACGGAGGTGGAAGTAGGCGGTCTTGGTGATGAAAGAAAGAAAGAAGAAAGACTTGCATTTATGTAGCGTCTTTCACAACCTCAGGACGTCCCAATGCACTTTACAGCCAATGAAGTGTAGTCACTGTTGTAATGATTTCTTCTATGCTGTGCACTATTCCTCAGTGAAGATGGTGGACAGCTGACCAGCTCTTTGGCCTCTGTCAATGTCACTGTGTAAGTAGCTGCTAAAGTGTGCACAACAGGTGCCAGGATATGTCTGTATCTGAAGTTCCCTCCCTGTCCGCAGAGAGGTATCTCACCTGTACTTACCATCTCCCCAATGGCACTGTGCACATTGGCAACACTCCAAACAAAAAAAAAATCACATGAGGGCTAATGTTCAACGACTGGCAGTATTTTCATGAGAGATTGTTTTTGCAGTCTTAGTTTCATTATTAAGACCCGTCATTTGGATGCGAACCACAGGGTGTAGTAGTCAATGTAATAAAAACCATCAGAAAATGGAGCAGAAGGTGCCACAGTAATGTGACTAAGTTTTCTCTTGCAACACAGTATGTCAGTAAAATGATAATCGGTACTTCTGCTTACCGTACATAAAAATAGACTTTCAAAGCAACATGATTAAAGATGCATCTTAAGTAATTGACAGTAAACATAAAGCAAACACGTTTCAAATGTGGTAATATCACTTAATCTACTTACATATTATTATAGGAAAACTCCAGCCACTTAACAGCTCATGCCATTGCAAAGATTTAGCTTTTATAACCCAACAACACTTAGAAGTAAGTTCGTAGTGACTGGTGCAATGGCAGCGTTCATCAGAGCTCTACCCTGCTGCACCATAGAATCGTAATACGCAGTATATCTCCCATGGTGAGCTTTTTATCTCAGTCATATTGTTAGAATTGTAGAATCGTACAGCACAGAAGGAGGCCATTCGGCCCATCGTGCCTGTGCCGGCTCTTTGAAACAGCTATCCGATTAGTCCCGCCCGCCCCCCTCGCTCTTTCCTCATAGCCCTGCAAATTTTTGCTCCTTCCAGTATTTATCCAATTCCCTTTTGAAAGTTACTATTGAATCTGCTTTCATCACCCTTTCAGGCAGTGCGTTGCAGGTTGTGGGGGAGTACTAAGCGGGGCCCTGCTGTTTCCCCTGTAGGGTTAGAGGGAGAGTTACTCCGGGTTGTTCTCGCACAAACTTCTCATGATCGGTGATGGAGGACTAGCAGCCAGACCCTTGCCCACCTTCCTTATGTTCAGAATACTTTGCCTGGGTGTTGATGGAAGACCCAGTGGCTCAGTTGGTCGCATCTCTCACCTCTGAGTTATAAAGGTTGTGAGTTCAAGTCCCCCTCCAGAAACTAGGCACATAATCCAGGTTAGCAGTGCAGTATTGTGGGAGTGTTAGCAATATCATCATTTGGTTGAGATGTTAAACTGTGGCCCTTTCTACCCTCTCAGGTGGATGTAAAAGATCCCCTGGCACTTTTTGAACAAGAGCAGAGGAGTTCTCCCTGGTGTCCTGGCCAGTATTTATCCCTTAACCAATATCACTAAAACAGATTATCTGGTCATTATCACATTGCTGTTTGCAGGATCTTGCTGTGCGTAATTTGGCTGCCTCATTTTCTACATAGCAACAGTGACTACACTTCAAAAGTACGTCATTGGCTGTAAAGCGCTTTGGGATGTCCTGAGGTCGTGAAAGGCGCTATATAAATGCAAGCCTTTCTTTCTTAACAAACGATTGGGTCACATATCTGCAAAAAAAAACATATGAAGGTCATTCCTTAACAGAGTTGTTTTGACAAGCATTATCTGTTCATCACCATGCCAATTGTTTGATGAGTGACCGCCATCTGTAGCTGAGCTGCAGCAAGTTATATTAAAAAACAATTATTTTTTTTAAATGACCTACCAATATAGTGGAGACACAGCAACTGAATTGAGGCATAGTAATGGGGGCTGTGATTGGCAGAGTGAAGTATGCGTCTAATTTTTTTTAAATTAGATTTTTATCGAAGTGTATTACTTTGCAGCTTAGTCATGTACTGAATATAAACTTGGGAAAGCAACTGAACAATCGCACAAACACATAAGCATTACATTGCAATCGTGGCAAGATTAAGTCATTAAATTAAGCATACCAAAAGCAATATTCTTAGGTGTCATCTTGGCTGGTTGAAGCGACCACATTTAAGGCAATAGATATGGTATCAGGACTGATGACGCACATTTATCCTCTTGTACAATTCTATCACCATAGGCCACATGCTGTTCGATACTGTAGAGGTGATTCTATGACCCAATGCTTCCAGCAAGGAATGGCATTCACAACGAGTGCATCTCGGGAAATTCATAGAATCAAAGAATCTTACAGCACAGAAGGAGCCCATTCGGGCCATTGTGCCTGTGCCAGCAATTTGGAAGAGATAGTAGGGAAAGGACAGTCACAGACACTGTAGACATGCATCAGCTGTACAGTTCTCTTAAATCAACGCTGCTTGTTTGGAAATGTATAAAACTTCAAGGTCCAGCATGAATATGGGTACAATTAAGATGCTCAATTTACATTATAAATTGAAGTTGAAATCCATTTGATGGACACCACTGTAGCCAATATCATAGAATCGTAGAATCATATGCATAGAAGGAGGCCATTCAGCCCATTGTGTCCATGCAGGCTCTTTGACAGAGCTACCTAATTAGTTCCACTCCCACGCTCTTTCCCCATAGCCCTTCAAAGCTTTCCTTTTCAATTATATCCAATTCCGTTTTGAAAATTACTATTGAATCTGCTTCCACCACCATTCCAGATTATAACAACTTGCTGCATGAAGAAATTTCTCCTCATCTTCCCCCTGGTTCTTTTGCCAATTAACTTAAATCTGTGTTTTCTGATTACCGACCCGCCTGCCAGTGGAAGCAGCTTCTCCCTATCTATTCTATCAAAACCCTTCATAATTTTGAATAACTCTATAAATCGCCCCTTGACCTTCTCTGCTCTAAATTGGGGGTGTGCAGCCCATGATTTTCTCAATATTAATAGCAATAGATAGAAAGTCATGGCCTTACACCCACAAGTTCTCAAGATGCACTGCCTGCAAGCATCGCTCCCTACTGGGAGCTTCAGATTGCAAACTGACCCCTTATATCCCCAGTGAATTGGGCAAGTCATGAAGCAAAGTAGGGTTGGGGAGGAAAAGGATGTATGCAAGTTATGCTCATCGACTAATGTCTTAATGACCAAAGCACAACTAATGGTCATGTTTTGTAAAAGACATTCATATGCTTGTTCCCTGGCATGTGCAAACCTATCAAGTAATGGTATACTGAAAACAGTCTGTCAGTATGTGAAGACGTCACACTCCAGTCATCACATTTTGTTACAGATGCAAAGCAATTTTAACAAAGCAAAAAAAGCCAGTTACTTAATGCTGGGTGCCTCTGACCTGGAGCTGAAGCTGACAAGGACTTTACAATGCACCGGAAATTGCTTTCAAAATAACGTTGAGCCTAACAGCGCTCACCGGTATTAGTGGCGGAGCTGTCACACCGCAGCGAACCAGGAAGAGCAAGTTCCGGCGACCGCACAAGTGCAGTCAAACGCGGAAATCCGGAACTTGCTCTTCCTGGATCTCCGGCGATGTGACAGCTCCGCAGATTGACAGCTCTCCGGCTGGCTTTCCATTGAAATCAATGGAGGAGCGTGAACTTGTTGCTGTAAGTACCGATTAAAATAGACTATAAAAGGTATGCTCAAATATATCAGTTCTAAAGTAAGTTTTAACAGTGTGGTAAGTCTGAATGACTGCCAAACAACCTCTCTGGTGCTGAAAATTACATTTTTAAAATATGGAGTCTCATTCATTGTGATTTTAATAGTTGTTGGGTAAAATTTTTTTTTTCACTTATTCTTTCTGTCTCTTTTATCTCTGTCTTTCAATTCAATACTTCTTACCTTCTCTTTATTTCGCTGTCTCTGTTTTTACAATGATTTTACTGTTGTACCTTTCACTTCCTGGTTTTGACTCGTTGCAGCTTTCACTTCAAGGTTTTCACTCTTCGAGGCTTGTCAACGATGCTGCAATCTGATTAGTCGAGGGGAGTGAGGGAGATCCTCTCGTCGGCCACATTGTTCCTAGGTTTGCGGAGGTTAACGCTGGATCCTTTTCAGGTTCATATTGGAGGAAGTTCCCGCAGTAAAGACCGTGGATACAATATGGGTAAATTAGTATGCAAGGAGGGCGGGTCATTTGTCACTCATGACAATTTCAGGCCCAAAATGCAAAGTTCCCTAAGCAAACAACAACTAAACTCAGGTGACCTCAGATGGTGTTAGTTAACAATATTTAGACTTTGTTGGGTTAAGGGACACAGCTCCACCTTAGCAGAATAATACAGTATACATTACAGGAAATAAAACTCCCGTCCTTATAAAACAGTGTGTTAAGTGACTTCACGTAAGCAATATCGCACGAGACATGCTGGTATATAAAAATAATCTTGCATCCAGTGTGTATTCATCACGGACACCAGATATCATAAACAGTTGGCATCTTTAAAAAAAATGGAACGAAAGCCTGCCATTCACCTGCAGCCTGAAATTTATAAGCATTTACAATTGCCCTCTGATTGGCCTCAGCAGTTTATGTTTGCTACAGTTTCTGGAGCCGTCCTAAAGGCACAGACAGATTAGAAGCTTAATAACACAACCATGTTCCAGATACAAAGGGATGGAAGTTGTGTTACAGCTGTACAGAGCTCTGGTTAGACCCCAATCTGGAGAACTGCGTTCAGTTCCGGGCACGACATCTCAGGAAGGATATATTAGCCTTGGAGGGGGTGCAGCGCAGATTCACCAGAATGATACCGGGGCTAAAAGGGTTAAATTATGAGGACAGGATGCATAGACTAGACTCATATTCCCTTGAATATAAAAGATTAAGGGATGTTCGAATTGAGGTGTTTAAGATGATTAAAGGATTTGATAGGATAGATGGAGAGAAACTTTTTCCTCTGGTGGGGGAAGTCTGGAACAAGGGGGGCAAAACCTTAAAATTGGAGCCAGGCCGTTCAGGGGTGATGTCAGGAAGCACTTCTTCACACAAAGGGTGGTGGAAATCTGGAACTCTCTCCCCCAAAAAGCTGTTGAGGCTGGGGGCCAAATGAAAATTTCAAAACTGTGCTTGATAGACTTTTGTTAGGCAAGGGTATTAAGGGTTACGGAACCAAGACGGATAGATGGAGTTGAGATACAGATCAGCCATGATCTAATTAAATGACGGAACAAGTTCGAAGGGCTGAATGGCCTACTCCTATATTCCTATCAGGGACTACACATCAGCAACAATGCAGGGTATCCACGAGTATCTAAACAGGATTCAAACATGCTGCGCCGTCCCTCAGGTCCGTTGGCCTCGAATGTAAAAAGATAGAAAAGAATATTGCACGCATGAGTCAGCAACAAAAACGGCAACTCGCATTCATGTAGCACCTTTAATGTAGCAAAACATCCCAAGGTGCTTAGTAGAGGCAAAAAGAAAATAGACGCTGAGCAAAAGTGGGAGAGATTGGGAAGGATAACCAAAAGCTTGGTGAAAGAGGTGGACTGATTATGAAGGTCAGAAAGGGAGGTAATGGAGGAAGGATGTCCCAGAGTGTGGGGCCTAGGCGGCTGAAGGCACAGTCATCAATGGTGAGACAAAGGGAGCGAGGTGGGGATGTACACGAGACCGGAGCAGAGAAATGGAGAGTAGAGGGGTTGGGGGGACATTGTAAGGCTGGAGGAGTTTACAACAACAACAGCAACTTGCATTTATACAGCGCCTTTAACTTATAGAACGTCCCAAGGGGCTTCACAAGAGCGATTATCAAACAAAATTTGACACCGAGCCACATACGGAGACATTAGGAGAGGTTGGTTCGAAGCGGTAGGTTTTAAGGAGCATTTTAAAGGAGGAGAGAGTGGTAGAGGGGTTTAGGGAGGGAATTCCAGAGCTTAGGGCCTAGGCAGCTGAAGGCACGGCCGCCAATGGTGGAGCGATGAAAATTGGGGAGCGCAAGAGGCAAGAATTGGAGGAGCGCAAAGATCTCAGGTGGTTGTAGGGCTGGAGGAGGTTACCGAGATTTTTTTTATTCATTCATGGGATGTGGGCATTGCTGGCAAGTCCACCATTTATTGCCCATCCCTAATTGCCCTTGAACCGCTGCAGTCTGTGTGGTGAAGGTTCTCCCATAGTGCAATTAGGTAGGGAGTTCCAGGATTTTGACCCTGCAATGATGAAGGAATGGCGATATCGTAAAATCATAGAATCTTAGAAAGTTACGGCACAGAAGGAGGCCATTCAACCCATCGTGTCCGTGCCGGCCGACAAAAAGCTATCCAGCTTAATCCCACTTTCTAGCCCTGTAGGTTGCGGTGCTTCAAGTGCACATCCAAGTACTTTTTAAATGAGTTGAGGGTTTCTGCTTCTACCACCCTTTCAGGCAGTGAGTTCTAGACCCCCACCACCCTCTGGGTGAAAAAATTTCTCCTCAGCTCCCCTCTAATCCTTCTACCAATTATTTTAAATCTATGCCCCCTGGTTACTGACCCATCTGCTAAGGGAAATAGGTCTTCCCTATGCACTCTATCTAGTCTCGTCATAATTTTACATATCTCAATTAATTCTCCCCTCAGATATATTTCCAAATCAGGACGGTGGGTGACTTGGAGGAGAATGTGAAGGTGATGGTGTTCCCATGCGCCTGCTGCCCTTGTCCACTTAGGTGGTAGAGGTCGTGGGTTTAGGAGGTGCTGTCGAAGAAGCCTTGGCGAGTTGCTGCAGTGCATCTTGTAGATGGTACACACTGCAGTCACAGTGCACCGGTGGTGGAGGGAGTGAATGTTTAGGGTGGTGGATGGGGTGCCAATCAAGTGGGCTGCTTTGTTCTGAATGGTGTCAAGCTTTTGGAGTGTTGTTGGAGTTGCACCTATCCAGGCAAGTGGATAGTATTCCACACACTCCTGACTTGTGCCTTGTAGATGGTGGAAAGGATTTGGGGAGTCAAGAGGTGAGTCACTGGCCACAGAATACCCAGCCCCTGGCCTGCTCTTGTAGCCACAGTATTTATGTGGCTGGTCCAGTTAAGTTTCTGGTCAATGGTAACCCCCAGGATGTTGATGATGGGGGATTTGGCGATGGTAATGCCATTGAATGTCAAGGGGAGGCTGTTAGACACTGCAGATAGGGAGGGGCGAGGTCATGGAGGGATTTGAAAACAAGGATGAGAATTTTAAAATCGAGTCTTTCCCGGACCGGGAGCCAATGTAGGTCACAGGGGTGATGGGTGAACGGGACTTGATGCGAGTTAGGATACAGGCAGCAGAGTTTTGGATGAGCTCAACTTTATGGAGTGTGTAAGATGGGAGACCAGACATTAGAGCATTGGAATAGTCGAGTCTCGAGGTAACAAAGGCATGGATGAGGGTTTCAACAAATGAGCTGGGACAGGGGTGGAGACGGGCAATGTTACGGAGGTGGAAGTAGGCGGTCTTGGTCTTACAGAGATAAGAAGGGTCAAATCCATGGAGGGATTTAAACAGAAGGATGAAAATATTAAATTTGAAGTGCTGGGAGATCGGCAGTAAAGGTAGGTCAGCAAGGCTGGGTGTGATGGGTGAGCAGAAATTAGTGTGGGATAGGATACGGGCAGCAGAAGTATGGATGAGCTGAAGGTAATGGAGGCTGGAGGATGGAATGCCAGCCAGGACAACAATGAAGCAATCAAGTCAGGAGGTGACAAAGGCATGGACGACGGTTTCAGTTGCAGATAGGCTTAGACAGGGGCAGGAGCAGGTGATGTTATGGAGGTGGAAATAGGCTGTCTTTGTGATGAAGAGAATAAGAGATCAGAAGCTCAGTTCGGGGTCAAACAAGACACCAAGGTTGCAAACGGTCTAGTTCAGTCTGTGACGGTGGTCAGACATCCATTGAAATGGTCACTTATTTGTAGCAGTGCTTTCAAGAAATCAACATCTAGTACTAGTAACCAAACAGAATACTTCTTTACTCAGAGAGTGTTGAGAATGTGGAACTAGCTGTCACATGGATTGGTTGAGGCGAATAGCATAGATATATTTACGGGGAAGCTAGATAAGTACGTGAGCGAGAAAGGAATAGAAGGATATGTCGATAGGATTAGGGTGGGGAGAGGCTCGTGTGACCAACATAGACCTTTTTGGGCTGAATGGCCTGTTTCTGTGCTGTAAAATTATAGGTAATATGTAAGACTACAATATAAATTGTCGATACCATGCTCTCTGAGACACGATTTTTTGGAGATAAAATAGTCTAACAGAGACATCTGCTGGATGACTCTCTGAGATTGTTCTCTTGATTTGTAAAGCACTCCACTTACAAATCGTGATTTTAAAAAAATAGTACTCAAGCTGCTCTCAAAGAGAACTGAGTGCGATTCTTTATCAAATCTTGGGCCGAATGGCCTGTTTCTATGCTGTAGTTTCGATGTAAATGAGTGATGTGAGTCCTTGAATCCCTGATCAAAGCTCAGACTGCCGCAGAGACCAATGCGAGTCAGGGTTACCCTGGGGGCAGGGTAGACATCCATCACAGCAGATTCTGTAGCTAAAAAGTTCAAGTGGATAATCTGAATTGTAGATTATAGAAAACCACACTCTGCTCTCAATTAAGAATAATGTGGAGCACCCTACATAATTACAGTGTGTGAGGCAATCCAATAGGTGCACAATACTTTTCTAAATTTAATAAGCAGATGACCTAACCTCATGGCAGTTCTGGAGGTCAGGGTGGAAACAAACAACCAGCACTGCTGGACAAAATGCCTGTGGAGAGCAATTTAGGGTCGTTTTCCATTGATGAGCATCTTATCAATCCATGGGTCAATATAAAGAAAGAACATGCATTTATATAGCACCTTTCAACACCTCAGGTCGTCCCAAAGCGCCTTACAACCAATGAAGTACTTTTGAAGTGTAGTCACTGTTGTAATATTCTTAATCATTTTTTGTGAGATATGTTTAAAGTAGGAACTATAATTCTGGGATTGATTTACCATTAAATTTCCTCCATGTCTTCAATTGTAAGGCTGCCTGAGCTCCAGATTTGATATATGAGTAACTTATACGAATAACCTGGAGTTGGTTGCTTAGGGATGAACTGTAGGTTGTGTCATCTACATTCCAAAGTAGCAAAACATTTCTTCTCGAAAACACAAGTAAAATTAGCAAAATTTGTCTATTTATTGTGCCATAAATAATACAGCATGTACACTTGAGTATGGTAGAATTGTGGTTATGGTACTAGACTGGTAGCCCAAAGATTATGAGTTCAAATCTTACCATAAGAAGTTACGGTGTGGGGGAAAGTGACCACAAAAAAAGAATTGATTTTTGTTTAAAAGATCCAAGTGATTAATTAATACCTGTCTGGCCTGGTAAACAACTCTGTTGTACTCTCAGGGCATCTCGGGACGAACAATAAATGCAGCCTTACCAGCGTCACCCGCATCCTGAGGACAAATACAAAACTGCCATTCTCCCTGTATCACATTCCCTGGTTTATTCTTGTAATATATACCAGCTGCACAGACTGGGCTTTCTGGTGACAATCCTGGGCCTCTTTGGTGTCAGTGAGAAGGTCTACACAGATTGCAACACTATTTAAGGCTCCTAGCTTAGACGACGGACGGGGAAACAATTCTGGCATTAAGTGCCAGCCTTGGCTCAGTTGGTGGTGCTCTCGCCCATGAGTCAGAAGGTCTTGTGTTCAAGCTACATTCCAACATTTGAGCGCATAATGTAGGCTGACACTAGTGCAGCACTGAGGGAGTGCTCTGCTGTGTTTTGAATGAGATAGAATCATAGAAGTTTACAACATGGAAACAGGCCCTTCGGCCCAACATGTCCATGTCGCCCAGTTTATACCGCTAAGCTAGTCCCACTTGGCCCATATCCCTCTATACCCATCTTACCCATGTAACTGTCCAAATGCTTTTTAAAAGACAAAATTGTACCCGCCTCTACTACTGCCTCTGGCAGCTCGTTCCTGACACTCACCACCCTTTGAGTGAAAAAATTGCCCCTCTGGACCCTTTTGTATCTCTCCCCTCTCACCTTAAATCTATGTCCCCTTGTTATAGACTCCCCTACCTTTGGGAAAAGATTTTGACTATCTACCTTATCTATGCCCCTCATTATTTTATAGACTTCTATAAGATCACCCCTAAACCTCCTACTCTCCAGGGAAAAAAGTCTCAGTCTATCTAACCTCTCCCTATAAGTCAAACCATCAAGTCCCGGTAGCATCCTAGTAAATCTTTTCTGCACACTTTCTAGTTTAATAATATCCTTTCTATAATAGGGTGACCAGAACTGTACATAGTATTCCAAGTGTGGCCTTACTAATGTCTTGTACAACTTCAACAAAACATCCCAACTCCTGTATTCAATGTTCTGACCAATGAAACCAAGCATGCTGAATGCATTCTTCACCACCCTATCCACCTGTGAATCCACTTTCAAGGAGCTATGAACCTGTACTCCTAGATCTCTTTGTTCTATAACTCTCCCCAACGCCCTACCATTAACGGAGTAGGTCCTGGCCCGATTCGATCTACCAAAATGCATCACCTCACATTTATCTAAATTAAACTCCATCTGCCATTCATCGGCCCACTGGCCCAATTTATCAAGATCCCGTTGCAATCCTAGATAACCTTCTTCACTGTCCACAATGCCACCAATCTTGGTGTCATCTGCAAACTTACTAACCATGCCTCCTAAATTCTCATCCAAATCATTAATATAAATAACAAATAACAGCGGACCCAGCACCGATCCCTGAGGCACACCGCTGGTCACAGGCCTCCAGTTTGAACAACAACCCTCTGTCTTCTGTTGTCAATCCAATTTTGTATCCATGTTAAACCATGGCCCTGTCTGTCCTTGCAGGTGGATGTAAAAGATTGTATGGTATTACTTGAAGAACCGCGAGGGAGTTCTCCCAGTGTCCTGGCCAACATTTACCTCTCAACCAACATCACTAAAGAAAACAGATTATCTGGTGACTTATCTCGCTTTTTGTGGGACCTTGTTGTGCGTAAGTTAGTCGCCGCATTTCCTACATTACAACAGCGGCTACACTTCAAAAATACTTCATTGGGTGTGAAGCTTATTGGGATGTTCTGAGTTGTGAAAGGTGCTATATAAATGCAAGTTCTTTCTTCTTTCTTTGCTACTACATAGCTCCTGAAAGGGATTCGTACAATAATTGAATCAGTCTGATAATTGTCTTTCACTGGGGTGCCAAAGAGGAATCATCATTTCACGCTACCAAACATTAAGGAAGAAATTGAGTAGTCAGTACCTCGGAGAAGAACGCAAGGGAGATCATCAGTTCCCAGTTTTCAGTCTTTTTCTTTCGCTGTCTGTCTGCGTCTATTTTTACAGATGTTACATTTGTATTAAATTCGACGTTGATCGTTTGTTCTAGTTGCCTGTCGTTGATGCTTTCACTGAATCTGAGTTTTCCCTGTACTTTCAGTCAGATTTTGCTGGCTGAAATAATGATCCCTGAGTTTCCTGCTTGTCTCCCCACCTACCAGCACGTTCAGTGGGATCCAGGTCTGCTCCTCAGGTCCTCACAAACACTTCCTTTGCAGCCTAAAATCGTAACAAGAACCTGTGTCCAACTGAATTCATGGAAGGGATCGCGTGTCTCAATCAGCTGTTAAGTGACTTCTTGGATGTGGTGGCTGATTTTAATGTTCTCCTTTATCAGTCTCGCTTCCTATCATATTAGCGGTAGATTTGATGCTTGAATTTTGAGGAAGGGTATTTTTATTAAGTAAGGGTCTTATGCGGTTATGGAACCAAGGCAAATATAGATACAGATCAGCTATGATTTAATTGAATGGCGGAACAGGCTTGCGGGGCTGAATGGCCTCCTCCTGTTTCGATGTTCCTAAGTTGGCGGCCGTGGTAAGTCTGAATTTTTCTTGATTTTAACGAAATTCAGAAGGAGATAAATCTGTGGCGATTATTTTTAGGAGCAAGAATTAAATTATAGAAATTATTTGAGTTATGGAACAAAATTTCAGGCCCGCACAGAGAAGTATTTGAGAACTTTTGACAGAATGAAGCTTAAGTTGCCGCCGTGATAGCGTTCAACGTACGACTTCCATGGCGTTTGATTATAAATTTTATGCTTCTTCAAACCCTCTGCTGCAGTTAAGGGCTCCTGACACCTCACTAGTTTACATCTAATTACCTGCTGCTTGGGCAGAGGTTGCTGTTGCCTGAAGAATTAGTCGAAAAACCACATCTGTTTTCTCTGGCGATGTGTGACAGGTGCAAATGCTGGCCTGCACTAATAAAGATCACACCAGCTTTGGCTGCAGCTTCAGAGCTCGGATTTTACAGTCTCCAAAGCCAAATGCCAAAAATACTCCTCAACCCTAATCAGTATTAGCACTAACAGTCAAGGGACCCAGGCGAACATGTGCACAGATATGTAATTATAAGCCTCCCACACCGGCCCAAATCATCCTCACTGGCTCGCCACCCACGTAGTTCCTGCAACAGATGTTTCATTTCTGATCCGCTCAGTTAAAATAATCCACGCATTTAAGAAGCAATTTCACTGGCCCCCAGACCTCCTCAGAAATGCTAGAATCTTGTTCTCATTTTACGTTCTTGAGAAAACTATTCATGGAGGTCCCCCCTCCAAAAAAAAATTGAAAGAAATGTTTGTGGGTTTTTTTTGGTCAAGATTAGCAATCAAGGGAACGCATGTTTTGGAGACATACGCAGTTCCTATCAATGCAGCAGCAGGAAATTAGCAGCCAATTGCAGTGTACCTGCAATAATGATCCTTAAACGTTTTTCAAGCTATTCACGCCTGGAGACCGCACTGGGATTGATTTCACGCAAATGAGTTCTGTTGGTTGCAGTCTGTAGAAACTCTTTTTAGACAGACTGTAAATAGACTTTGTTTGCTTTGCTGTTTGCTTTGTTTGCTGTAAAATTTACTGTTTGGCTGTAAGTCTGCCTCCAACTCAATAGACACTCCGATTAAAGAGACACTTAAACCAGTATAAATGTTGGAATGTTCATTAATCCATCTGCACATTTGGACTTGAGAATGGTTCAATGGCAACAGAGAAATTACGCCAATTACGCAGGGACTGTGCCAGCTGATGACTCCACCCCCCGCCCCCCCCCCCCCGAAGTGTGGGCCGTCAGTCGGAGGACATCTCGTCTACAATCAGGCAGTGCCCCCCCACCCCATTAACAGTTTCATCTCAGGCACCAGTCTGCCGCAGATGCCCCAAGATTCTCAGCCGGAGAAAGGAGTAGGGGTTTTGCGGGGGGAGGTGGGTGTGGTGTGAACTGGTCAATTGGAAATTTCAAAACTGAGATTGACAGGTTTTTGTTGGGCAAGGGTATTACGGGTTAGGGAACCAAGGCGGGTAGATGGAGTTAAGATACAGATCAACCATGATCTAATTGAATGGCGGAACAGGATCGAGGGGCTGAATGGCCTACTCCTGTTCCTATAAAATGGTTAGATTTGGCCCCTAGTGCTCCCTTTGTAAAAGGGCTGCATTGAAAAAAAATGGTAACCCACCTTAAATCTTTAGGGGGATCCAGGCCACAACTAGAGCCTGGACCCCCAAAGTGGGCCCCACAACCGCCATGGAAGAAGCTTGTACACCTTCTTTCTTCTCGGCGTACCAGCCCTCCAAAGATGCGCCAGCCCTCCGAGAGGCCACGGTTTGTGGGAACTCCCAATCGAGGGAGTTCCGGGCCTCTCCCCGCATCACCAGCCTTGTAAGAAGAAGCAGGTGGAGGCTCCGCTCCTTACAAGGCCAATTACAAACCGGCAGGTAAGGTCGGAACCAGTACATCCAGGTCCTGGCCTAGTTTGCAGCCCTCCTGGGGGCCAACGGCAGGAGATCGCCAGAAGGTCTTTTCGGCACCAAAATGTTGTTTCAGCAACGATACGCTGCAAACCGTTACACGTGTCTCAAGTATATTTCTGATAGGGGAGAAATCCCCCCCCCCAAGTTTGCAAAGAAAGAGGAAAGCTTGGAAACTGACCACCAAGATGATGTCATTGACCAGATAGTCCTGCACAGGAATGAGAAACAAAATTGCACGACGTGAAGAAGAGCAGAAAGGTGAGGCCCGAGTACAGCCCGAGTATAGCTGTAAAGTAGGAAGACAGCACAGATCGAGGCATGAGCGGACCTGCTGCGTACAGGAAAATGCGGCCGACATGCAGCCTAACCAGCGGTATTTAAAGGGCCGCTGTAGGCCACCATCAAAAAGGTACATTATTTTAAAAATGCTTACCCGAATGTGGAGCCGGGAGGGGCAGGAGTCCTCTTCCCAGCTCCACATTGGCTACCCCTCGCCCCCTTCCAGTCCCCTCCCTCTCCCAGTCCCCTGATCACTGCCCCCCTCCCCCGCACTGTCCTCCTTCCTCTCCCGATCGCAGCCCCCCTCCCCTTAGCTGTCCCCTCCACCTCCCGATCGTTGTCCCCCTCCCTCCCTTCCAATGGCTTCCACCTCTCCCAGTCTCCTCCCGATCGCTGTCCCCTCCCTCTCAATCCCTTCCCCCCCTCTCCCGGTCGCCCCCTTCCTCCCGATCGCTTCCCCCCCCTCCCAGGACATACCCGAGCATCGTTACCGGCGACACAGTGGCCCGAAATTCGAATCCTCTTGGCCAGGCACCAGGAGAAACGCAGCCTCCTGACACACTGCTCTTCAGACAGATCCAAGAAAGTAACGCTTGGCCTGCACATCCTGTGTGCTGGGAATGGCTTCCAACCAGCAGCCCCCTCACCTGCTGTTATGTAGTAGGCCCAAGCTGCTGCTGCCGTTGGTTGCGGAGGCTGGTGCTGCTTTTCTTCCTCTAACTGCTCCTCCATCCAAATCAAACTAGCAACAATAGCACCCAGGATAAGCAGATAGAGCTTGCTGAGGTTACTAAAGCAAAAATAAAAGTGAGAAAGAAGCGATCTGGAAGCTGGAAACTTGCCTGTCAATCCAAATGGCACACAGATCCTGTGATTCAATTACCTTCAGGTGAGTTCCCCTTTAAATAATTCTTCGGTGGCTCCGAGAGACCAATCCCGCTAGGTTTTACTGATGGGTGGGGCAGGACTTCCGCCGCTTAACGTTATAATGGCGGAAGGGTCCTAATGATGTCATGGCACCCACGAGTTACACGAGGCCTCGGCCTGCTTCTGGCGGGCAACTCGGCCGACTGAAAAAACGTGCGGTTAAATGGCGGCAGGCAGGAACGCGTCGGGAACCCAGCAGTAAGTCCTCTACCGTTATTTTAACCACCCACCCTTCCCATTCCCGTCAGCGGCTAAGGTTATAATTGGGCTTCAAGTCCCACTCACCCATCAGGCCTGTCCTATATGACCTACATTGGTTCTCCAATATATTAAAATTCAAATCTTCATCCTCATCTTTAAATCCCTCCATTTACTTAATCTTCTCCTATCTTTGCAATCTCCTTCAGCCCTATAAAACCCCGCTAAAGGCTACGTGGCTCAGGCTGGCCTATTGCGCATCACCCCTTCCCTTTGCCGCACCATTGGCATCAGAACCTTCAGCCACCTGGGTCTTACTGTCTGGAATCACGTCCATTAAACCTTTCCACCTCACTCTCCACCTTTAAAAACTTTCTCAAAACCCATCCCTCCAATCAAGCTTTCGATCGCCTCTCCTAGCCTCTCCCTTCCGAGTTCGTATCTCCTTTCGCCTGTCTGTGAAATGCCTTGGGGCATTCTCTCCATTAAAGGTGTTATATAAATCCAGGTCGGTGTTTGTTGTTATGAAAACAGAGGGGAACCCCTCAAGGTATCAACTGAGAAGGTCATTGCCTCTTCTGCGTCATTCAACACCACGTGGGCCCTTGTCTTTGTCTGTGAGGTATTTTGCGTGTCTGATGAAGGATATAGAGGCACTGGAGAAGCTGCAAAAAAAAGATTTACAAGGATGATAGCAGAACGGAAAGGTTATAACTATCAGGAAAGACTGAACAGGCTGGGGCTCTTTTCTCTAGAAAAGAGGAGGCTGAGGGGTGACCTAATAGTGTTCTTTAAAATTATGAAGGGGTTTGATAGGGCAGACATAAAGAAGATGTGGGGGAGACCAAAACTAGGGGCCATAAATAAAAGGTAGTCACTAATAAATCCAATAAAGAATTCAGGAGAAACTTCTTTTCCCAGAGAGTGGTGAGAATGTGGAATTCGCTACCACAAGGAGTAGTTGGGGCGAATAGCATAGATGTATTTAAGGGGAAGTTAGATAAACACATGAGGGAGGAAGGAATAGAAGGATATGCTGATAGGGTTAGATGAAGTCGGGTGGGAGGCTTTTGTGCAGCATAAAAACCTGCATTGACCAGTTGGGCCGAATGGCCTGCTTCTGTGCTGTAAATTCTATGTAATTCCATGTAACGTGATAAACCGTGTAATGTGATGTTTTTATCACAAGGTTTCATCTCTCCATGTGTATTATAAATTGTAATGTATTTAAACCCAAAGGAGTCTTTTATTTAAACCCAAGATTGGAAAGTACTGTAGATGTTAATTTGAAGGTATGAAACAATAAAAATGCAATACAAATGCTATCAATGGCCTTTGCTAAAATGTTATAGTTCATTCATTTTGACAAATAAAAGAATCATTTGTACAACTAAATACATTTCAATTTATAAATAGTTACAGCGTTGAGGCTGTATTTTACCATTACTGAATAATGGGTACAAGATCTGCGTTTCTTGACCCCAGTCAATAAAATTTATTTCAAAAAATTGAGATGACTTAACTTTACCTACGTGTGAATCTATTTTCATTCCCACTAAATTTCCATTCTTCAGCCTAATGGCTGATGATTTTAAATACATTCTTTTCATCTCCAAATTCAATAACCAAGGGAGTGATTTGCCGGGTTTTGCTTGCTAGCTTCCCTGACAAAGTTATTTTTCGCGCAATCCATTTAACTGCCACCTACGTAGAAACATGGCGGTTTCTAATCAACAGCAACGCTACGCCTCCAAACCAAAGGGAAGATAAGGCTACCAAATCAGAGCCCGGAGGTTATAGGCAGGTCAGAGGCTGGGTATTCTGTGGCGAGTGACTCACCTCCTGACTCCCCAAAGCCTTTCCACCATCTACAAGGCACAAGTCAGGAGTGTGATGGAATACTCTCCACTTGCCTGGATGAGTGCAGCTCCAACAACATTCAAGAAGCTCGACACCATCCAGGACAAAGCAGCCCGCTTGATTGGCACCCCATCCACCACGCTAAACATTCACTCCCTTCACCACCGGCGCACTGTGCCTGCAGTGTGTACCATCCACAGGGTGCACTGCAGCAACTCGCCAAGGCTTCTTCGACAGCACCTCCCAAACCCGCGACCTCTACCACCTAGAAGGACAAGAGCAGCAGGAACAATACCACCTGCACGTTCCCCTCCAAGTCACACACCATCCCGACTTGGAAATATATCGCCGTTCCTTCATCGTCGCTGGGTCAAAATCCTGGAACTCCCTTCCTAACAGCACTGTGGGAGAACCTTCACCACACGGACTGCAGTGGTTCAAGAAGGCGGCTCACCGCCACCTTCCCAAGGGCAATTAGGGATGGGCAATAAATGCTGGCCTCGCCACATCCCATGAACGAATAAAAAAAAATAATCACAGATCAACATAGTAATGAGCAGGAACTGAGCATCCAGACCCTTCCAATACACTGGAATATACAGGCTGGCAATTTTGGGCGTGCCGATTGGAAAAAAAATTACAACATGAGGGCGAAGAAAAGAGGAAGGCTGCATTTTATCGAATGAGAAATGGTCTCTGTCATCGTGAAAGTACCAACTAGCAAGCTACCGATTTGCATGCCAGGAGGCGGAACTGGGAGGAAATAGCAAGGGGCTTGAAGGCCATCTTCAACCAACCAAAGGACTTGGCAACGGGTTGCCAACCCTCCAGGATTGTTCTGGAGTCTCCAGGAATTGAAGATTAATCTCCAGGACACCGCTGCAAGCAAAACCTGGAGAATAATCATAGAGGCATTAAGCAAAATTCTGGGTTTTTTTGTTAACTTTCTTTGAATAGTTTCAATAATTATAAAAAATATTGGCAGTGGAGGAAAAAAGGCTGTTTCACTAACCGTTAAGATTAAACCAATTGGGCGACACAGAGTTTGTTCCCTTTCCAATTGGCCATAAGATGGCAGTGACACCTGGAGGATAGACCTATGGTGGGACGGTGGGGGCGGGAGATCATGTGATGATCCCTCCAGGACTACACCCAACCAACTCAATTGCTAAATTTAAATCTGAGATAGATAGCTTTTTGGCAACCAAAGGTATTAAGGGATAGGGGCCAAAGGCGGGTATATGGAGTTAGAACACAGATCAGCCATGATCTTATCAAATGGCGGAGCAGGCACGAGGGGCTGAATGGCCTACTCCTGTTCCTATGTTCCTAGAGTTAGCAACCCTAACTTGATGACATCTGAAAGTTTAACAATATCAAAAAGACAGGCATGGAATAAGTTGTCTTCGACGACCAATAGTGGACAGAACCAGGTAAGGCTTGGAACAAATTATTTGGCCTTGGGATTCTGGTGAAAGCATAGAGGCTAAAGTAGGAATACTTGTCAGAGAATCTAATGTATGTGATTACTCTGAGCAATGACATACATTAGATTCACTGACAAATCTTAATTGATAAGAAATTTTGCATGAAATAATAGTTGGATAACATGCTGTTGTCTATGACTGTTTAATGTTTACTTTATGATGAGTATTTTTAATTGTGAAATCAAATCTCTTAGGTAATATAAAACATATATCTGTTTTCTGTCCACAGAAAAATCTGGACAATATGGCATGCAGAGGACTGTTGCTCCACATAAAATAACAGAATATGTAATATATACTGATTAAAATTATACCAGGCACCAACACAGATACAGAGACACCTATACTCATTGTGGGTATGGTAGCATAATGGTCATGTTACTGGACTAGTAATCCCGAGGCCTTGACTACTAATCTGGGATACATGAGTTCAAATCCCACCATAGCAGCTGGGGAATTTAAATTCAATTAATTAAATATAATCTGGAATTTAAAAAAAAACTCATATCAGTAATGGTGGCCATGAAACTACCGGATTGTCGTAAAAACCCATCTGGTTCACTAATGTCCTTTAGAGCAGGAAACTGCCATACTTACCTGGTCTGGCCTCTATGTGACTCCAGACCCACAGCAATATGGTTGATTCTTAATTGCCCTCTGAAATGGCCTAGCAAGCCACTCAGTTGTTCAATGAAGGCAGCTCACCACCACCTTCTCAGGGGCAATAAATGCTGGCCTTGCCAGCAATGCCCACATCCCATGAACAAAAAACACAATCATAACATGTGAACACTCTCAGAACGTGGAGATGTAGTATGTTCATTGGTTCATTGGTTGAGAGAGTATTAAAGAGGTTAATGAATATCTCTTCCATATCCAGTACCCCATAACTACTCTGAGCTCACTGCATCCATGAGATCGACCTTCTGCTCCCTTGACCCTAAACTCCTGATCATACAACTTCCCTTCCTGGCCCCCATGCTAGCTGACATTGTAAGTGGTTTCCTTTCCTCAGGCACTTCCTTTCAAGATCGCCATCATCAACCCACCCTTGAACGCTCTGCCCTTGCAATTTACTGGCCCATCTCCAACCTCCCTTTCCTCTCCAAAGTCCTTGAACATATTGTTGCCTCCCAAATCCATGCCCATCTGTTGTGCAGCATCCTGTTTGAATCCCTCCAATCACATTTCCACCCCTCCCATAGCATCAAAACATCCCTAACAAAAGTCACAAATGACATTCTTTGTGATCATGATGTATCATCCCTCCTTATCCTTATCAATCTTTCTGCAGCCTTTGACATGGTTGACCACACTGACCTCCTCCATTGTCCAGCTCAGGGAATTGCCCTCACTCGCTTCCACTCTTATCTATCCAACCTTAGCCACAGCATCTCTACCAATGGCTTTTCTTTCCTACCCTGCACCGTCACCTTAAGAGTCCCCCTAACAATCTGTCCTCGGCTCCTTCCTCTTCCTCATCTGCATTCAGCTCCTTGGCAGCAGCTCCCGCATATACACTGATCATACCCACCTCTACCTCTCCACCACCTCTCTCGACCCTTCCGTTGCCTCTTTGCCATCAGACTACTTGTCCAATGTCCAGTCTGGGATGAGTCGCGTTGGCCTCCGGGTAAACATTGGAAAGACCAAAGTCATTGTCTGCGGTACCCATCTCAAACATTTCACCCTCGCCACTCACTCCATCACCCTCCTTAGCCACTGTCTCAGGCCGAACCAGGCTGCTTGCAACTTTAGAGTCCTATTGGACCCTGAGCTGAGCTTCTAAACCCATATCCTCTCTATCACAAAAACAGCCTACTTCCAACTCTCTAAGATTGCTCCCCTCAGGCCATCTGCCACTGGGACCCTCATTTATGCCTTTGTCATCTCTAGATTAAACTATTTCAATGCTCTCTATCCTGGCCTCCCATCCTTCAGCTCATCCAAAACTCTGCTGCTCATATCCTATCTCACAACAAGTCCTGCTCACCCAACATCCCTGCCTTCACTGACCTACTTACTGGTTCCCCAGCACCTCAAATTTAAAATTCTCATCCATGTGTTTAAATCCCTCTCTATAAATTCCTCCAGCATTACAACCTCCCCCTTTCCCCCCCCCCAGACCTCTCTGTTCCTCTGATTTTGACCTCTTGTGGATCCCACTGTTCTCTGGCCCACCATTGGAGGCTATGCCTTCAGCTTCTTAGGCCCTATGTTCTGGAATTCCCTTCCTTAACCCTCTCTACCTTTCCATTTCCTCCCTCTTTAGAACCCACCTCGTTAACTAAGATCTTGGTCACCCCTCCTAATATCTCCCTATTTGGTTTGGCATCCATTTTCTTCTTACACCTCTATGAGGTACCTTGGAGTTAAAGGTTTTCTTCTTCTTCTACAATACAGGTAGCCCAATCTTGTCCTCACCCAATGTCCACACACAGGCAATTTCCAGTCGGGGTCACTGAATAACGACCAGGAGCAAAAGCCCTAATTTATTTTCCCCTACCTAACCCAAGGACGCTGGGGCCCCTCCTGCCAGTGGCTGAGATCAGCTGGCTGGTTGCTCTGACACCACAGGCCTTCTGCTCTGTACGGATCACTTACTTGCTGCCATCACCAACTGAACCAGAGGGGGAACCTAGGGCTGGACAGTCACAGAGAGAAGTTGCAGTCAATAGTGAGTCCCTGATCTTACAGATGTACACCAGCTTGTCCTGTTCTTTTTTGTCATTTATTGGTCAGATAGTAATGTAATTTGGGCATACAGACAGCATTAATTCACCTAAAAGGAACGTGCCTCAAAGTTCTGGGATAGTTGGAAATGGGAGTCATTCAGGGACTCTGATATTGAGCATGACTGAGGAGCAATCTGGTAAGTATTTAAAATAATTGCAGTATGAAGAGATGAGAAGGTTAAATCCCTCTCCCATGCCCAAATACATCTCCATATAAATCTGACTGTTGGGATTGGGGGCGGGGGGAAGTCAGTTAAAAGTTCTTCCACTCCCATCAATGTGAATTGACAGAATTGTGTAGCTATAGTAAAAATAGAGTAGATCTTGACTTTGTGCGATAGTGAATCGGCAGCCAATTTGACATCGCTCCTGATTTTTTTTTTATTATTTCCAATGACTTTAATGGGGCTGCCAATTTGCTATCACCCATTCTGCAATATCGCACAAAGTCAAAATTTAACCCAATGGGTCTGCAGTGAATTCAAAATGAATCAGAGTTGGGAGCAGAGATATTTGTAATAACAAAATTATTGCCCTGCAAATCATCCACTGATTATCATGTGTGCCGACCTGATTGATCTGATTCAGCTGTGCTGATGAAGCTATGATGTGGAGATGCCGGTGATGGACTGGGGTGGACAAATGTAAGGAATCTTACAACACCAGGTTATAGTCCAACAGTTTGACTTACCACCTGACGAAGGAGGTAAGCTCCGAAAGCTTGTGATTTTCAAATAAAACTGTTGGACTATAACCTGGTGTTGTAAGATTCCTTACATCTGATGAAGCTAGGAGGACAATTACAAAAAGGGCACTTGACTTTTTTTGAAAGGAGTCAAATTTATATTTGGAATCGTTACTTTGAATTCAGTAATCATGATAGTCGTTTGGGTGAAATCTGTATTAGAGATTGTGATCAAGACGATGATCCCATTCATTGAAGTCAGCAATGTACAATTGTGCTCCAAGGGTTAAATTTATGAGGCGCGATTACATAAACTAGGCTTGTATTCCCTGGAATATAGAAGGTTAAGGGATGACTTGATTGAAGTTTTTGGGGATTTTGAAAGGAATTGATAGTGTAGATGGAGAGAAACTTTTTCTGCTGGTGGGGAGTCTAGGACAAGGGGACATAACCTTAAAATCAGAGCTAGGCCATTCAGGAGAGAACTTAAGAAACACTTCTACCACCCTTTGTGTGAAGAAGTGTAGAACACTCTCCCACAAAAAGCAATAGTTGCTAGCTCAATTAATAATTTTAAATCTGAGATCGATAGATTTTTGCTAGCCAAGGGTATTAAGGGATATGGAGTCAAGGCGGGTGAATGGAATTAGGATACAGATCAGCCATGATCTCATTGAATGGCGGAACAGGCTCATGGGGCTGAATGGCCTACTCCTGTTCCTATGTTTCTATTCTTGTCAGTGCTGCCTTCCCCTTTGTAACACAATGATCTAGAAAAGAGAGTTTCCAGACAATTCTGCTACAGTTCCCCTGTTCCCTGATTCTGCCTAGTTAGATACTAAAAGCAAAATCGATCGGTAAATTATACCCCTTCAAACTTGCCAGTACCATAAAGATACAGATCAAATCTTTACACATGCCTAGTTTTCCTCTTTACAATGGATAGTCCAATAAAGCATCTATCCTATGACAGCCAAGGTATTTCCAAACCATAGGTACCTCAGCAACTTTATTCCCTGCCCTGGATGGAGATGATGCAATGTTATTTGTTCTCCTTTTCCCCCCATCCCACAATCTACATACAATATTCTGAACGAAAGGGTGACCCTCTACAACAGCACATTCCATTATATAAGAAAGAGCTGGCACTTGCATAGTGCCTTATCACATCCTAATAGAACTACTTTTGAAAGGCAGTCATTGTTGTTATGGAGACGAGTGCAGCAGCCAATTTCTGCACAGCAACATCCCACAAACAACAAATGACCTGTTGATTTTTTTAAAATTTTATTTATTCTGGGGATATGGGCGATGCCAGCGAGGTAGCATTTACTGCCCATCACAAATTGCCCTGAGAAGGTGCTGTTTTTTTTTTGAGGATTACACAATTCACTGAAGGATTGCAGGGTTGGGGGAGGCTACCGAATAGGAAGGGGTGAGGCCATGGATGGATTTGAGCACGATGAGAATTCTAAAGTTGAGATGTTGCTAAACCTGGAGCCAGTACAGGTCAGCGAGCACAGGTGGATGGGTGAACGGATCTTGGTGCGAGTTAGGATAGGGGCAGCAGAGTTTTTGGATGAGCTCAACTTTATGAATCATAGAAGACGGGAGGCCAACTAGGAGATCACTGGAATAGTTGAGTGTGGCGGTAACAAAAGCATAGATGAGGGACTCAGCAGCAGGTGGGTTGAGGCAGTGGCGGAGGTGGGCAATATTACAGAGGTGGATGTAGACAAAGGTTCAAAATTAAGACACCTCAATTCACACTAGCAATACGAAGGAATCTTTTTCAGCATAAAGTAATGAAACATACGTGAACTGGTGTAAGCTCAATCCCACAATTTAACCGGGATACTAGTTGAAATGTTTTGAGGTCTGTCATTTTCCTCTGAACTTGTGCTTGTGATGCTAGGATTCCAACAACCAGAGTTCAGTTTGTGAGCAGAAAGTTGATGAAGTTGAACTTGATTTCCCAATGGGCAGCAATGATGGTTTGTTGGCCATGGTAAATGTACTTTACCACCCTGAGTCTTCTCCATTGCCAGCGGTAAGACCTGAGATTGAATATTTAATTCTCCTTCCAGCAGCAATCTGTTTTTATACCAAAAACAAAGCCCTCCAAGGTCAACAGCTTGGGCCAGGTATTTAAAAAAAAAAGAAATAAAATACAGAAAATGCTGGAAACACTCAGCAGGTCGAGCAGCATCTGTGGGGAGAGAAACAGAGTTTACATTTCAAGTCAATGACCTTTCGTCAGAGTTCTGATTCCAATTAAATAGGTTCGGGAGGACCAGGGTTCACAATTTTAAGTTGTATAAGGCCAGACGTGGGTTAGATGTCGGGAGGTGGTTCTTCCCCCAGAGGATAGTGGGCCTCTGGAACAGGCTGCCAGCTCGTCCGGTGGACGCTGATTCACTGAATCCCTTCAAGCGAGAGCTGGACCTGTTTCTGGCTGGGGTGGAGATCACCTCGTACAAAAGGTAGAAAATGCAATGCATGGAATTATCAGGGCCAGAGTGATCTCCTGGACTAGCCTAAGGGGGGTCAGAGAGGAATTTCCCAGATTTTTTTTTATCCCCAAACTGGCCTGGGTTTTTATCTGGTTGTCCGCCTCCCGGATCACATGGTTTCGCGTGGGGTGGAGAGTGTATATTGTGATGCACGAGGTATCACAATTGTATGGGACAGGCTGGTTGGACCAGCGGGTCTTTTCCTGTCCGTCATTGTTCGTAATGAGTCGGCTAGCACGCCTGCCACTCCCAGTGGCCTGGCTAATCCTCCTTCTTCCTTCCACAAATGCAGATTTCTTGCTTCCTCCATACTGTTTCTTGATTTTGCAAAGCTCCCTCGTGCTTCCCTGATGCTCCTGGACTGGCTCTCCGAGTCTTGAGATTCAATTTTTGCAGCTATCCACTTTAGGCATCTCCCTCGGAGCATGCTGCTTCCTAAGTGATTCATCCAGAGTGCACGCACTCTGCCTCCAACATTATTTGCTCCACTTGATAAGATGGGGGAATGGCCTTAAAGTGGCAGTTGGAATTCATTTCCAGTAGGTGCGAGGCCGTATTTAGATTTTTTAAAAACTAGCAGCGGTAATCATACTCGGAATGGAAATAGGCTCAATGCTGTGGAAGAGCAGAATATTTGGGGGTACAGGTTCACAGGATATTAAAACCTTAATAAGATCTCAGAGTACTGTGTGCAGTATTGGGCTCCACACATCAGGAAGCTTTAGATGGGGTACAACATAGATTCACTAGGATGCTGCCTAGAATGGGGAAATACAAATATCAAAAATTGGGTCTATTTTGCATTAGAGCAATGCAGATTATGGGGCGTTTTGATAAAATTATGAAAGAGTGGGACAGGGTAGATAGAAGCAAACTGTTTCCAGTAGTTGAGGGGTCAAGAACGAGGGGCCATAGATTAAAAACATCAAATCTAAGAGATTTCGAACAGAGAGCAAGAGAAACTTCTTTATGCAGAGAGTCGTGAGGCTGTGGAAATCACTTCCAGGGTTAATGGTTAAGGTAGAAACTAAGTCAACATTCAAGTTTAGATTGGATGGGTGAATGAAGGATAAGAGGTTGATGGGCTATGGGCACAGGGTCGGTACATGTGATTCAGTCTATTTGCTCACGTGGAGAGTAAATGCTGATGCAGACTGGCTTGTTTCTGTGTTGTAACTTCTACGTATTTCCACGAATTGGCAGCTACTCTCACCTCTCCTCTGGCGTTCAGCTCTTGCATCCATGTCTGGACCAAGCCTGTGATGAGGTCAGTTTATACCTCTGTGGTTTCTGTATATTATGTGCACTCTTCTCCCTAAATTGATGTTCTGTTACACACACCTGGACTCTGTTCCTTGGCAGCCGATTTTCGGATTATCGAGTGCCAGTGCTGCATCATCCTCTTTGAGCCAATCAGAACATAATTGTTTTGTCCAAGCCTCAGCTCCAGCTCTGAGCTTCCAGCTTCTGATTCCTCTCTATTGGGATCGATCATATTATCACTTCCAGCTCCACTCATCGGCCGTCCCAAAGACATCCTCTATCACCAGGAGAAATAGATGAAACAATAAGGAAAATCACTACGGCTCAAGAATCCTCATTTTGAATCAAATAAGGAGGCCATTCAGCCCACCATGCCTTTGCCAGCACTCAAAGGGTCTCTCTCTTACCCGTCTCTGCTGTCTTCGCGTTGCTGTTTTTCTCTGTCTGTCCCTCCTCCTCTCGTTCTGTCTCTCTCTCTGGTCTTCTCCCCCCTTAACTTTTCTTTTTGCTTCTCTCTCAGTGCTTTTCTTCTTTCCTTTTGGATGGGTGGCATGGCATGGTGTGGTGGAGAAAGAAGCCATGGGCAACTGCAGGCTGCTTTTTGGGAGGAGCCTGTCGGAAAAATGTGGCCCTCAGCAGCTCCCTTCCCATCCCCTCTCATAATCTCATGTCCTCCCCCCACCCCATCCTGTGGATTCCATCGTGTCCCCTACCCCACCTCACTTCACCTTCCCACTACCCAGTCCTCTTCCTACCACCCCCTCACTCCCATCGCTATCACTACCAAACTACCCAGTCAGTCCCAGTATCCTCCCCTGCCCCTTGATTCGGTGTGACTCACCTCACCCTTAACTTTTCATCCACTACCCCCCCACTCACTATGCTCGGGGGCAGGTGACAAGAAGCCAGAGATTCCTTACCCTCAATCAGTTCCCATCCTCCTCCTACCCTCCCTCCTTTCCTATCGGTTTACCTCAAAAGAGGCTTTGTTTGCTTTTGAAATTTAACTTGTTTGTTTTTTTAAAAAAAATCAAATTAGAATGAAGAAAGGGAGCGAGACAAGTAGAGAGAATGGTAGACAGGCAGTTTCTTTCTTCATTCTAATTTGATTATTTTTTTAAAAACAAACAAGTTAAATATATATATCTGTTTCACAGGTGTAAGTGATTAACATTTACTTGTTCGGACTTGCAACAAAGCCCAGGTCACAGTTAGCTGGCATTAAAATTCAACAGGTGCTTTATTTTTGAAAATTGAAGTAACATTACAAGAAGAAAAACAAACCCTTGAGCCACCTCATCTCTCTCTCCCTCTCACACACACACTTCTCTTTCTTAAAAATAACTCAATGAATTTTACCTCCGTATAGCTTCTGAAATTTTTCCTCTAGCTTTTCTGACAATAACTTTGAAAAACTTTTGAGCAGAAACTACCAGCAGCTAAAGAAAAGAAATCCCTCAGTACAATTGATTGAACGGTACTGATGCATCCTGGGAAATTAGGCACATTGCACATGCTCAGACTGCATTGTCCAAATCCAGCTCACAGCATCGCTGCCCTGGGCAAAGATATCAAGTTGTCAAAGGAGATACTTTCACCGTGTTGCCTACCGGAGATGAAAAGGGCAAAATTCAAACATACCGCACACCACCCAGTAAGTGCGCCTGACTGCTAAGCTTTTAAATAAAATCTAAATATAATATTGTGACTAGGTTAATCTTTTTTAATACTACTTCAGGGTGTTGTGAAACTAGTGAAAACAAAGCAATTAAATTATAATAAATGATGTGAGGTGTCATGTTTTGCTTGTCTTAATAGCATTTGTATTTTAGATCGTTATGATGAAATTCTCTCACTTGTTTTGACGTGTAGCCCAGGGAAGCGGTCTATTTAAGAAGTAATCTAATTGAAGTGTTCAAGATGATTAAAGGATTTGATAGGGTAGACAGAGAGAAACTATTTCCTCTGGTGGGGGGAGTCCAGAACAAGGAGGGCATTGCCTTAAAATTAGAGCCAGGCCGTTCAAGGGTGATGTCAGAATGCACTTCTTCACACAAAGGATAGTGGAAATCACTTGCCCCAAAAAGTTGATGAGGCTGGGGGTCAACTGAAAATTTCATGACTGAGATTGATAGATTTTTGTTAGGCAAGGGCATTAAGGGATATGGAACCAAGGTGGGTAGGTGGAGTTAAGATACAGATCAGCCATGAATGGCAGAACAGGCTCGAAGGGCTGATTGGCCTCCTCCTGTTCCTATGATAGAAAGGAAGAATTCGCATTTATACAATGCCTGTCACAACCTCAGGCGCTTACAGACAATGAAGTACTTTTTTGATGTGTTGTAATGTAGGAAAAGCGGCAGCCAGTTTGCACACAGCAAGATCCCACAAACAGCAATGTGATAAATGACCAGGTCATCTGTTTTAGTGACATTGAGGGATAAATATTGGCCAGGACACTGGGGAAAACTCCCCTGCCCTTCTTCGAAATAGTGCCACGGGATCTTTTACGTCCGTCAGAGAGGGCAGACGGGGTCCCGGTTTAACGTCTCATCCAAAAGACGGCACCTCTGACAGTGCAGTGCTCCCTCAATGCAGCACTAGAGTGCCAGCCTGGATTTTTGTACTGAAGCCTTTGGAGTGGGACCATGAACCCACGACCTTCCGACTCAGAGGCGAGAGTGCTGCCCACTGAGCCATGGCTGACACACAAGTGGTGAAGCATCACGCAGAGGTTGCAAATGTCTCCCTGCAGGTGGGGAGGGGATACTGAAGGGGAGAGCCAGGTGCCAGCCTGGACAGTCCCGGCAGCCAGCCAGCTACAAAGACCCTTGGCCGTAGTGAGGCAGCTGCCCTTGTGGCTGGAGAGGTGCCGAGCCATAACGCAAGGGATAAAAATCACGTGGAAAACAGGGGGGGCAAAGTTAACCCAAAAAGACAGCCCAGGACGTCAAAAAACATTTGCAAGCTTCTTCTTCATGGTTTTCTTTTTAAAATACAACTGTAGATATGCAAGCATGCTGTGGTGCAACTCTCTCACATTCTCAATGTCAAATACCTTTCTGATGGAGCTGCAAACACAGCTGAATATCAAAAGCAGGTTAGAGCAGGCATCAGCAATTGAATTGTTTGGTGAGGCCGTTATAATATCAAGCAATTCGTGTTGGTTGATCAAATCGAAATTTTAAAAACGGTACAATTTTACAAGGGACTAACCCTTTTTTTTTTAAATTGCCAACAGCTCCTACCAATCTCCCGGGAATCAACTGTGTTCCTCTCTGCACTAGAAATGGCACTTGGCACTAATAACCCGGTGAGACAAAAAATAAATTCCATACGCAATCAGGCGTTCCATTTCATGTTGATATAGAGCTTACTTCAGGTTGCACAGCTCCCCCATGAGGACCTTCATCAAACAGCTGCGGTCTGAAATTCTTTCATTGAATGAAAAAGGAGATGGTGGATCCTGTCAGTTGGTTCCCCGAGCAGACTGTCAATGTCATTTGGCA
Organism: Heptranchias perlo; assembly: GCF_035084215.1. Taxonomy (NCBI): domain Eukaryota; kingdom Metazoa; phylum Chordata; class Chondrichthyes; order Hexanchiformes; family Hexanchidae; genus Heptranchias; species Heptranchias perlo. The sequence goes on along the minus strand of NC_090339.1, from coordinate 59,209,747 downwards.
GAACGCCTCATCGCCAGAGCTTTCAAACAAGCACCAAGACCTAGCTTGGCTGGTGGTGAGAAGGGCCCTTCCCGTCAGATCCTTCATGCACTCCCGGACTCTCAGCGCCACCGCGCGCTGTCCCAGAGGAGGCTGCGGTGGAGACAAGACCGTCACCCATCTCCTTCTGGAATGTGCCTTTGCAAAGAAGGTCTGGAGAGAGATGCAGTGGTATCTGTCCAGGTTCGTCCCGAGCAGTTCCGTATCACAGGATTCTGTGCTCTACGGGCTGTTCCCGGGGACGCACACTGAGACGGACATCAGCTGCGGCTGGAAGACCATCAACTCGGTGAAAGACGCCCTTTGGTCTGCCCGAAACTTGCTGGTCTTCCTGTACAAGGAGCTGTCCTCGACCGAGTGTTGCAGACTGGCACATTCCAAGGTCCAGGACTACGTGCTGAGGGACGCACTGAGGATGGGTGCGGCCGCTGCAAAGGCTCTGTGGGGAAAGGCAACCGTTTAGAGCCTTCCTGCCATTGTATACCGAGGGGCTGCAATCAGGGAAAAACTCCCTCGGGCAGAATGTAAAATTCTAACTGATGTAATGTAACTGTAATGAACCTGGAAAGAATCTGTAACGTACCTGTTATCAAAAATGTGTATTGAGTGTACTGCAATGAGGCACCCTAGAGTGTCATGAACTGTAATTATGTCCAATGTGTTCATTGAACTGTACTTGATGTAACCTGCAAATTGTATAATCTGTATTGTGTACGTTTGGAATGTGATATGACAACTGTATTGTATGTATTGCTGCAAATTTTATGAATAAAGTATATTTTTTGAAAAAAAATTCTTTCATTGAATGATATAGCAGTGTAATAAAACTGATGTAGGAATGTCAGTATCTCTCTAAGGGCTATATATTGCTCTTTTAGTGGAATGCAGGTTAATAGTCCATATTTTATCGAGAGATTTTAAAGTGGCAGCTATGGGCCAATTTGCTAGTAAGAGTGCCCTAACAAACCATCCAATCAGGGCCCTCCTGTGATAATCATGTGCTCACAATAATTAAGCCCACCAATTACCCTTTAATTTCTATAAGTAACTATCGAATGTGAAAATTCTACATGGAATGGCTCAGCGGAGATTCCATTAAGTGAGGTTCAGTGACCAGGACCTGCAGGCTCTACACAGACGGTGTAAATCAGAAGCTGACTGGGCCTGAAAATCCACAGGCCTTTGATCCCGATGTAAGTTTAAGAATGCACCTACCAGTGACCCCTGGTGAGGACCCCGCCAGAGTGTGCGGGGTTAGGGGGAGGTTACCTACTTTATATTAACGCCGTGGCCGCTCCCACTAAGAGGGGCGCATCTCAGGCGCTCACCATAGAGACAAGGCAGAGGGCGCCAGGTCTGGAGAAAACATCTCGGTACTGCCCTTTGCTTCCCCCCCCCCCCCATCCCCCTCCCCGGCCTTGTATGGAGGCTGAGAAAAATGTGACAATCTCAAACCTATGGCAAATCAGCCTCCTGGCTTATTAATTCGCATTGCTAATGTGTTTTAGGCTAAACTTAACTGGAATAACAGGGCCAGAAGAGCAAGAGGCTTGCTGTGAAATATTTTCAACCGTGTACAGAATTTTGGAGTTCATAGATCAGGAGGTATATTCTGTGCTGCGTACCATCTGGTACATTTAAGCGCACTCTGATTGTGTACAACTGTTGCTCAGGCACAGAAAAATGAATAGCCAAATGGAACAGATAGTAATACTGTCCCATCTGCTCTTGTCACAGATGTCCTCAACGGTCCTCACTCGGATCAGTACCATTCACTTGAGCGCTGAGCATCACAGTGGCGGCCAACAGCAGTCCAGATACAGACACCTGATGAGGTGGGACTGTTCCTTGTTAATTCATCTTTTCAGCTAGCAGTCTGAATTTATTCATTTAACTCATTTTTAATTTATCCAGGCTTTTATTTGGAAACCTGACCCATGGGATTTTTAATTTATCATTGCCGGCACCGCCATTACAGGCCAAATGGCCTCCTTCTGTGCTATATGATTCTATGATTTTTTTTTAAACCAGTCGGTTTGAATTACTTATTTAATTTTTTAAAATTTATCCAGATTTTGAAGCAGACTCCATAATTCTATTTTTGAAAGGGAATTAGTTGCTTGAAAGATAAAAGATAGAGTAAGCAGGATAGTGGGGTTAGACTGAGTGGCTCGTGTGGACAAAGATAGCAGCAAAGATTTGATGGGCCAAATGGCCCCTTTCTGTGTTGTAACATTCTATGATTTCATTATTCACATTTGGACTTTGTCGAGCTGAATCAGGCACAAGAAAGATTTTATTATTTGCATATTTTGGGAGTCAGGTTTCGAAAGACCAATTGATTTTTTTTTTCACCAGCTGCCTATTTTCAAAAAAAAAATTGGAGATGAGCCAATCTCCCATGATGCTGCTCACGGTCAGTCAGAGGGAGCGGTATAGAGTGAAATATCCGCTGGTGTTCTCTTCCCCGATCATTCGCCGTAAATTCGGTAGAAGGTTGGCGGAAATGCCTCAAAAATGGCACCCTGGCAGAAGTTCCAGGCGTGTATCCTTTATCTGTGTTTCTGGTTAACTGGCTCAGAGAGGGGTAACAGAGCCGCCAGTGGAGCAAGCAAGAATGACGGGCGTTCTCCTAATATTGGGGTAGACTTTCGGCACGGTCCATTTTTTTTTGCGGCGGCAGCACGCGCCCAAAGACGGCGGCCCGAGGATCGCTAGAAATTGCCATGATCGGGGAGGGAAAGCTGGCCGAAGCCTTTCGCGCCGACACAGGCAGCTCGCCTGAGGGAAGACTTCAATTTCGGGACCCCTGCCTCGCCGGAAGTGGCCCTGGGGTAAGTCCCTGCTCCTGCTGGCTCCACCTTTTAAAAGTAAAGAGAAAAATTCACCTACCTTTTCGATGAAGGCCGCTGTCTAGGCCGCATCCACGTTCTCAATAACAGAGCGGTCCCAGGCCCGATGTCCGAGGCCCGCTCCATTCAGGGCAGCCCAATTTCTGGAAAGGATCTTCAAACAGGCGTCAGGCCTCTTATTAGACGGCCGGCCCGGATGCCTGAAAAATAGCCTGACCCAGTTTCAGGTTAAACATTTCTACACCTGTAAAACAGGCGGAATGAGGAACAATTTCTACCCCATTGTTTTTATTTCAGTTAACAGCACCATCCTCTGGCAGAAGGAAGAACAGAAGATTTTGCCATCACTATCACAGTTGCGGTGTTACCCACTGATTTCAAAGTTACCAAATGTTTTGAGTTGGTAATTTTTAAACTCTCTAAATATGTTCATAGAATCATAGAATCATAGAAGTTACAACATGGAAACAGGCCCTTCGGCCCAACATGTCCATGTCGCCCAGTTTATACCACTAAGCTAGTCCCAATTGCCTGCACTTGGCCCATATCCCTCTATACCCATCTTACCCATGTAACTGTCCAAATGCTTTTTAAAAGAAAAAATTGTACCCGCCTCTACTACTGCCTCTGGCAGCTCGTTCCAGACACTCACCACCCTTTGAGTGAAAAAATTGCCCCTCTGGACCCTTTTGTATCTCTCCCCTCTCACCTTAAATCTATGCCCCCTCGTTATAGACTCCCCTACCTTTGGGAAAAGATTTTGACTATCGACCTTATCTATGCCCCTCATTATTTTATAGACTTCTATAAGATCACCCCTTAACCTCCTACTCTCCAGGGAAAAAAGTCCCAGTCTGTCTAACCTCTCCCTGTAAGTCAAACCATCAAGTCCCGGTAGCATCCTAGTAAATCTTTTCTGCACTCTTTCTAGTTTAATAATATCCTTTCTATAATAGGGTGACCAGAACTGTACACAGTACTCCAAGTGTGGCCTCACCAATGCCCTGTACAACTTCAACAAGACATCCCAACTCCTGCATTCAATGTTCTGACCAATGAAACCAAGCATGCCGAATGCCTTCTTCACCACCCTATCCACCTGTGACTCCACTTTCAAGGAGCTGTGAATCTGTACTCCGAGATCTCTTTGTTCTATAACTCTCCCCAACGCCCTACCCTTTTCGGAGTAGGTCCTGGCCCGATTCGATCTACCAAAATGCATCACCTCACATTTATCTAAATTAAACTCCATCTGCCATTCATCGGCCCACTGGCCCAATTGATCAAGATCCCGTTGCAATCCTAGATAACCTTCTTCACTGTCCACAATGCCACCAATCTTGGTGTCATCTGCAAACTTATTAACCATGCCTCCTAAATTCTCATCCAAATCATTAATATAAATAACAAATAACAGCGGACCCAGCACCGATCCCTGAGGCACACCGCTGGACACAGGCATCCAGTTTGAAAAACAACCCTCGACAACCACCCTCTGTCTTCTGTCGTCAAGCCAATTTTGTATCCAATTGGCTACCTCACCTTGGATCCCATGAGATTTAACCTTATGTAACAACCTACCATGCGGTACCTTGTCAAATGCTTTGCTGAAGTCCATGTAGACCACGTCTACTGCACAGCCCTCATCTATCTTCTTGGTTACCCCTTAAAAAAACTCAATCAAATTAGTGAGACATGATTTTCCTCTCACAAAACCATGCTGACTGTTCCTAATTAGTCCCTGCCTCTCCAAATGCCTGTAGATCCTGTCCCTCAGAATACCCTCTAACAACTTACCCACTACAGATGTCAGGCTCACTGGTCTGTAGTTCCCAGGCTTTTCCCTGCCGCCCTTCTTAAACAAAGGCACAACATTTGCTACCCTCCAATCTTCAGGCACCTCACCTGTAGCGGTGGATGATTCAAATATCTCTGCTAGGGGACCCGCAATTTCCTCCCTAACCTCCCATAAAGTCCTGGGATACATTTCATCAGGTCCCGGAGATTTATCTACCTTGATGCGCGTTAAGACTTCCAGCACCTCCCTCTCTGTAATATGTACACTCCTCAAGACATCACTATTTATTTCCCCAAGTTCCCTAACATCCATGCCTTTCTCAACCGTAAATACCGATGTGAAATATTCATTCAGGATCTCACCCATTTCTTGTGGTTCCGCACATAGATGACCTTGTTGATCCTTAAGAGGCCCTACTCTCTCCCTAGTTACCCTTTTGCCCTTTATGTATTTATAGAAGCTCTTTGGATTCACCTTTGCCTGATCTGCCAAAGCAATCTCATATCCCCTTCTTGCCCTCCTGATTTCTCTCTTAACTCTACTCCGGCAATCTCTATACTGTTCAAGGGATCCACTTGATCCCAGCTGCCTATGCATGTCATATGCCTCCTTCTTCTTTTTGACTAGTGCCTCAATCTCCCGAGTCATCCAAGGTTCCCTACTTCTACCAGCCTTGCCCTTCACTTTATTAGGAATGTGCTTACCCTGAACCCTGGTTAACACACTTTTGAAAGCCTCCCACTTACCAGACGTCCCTTTGCCTGCCAACAGACTCTCCCAATCAACTTCTGAAAGTTCCTGTCTAATACCATCAAAATTGGCCTTTCCCCAATTTAGAATTTTAACTTTTGGGCCAGACCTATCCTTCTCCATAGCTATCTTAAAACTAATGGAATTATGATCACTTGTCCCAAAGTGATCCCTCACTAACACTTCTGTCACCTGCCCTTCCTTATTTCCCAAGAGGAGGTCAAGTTTTGCCCCCTCTCTAGTCGGGCCATCCACATACTGAATGAGAAATTCCTCCTGAATACACTCAACAAATTTCTCTCCATCCAAGCCCCTAATGCTATGGCTGTCCCAGTCAATGTTGGGAAAGTTAAAGTCCCCTACTATTACCACCCTATTTTTCTTGCAGCTGTCTGTAATCTCCTTACATATTTGCTCCTCAATTTCCCGTTGACTATTTGGGGGTCTGTAGTACAATCCTATCAAAGTGATCTCTCCCTTCTTATTTTTCAGTTCTACCCATATAGACTCAGTGGGCGAACCCTCGGATATATCCCCTCTCACTACTGCCGTGATGTTCTCCCTAATCAAGAACGCAACTCCCCCTCCTCTCTTACCTCCTGCTCTATCTTTCCTATAGCATCTGTACCCTGGAACATTGAGCTGCCAGTCCTGCCCCTCCCTTAGCCATGTTTCAGTAATAGCTATAACATCCCAGTCCCATGTACCCATCCATGCCCTGAGTTCATCTGCCTTGCCCATCAGACTTCTTGCATTGAAATAAATGCAGTTTAATCTAGACTTCCCTTGGTCTTTGCCCTGCTTTCTCAGACCATCTGTCCGGTCATGTTCTGTACACTCTCCCTTACTGCCTTTTGTTTCTGTCACCACTTTATTTCCCACTGACTTCCTGCATCGGTTCCCATCCCCCTGCCACATTAGTTTAAACCCTCCCCAACAGCACTGGCAAACACTCCCCCTAGGACATTGGTTCCAGTCCTGCCCAGATGCAGACCGTCCAATTTGTACTGGTCCCACCTCCCCCAGAACCGGTTCCAATGGCCCAGGAATTTTAATCCCTCCCTCTTGCACCATCTCTCAAGCCACGTATTCATCTTAGCTATCCTGTCATTCCTACTCTCACTTGCCCGTGGCACTGGTAGCAATCCTGAGATTACTACCTTTGAGGTCCTACTCTTTAGTTTAACTCCTAACTCCCTAAATTCAGCTTGTAGGACCTCATCCTGTTTTTTACCTATATCGTTGGTGCCTATATGCACCACGACAACTGGCTGTTCACCCTCCCCCTCCAGAATGTCCTGCAGCCGCTCCGAGACATCCTTGACCCTTGCACCAGGGAGGCAACATACCATTCTGGAGTCTCGGTTGCGTCCGCAGAAACGCCTGTCTATTCCCCTTACAATCGAGTCCCCTATCACTATAGCTCTGCCACTCTTTTTCCTGCCCTCCTGTGCAGCAGAGCCAGCCACGGTGCCATGAACCTGGCCACTGCCACCTTCCCCTGGTGAGCCATCTCCCCCAACAGTATCCAAAACGGTATACCTGTTTTGGAGGGAGATGACCGCAGGGGACCCCTGCACTGCCTTCCTACTCTTCCTCTGTCTGTTGGTCACCCATTCACTATCTCCCTCAGTAATTTTTATCTGTGGTGTGACCAACCCACTGAACGTGCTATCCACGACTTTCTCAGCATCGCGGATGCTCCAAAGTGAGTCCATCCGCAGCTCCAGAGCCGTCAAGCGGTCAAACAATAGCTGCAGCTGGACACACTTCCCGCAGGTGAAGGAATCAGGGATACAGGAAGGATCCCTGAATTCCCACATCTCACAAGAGGAACATGACACGGCTCTGGGATCTCCTGCCATGACTTAACCCTTAAGTTAGCTTAACAACAACTGCAATGTCAAGAGAAAAAAAAGGAAAGAAAAACTACTTACCACTCCCTTTAAGCAGTTTACTCCTTTAAATTGTTCTCAATTTAGAGAATGTTAACTGCACTAGGGACCTTGATTCACTAAAAAATAAACGCTACTTCCTATAAGACCTGCAGACCTTCCCTTTCCTTTTACTTCAGTTACTGTCGATAAGTAGAAATACTCACCTGAACCTACTCCCCAATCAGGTGCCTCCCCTGTGTCGCGTCCCGATCTGATTCCTGACGTCACTTCGAACTCGGTCGCAGCTCCGCTCGGCTCCTCTCAGCTGCACTCAGCGCTCTGAAATCCCGCCTTTTATCGGACGCTCCCTCCGCTCCGCTCGGCTCCTCTCAGCTGTTCTCAGCGCTCTGAAATCCCGCCTTTTATCGGACGCTCCCTCCGCTCGGCTCGGCTCCTCTCAGTTGGGGCAAAGAATTTCTTTACAAACCTGTTTAAATGGAAGGATTTAACTTACGATTCATTTCCTTTTTTAGGCAACCCTTACAACCCAAGGACAATTTACAAGGGGATAATTTTCCAATTTTACGGCGGCAACAGGGATTCTCAACCATTGCTGAAAATTACCCCTAATATCTATTTTAGCAACTTTCTTCCTCAGCAGACCTGGGCCTGCTCACACACAGTGAAGCGTAACATTTTATCAATTGTTTTATATTTGATTTAAATTATCCGAGGGGCACATTATCTTTACGACTTTCACGTAAAACTAAAGGAGCGGGGAGGGGTAATTTTTTTTTCTTCTGTTTTGTCTGTGACCGACGCCACAGTCAGCTAAGTGTCAGTTTGGCTCAGCTGGTAGTACTCTCACCTCCTGAGTCAGTCGGTTGTGGGTTCTCCTCGCCATGAAGTTGGCAAGCTGTTGGTTCTAAGTCCCACTCCAGGATTTGGGCTGACATTTCAGTACGTTACTTCACCTAGAAGTCAAAAAGCTGATGTCAAAATCCACTGCAGCACCAAGTCGTATGATTGCTATCCTTCAGTTTACTGGCCCAGATTTTGCTGGAGCGGGGCCCCATTAGTTAGACTTTTCCCCTCACCCTTCAGCTGGAACATTTTTTGCAAGGGATGTGCGAGGGCAATGGGCCATCTGGGACCTCGGTAAACAGCGGGACCTTAACATGGCGGAGAAGGAAATAAGGAAAAATTAGAGTCAAATGAGGTGCAGCAAGAGGAAATAAGAGAGGAAAAGAAAGATTGGATTGAGAGGAGGGCAGGAAAGTCGGAGGACCTTCTCAAGGATCTGCAGCTGGGCCCGGCCAAAGTGGCCACCTGCAGGACAAGATTGGACACGGCCCACAGGGTGATCGCTCTAACTGCCTGCCTCTCTTCCGTGGCCTCGTCCGCTCCCGGGAACACCTTGATTTTAAAATTCTCATCCTTGTTTTCAAATCCCTCCATGGCCTCGCCCCTCCCTATCTCTGTAACCTCCTCCAGCCCTACAACCTCCGAGATCCCTGTGCTCCTCCAGTCATGGCCTCTTGCGCAGCCCCGATTTTAATCGCTCCACCATTGGTGGCCGTGTCTTCAGCTGCCTAGGCGCTAAGCTCTGGAATCCCCTCCCTAAACCTCTCCGCCTCTCCACCTCTCTCTCCTTTTAAGGCACTCCTTAAAACCTACCTCTTTGACCAAGCTTTTGGTCACCTGTCCTAATATCTCCTTATGTGGCTCGGTGTCAAATTTTGTCTGATTACCCTCCTGTGAAGCGCCCTGGGATGTTAAAGCCGCTATATAAATGCAAGTTGTTGTTGTTATTGTTGTTTGACTGTCAGAGAAATTAGTAAGTGTTGGGGGGGTGGGGTAGGTGGTGGCATCCAGAAACCGGGCAAAGTTTATCTGGAGTTTCCAACATTTCAGCTTGGCGTGAAGAGTTCGACCGTACTCCCTAGAAACTCTTCTGTGCCCTTGGGCCTCATCAACGTTTTGTGCGCGAGCTGCCGGTGCGCGTCGTGCCTCCACGTGGAACTCGCGCATTTGAGGGCCGTGGCTGTCGGACCACTTGCCTCTCCGGCAACGGCCCGAAGGTAAGTCCCGGGAGGGGAGTTGGAGCGGGCAACGGGGGAGGGGGCAGAGGAGGCAGCAATCGCAAGGGCAGGCTCCACAGGAAGGCTTTTTTAAAAAGAAAATTCTCAAAACCTTGCCATTAGTTGGCGGCCTCTGTTGGGCGCTTAAGGATCCTAAGCTGGCCCGACCCACTCACCATTATCGAATTTGTGTGAGGGAACCAAAACAAGGCATTAGGTCCTTTTTAAATATGTAAAGGAGGGTCCTAACTCCTGTTTTAGGCAGTCGCCAGGGACACCGGAAAAATGGCCTGACCCAATTTCGGGGTTGAACATTTTTCTGGCATCCTTAGGACTTATGAAAAGGTCTCCAAAATTGGTAAAATGAGAGCAACAAATTCCACCCTGCATGTATTTTTTAACATTGATGCAACTGTTTCGTAGCTTACTAGCTTGGAAGATAATATAAATAAGCTCTAGCATCTCAATCTTTGACAGTGCAAATTGAAGTTGGGACCTTTCGCCCAATTCAGAATGATCATCATTATTATTAGCACAGGTACAGTGTAATCTTACTAATAGTATAACTGATTTCCAACCCCAATTCATATGCTTACCAGGAGCATACATTTGAGAGGTCTTAATATCAAGCATAGTGCAGTATAAAAATAGTAGATTGATGAACCATTAACAGACCTGTATTTACAATGCTGAACATGAACTGGAGCTTCATGCACACTTATTATCGTGCACTTAACAGAAGCAGGCTTTCACAGGGATTAACAGAAGTGCTGAGCTTTTGAAAATGTTACACGTAATAGATATACAGGTATGTACTGGGGCAGACTGCACTGTGCTCGACATAATCTTCTTGAAATCATAAAATAGCAGCTGCTTGAGGATTGTTCACTCAGCCAAACCAATTCATGAGTGAATTTTTGAGGGGGCTTTATGAAGTTTTTAGATTGTTATGAGCATGGACAGGCAGCTCAAGCTCTGGCAGGTGGCTTGATAACATTATCGGGGGGAAGAGGAGCTTGAAATTTTCCATTCCCTTCTTACATAACAGTTGAATATCTACATTCAATGTACAAAAACCAGCAATACAATAAACAGTTGGGAGCGATGTCAAAAAAATGTCAGGTAAGAAAGCAATAATAACTTCATGTCTTACTGTAATGTTATTTTCTTCGGTGATTCTCATGGCACCTCCTTTTTAAACTTGCCAATAATTCAATAGTTTTGCAGAACTGGAGATGAGAACTGAATATTTGTAGGACCGTCTCATCAAGCAATGGGCATATTACTGAACCACAAGTGTTGTGCAGGGTATAAAGCACAGGCTCAACTGAAAATATGTCACTAAACATTGATTTTGGCACATTTTTCGAAGTTAAAGGTGCTACATAAATGCTTGTTGTTGGTGTTGACGATGATGACCTGGTGACGCTATTAAGACTGTTACATTGGTAGCACAGTGAAAGTGCTCATATGTTCTTACCATAGTATGTTGAATTTCCACGAACCACTGATCAACAAGCTCACCAACACTTTAAACAGCTGAGCAGCACATCGGTAGCATAGGTCGAGCAGGAGAAGACTTGCTGACTTGGGGCAGTATGAGAAGAATTTCTCTGGGCACTACGAAGCAAAATCGGAGATGTACTCAAAAAAAATGTGCATTATAATATCATTACATGTAGTGATAGGGCAATCTGTCCCCTTACATCACAAGTAGAGTAGAAACAATTCACCAGTCACACACCCCTCCAAGTCACACACCATCCCAACTTGGAAATATATCGCCGTTCCTTCATTGTCGCTGGGTCAAAATCCTGGAACTCCCTTCCTAACAGCACAGTGGGAGAACCGTCACCACACGGACTGCAGCGGTTCAAGAAGGCGGCTCACCACCACCTTCTCAAGGGCAATTAGGGATGGGCAATAAATGCTGGCCTCGCCAGCGACGCCCAAATCCCATGAACGAATAAAAAAAAAACAGTCATGTAGTGCAGGGTTATAAGTGGGATTGTATTAGAGAAGCCGTTGTATTAAAGTTCCAACTGACCAATAAGTAATGATTTATCACACAGTTCTTGCAATATTTAGTAATGTAAGAGAAACAGAAAATGCTGGAAAAGCTCAGCAAGTGAGGCAGCATCTGTGGAGAAAGAAACAGAGTTAACGTTTCAGGTCGATGACCTTTCGTCAGAACTGGAAGGAGAGGAGGAAAGAACGAAAGGGAAGGTCTGTGATAGGGTGGAGGGCAGGAGTGATTAAATGACAAAAGGGATGATGGTGCAACGTAAAGAGGGTGGTAATGGGACAAGTAAAGAAACGAAAGATCGGTCCAGATTAACTGCAAATGGCAACAGCAGAACCATTACCAGCTCTTGCTGTCTGAAAAAATGGGAGCAGTGGTTATGATCTGGAGTTATTGAAATCATTGTTGAGTCTAGAAGGTTGTAAAGTGCCTACACAAAAGATGAGGTGCTGTTCCTCGAGCTTACGTTGAGCTTCATTGGAACAGTGTAAGAGGCCGAGGACAGAGAGGTCAGAGTGGGAGTGGGACGGGGAATTAAAATGGCAAGCGACCGGCAGGTCAGGGTCACGCTTGCGGACTGAGCTGAGGTGTTCAGCAAAGTGATCACCCAATCTGCGTTTGGTCTCCCCAATGTAGAGGAGAGCAGCGAAAACAATATAGTAAATTGAAAGTACAAGTAAACCGTTGTTTCACCTGGAAGGAGTGTTTGGGGCCCTGGACAGTGGGAAAGGAGGAGGTGAAGGGGCAGGTGTTGCATCTCCCACACTCGCACGGGAAGGTGCCGTGGGGAAGAGAGCGGGTGTTGGGGGTGATGGAAGAGTGGACCAGGGTGTCGCGGAGGGAGCAGTCCCTTTGGAATGTTGGGCGGGGAGGGGAAGATGTATTTGGTGGTGGGATCGCGCTGCAGGTGGCGGAAATGGCGAAGGTGATACATTGAATGTGGAGGCTGGCGGGGTGGAAGGTGAGGACAAGAGGGGCCCTTATCATGATCCTGTGAGGGAAGGAAATAGGACGGACACGGTCGAGGGCTCTGTCAACTACAGCGGAGGGAGATTCCCGGTTGAGGAAAAAGGAAGACAGATCAGAAGCACCGGTGTAGAAGGTGGCATCGTTGGAACAGATGCGACAGAGACGGAGAAACTGGGAGAGGGGAATAGAGTCCTTACGGGAAACGGGGTGGGAGGAAGTTTAATCAAGTAGCTATGAGAGTCGGTGGGCTTATAATAGATGTTGATTGACAGCTTATCCCCGGAAATAGAGATAGAAAAGTCAGGGAAGGGAAGAGTCGGCGATGGACAATGTGATGGCGAGGGAAGGGTGGAAATTGGAAGCAAATTTTGCCCCGAGTTTTCCAGTTTGGGGCGAAGGAAAGCAAGCAGCACCAATACAGTCATCAATGTACCGGAAAAAGAGGTGAGGGAGGGGACCTGAGTAGGACTGCAACAAGGAATGTTTCATGTATCCCACATAAAGGCAGGCACAGCTGGAACCCATACAGGTTCCCATAGCGACATCTTTTATTTGGAGGAAGTGAGTGGAGTCAAAGGAGAAGTTATTCAATGTAAGAACAAGTTCAGCCAGGCGAAGGAAGGTGGTGGTGGATGGGGACTGGTTGGGCCTCCGTTCAAGGAAGAAGCGGAGGGCCCGCAGGGCGTCAGGCCGTCCTGGTGGGGGTTGGAGGTGTAGAGGGACTGGACGTCCATGGTGAAAAGGAGACGGTTAGGGCCGGGGAACTGGAAACTGTTAAAGTGGTAGAGGGCGTCAGAAGAGACTGGACAAAGGGAGAAAAAAAATCGAGTCGAGATAGGAGGAAGTAAGTTCTGCGGGGCAAGAACAGGCTGAAACGATGGGTCTCCCAGGGCAGTCCTGTTTGTGGATCCTGGGAAGGAGGTAGAAGTGGGCTGTGCGGGGTTGTGGGACTATGAGGTTGGAGGCCTTGGGGGGAGAAGATCTCCAGAGGAGATGAGGTCAGTGATGACCTAGGAAACTATGGCTTGATGTTTGGCTTGATGTTTGGAGTCATGGTCCAAGGGGAGGTAGGAGGAGGTGTCGGAGAGTTGGCGTTCAGCCTCCGCAAGGTAGAGATCTCTTCGCCACACAACAAAAGCGCCACCCTTGTCAGCAGGTTTAATGACAATGTCAGGGTTGGATCAGAGAGAACGGAGTGCTGCGAGTTCAGACGGGGGGGAGGTTTGAGTGAGTGAGGGGAGCAGAGAAATTGAGATGGCCGATGTCACACCAGCAGTTCGCAATAAAAGGATCAAGAGAGGGTAAGAGGCCAGAGGGAGGGGTCCAGGTAGAACAAGAATTCTGAAGACGGGAGAAAGGGTCCGCTGGGCGGGGGACAGACTCCTGGCCAAAGAAGTGGGCGCGGAGGTGAAGGCGATGGAAGAAGGTCTCAGCATCATGTCGAACTCGAAATTCTTTGAGGTGGGGGTGGAAGGGGATGAAGCTGAGGCCTTTGCTGAGGACTTATCGTCCGGGGTCAGAGAGGGGAAGGTCGGAGGGGATAGCGAAAACAAGACAACGGGTGAGATTGGAGAGAGGGATGGGGCCAGAGGAAAGTGAAGGGGAAGAAGGATCAGGAGGGGTGTGGGTATCTAGGAGTTGTTGAAGCTTGCGGTCCTTGACACCTGAAAGGAAGAAGAAAAGTTTTTTGTTAAAGCCCCGGATGAGACAAAGGGTGAAATAGAACTGCGGACCAGGACAACTCTGAAATCGAGTGAGTCGGTGCTGCTGGAGAGAGAGGTCGAGAGCGCGCACGTGGCCGCGCATGGCGTTGAGCGTGGATCTCAGGAAGTGGCGAGAGCAGTGGTTCGAGGAACGTTGAATATCATGGAGATATCTGTAATCACGGGCAGATCCGAAACATGAGGGGTGGAATTTAAATTGGAAACCATGTGGAATAAGTCGGAGCCGGAGACAGTTGCTGAGGGAAGAGATGTGGCTGTGAAAGCGAGTTTTAGAAGAAACTTGATCAAATGCGAGAAGGGCAATTAGGGATAGGCAACAAATACTGGCCTCGCCATCGACGCCCATATCCCATGAACGAATATAAAAACAATCAACAACTACCCTCATGAACCCTCTCCATTACTTCGTGTGTCCTGGAAAATCGCATGTGCAGGAAGTGCCACCAACTGCTCGCGTTCAAGCTCAGTGAGCTTGAGGGGCAGCTAGCATCACTACAGTGCAAACGGGAAGCTGAGAGTTTTGTGGATAGCCCGTTTCAGGAGGTGATCACCCCGCAGCTACAGAGAGTTCAGGCAGAGAAGGTGTGGGTGACCACCAGGCAGACTAGGAGGGACAGGCAGGCAGAGCAGGAGTCCCCTGGGAGTGTGGCACTCACAGTGTTGAATACCAGTGAGGGTATCGACACCGCAGGGGAGTTCAGTCAGGAGCAAATCCATGGCACCGTGGGAGACTCAGCTGCACAGGGGGGGCAAAAGAAATGCAGTTGTTATGGGGGATTGGATAGTCAGGGGGATAGACAGGCGTTTCTGCAACCGTCGATGTGAGTCGCACATGGTGTGTTGCCTCCCTGGCTAAAGGACATCACTGAGAGGGTGCAGAACATTTTGAGGGGGGAAGGGGAACAACCAGAAGTCGTAGTCCATGTGGGGACCAATGACAAAGGAAGGAAAAGGGTCGAGGTCCTGCAGTCAGACTTTCAGGAGCTAGGGAGGAAGTTAAAAAGCAGGACCTCAAAGGTAGTAATCTCTAGATTACTCCCAAGTGCCACGTGCTAGTGAATATAGGAATAGTAGGATAAGACAAGTTAATGTGCGGCTGGAGCAATGCTGCAGGAGGAAGAGCTTCATGTTCCTGGGGGCATTGGGACCAGATCTGGGGCAGGAGGGATCTGTTCACCTCAACAGAGCTGGGACCAATGTCCTCGCAGGGAGGTTAACACATGCTGTGGGGAAGGGTTTAAACTAATTTGGCAGGGGGGTGGGCACCAGGATGAAACATTAGAGAGGAGAAACAAGGTGCACAGAGGACTGGGAGGGACAAATAGCACTAGAGTAAATAATAGTTCAGAAATATGAAGGATCACACAGAGGGCAAATGCGAGGCAGTCTAAGATGAGGTTAGAGTGCATGTGTGTAAATGCACATCGTGTGGTGAATGAGGTTGGTGAGCTGCAGGCTCAGGTCGCCACATGGGACTGTGATATGGTGGCAATAACAGAGACCTGGCTCAAAGAAGGGGAGAATTGGGTACTTAATATTCCTGGCTACAAGGTATTCAGGAAAGATAGGGAAGGAAAGAAAGAAGGAGGGGTGGCATTATTGATCAAAGGAACTATTATAGAACTGGAAAGGGATGATGTAATTGAGGGGTCAAAGATAGAATCTATTTGGTTAGAATTAAGAAACAATAGAGGAGCTATTACGCTACTGGGTGTATACTATAGGCCACTAAATAGTGAGAAGGAAATGGAGGAGCAAATTACAGAAAGATGCAAGAACAATAGAGTAGTGATAATGAGGGACTTTAATTATCCCAATATAGTCTGGGACAGTAACAGTGTAAAAGGCAAAGAGGGGGAGGAATTCCTGAAATATGTTCAAGAGAACTTTCTGGAACAGTATGTTTCCAGCCCAACCAGGAAGGAAACTGCGCTGGATCTAGTTCTGGGGAATGAAATGGGGCAGATGGAGCATGTTTCAGTGGGGGAGTATTTAGGGAACAGTGATCATAATATCATTAGGTTGAGAATAGTTATGGAAAAGGACAAGGAACAGTCAAATGTGAAAATGTTTAACTGGAGGTAGGCAAAATTCCAGTGATTTTGAAAAGGGATCTTGCCCAGGTGGATTTTAATCAAAAATTGGTAGGCAAAACAGTAATTGAACAATGGGAGGCCTTCAAGGAGGAGTTGGTTTGGGAACAGGGTAGACACATTCCTACGAGGGGGAAAGGAAGGGCATCCAAAGCTAGAGCTCCCTGGATGACTAAAGCTATAGAGATTAAAATAAAACTGAAAAAGGAGGCTTCTGATAAATGTAAGGTTCATAATACAGAAAGTACAGAGGAGATTTAAAAAAGGGAACAAGAGGGGCAAAGAGAGAGAGTATGAGAATAGATTTAGCGACTAACATAAAAGGAAACCCAGAAGTCTTTTATAAACATATAAATAATAAAAGGGTAGTCAAAGCAAGCATGGGGCCGATTAGGGACAAAAAGATCACCTTGTGGAGGCAGAGGACATGGCTGAGGCATTAAATGAATACTTTGCATCGGTCTTCACTGGAGAAGAAGGTGCTGCCATTGTAGCAGTAAAGGAGGGGGTAATAGCGATATCGGATAGGATAAAAATAGATAGAAGAGGTACTTAAAAGACTGGCAGTACTCACAGTAGAAAAGTCACCCAGTTCAGATGGGATGCATCCTAGGTTACTGAGGGAAGTAAGGGTGGAAGTTGTGGAGGCTCCGCCCACAATTTTTCCAATCCTCCTTAGATATGGGGATGGCGTCGAAGGATTGTAAATGTTACACTCCTACCAACTGCACCACTAGCCTCATCCACTATAACAGATAGGGTTAATGAGGGTGGTGCGGTTGATATTGTTTATATGGACTTTCAAAAGACTTTTGATAAAGTACCACAAAATAGACTTGTTAGCAAAATTGGCTAGGGGACAGAAAGCAGAGAGTAGTGGTGAACAGTTGCTATTCAGACTGGAGGAAATTATACAGAGGTGTTACCCAGTGGTCAGTAATTGGGACCGCTGCTCTTTTTGATACATATTAATGACCTGGACTTGGGTATAGAGGGTATAATTTCAAAGTTTGCAGATGACATGAAACTCGGAAATGTAGTAAATGTGTGGAGAATAGTAACAGACTTCAGGAGACAGACTGGTGAAATGGGCAGACACATGGCAAATGAAATTTAATTCAGAGAAGTGTGAAGTGATGCATTTTGGTAGGAAGAATGAGGAGAGGCAATATAAACTAAATGGTACAATTTTAATGGGGGTGCAGCAACTGAGAGACATGGGGGTGCACATGCACAAATCTTTGAAGGTGGCAGGACAAGTTGAAAAGGCTGTTGAGAAAGCTGTTGAGGAATCTTGGGCTTTATTAATAGAGGCATAGAGTACAAAAGCAAGGAAGTTATGCTAAACCTACATAAAATAATCTTCCCTCAGCAACCCAGCATGAATCCCATTCGGACTTTGAGTGCTGCCAAACTTTTTGGTACCTCTTTATTTATTTTTATCCTATCCAATTTCTCTACTACCTCCTCCTTTACTGTGACATTGGCAGCATCCTCTTCTTTAGTGAAGATGTGGAGATGCCGGTGATGGACTGGGGTTGACAATTGTAAACAATTTTACAACACCAAGTTATAGTCCAGCAATTTTATTTTAAATTCACAAGCTTTCGGAGATTTTCTCCTTCCTCAGGCAAATGCAAAGTACTCATTCAGTACCTCAGCCATGCCCTCGGCCTCCGCAAGATCATCTCCTTTTTGGTCCCAGTGCCTTCAGGAGAGGTACATATGACCATATTATACAGCTGAACGCTGCACACCTGACACTAGGGCCTAGGTGTCAAGGCTGCCTCATCCTTGGATTTCATTTTACACTTGATGAAATGTATGCATTTTCCTTTGTTACTCCTCCAGTTTAATCATGACTAGACTTTATTATTCTGGTTTGCTTTTAATTCGGTTTGCTGTCCCTGACCCCCCACCCCCCAAGTATACACTTTTCATTTTATTTCCTTTACCTTTGATACTTTCTTACTCATTTTTTTACTTTATTAACATTTCCAGTTGCTAATGATTCTGCTAATTCTACCAATCTTAAAAAATAATTCCTTAATGCTCAGGTGCTGTGTAAAGTGGTTTGGACTCATTCAGCTGATATAAGATCCCTAGTATTGAAAACAATTTCTGTGCAATTAATCTGTTGTGTTCAATAGAGAATTGAATAAATCTGGAAGTGTATTTCAACCTGTACAGTTACATTGTATTATTCCAACTCTCATTAGTCCTATTGCCATGATATTTCACAGATTTTCAAGAAATATACCTAATTATTCCTCACCCCAATTATCTAATGAACTCAGTTTCTCATTCTGACAACAATTACGTGCTTTTATCCATAATTAAGACTTGATGATCTGCCAGAGTTCATTGGTCAACGTGAAATCAAGTCCCACATACAAAGTAATTTAAAGGCTGCACTAATATGAGTCATTATGTTCATGCAATTAGGTTTGGAGGGAATAAAATTGGAAATGGATCACGTGGATCCTTGGTGGCTGGGGCTTCAAGGAAGCACTTCCCAGCTCCGTGGCCTTTACCACTAAGAGGGGCATAAGCAGCGACATGGAATCACGATCACCTCCAAGTTTCCTTCCAAGTCACACACACCATCCTGACATACCATATCGCACTCCATCATCATGGATGAGTCATTATCGTGGAATTCCCTACCTAACACCTTCACCACAAGGGCTGCAGTGGGTCAAGGGGCAGGCCATATCTGCTGTAGCTCATTGGGTAGCAACCTCGCCTCTGATGGTCAGAAGGTTGTGGGTTCAAGTCCCACTCCAGGGACTTCAAGCACAAAACCTCGCCCAACACTCCTAGTGTAGTACTGAGGGAGTGCTGCACTGTTGGAGGTGCCATCTTTCAGGTGAGATGAGGCTCTGTCTGCTCTCTCAGGCGAACGTAAAAGATCCCATGGCACTATTTCAAAGAAGAGCAGGGGAGTTCTGGCCAATATTTATCCCACTACCAACATCACTAAATAAAATAGATGCTCTGGTCATTTATCACATTGCTGTTTTTGGGACCCAGTAAAATTGGCTGCCACGTTTCCTACATTACAACAGTGACTACACTTCATAAGTACTTCATTGGTTGCAAAGTGCTTTGGGACATCCTGAGGTCATGAAAGGTTGCTATATAAATGCAAGTTCTTTCTTTACCACCTTCTCAGGGCAACTAGGAATGGGCAATAAATGCGGCCTTGCCAGCGTTGCCAACATCCCGAGAACAAATACAAAGAACAGTTTGAGGCATAGGATTCATGACCAAAAAGAGTTACAATTCACAAACCTATTTCAACAAGCGGAGCTGTATTTATTTTCAGGAGTGAAATGCATTAAAATAGGCTAATGTTTAAACCAAAATGAGTGTGCTTCACTCTAAATGAGTGAGATTTGATTTTCTGACCAGCAAACTTTGAGTATGAACAGTTAACTTGCTCTTACCAAATTATTTTCAGATAGACATTAACCAATTTATTTATAAAAGGTTAATGCCTACCTAAAAATAGCACACAGAAGAAAGTCATAAGAGCACAAGAAATGTTTGATGAGATCTTTGTTGATTGAAAAATATACCCCGTGGGTGTCTCTGATGATTTATACCGTTGATTTGGCTACAGTACTGTCAGTAATTATGTATATATCTATAATATATTAAAAGTCTTGCAGAAAGTGTGCATTTCCTGTATGTGTCATAAAAGTAATACTTTCTTGTCCCACTCTCTTGATTTGGCAGAATAGAATTTGAGCTGTTCAGTCACGGTAAAGTTGTGACCCTGATAATACCATATTGTGTGTTATAGAACATCGTAGCCTCCAACTCACTGTGGGCAGCGCCACGGGAGATCTGCTAGCATAAATATATAGTTGTCGTGACAAGAAAACAGATTTAAAGATACACAATAAAAGTGACAACTACTAGACTGCACAAAACAAGCAGTATCCCTCCCAAATCATGACACAGTGATTTGATACCAACTGTCAAGCATGACATTGGCCTGTACAAATGGTGGCACCCGAGGGAACACAGAAATTTATTGCACGTGAAATTGGTTAGAAGCGTGGAATAGAACAGATGAGTTATAAGTTATAAAGTCGGAAGATTGCACAAAGGCAGTGATTTTTTTGTTTGTTGCTTATGCTTCCACCTCTGTAACATCACCTGTCTCCGCCCCTGCCTCAGCTCATCTGCTGCTGAAACTCTCATCCGTGCCTTTGTTACCTCTAGACTTGGCTATTCCAATGCTCTCCTGGCTGGCCTCCCATCTTCCACCCTCCATAAACTTGAGCTCATCCAAAGCTCTGCTGCCCGTATCCTAACTCGCACCAAGTCCCGTTCACCCATCACTTGTTGATCTATATTGACTACCGGTCCAGCAACGCCTCGATTTTAAAATTCTCATCCTTGTTTTCAAATCCCTTCATGGCCTCACCCCTCCCTATCTCTGCACCCTCCTCCAGCCCTACAATCCTCTGAGATCTCTGCACTTCTCCAATTCTGGTCTCTTGTGCTTCCCCGATTTTCATCGCTTTACCATTGGCGGCCGTGCCTTCAGCTGCCTTGGCCCTAAGCTCTGGAATTTCCTCCCTAAATCTCTCTATCTCTCTCCTTCTTTAAGACGCTCCATAAAACCTACCTCTTTGACCAAACTTTTGGTCACCTCTCCTAACATCTCCTTACATCTCCTTATGCGGCTCAGTGTCAAATTGTGTTTGATAACGCTTCTGTCTAGTGCCTTGGGATGTTTTACAATGTTAAAAGCACTATATAAATGCAAGTTGTTATTATTTGTACGGTCGACCATTTCCATCGCTGCAGAAAAATTAAGGAAGACAGGAAGAGATAAAACACCATGGGTTGCAGTCACAGAGGGTATTAGTGGCTTTGACAGTTCAGTCTCTGCTGTGGGCAAGGTAGAAACCAATCAAAGGGATTTGAGAAGGAAATTTTGGGAGAGATGAGTATGCAGCTGGGTGGCAACAACACATTCAAGGACCTTGAAGAGAAAAGAAAGCATAAATATGGCACAGCAGTTTGAAAGGAGGTAGGGATTGAGGATTAATTTTCTGAGGAGGGGGTATTGACAGCAGTTTTGAGCAGGAGGGAGACAGCCCCTGAATGAAGGGAGCCATTGATGGTGCCAGCAAGCACTGGGGTAAGGAAAGATAAATGAGCGATCAGGAGGTAGGTGCCCCAATTAAAATCAGTCGCCACAGTCCAATTTTCCGTAACTGAAGCATCCTTTGCATATTTTCACTTATAAGTCCAGATCAGAGCCGTGTTTGTTGAAACAAACTCATCACGAAATCGTGTAAGATGACAGAATATTTGTGCTCTTGAGATTGCCATTGTTGGTTCAGTTAATTGTAAACAATTTTACAACAGCAACACTAAGGAGGAAGCCTCCGAAAGCTTGTGAATTTAAAATAAAATTGCTGGACTATAACTTGGTGTTGTAAAATTGTTTACAATTGTCAACCCCAGTCCATCACCGGCATCTCCACATCATGGTTCAGTTAAGGAACGGGATAAAGGGAAAATTTGACTTCACAGATTTCAATTAAGGGAGTCTCCCATGCCAAGGTGATAAATATAAGTCAGTATGAGGCCTATAATAGATCACACACTGTACTATCCTTACACTGACAGGAAATACTACATAGATTTGTATATAACGATTGCCAGAAGCAATAAATTTTTGCTGCTGGACAAGTTGTCTTGCTCCTATTTTAAAACCAGAAACCATTCCTATTACCTATATTTGCAGTGGTATTTATGCCTAGTCAGGAGTACATGTCACAAAAGGGAGAAAAGCAAGGATTGCAATTTAAAATAATTGACCATGTGCTTTTAAGGCAGTGTGTACTTGTGAACTTCACGTGTGAAAGTAATTTGGTTCCTTGCATCCCGACGCTGTGTACTTCTGATGCCCTCTGTGCAGAAGACGGAGAGAAAAAGTAGTGGAACCCACTTCTTATACACTCTGCTGTGTTGAGGTAATGAAGCCTATTGCTATGATGACCTGCTGCGGGGCCTTCTGATTCACCATACCTGTTGTACATTGGAATATAGAAGATCTCCCATGATGAGGGGGTGATCCCTGATCTTATGCAGTACAATGTTTCATTTTTGATTACAGTCTTGCCAAACAAGCTTACTGAATCAAAGTCTACTCCCTGATTGGTTTTGGCTCAAATTCTTGAAAGGAAGTACAACTGGTCGCTTCACCGCAGGAGAATGACCTACTTAAGACTTACCTACTGAGGCTGACTGAGAAACAGACCAAAGACTGCTCTTATTTTGGGTTTGGCGGGGTGTTAGCGCTGGCAGCTCCTGATGTCACAGGCCTTATGCAGCTAGCTTGTCCTACATTACAACAGTGACTACACTTCAAAAGTAATTAATTAGCTGTAAAACACATTGGGATGTCCAGAGGTTGTGAAAGGCACTTTATAAATGCAAGTCCGTTCTTTCTTCCTGGCGGCAACCCCAGAGTAAACTAGCTGGATTTGTTACGGTTGGCTACTGAGAAGACCCTTTTTTATAATTGAACCTTCCAAGCATCTGGCTTTAGCAACTCTGGCAAGTTTACTAAGGGGCTGCCGCCAGATAAGTAAGACCTATACATTGGGAGCCAACAAGACCCAGACATCAGGACCTGAGGAGACCCAAATATGAGGAGCTGACAAAACCCATGCTTTGGGAACTGATGCGACCCATGCATCGAGAGTTGATGAGAACCACAATGGGAGCTGACAGGACCACACATCGAGAGCCGACCCAATATAAAAGCAGCTTAAGTTTGGATGCATCTATCAGCAAAAACTGCAAATGCTGAAAATCTGATATAAAAACAGAAAATATACAGCAGAGCTGTCACCATCTGAAATAACAGTAAGAGGTTAATGCTGCAGGTAGAGAATTTGGGCAGGAACAGTGTCTCTTCGATGCTGACATACCTGCTGCGTGTTTTCAATATTTGAGGGCGGATTTTTACTTTTGCATCAGCCACCCGTCATACACCCGATTTTCCTTTCCATTGAAGTCAATGGCGGCTGGGGTTGCTGTATTCCTGGAGGTTTCATCACATAACCTCCCTTCTCCCACTGCTCTGCCTCTACCATTGGTCTACCAATACGTCCATCCTCACGGTGCACCGCCTTCCCAAGCCAATCGAGAACCGAACAGACTCTTCGTTACCTGACGAGGTGATTCTCATCAGTCAAACAGCCCTTTTTCCTATCTTTTTTATAACTAGTAAGCAAAAGTGTTCAAAGAAAATTTTTTAAAAGCACGCAATTTGTTTAATGTCCTGATGATTTTACTCCTGGGTAGCTCGCAGCAGTGCCCTGGAGATTAATCTTCAATTCCTGGAGACTCCAGGAGGGTTGGCAACCCTAAAGGCAGACGATCGACTACAGTCCATTTTCCCTCACCGCTAAAAGTTAAAATCAGCCCTTTGGTGTTTTTGTTTCTGCACGCTCTTATTTGAAATAGAAAATATTTAGAAGGGAATTGTGGGGGGGGGGAGGGTCATTACAAACATCGCAATATTTCGCAAAAGCTGAAGTTGGAGTAAGCTAAGCAGAAAATGACTGAGGGCCTTTGCTCCATGTTAACAGCATTCACTACGATTTAACTGATGTGAAGATCCCATACAATACATATAGCATGACTTTGTCAATTAATACCATAGCTTGGAAATTACTGTTGGCTGTGTTGATGGACAAATGCTCAACAGGTTCACACAACGTTGCTGTTGCTATCTTAATGGAGAGATTAGCATTCGTCTGCTAATTTTGCCAAGGCTAATTTCTAGCCTCATACCTTACTAGTGTTGTCACTTCAAAGCAGCACAGTGAAACCTGTAGTTACAGATGTGGTGCAATGCTGCAATTTTTCATGATGTGGAGATGCCGGTGATGGACTGGGGTTGACAATTGTAAACAATTTTACAACACCAAGTTATAGTCCAACAATTTTATTTGAAATTCACAAGCTTTCGGAGGCTTCCTCCTTCCCCAGGTGAATCTTGTGGAAATGAAATCCTCGAACCCTTCGCATTTATAAATCACAGAACAATACCTGGAGATTACAGATAGTCTTTCCAACTGCCTGTTGCCATGGCAATCACAGTGTGCAGACAGAGAGGTGTTACCTAAAAGGCCACTGAATATACAAACCACCAAAAAAAAACAGAGGCAGAAACATAGAAAAGACAGCAAATGACCCGTTATATTAAAAACAGATAACATATGTTCGCTGGTGGGGTTACGTGTAGCGTGACATGAACCCAAGATCCCGGTTGAGGCCGTCCTCATGGGTGCGGAACTTGGCTATCAATTTCTGCTCGACGATTTTGCGTTGTCGTGTGTCTCGAAGGCCGCCTTGGAGTACGCTTACCCGAAGGTCGGTGGCTGAATGTTCTTGACTGCTGAAGTGTTCCCCGATTGGGAGGGAACCCTCCTGTCTGGCGATTGTTGCGCGGTGTCCGTTCATCCGTTGTCGCAGCGTCTGCATGGTCTCGCCAATGTACCATGCTCTGGGGCATCCTTTCCTGCAACGTATGAGGTAGACAACGTTGGCCGAGTCACAGGAGTATGAACCATGCACCTGGTGGGTGGTGTCCTCTCGTGTGATGGTGGTATCTGTGTCGATGATCTGGCATGTCTTGCAGAGGTTACCGTGGCAGGGTTGTGTGGTGTCGTGGACGCTGTTCTCCTGAAAGCTGGGTAATTTGCTGCGAACGATGGTCTGTTCAAGCAGCACAAATGTTTGGTGCAAGTCATGTACGTACTGCTGTTTTTCGTGTGTGTATATATATATATATAAAAGGAAGTTATTACCTAGTTACAATAAAATTGTTTCATTCTTTGTCATTTCTAGGAGTTATAGGTTGAATTTTACAGGTCAGTGGGAAATGCCCCCAGTTAAAAAAATTCTGAGGGCTTTGTTTTTATCACTTTAGTAAAGCTGCAAAATCAAACTTTGTCAGGCACAAGCAAAAGTGAGATTTTAATGGTGATGTCAAAACTTCATACCGGTTGCCTGCGCTTTGCATTGCAATTGGTATGGTTCAAGCAGGAGAGTGTGCAGTGAGCTGTGGAGATGGGGGTGCAAAAACAAGTTTATATTTACAAAATTACTGGTCTGTGTGCGTACGTGCGTGTGTGTGCGTGTGTGTTTTTTAAAATTTTAATGATTTTTCTTTTCAATGTGGATCTGTCCCTCAACATATAAGATTGCAATCTTTCTCAAGATCATTTATTAGAAAAAAAACAGGAAAATCTCCTTGGGCTTATAGTGTTCACATCTATTCCTCGCTTGAAAACCACTCAAAATGCTGGCTTTGTTGTCTCTCACCGCTGAAAGGTACATTTGCATTTAATTTGCATACGGCACTTGTACCATCAGAATTGAACAGCTAATAATGAAACAATTGCATTTTTAAAAGTACAAGCAATACCTTGGTATAGACAGTGCCAAAATTGTGCCAATGCAAAATATATAAAGGTGGTTCTTTTAGCTCACATCTGCTCCAAGAAGCTTAGTTTCCGCTTCCATGACAAGCACTTCTTTTCCCCTCAACAGTTCATAATTCTTAGTTCCTAGATCCCATTGGCGGAAGGATCAAGGACCAGAGAACATAGATTTAAGGTGATTGACAAAAGAACCAAAGGTGACATGAGGGGAAAACTTTTTTACACAGCGAGTGGTTAGGATCTGGAATGCACTGCCCGAGGGGGTGGTGGAGGCAGATTCAATCATGGCCTTCAAAAGGGAACTGGATAAGTACTTGAAAGGAAAAAAATTGCAGTGTTACAGGAAAGGGCGGGGGAGTGGGACTAGCTGGATTGCCCTTGCATAGAGCCGGCGCGGACTCGATGGGCCAAATGGCCTCCTTCCATGCTGTAACCTTTCTATGATTCTGCATATACCCAAGTCCATGCAAGACTTAAATGCTGCTTCCATATTTGAAGGGGCTCCTGCAGCATGTCTCACACTACTGTACAGAGTACAATTAAAAGCTTGTTTGACAGGGGATCCCTCTCCCTCTTTACCCCAGCACCTCCTCTTTAGAACCTTTGTGCACCCCAAACATAGCCCCCCTCCATGTTAAGAGCAGACAGGTCTTGGTTGGGGGGGGGGGTGCGGGGGGGAACTCTGGGAGTTCCTATGTGACCAGCCTCAGTAGGAACCCGATGTAAGATTGGAGTTAGTATGATTTGAGGCATACCAACTTACAGGAGGGCGCAAGTGTGCCCGACCAGGGGAGTTCCAGGCCAGGACAATACCCTCTCACCCGTTGGATGGTAACAGGCACTGGAGTTTGCGGCTTGTGTGGTCTATCAGGCACCCAATGAACCCATGCAAATGTGGTGCCCTCCCACTGACTCCACATATTCAACAACTTGCATTTATATAGCACCTTTAACATCGTAAAGTGTCCCAAGGCGCTTCACAGGAGCGATTATCAAACAAAATTTGACACCGAGCCATATGAGGAGATATTAGGACAGGTGAGGTAGGTTTTTAAGGAGCGACTTAAAGAAGGAGAGGGGGCTAGAGATGCAGAGAGGTTTAGGGAGCGAAATCCAGAGATTAGTGCCTAGGCAGCTGAAGGAACGGCCGCCAATGGTGGAGCGATTAAAATCGGGGATGCTCAAGAGGTCAGAATTGGAGCAGTGCAGAGATCTTGGAGGGTTGTAGGACTGGAGGAGGTTACAGAGATAGGGAGGAGCGAAGCCATGGAGGGATTTGGAAACAAGGATGAGAATTTTAAAATCGAGGCATTGCTGGACCAGGAGCCAATGTATGTCAGCGAGCACAGGGGTGATGGTGGATGGGACTTGGTGTGAGTTAGGATATGGGAAGCAGAGTTTTGGATGAGCCTCAAGTTTAAGGAGGGTGGAAGATGGGAGGCTAGCCAGGAGAGCATTGGAATAGTCAAGTCTAGAGGAATCAGTGCTGAAAGGCACTGGCGGGAGTGATAGGATACTTTCTTAAATATGAAATCCAGAATTATATGAATATTTTAAAATACTGGAGTTCAGGTGGTTTTAATTGTATCACATTACAAAAAAGTTCCACACAGTGACTCAGACGCTCTTGCAAATTATTTTAATTAGATGCAAAGAAAACAGAATTCTTTAACAACTAAACAAATAGCAAATGACTGGCAATCAGTCAGACAGTGTGGCGTCTTTGACCATCTGGTATTTAAAAGAATACAGTACATAGCACAGATTAAGTTTGTTACATTAGATTTTTTAAATATATGCAAAATTCCAATTACTATCACATGTCAGTGCTTTGTGAACAGTATCTGTGGATCTTCTGACTCAGAGGTGAGAGTGTTATCACTGAGTCAAAGCAGATACCTTGGCTCAGTGGTAGTAATCTCACCCATGAGTCAGAAGGTTGCGGGTTCAAGCCCCAACAAAAGCAAGTTGCATTTATATAATGCCTTTAATGTAGACAATTCCCAAGGCACTTCACAGAGGTGTTATCAGACAAAAATGGATGCTGAGCCAAAGAAGATGGGAATGATCAAAAATCTTGGTCAACGAGGTGGGTTTTAAGGAAGGTCTTGAAACGGAGGGGTAGAGGGGGTGAATTCCAGACTATGTGTCCTAAACAGCCGAAAGCACGGCCGCCAATGGTAGGGTAAAGGGAGGTGAAATGGACAACAGGTCAGAGTTGGCAAAAAGGAGAGCTCTGGGGGGTTGTAGAGCTGGAGGAAGTTACAGAGAGAGGGAGAAGTGAGGCCATGAAATTTGGGGGGCTGGGAGCCAATGTAGGTCAGCAAGGCTATGGGGGACTTGGTGCAGGATAGGACATGGGCAGCAGAGTTTTGGATGAACTGAAGTTCACAGAGCATGGAGGCTGGGTGGCCAGCCAGGAGAGCATTGAAATAGTTGAGTATGGAGGTGACAAATACATGGATCATAGTTTCAGCAGCAATTGGACGCAGGCAAGCAATGTTACAGAAGTGGAAGTTGGCAGTCTTTGTGATGGAGGAGATAAAGGGTCGGAAGTTCAGCTCAGGGTCGATTATGACACCAAGGTTGTGAACAGTCTGGTTCAACCTGAGACAGTGGCCATTTAGAGAGGGATTGAATCAGTGCCATGGGCTTGGAGATTGTGGCAGGAGCCGAAGACGATGGCTTTGGTTTTCCCAATATTTAACTGGAGGAAATTGTGGCTGATCAAAGACTGGAAGTCAGACCAACAGTCTAACAGCACAGAGGCAGTGGAGGATTTGTGAGAGGTGGTGGAGAAGTACAGCTGGGTGCCGTAACGTACCTATAGAAGCTGACCCCATGTCTTTGGATGATGTCGCTAAGGGGAAGCATGTAAATGAGGAAGAGGAGGAGACCGATGATAGATCCTTGGGGAACTCCAGAGGTAATGGTGCAGGAGTTGAAAATCCACTGATGGAGATGTTGTGTTATATTATGACAGTGACTGCAATTCAGAAGTACTTATTGGCTATTATTTGATAGGTAAGAGTAGAATGAAGTGGGGACAGTCCCACCGAGCTGGACAATGGAAGATAGGCATTGGAGGAGGATGATGTGGTCGACTGTGTCAGATGCTGCAGAGAGGTTGAGGAGGGAAAATGCACCATGGTTAGAGTTACAGAGGATGTCATTTGTGACTTTGATTAGGGTTGTTTCAGTGCTGTGACAGAGGCAGAAATCCAATTGGAGAGATTCAAATATGGAGTTTCAGGCACATATTTGGGAGATGACAACACATTCAAGGAAAGGGAGGTTGGAGATGGAGTGGTAGTTTGCAAGGACAAAGGGTTTGTTGAGGAGCTGATAACAGCAGTTTTGAAAGGAGGAGGACAGTACCTGAGTAGAGGGAACCATTTACAGTGGCAGCTAGCATGGGGGCTAGGAAGGGAAATTGGTTGGACAGTAGTTTAGTGGGAATGGAGTCAAGGGATCAGGAGATGGGGCTCATGGACAAGATGAGCTCGGAGAGGGCAAGAGGGACGATCAGAAATTAAAGCCTGGAGTGGCAGCAGGAGAGTAGGAAGACAGAGGGGTAGTGATTCCCCTGATGCAGAGCATTAAACTACATCAATAACCCTCAGTGAGCCTTAAGGGGTAGAGAGCTGAGGAGGAGTCGTCAGAATAAAGGATCAGACAGCTTGAATACATGGTCACCTGCTCGCCAAAGGATTGAGGGAATACCCATCATTTGTATTTACCGCCTTGTTACTATGTGTAACTAGTTGTACTTGATTATTAAAATTGATGATTGCTACCATATTGAATGTCTCTGAATCTGTTTACACAAGGAGACAGTTGTCTGTGGTGGCTATCCCATCAAGAGGGACCCTGCTGGGGAAATTGTTACTGTATCAAAATTCACGCTTGTGACATGAAAGACTTCTTTTGGCATAAAGACCTTTCAATAGTTGTTCATCTTTACTTCACTCAAATTTAACAAATTACTTTGGCAAGACAGAGCTCCATAAGCGTAGACACAAAAAGCATCAAAAGATTCAGTTTTAAAGAAACTCTGAAAAGGGATTAGGAATCTTGTTATGGGAGATTCAGAAAACAATTTTGTACCAATGAAAATTAGTACTGTTTTAATTTTATCTGCTGATTTCATGGAATTTACAGCGCAGAAGAAGCTGTGTCACGCCTGCATCGATCCGAGCTCTTCAATTAGAGCTAAATACTCTAACACCATTACTCTGCCTTTTTCCTGTATCTTTTCCCGTTGAATGTTATAGTCACTTATGCAAAGCAGTCCCTGTTCTAATAACCCTGTATGAAAAAATTATTCTAACTTCTCTCTTTTTCTAGGGATCATCCTGAGTCTATGACTTAACTTGCTTCTCTGTATATTTCTTCCTTGCAATAGACAATTTGTAGTCTAGCCTGCAATATCTGGTCTGCTAGCAAGCTGTTTTCTGCTATCAGAGTTCAGGAGTAAATGGTAGAATTCCAGCATTATGTAGATGTAAAAGCATCGACTGTAGCCCTGAGGTATACTACATTACGTTCATCAGGTTAAGTTTTGGTTTATAAAAAATTCAGGCTTGGCTATGGAAGCTACATTTGTCTGTGAGCACATGTAAAGTGTTGGGAGCAAGTCTGAAATGTAATAAAACTGACCACCTGCTCTCTCCGTCCTTTTTCAACCCAATCTCCCCTTCTTTGCCCAAACTCATTGACAATTGTAAACAATTTTACAACACCAAGTTATAGTCCAGCAATTTTATTTTAAATTCACAAGCTTTCGGAGATTTTCTCCTTCCTCAGGTAAATGTTTCATTGACAAACTCATTGACACAGTCATTGACACAGTCAAACTCTCCCTTTCCCCAGGCACTCTTTAAAAATCCCAACTTTGACCACCTCTATTTCTGCAGACTGACATTCTATCTGCCCTATCTCTGAGGTCCTTGCGTGCTTTATTGCCACCTAACCATGTGTTAACTCCTCCCATCACACCACTTTTAATTTTCCAATCATTTTCCGGTAGCGTGTAGCACTGAGAAAGCCCTGGAGCTCACCAATTAGATCCTGTGTGACTGATCGTAGTTTGCTGTTCCTCATTGGCCTCTCCATGGCATTCGACACTGTTGGATTCGCAGTTGTCAGATACTTTCAGTCATAGATGATACAGTACAGGAGGCCATTCGGCCCATCATGCCTGTGCCAGCTCTTTGAAAGTGCTATCCAATTTGTCCCTTTCCCCATAATGATGCATATTTCCCAAGCTGTGTAACGACATATTTTTAAAGCTACTGAACCATTTGGTGGAAACTCTGCAAGTCACGGAAATTTAAAAAGAGCTGCACATTGTCTTAGGGTTGTTGAAAGCATAAAATTGGAACAAGGAGTTGTAATGGGTTCCCAGGTTATGATTTCTCTCATTTGTAAGAAACACCATCTAACAATATTATTGAACTATATGCTGCTTCTGTCATTTTGAGCGAGTATGGCAATTCTACCTACTGTCTCCTGGGACTAACATGATGATAGCAAGATTGACAATATGCACTGTTGCATTTCTTCTACCCGCTGAAGATTATGTGGATTGGACATACCGTTAATAAACCAGTCTCCCGAAGCAATGAGCAATGATTTGCCTGAAAAATGAGATGTTGCAAAATTGATGGATACGTGAGATTTGCTTGTGTGACATGATGACACGCCATTAGAGAGGGCAATAACTATCCTCTAGCTGAAGGCTGCAAACACCTCTTTTATGACATTGATAGCTGCATTGCCTTTTGACGATTGATTGTAAGTTCTGTTACTCAATTCTACAATTGATCATTACAAACATGGAGTTTCCTCTTTCCATATTGCTTTTCTAGTGCACAACTACTTCAACAGATATAGTTCTATAAAACATTAGCCTCCTGGTGCTGTGGAATCTCTCTAGTTTACATTGCGGGCAGTAGGGTACTTGGCAATTTCACTGAAGTAATACTTACAATGCGGCCTCAACATTGCTGACTCCAGGGGGTACTGGAAAAGGAGCCATCTCATATACCTTACAAGACTGGCATCAAAACGGTGCTGACACAAGCACGATGGGCCGAATGACCTCCTTCTGTGCTGTATGATTCTATGAAAACTGGGGCTATCATTGGTAGCAACACGGTAGGTAAATACACATTTACACTGCTTGGCAGAAAGGATGCTTTATGTAGAATTCCCTCTGTGATGCTGGCATTCTGCTTTGTACTACCACATTTATATTGTGGAAGTGCTTCCAATAGAAGAGGTTCAATAATATTATTAAGTTCCTGTTGTGCTGAATTCGCTCCCTTTATACTATGGGACAGATTTGGCAATGGTGGAACAGCTGCACACACGCAAAATTATATGCAGACACAGGTGGCTGCAAAGTTGTTTTCGTGACGTTCCCCAGTGCTGGGGAAAGGTCCTTACAGGCAAGCAATATTAAAATTGCATTGCTGGCCTGCATGGAGATGGAGAAGGGGGGAGCTATTTATCTTTGTCATCTGTAGCATTTTGCTCAAAGTGATGAACGAGTCCACTTTGCAAGAAGGTGGTCTCTGCCCAGTGGAAGTGGTTCTGTAATTGAACCGACACCTTTGGTGCTGGATCGGTCTGTTCATACGGTAGGGCAGATTTGGTAATAATGGGAAAACCGTGGACATATGCAAAACTGCATTGCCAGCCTGTTTAGGTGAGCTGAGATAGAAGGGGGCAGACTGAATGAAGATGGTGTAGGCAGGAATCATTTAGCATTTCCACCATTGGCACTTTCTGTTGTGACATACCCACCAAAACTTCTGTTTGAAGAGGATCGCTGCCTCCTACACTATTGGCATTAGGTCGTTTACATTACAGGATAACAACTCGAAGTAAATGGAGTATTAGATGGTATCATTTATGTTGATGGATAAGAAACAAATGGTTAGGTAAACATTTGGGAGTGATGTTTATAATATATAGGGCATAGGGAACACAATATTGAAATTTGCTGATCCATAAGTAAACAGTGAGGATGACTGTAAAAGACTTCAGGCTGACATAGGTAGCGGAATGGGCAGACGGGCGGCAGATGCAATTTAATGTGGAAAAGTGTATGGTTACACATTTTGGGAGGAAAAATAAAGAATTGGAATGTGCATTCATTGGAAATACACTGAAGCGTGTGGGTGAACAAAGAGGCCTATGGTTCCAAATACATAACTCTACGAAAGTGTGAGTGCAGGAAGATAAAGCCATCAAAAGGCCAACAGCATCTAGGGTTTTTTTAAACAGTGGCATAAAGGACAAGATCAAAAAAGTAATGATAAATTTGTACAGTTTTGGGTGCCCCTTTCTAGATAGTACATCAAAGTTACAGGGCATGTCTAGTGTAGGTTCCCACAGGATGATGTCAGGGATGGAAAACTATAGTTATGAGGAGATATTTCCACGGGAACAGAGAAGGCTAATGTAAGATTAAAAATTATGAAGGGTTTTGATAAGGTGAACAGGAAAAGAATACTTCCTCCGGTTCAGGAGATAATGACAAGGTGTCACCAATTTTAAACTGTCACTAAAAGAGGGAGGAGAGAGATTAGGAGAAATTTCTTTATCCGAGAGGCTGTTGGAGAATGGAATGCTGTCCACAGAGTATTGTTGAGGCAGAGACCAGTTAATCTAGATTTAATAAATCCATTGCATGCTGGTTGAAAACGTGTGTGTGTGTTCTTTCCATTCAAAAGTCCTGTGTCAACAGCCTCAATTGTGATGCCTGCCTTGTCACGTTTCTAAAAGATCTTCCTTTTAATGACAGCTGTAACTCTGTATCTCCACTCTCTAGTCATTAGGTGACATTGTGGAGCAGATTTGTCAACCATCATCTGATTTTTTTTTTCATCCACTGGGGTATTATTTCCGCAGAGTCCTTCGGCGTCCAGTTCCCAGACCTTGATTTCCAACCCAATGCCTCTAGATCCCCAGACTCCTCTCCTAGTAACCCCAGTTACCAGGGTCTTCCCCCAGTGTTGCTAGAAACTGCCTCTCCAGTATTCCCAGGAGCCCCCTTCCAGTGCTTCCAGACTATGCGAGCTCACCTCAAAGTACTGCCAGACCTTGAAACCCCATCCTGATCTCAGGGCTTCTCGCAATGCTGATAAATCAATGCTCCTGGTAATACTACTTCCCTTGTCTTATAAAACCTGCAACTCACTGGGAGATCTATTACTTTGAAATAAAATCTTTTTCTGCATTTCAACTGGAAATATGATTTAGATGCTGTTTGTATTCATTTACAGCTACTGTATGCAACAGTTCCTCCAATTGTACCATACTAAACTCTTCAAGTGCTGCTAATGAGATTACTTTTGGCAGCATTTGGTTACTTGTGTCGCTACTGACATTTTATTAGGTGCTTGATCAATTTAGGGTTACCAAACATTGCCATTGTTACTCCAAAAATGCATCCAGGTCAGGCCACAGTGTTAAGCCTCCCAACTGACTAAAACAAGAGCCTTCAGAACTATTTTTCAACCAATCACAGACTCTTGTAATATAAAATGAATCCAACATCAGTGTTTAATGGGATAGTGGTAGAAATAGAAAAAAATGTGTAGCAGTGTTATTTAAACTTAAAATAAATATTTTAAAAAATGAAAACAATGTATTTAGGTAACAAATCATGCAAAAAGTTAAACTAAAGAAAGACACGAAGACTTGCATTTATATAGCGCCTTTCATGACCTCAGGACGTCTCAAAGCACTTTACAGCCAAATGAAGTACTTTTGAAGTGTAGTCACTGTTGTAATGTAGAGAAGGCAGCAGCCAATTTCTGCACATCAAGATCCCACAAACAGCAATATGATAATGACCAGATAATCTGTTTTTAGTGTTGTTGGACAAATATTAGCCAGGACACCAGTGAGAACTCCCCTGCTCTTCGAAATAGTGCCATGGGATCTCTTACATCCACTTGAGAGGCCAGATCCTGCCTCGGTTTAATGTCTAATCTGAAAGAAAGCACCTCCGACAGTGCAGCACTCCCTCAGTGCTACACTGGAGTGTCAGTCTAAATGTTGTGCTCAAGTTTCTGTAGTAGGTCTTGAACCCACAACCTTCTGACTCAGAGGTGAGAGTGCTACCAACTGAGCCACGGCTGACAACTTTATAAAGTAGCACATATAGAAGAAAGAAAAATATCAAAGAAGGGAAAATACATGGAAAAAAGGCAGAAGTTTTAAAAATGTTTTACATTTAAGATGTCTAAAAATACTCTTTTAGCAGTATAATGCAATTATAGTTATAAAATTACTGTCATCTGAGTCGGATTATTACCATTGTGTCATGCGATGTTTCAGCATTAGAGTGTGGAAACTTTAAAAAAAACAGCCAAGGGAGTACAGAATTCCCTGGAGTGAGCAACTAGGGGATTCAAAAGTACCTGCCATGGAAACTTTACTTCATACAATATATTAACTTAATAATAGACACCACTCATCTTGAAAAACCACATACTGTACATTTTGGTCATGTCATGCAATACATTGGACTTTAACAGACTTTAAAAAAGTCTATCTGTAACCCCATTCAATGCAATCTGGTAATTAAAATCCAAACAAGTGTTTTACAAACCACTCAGTGCGAATTCATAGGTCTCTTTTGGGGGGAGGGTTTTTTTCCTACTTTTGTTAAACAATTGATTATCACTAGCCAAATGTCTGCTTGGCTCATATCTGTACAGTGGTAAGGAAGTGCTGCATTGTCAGAGGTTTTATCTTCTAGATGAGATGTTCAATCCTCTCTGCCCGGTCAGATGGATGTAAAAGATACTATGAACAAGAGCAGGGAGTTCTCCTGGGGTTTTGGCCAAGGATTGCTCTCTCAACCAAATGTCATTCATTCATTCATTTGCTGTGATTAGTGTCTCTTACCCCTCCCTCTATTTTTAACTTTCATTCTTTTCTCAATCTTACTAAAATGTCTGTTTAAAAAAAAAGGCTTGCATTCACATGGCACCTTTCACCACCTCAGGATGTCCCGAAGTGATTTACAGCCAACAAAGTGCTTTTGAAGTGTTGTAATTTTGACCTTTCAATCTTCTGATGGAGAGTACACGCACTAAACATTACAATCTATCTATTTGCTTTATAGATGCTGGCTGACCTGCTGTGTATTTCCAGCATTTTCTATTTTGATTTCAGATGTTTCCTTTTGGCCATTTGCAGAATCTTGCTGTGCACAAATGTGCCTACATGACAACAATGATCACAATTACAAATGGAATCTATTGGCGATCAAGTACTTTGGGATGATGGGGTAAGATGCGAAAGGATGAAAGCTCCTTCTTCGTTCTAGTTTTTCAAATACACAGTAAAAAAATAAATTGCATTGCATGTAAAAAAAAAAGAAACTATTGAATATTTAGGATAAGTTAGATGCAATCCAATCTTAATATGCTACTAAATATTAGTTTGTGTTAACCTTTCTTGCACTATGTTGCACCTGGACAGATCAGCTTGGTGGGTTTCTGGCGAGAGCAATAACAACAGTGGGCAGGCCCCCGCTCTTTCAAGGCAAATTACAAGCTCCATATATTCCTACGAGATGTGTGAAATCTGGTTTTACTTCCCGCTCACGCCCGTCTCACTCCTTGCCGGACGGACTAAAATGAAGCGCCCAGCAGGCCTCGACTAGGCCCGGCTCCGTCTGTTACAAAGTGGGCGCTAGGCCTCAGACAACAGGACCGGACCCAACCTCAAAACCATGGCAACCCCCAAAACCAACTGGCGGCGGTCCAGCAATGGGGAAGAAACCCCGCCCCTTTTTACTACGCACTGTTTGGGCTGAGGTGGGGAGGGGGGGGGGAGAATGATTTACAGGGAGCGCGATTGGCTAATCCACACGTCAATCTCCCTCAGTACCCCACCCCTTCCCTGCTTCTGCGCACTTGATTGGCTGGATTGGACGCATCGTGAGCGGTTGCGATGACAATTGGCTAACCCTCACGTCAATCTCTCTTGAGTCCCTCCCTCCCTCCTCCTGAGAGAGCTGCCAAGTTCGAAGCGCGTCTGTTTACGGGCGGCGGCGGCGGCGGCTGCTTCTTCGCGTGACCGCGCACGGACGCGCGCGCGCGGTGGTGAAGAAATTCAATGTTTTAAACCCCGCTAAACCGAGCCAATTAATAATTATTTTTTTTTTTGAGGAGGAGGAGAGGTGTGAAAAAAATGCCTTGACACCGGATTTTAAAAATACGGAGCGGCGCGCGAACCCGATTAACGGCGCGGGTTCTGTGGGTCTGGCGGCGCGGCGCCGATCGCGGGATCGCGCCCCCCCCCCCCCCTCTCTCCGGCCCCAGAGTGCATTGCTGCAGCCAAGATGGAGGATTTAATGGTGGAGGTGCGCGGCTCCAATGGAGCGTTTTACAAGGTACTCGGCCGCTGCCTCTGCTCCGCGCTCGGCGTCTGCTTCGCCCGCCCACCCCCTCCCCGTTTCATTTACCCCATCAACCACCGCCCCCCCCCTCTCCCCCCAACTCCACTCCACCACCGGCGCGGTTGGAAGATTTTTTTTTTGTCTATCGGGAGGGTTTTACCTCAGAGCCCAGGGGCGGGCGGGCCTCCTCGGTTGGCCTAAGCTGCTGTTGCTGTTGTCGCCGCCGCCGCCGCTGCTGTTGTTGTTGTTTGCTGCAGCGCTGGTTGTTCTGTGTGATTATAATGGGATGGATTGGGGGGGGGGACCTGAATAGAACTAAATAGAGGCTGGTTGCGTGGAGGCTTGTGAGTCTGCACCTTTCAAGCTTGGCAGTAAACGAATGTTCCCCCTCTCCCTCCCCCCTTTTTAGTGTTTACACTTTTCGTTTCAGGCGCCTTTTTTTATTTGTGGGAATGCTGGCCTGCAAATGGGCAGGCAGAGAGGGAGAGGGGGAGGGGGGGAAACAACTGTTGCTGGTGTCAATTGCTTTTGTTATGGCTTTGTGTGTATGTGTGGATTTATCCACGTTGGCTGTGTTCACGAGCCGATGTTTTGGACTATTGATCCAAGTTACAGTTTAGTGTATAATACACAGTTCAGTAAAATCTGATCCCCACCTCCCCCCCCCCCCCCAATAAAACTTGGTGTTCAAAATAAATTATGCAGTTCCCACTTTAGTCGTGATCATGTTTTAACGTATTGGAATTTAAAGATTTAGTAGTAGGGCATACTGCCCAAACGGTGTCAGTGGAAATGATTTTTCCTGTTTCTTTTTAATTAATTGCCTATGTCACACTAGATAGTAATTTGGAGTGGCTCTGAATTTACTGTAAATGTGAATACTGAGTTAAAAAGTGTTGGATTCTCTTTCCAAACTTTTCTATCATGGGACAATTCATTAACTACAGTTTAGTGATTCTTTTTTCTCTAATTACCCAAATCCTAAAACACTATGACTATCTGAAAATAGTAAAACAAATTTCTTAACTTTACAATGTGGGCCCCCCACACTCTCACGCACTTTTGATTCTTAAATCATGCTGTTCAGTTCCCATTATATATGTATAAAACAGAAAATGCTGGAAATACACAGCAGGTTAGGTAGCATCTGGACAGAAACAGTAAATGTTTTGAGTCAATGACCTTTCATCAGATTATAGGTGTTCTGCATCAGGCATCATATTCCCTGGCAAATGACATGACATTATAGGAAATGGCAGATGTAGGTGAGTGTGTTCCAAGCTGTAAACTAATCAGATGTGCAGTGGATCATAGGGAAGCTTTGCTTTAACATTTATGATGGCCTCTAAATTCTTGTGGGTCCAAGCCCCACTCCATGACCATTTAGGCTGATCCTTCAGTGCTGCATTGTTGGAGGTGCTGTGGCTTTTTTTTTGGATGGGATGCTGAACCAAGTCCTGTCTGCCTGTTCAGGTTGATGAAGATCCCATTGTATTGTTTGAAGAGTGGGGAATTCTCCTGGTACCTTGGTCAATATTCAATTCACAACCAAGTTGTGCAAGGCAGGTTAACTTGTCACTTACTTCATTTGCTGTCTGTGGGACCTTGTGTATAAATTGGCAGCTGTGCTTAGCTACAAAACAATAGTGACTAATTGTCAAAAATAATTAATTGGCTGTGAAATGCTCTGAGACGCTCTGAAAATGTGCTATGTATATCTTAGTAGGTACACTACAAGAGGAGGTCATTCAGCCCATCATG
The DNA here is from genome assembly GCF_035084215.1 of Heptranchias perlo. Lineage (NCBI taxonomy): Eukaryota > Metazoa > Chordata > Chondrichthyes > Hexanchiformes > Hexanchidae > Heptranchias > Heptranchias perlo. The sequence continues at coordinate 59,170,864 of NC_090339.1, read as the reverse complement.
CCTGTGCTGGCTCTATCCAATTAGTCCTATTCCCCTGCTTTTTCCCCAAATGCAAGTTCTTTTTAGCTTCTTTAAAAATATTGTGTGTAGAAGTGCTTGCATGCTTAATCTTTTTATAAATTGGAATAAACATAAAACCAACGTTGTTAATACCTAAAACAAATGAAGTAAACTTTACAGTTAGAAACAGTATAGTATGCCAATAATATTGGACAGGCAATGCTGCTGGGAGCTGTAAGTGCTCTATTCTGTACCTGAATGGAGGTGTACAGTAATACAGGGTTGTTTAATTTTTTTAATAAAAAAGCAGCCATGAGTTAACAATATCAGAACACTCATAGATAAGAATTAGATACTTAGTTGGGACTTTGATAGAGGAAAATATACTTTTAAAGAATGAAAGGAAACAGGACAGAGTCCAGATATTGTGTTGGAGACTTTACTGAAGTGTTATAAAGGTTTGTCCTTTATCTTTGCTTTCTGATATTTGTAGAACTTGGCCCTGTAGGAAATTTTTTGGGACTATTTTCAGACAAATTTTTGTCAAGCTTGTGGGCAACCTCTTCCTGATGAAATTTCTTCCAAAGCTGTTGCTCTTTTTTTTAATTAAAATAAATTCACTGTATACTATCTTGTTTTGGGAAGCTAACTTGCTCCCAGCTTCTCTCAGCGTTGCAGCCCAGGTGAGTTTTTGGGAAATTGCAGTGTGGGCAATTGTGAAAATGAGCCTGTGGCAGTCGCTGAGGTTCAGCACCACCAGGCCAGGTTCAGCATGTCTCTTCAGCTTGATAATACTTGAAATATTTTATGTGGATTTTTAACTTCTTGACTGCAGTATTTAGCCTGATTTTAGTGTTGATGTAACTAGGTTAAAGCTGAAGGAGACCTAGGGGTTTTAATGAGCTTGGACAAAAGTGTCTGACCCGTGCAGGGGCAGCAATCAACCAAGCCAATGAAATGGTAAACTATAGAGCTAAAACAAGAGTACAAGTCAAGAGACTGTTGTGATCAAAGTATACAGTGTTTGGTTCTACTGAGATACTAAGGAGACTTTCAAGTGCTGGAGGCAGTGCAGAGAAGACATACAAGGCTGGTCCCTAGTACTTGAGATCTAAATTATGAGGAAAGACTGGAGAAACTTGGAATCTTCAGGCTGGAAAGGAAATATGAGTGATTTTGTAGAGGTATGCAAGATAAGGATATGGAAAAGGTAAATCCAGAAGATTACTTTAAACTAAATTGTGCGAGTAGGACGAGGACACTGGATCAAACTAGTAAAAAGCAAAAAAAGGATGATCAGGAAATTCTTCTTCACACCGAGTGATAAACAAAGAATGAGCTTCTGGGTAGAGTAGTGGAGATGAAAATAATGTTGGAATCATTTTTTTAAAAAAAACTATTAAGCCTGCAATGGGGGAACTGTTTCGTCCTTTGGATGGATGAATTAAGATGGGCCAAATGACTTCTCATCTGTAATTGTCTTACAAACTTGTAAATTGACCATTCTCTGTACTATTTCAGTCTCAATATTGTTTGGTTTGTGCTGAAAACTCCAGTTGAAATTACCACTGGTGTGGAAGAAGCCAGATATGCTAATGACTGGGTGCGTAACGGTCTGATGCATTGGTGAATGCATACTGTGACTAATTCTATACACCCACCTAGTGCAGGGTTTATTTTATCATTTATTTCCAACAGTCGTGTACGTTACCAGATATACTGCGCATATTGATACCAATACATTATTATAGGAAATATATCTGCTTGAGTTAATGCACAAGTGTGATACTCTTAATCTATCACCTCAAAATGCTCCAACCACTAACAGTCTAATCACTTAATGTTATATGGCTCAAAATGTTCCCTCCAGACACAATCCAAGTTGGGAGTTTTCAGTCCAAGTAGACATAAAATGAAAATTTTGAACATATTATATTGCACTGTACTGGAACGTAGTGATAAAACAAAGTACATTCTATCCCCCTCTTTATGGTATAGATGACATGATAGTCCTGCTGAATTATTCTGTGTACAGTGCCAGATTTTTTTCCAATGACCCGTTTAACAGATGGTAATGGGGTGTGTATTAAGTTAAATACTGTTTAAATGAATTGTTAGATGAAATTGCTACAGTACTGATCTTTTATAATCCAGGACAGTATGGAAGTATAAGAACTGATCACTATAATCAGATTGTTGAGTCAGCCAGTACAGTTTGCACATTTGATCCAGTCACTTAGATCCTGTGTTGCAAAACCTTCCTGCCATCTTTGTTTTATTGCAATCATTGGAATGTATATTTACTTTGCAACTTGGCAATCAACATAATTAGTTTGCTCAATGCAATCTTAGTTGGCTCTACTGAGTACTGCATTCCCGATCCAAGGTTGGAATATTGTGTGCTTGATTGAGTTTTATCAGTACATCATTATTCTTTTCGGTATTTTTTTTTGCCAAGTATCAATTTTTAAGCTGTTATACTGTCCCTTTTTTCTCAGTTTGGTAAAATCAGCTCCAGGGGAATGTCAAGTTTTTGGGATTATCTTGCATCCAAGCTTTGTACTGGTAGTTGCAGCTTCAAATTTTACTTTTCTAGTGGTAATTTTCTTAGTTGCTTCTTTGTAAACCATGCCTTCTGATCTTTTTTCTTCCTGTTGAAGTAATTTTTTTTCCAAATCTGAACTACTCGGAAACAGTATTTTAAAATCCTCTTTAGGATTATGTAGCTGTGCCCATCTGTCTGAATTTTAATGATTTATACAAAATGGTGTACTTGTACTGTGCAATAACCTTGCCACATTTTCTGAAATTTTGTTTGAATGCTTGTTACTGAACTCTGAAATGGAGGTGGGTAAATCTATGGAAACTATTGGAGACATGTTATCCTGGGTCTACATTTACTTAGAAGGTTCTAAATTCTGCCCTTGCCAGTGGTTATGTGGGTTAGAGCTCCAGCTTGCACAAAGTGGATGGAAGCAAAATGGTTCCCAACTACCCCTTCTCCTTCCTGTTCATCTCCATTCTCCTCCCCCACGCCCCCCCCCAAACTCTATCGAGTTCCTGTTCTCAACTACCACAGCATGCGAAGGCCAGGCAGCCTCATGTAAAATGGTTACTTTTCTAGTGCAAATAAATGATGTTGTGGTCAGAATAGGTGATGATCGTACACATGATGGAACTGACCATTCTGTGGATGGCAAGGTTAGAGATGATGCATGAAAGAAAGCTGGTGAAGTATGTTGAACCGTGGGCTCAAAAGTGTAAGGCATGTAGTGGAGGTAAAATGTCGGGGATTAATGGGAGCATGGGCAGGGAAATTCTTAAGGCAGGGAGTAAAAAGAGCTGCGGCTGATGGTGTGGTGAAGAGGATTGAGAGTGCAATGGAGAAAGCACCAGGATGCTAACCTTTTATATGAGAAGGGTTTGGGAGTATGAATTGTTGATGCCAATGTTCGGTGACACTCCAGTAGCTTGCCTCCAAGTTGTGAAATTTGTAGAACCACCAAATGGCATTAATGCCTGTTAACACCTATTTGCCTTGCATAGTTGGAAAGTAATGCTTTTTCCTGTTTGTATTTATGGAGTTGGATTAATGCTAGGTCACTCTTATGCATTTGTAGTCACCAGCTAAGAATGAGAACTGGGAATAAGTTGGCCCACAAGAGGAGGAAGCAAAAAAAAATGTAACAATTACTCCTTTCACAGATCTGTTTGTAAATATTTGCTTCCTTTTTAAACAAGAAACAAAAAGCTTTTTTCCCTCTGTTATAAGTTTGTTTTCATGCTTTGGTAGAGTTCAGGTTAAGTATCAATTGTTTTTGTGCTATTGTGCAAATATTTATCCTCCGAAAGCTTGTGATTTTAAATAAAGCTGTTGGACTATAACCTGGTGTTGTAAGACTCCTTACATTTGTCCACCCCAGTCCATCACCGGCATCTCTACATCATCTTTAATATGATCAATATTGCATTTATTTGCAGTAACCTTTCAGATCACAAAATAATGCTGAGTTGGTATTTGTTTACCTAACATGACTTGAAACGTATATACGTCACAGTAATCTCTACTAACAAGTACATTTTCCACAAACTACGTTTATTTTATCACTTACATTTTTATGTGCTTATTTATCTTTTTATTTCTTGCAGGCATTTGTGAAGGATGTGCATGATGAGGCTTTGACTGTTGCTTTTGAGAACAAGTAAGTCCTTATCTTGCATGGTATTTCCTTTGATACAGGACTGCTTCTTGCTAGTTTTTGAAGGGAACGTAAAGTTTCAATTGAGAGTAGAAATGAAAGCCGCATGATTTCCTTATTTTTATTCATTGTTCAGAGTATTTGTAAACATTTTCTGGATAGAAGTAAATTTGTTTTGTTTCCTAGACATTTTTCTCTTCTATTCTTTTGAAGGAGTACTGTCCTCTAGTATCGTGCCCAAATATTAATTTTCACCTGCGCTCCCGCAATGCTTTTCAGCGTGGCTGATCCCAATCTTATTCTTATCCAATGTCCACACACACTTGCGCTTCCAGCAATGGTCACCAGTTAGCAATAAGGAACTCTGCCAGTTTTTCTCTGCCCTGACCTATGGATGCAGAGGCCAGTTGTAGCAACCCTAATGCCACCCTGGTTTAAATCAGCTAACTCAATACAGGTCAGGGATAAAATCTAGAATTTTTCCATGTCTCAACTGGGTAAACTTGTTGGGTTGCTGGGGGAGCCTTGTGGTGAAGCTTTATGGGTGAACTTGCTTTTAAATAAACTTCAGTTCCTTTATTTGCCAGTAGGTTCTCAGGTAGCACCTGACTGACTTATAGCCAATTAAGGCCTTCTGAGCTGGTTGTAGTGTTTTGAATTTTTGAAGGCTTGTTCTGATGTTGATAACTTGCTGCAAGGACAATTCTTTTTAGCCCTGGAAGTTTTTAAGAAAAATTATGTTCCAAATGCAAGTCACTGGCTCACTGTTATCATTAATTTTGTATTTTCTCTTATAATATGTTTTTTTTAAAGTGAGGAATTTAGTCAACTGCTCCTTTTTAAAGTTTTAGGAATAAAATTTCTCCTTAGTCCTATGATCAGATGAGAGGGTAGGGTGACCCAACACTGACCTAACAAGGAGTGGCCTACATGTGGTATGTGCGTAGTGTCACGGAGGGCTAAGTGGGGTGCCCCAGGAATGTTTTTATTATTTGTTCTCTGGATGTGGGCCACACTGACAATGCAATATTTATTGCTCGTCTCTAGGTGCAAGTCAACTACGTGGTGTGGGGCCAGAATTATCAAGGCTAGAGTAGGTAGGGTGACAGGACCCTCTGTAGATCATAGAATCATAGAAAGTTATGGCACAGAAGGAGGCCATTCGGCCCATCGTGTCCGTTCAGGCTGAAAAAGAGCTATCCAGCTTAATCCAACACTTGGTCCGTAGCCCTGTAGGTTACGTCACCTCAAGTGCTCATCCAAGTACTTTTTAAATGAGTTGAGGGTTTCTGCCTCTACCACCATTTCAGGCAGTGAAAACATTTCTCCTCAGCTCCCCTCTAATCCTTCTACCAATTATTTTAAATCTATAACCCCTGGTCAATGACCTCTCTGCTAAGGAAAATAGGTCCTCCCTCTCCACTCTATATAGTCCTGTCATAATGTATTATACCTCAGTTAAATCTCCCCTCAGCCTCCTTTGTTCCAAAGAAAACCCCAGCCTATCCAATCTTTTCTCATAGTTAAAATTCTCCAGCCCTGGCAACATCCGTAGAAATCTCCTCTGTACCCTCTCTAGTGCAATCACATCTTTCCTATAATATGGTGACCAGAACTGTATGCAGTACTCAAGTTGTGGCCTAACCGATGTTTTATACTGGTGACTTTCAGATCAGTTCAAAAATTAGCAGATTTACTGAATTCATTTTCATACCTTGCCTTGACAGGATCATGGACTCACAATCTCTGGGTTGCTAGTCTATTGCCATGGGGCGATTGCACCCTTCATTGATGTTGGTACCCCCACTTTTTCTAATTTGTGGTCTACATGCGGTATGAGTTATGATGGGGAAGGAAAAGTGCTAAATGGGGTGTCCCAGGGATGTTTTTATTTTTTTTATTCGTTCATGGGATGTGGGCGTTGCCAGCAAGGCCAGCATTTATTGCCCATCCCTAATTGCCCTTGAGAAGGTGGTGGTGAGCCGCCTTCTTGAACCGCTGCAGTCCGTGTGGTGAAGGTTCTCCCACAGTGCTGTTAGGATGGGAGTTCCAGGATTTTGACCCAGTGACGATGAAGGAACGGCGATATATTTCCAAGTCGGGATGGTGTGTGACTTGGAGGGGAACATGCAGGTGGTGGTGTTGCCATGTGCCTGCTGCCCTTGTCCTTCTAGGTGGTAGAGGTTGTGGGTTTGGGAGGAGCTGTCGAAGAAGCCTTAGTGAGTTGCTGCAGTGCATCCTGTGGATGGTACACACTGCAGTCACGGTGCACCGGTGGTGAAGGGAGTGAATGTTTAGGGTGGTGGATGGGGTGCCAATCAAGCGGGCTGCTTTGTCCTGGATGGTGTCGAGCTTCTTGAGTGTTGTTGGAGCTGCACTCATCCAGGCAAGTGGAGAGTATTCCATCACACTCCTGATTTGTGCCTTGTAGATGGTGGAAAGACTCTGGGGAGTCAGGAGGTGAGTCACTCGCCGCAGAATACCCAGCCTCTGACCTGCTCTTGTAGCCACAGTATTAATGTGGCTGGTCCAATTAAGTTTCTGGTCAATGGTGACCCCCAGGATGTTGATGGTGAGGAATTTGCCTATGGTAATGCCGTTGAATGTCAAGGGGAGGTGATTAGACTCTCTCTTGTTGGAGGTAGTCATTGCCTGGCACTTGTCTGACGCGAATGTTACTTGCCACTTATCAGCCCAAGCCTGGATGTTGTCCAGGTCTTGCTGCACGCGGGCACGGACTGCTTAATTATCTGAGGGATTGCGAATGGAACTGAACACTACAATCATCAGCGAACATTCCCATTTCTGACGTTATGATGGAAGGAAGGTCATTGATGAAGCAGCTAAAGATGGTTGGGCCTAGAACACTGCCCTGAGGAACTCCTGCAGCAATGTCCTGGGGCTGAGTTGATTGACCTTCAACAACCACTACCATCTTCCTTTGTGCTAGGTATGACTCCAGCCACTGGAGAGTTTTCCCCCTGATTCCCATTGACTTCAATTTTACTAGGGCTCCTAGTAAAATTGGTCAAATGCTGCCTTGATGTCAAGGGCAGTCATTCTCCCCTCACCTCTGGAATTCAGCTCTTTTGTCCATGTTTGGACCAAGGCTGTAGTGAGGCCTGGAGCTGAGTGGACTCGGCGGAACCCAAACTGAGCATCGGTGAGCAGGTTATTGGTGAGTAAGTGCTGCTTGATAGCACTGTCGACGACACCTTCCATCACTTTGCTGATGATTGAGAGTAGGTTGATGGGGCGGCAATTGGCCGGATTGGATTTGTCCTGCATTTTGTGGACGGGACATACCTGGGTAATTTTCCACATTGTCGGGTAGATGCCAGTGTTGTAGCTGTACTGGCTAGAGCCGCGGCTAGTTCTGGAGCACAAGTCTTCAGCACTACATTATTATTTAGGCGATGTGCTGGGTAGTAGTTTGGAAATCAAGTAGAGATGGTGGGTCTGCGTACAAGAAAAGCTGAAAGGAGAAGTAACAATAAGCAGACGGCTGTAGGAGCTGACAAAGGTTGGAGTGTGATGGTGAGTCAGAATCCCCAAGAAGAGAGAAACTGGTGGAACACTTCACTTGACAGTGGGAAATGTAAACACCTCTTCGTGCAGCCAGCATCAATTCCCATCATTGGTGAGTTTTGATTGAAATTTGGAGAAATTGACAGCAACTTGATGCAAACAAACAGTTGGTTGCACTTTTCATTTAAAACAATATTTCAAATGTTATAGCAACCTAAAAGGTAAGACTAGATATTTTACAGCAGCAACACTAAGCTGACTGGTCATGTGCATTTGGAGCATTATTTTCAGACCAGTACCAGGGCTAAAAACCCGATTCTGTTACAGAAAGAGACCCAAACAGCAACTGTTTTTGCTCCGGTTTCCAACATTTAATTCTCCAAATTGGCTCATTTAAATTCTGGTTTCAGCTGGCAACCCGAACGACAGATTCCATTCCATGATGTTCGATTTCCACCACCAGCAGACTATCACAAAGACATTAATGAAGGTGATGATGTAGAGGTATGTGAATATCCATGAAGGTAACGTGTTGTATAGTCTTGAAGCTTCTACGAGTTATTGAAGGGTGCAACCATAAAGTTAACTTAATGATTATGAACACTAATCCAGCACCTACTTGCCACTTTAAATTACGTCCTGGCTAACTTCAGTGTAAATCTTTTTTCAAAAAACTATTAGGATTATTTGGAACACCCTTAATCTGCAGTATTCTGACCTGCACACTTGGAGCCTCGTACAAAAGAATATATAAGTAGTTAGAGAAGTTCCCGTTTTTAAGCTCACACTTCATGATGAGCGTTTTAAAACTAAACTGATCTTTCCTACTGCTAAATTAATTCTTCAATTTCTCATTACTTAAATGAGATCACCCATGTTCTATGTACTCGATCTATCTTCTGCTGAAGATTACACCAAATAACATGGAATCATAGAAATATCAGCACAAAATTGAGCATAGCACTAAAGGAAAATGTGCATGTGCAATTGAGAGACTCACAGAAAGGAAAGGAAAGACTTGCACAAAGACTAAGTGAGAAAATTTGGAGACAGATGGATAGATACAATAAGAGAATGAAAATCAAAGACTGATAGATTTGGAGAACAAGCGCCAATTGTAGGAAGATTTTTTTTAGTTTTTGAGTGCTAGGAAGTAAAGAGATTAGTTAGTTTTTTTTAAACTGGCTGTTTGACTGACAAGTGAGCCACCTGATTTAGCAATGAGCTAATTATCTTTAGCGTTATTACCACAATACTTTCACAAAATATACTTGTACATAACGAAAGGTGTAGCGCTCACCACCCCCCCCCCCCCCCCCACCCCATGTTTTCTGCATTAAGCATATTTATGACTTTTTGTTTGAGAAATGGAAAGTATAAAATCTAAACTTCATCAACATGGAAAGTCCATCCAGTTTTTGTCCTTTGCTACACTTCTTTGCCTGTCTAAGTAGTAATTGTAAGTCTTTTCTCAGGTGTATTCTCGAGCAAATGAAAAAGAACCTTGCGGCTGGTGGTTGGCAAAAGTTAGAATGATGAAGGGTGAAGTAAGAAATTTGTTATTCTTATATATTCAGGTTTCAGTTTAATATCCAGGTTAATTTCATTGCTCACATTCTAATATTGATGATTATGTTGTGGTTTGATTTTTTGTAAAAATCATTTAAGATTTAAAATTGTATAAAACAAATATTTAATGGCAGTTTATTTTTTTATTCTGAGGATACTGCGTGTTAAGTTTTGCAAAAATGCATGTTTTAAATTAGTTTAATTGTTGTTTCTCTATATTTTGTAAATTTGTGCTCATCCTGCATGTTATTTTCTATGGACTCATGGAATTAAATCTTATTAATGCTACAAGACAGCAGGTGGGAATTGGCACTGGTGGCACCTTTACTGGTGGGGTCGAGGTGAAGAAATGTGGATATATATATTTTAAAGTGCATAAGGGGAGTAACTACTTAAAGGTTTTATTTTGTCCACGTTTCTGCAGGTCATCTCATGCAATGGATAGGTAGGTGGCGGGAACTGCTGTGTGGGTGGACATGCTAGTTACTGAAGAAAGGCAGCAGTGGTCATTTTGTGAGAATTGAGTTAGTGGCATACTGTCTGTCCTCCGTATTATCACTAAAAATTGGTCGAGTTGTCAGACTTGGAGCTGAGGTTTACACTTTAATAAAACCATTCCAATTTCTAATTTGGACTTTGGGAGTTTGCATTGGTTTGTTTACAAAATGTTTGTCTAAAACGTGCATAGAAATTGATCTTTTCTAGAAGTAACCTGAGTAACAGTGAAAAATGATTGTATTGGGGAATGAAGTATCCCAGATTGCTCCTGATGAGCTTTTATCAATCCATTTAGGGCCTGATGGAACACAGATTATAAGAACGTAAGAAATAGGGGCACAAGTAGGCCATACGGCCCCTGAAGCCTGCTCCGCCATTCAATAAGATCATGGCTGATCTTCTACCTCAACTCCACTTTCCCGCCCTATCCCCATTATCCCTTGGTTCCCTTACTGTCCAAATATCCAGCGATCTCAGTCTCGAATATACTCAACAACTGAGCACCCATAGCCCTCTGGGGTAGAGAATTCCAAAGATTCACAACCCTATGAGTGAAGAAATTCCTCCTTATCTCAGTCTTAAATGGCCAACCTCTTATCTTGAGACTAAGACCCCTAGTTCTAGACTCTCTAGCCAAGGGAAACAGCCTCTCATGATTTAACCTGTCAAGCCCTCTAAGAATGTTATACATTTCAATGAGATCACCTCTCATTTTTCTAAATTCTAGAGAGTATAGGCCCATTCTACTCAATCCCCCCTCATAGGACAACCCTCTCATCCCAGGAATCAATCTATAATGAACCTTCGTTGCACCCACTCTAAGGCAAGTATATCCTTCTTTAGGTAAGGAGACCAAAACTGTACACAGCACTCCAGGTGTGGTCTCACCAGAGCCCTAAACAACTGCAGCAACCTCCTTACTCTTATATCCAACCCCCTTGCAATAAAGGCTAACATACTACTTGCCTTCCTAATTGCTTGCTGTACCTGCATGTTAACTTTGTGATTCATGTACAAGGACACCCAAATCCTTCTGACAACCAACATTTCTTAGTGTCTCACCTTTTAAAAAATATTCTGATTTTGTATTCTTCTTACCAAAGTGGATAATTTCACATTTGCCCACATTATGCTCCATCTGCCGCCTTCTTGCTCACTCACTTAATCTGTCTATATCCCTTTGCAGTCTCTTTGCATTGTCCTCACAGCTTACCTTTCCACCGAGCTTTGTATTGTCAGCAAACTTGGATACGTTACACTTGGTCCCCTCATCTAAGACATTGATATATATTGTAAACAGCTGAGGCCCAAGCACCGATCCTTGCGGCACCCCACTAGTTACAACCTGCCAACCCGAAAATGTCTAGTTAGATGGCGTCGATTGTACCAGCAATGCATTCCAAACTTAACCTTGTAATAATGGTCTGTATTGAGCAGTAGAATGTTTCCATTCGCAAATACTATTATTGTGGAATTTTCTATTGTGATCGCTGATGAATTCTGATTTTGGTGGATTAGGTAGAAGTAAAGCACGAATTTAAAGAAATGTTTTTTTTAAAAAGAAAAAAATTATTCAGTTTTATGTTATAGAATACGCTGTCTGTGATGCCACTTTCAATGAAATAGTCACAGTGGAACGACTACGACCTATCAACCCTAATAAGCCTGCAACAAAAAGCACATTTCACAAAATAAAACTTGACGTCCCAGATGACCTGAGACGTGCGTAAGTAAAATTTAAATTTGTTACAAACTAAATATAAGAATTTAATGACTACTACATTAAATCTAGACTCTGTTGAGGTGTTTAATAAGCTGTAGTGTATTTTGTAGTCTTAATAACTCTCATTCAGTATTTCCAATTGTGTATTTCAATTATTTCTAGATGTGCCAACGAATCTGCACATAAGGATTTTAAAAAGGCTATTGGCGCTTATTGTGTTTACTTTGATTCAGAAAGTAATCAACTAGTTGTTTTGGTATGTGTGGGATTTTCTTTCTTGTGCTTTTATCATGTTTTCATTTTTGAGTTTTATTGTACCAACTTGACGCTAATGCCGCACTTCTTTGCAAAAACTCCAGTCCACCAATGAAATGACAGCAAAGCGAGCAAGCATGCTGAGCGACATGCATTTCAGAAGCATTCGGACAAAGTTGACTCTGATGTTGAGGAACGAAGAGGCTAGCAAGCAGCTGGAGGTACGTTCTGATGGTTCAGCTTTTTAAAATGTTTGTTTCTCCTGGTGATCTAATTTGGGGAAAAGTTCAAAGTGAAAGCTTATTGTGAAAGATAGGCACGCTGGGATGCAGTGAAAATTAATTTTCTTCCTTATTGTGGTTAGTTATGTTTTGACCCGCACCCCCCCCAAACCCACATTCTATACAGCCTAGCAAATTATCATGAGAAATTACAAAATGGCTATCAGCAAATAGTAGCTTGTTGATGACATTGGCAGACTTGTATTTCTGAACTGCACAAGGGTAACACATTGTACCTTTTTAAATATTGGGAGTGTGTGGGTGATAAATACACCTCGAGTTGAGGTAAGAAGACCAGCTAGATGAGTTTTTAATTGCATTATAAATCATGTCACTGACAGGCAATTGAAAGCCAGCATTGGTGTTATAAGATGACCTTTTTTTCAGTAATGAAAGGAAACGGGCGCATTTCAGCTTGTGTAGTGCTTGTAATGGTAAAGACAGGAGTTTAAAACTATTCTAATGTTCATGAAACAAATCTGTAAAGGGCATATATTCTGTACAGTTATATATGCCAAGCACTAGAATTCATCAATTTGTAAACCAGAAACAAAACACTACTTGAGTATTTCCTTGCTGCTTTTCATGTGCTGCTACTCAAAATGCTTTTATGTTGCTGTGAAGTATTGGTCCTGAAAAAACATATGTTGAACTACTTTTTAGATGTAATATTCTCTGCTCATTATGTAATATTATGGAATCTGCTCATAAGCTCTAATACAGTACCTTGCATTTTTGCCAGTTCTTCTCTTCCCGCCCCACCCCCCCCAAACACACAATTTTCTCTTCTGAAGGTACTGACACATTCTGAGGTGCAGTATCCAGGGCCCTGGTAGCCCTGCGATACCTCACCCAAGTGGCATTACTTCGCTTATGAACTTTGACAATGATCAACGACAGTTCTGTTTGATCGTGATCACTTACTCATCCAGCGTCCACACGCAGTTTCCGCCAGGAACTTTTGGGAGAGCTTTCGGGAGTGAGGTCCCGCTGCCATCCCAGCTGAGGTCAGCATAGTGCAGACCAGGAATCGAACCCAAGGATCTTCGGTTCCACACTTAGCAACTGAGCAAAAAAAACCACCCTATATAGGAGCTATGATTTCGTCTTTAAAGAGGTTGGTTTCACTGATGCTACGTGTTATGGAACAGACATGTGCTATTGGCTGACGTTTGCTCCACTCTTTACTGAGCTGGTGCTCAGAAGTTGGAAATTTTTGGCAAACCCAGCACCAGTGACACTGCCGTTTGTCCTCTGGAGGCTGGCGGCATCCTTTCAGATGAAGAGCTGGACAAATTGGAATTTTCTCTGCCGAGACAAATAGTCAAATACTGATCTGGCTGATATCTTGTTACAAAACATTTCCATCAAAACAGCATAGTGCCTATAGGAAATATTACACAGTACATTACAGTTACAATAAATCATCCACCTCAGCTGAGGTGCTTGTCGCATAAGCAGCCATATCCAATAGTTAAACTCACTGCTGCCCTTAGCCTGATCAGATATCTATTATTAAGCGAACAAGCAAGCATGCTGATATGAACAAATTTATTGCCGTCTTTGCATAAGTAGAATTTGTGGCCTCTTCTGGCGAACCATGTCTTGCACCGTGTTTGTGGAGAGCTACCTATTGTCTAGTAGGGCACCAGAAGAAATGTGGCCAGGGCTACTTGACGTCAGGGATAGGCCATTGGTTCTATTGTCACTCCTCTATGGTGCCCTCCTTTGCTTACTGGTTCTGGGTGTCTCCTCATGACGGCACTGATTTTACACTAGGACATAACAATTGTGTCTCTATAATGTGAGCAAAACTCACCATATTTTTCCAAGATTTTTTTTATTATTCGTTCTGGGATGTGGGCATCGCTGGCGAGGCCGGCATTTATTGCCCATCCCTAATTGCCCTTGAGAAGGTGGTGGTGAGCCGCCTTCTTGAACCGCTGCAGTCCTTGTGGTGAAGGTTCTCCCACAGTGCTGTTAGGAAGGGAGTTCCAGGATTTTGACCCAGCGACGATGAAGGAACGGCGATATATTTCCAAGTCAGGATGGTGTGTGACTTGGAGGGGAACGTGCAGGTGGTGTTGTTCCCATGTGCTTGCTCCTCTTGTCCTTCTAGGTGGTAGAGGTCGCGGGTTTGGGAGGTGCTGTTGAAGAAGCCTTAGCGAGTTGCTGCAGTGCATCCTGTGGATGGTACACACTGCAGCCACTGTGCGCCGGTGGTGAAGGGAGTGAATGTTTAGGGTGGAGGATGGGGTGCCAATCAAGCGGGCTGCTTTATCTTGGATGGTGTCGAGCTTCTTGAGTGTTGTTGGAGCTGCACTCATCCAGGCAAGTGGAGAGTATTCCATCACACTCCTGACTTGTGCCTTGGAGATGGTGGAAAGGCTTTGGGGAGTCAGGAGGTGAGTCACTCGCCGCAGAATACCCAGCCTCTGACCTGCTCTCGTAGCCACTGTATTTATATGGCTGGTCCAGTTAAGTTTCTGGTCAATGGTGACCCCCAGGATGTTGATGGTGCGGGATTCAGCGATGGTAATGCCGTTGAATGTCATGGGGAGGTGGTTAGACTCTCTCTTGTTGGAGATGGTCATTGCCTGGCACTTACCTGGCGCCCAAGCCTGGATGTTGACCAGGTCTTGCTGCATGCGGGCTCGGACTGCTTCATTATTTGAGGGGTTGCGAATGGAACTGAACACTGCAATCATCAGCGAACATCTCCATTTCTGACCTTATGCTGGAGGGAAGGTCATTGATGAAACAGCTGAGGATGGATGGGCCTAGGACACTGCCCTGAGGAACTCCTGCAGCAATGTCCTGGGGCTGAGATGATTGGCCTCCAACAACCACTACCATCTTCCTTTGTGCTAGGTATGACTCCAGCACTGGAGAGTTTTCCCCCTGATTCCCATTGACTTCAATTTTACTAGGGCTCTTTGGTGCCACACTCGGTCAAATGCTGCCTTGATGTCAAGGGCAGTCACTCTCACCTCACCTCTGGAATTCAACTCTTTTGTCCATGTTTGGACCAAGGCTGTAATGAGGTCTGGAGCTGAGTGGTCCTGGCGGAACCCAAACTGAGCATCGGTGAGCAGGTTATTGGTGAGTAAGTGCCGCTTGATAGCACTGTCGACGACACCTTCCATCACTTTGCTGATGATTGAAAGTAGGCTGATGGGGCGGTAATTGGCCGGATTGGATTTGTCCTGCATTTTGTGGACAGGACATACCTGGGCAATTTTCCACATTGTCGGGTAGATGCCAGTGTTGTAGCTGTACTGGAACAGCTTGGCTAGAGGCGCAGCTAGTTTTGGAGCACAAGTCTTCAGCACTACAGCCGGGATGTTGTTGGGGCCCATAGCCTTTGCTGTATCTATCTAGATTATCTCGTCCAAACCACGTGCTTTCTTGAGTAGCAGACTTGGCATCATGCACAGCAGCGGTCAATGTATTGTAGAGTAATCACCTATTTTATTGAGTCCTTGAATCAGCAAGACTTCTACTTCAGCCAGCTATTGGACCAGGACACTATAAATGTCAAGTGGAAGTCTCCTATCTGAGATACCATTATGTGGGGGTTTCTTGAGATAGTATGTATCCTGCCCAGCCTCTCTCCCATCATAGTGTGCCTGGTACTAGTATTCCAGTACTCTCACTTTGAAGGTAAGCCCACTGATTGCCTCCCACTATGACCCTAGGCTCTAGGATGCTTTTACTGGCCTCTTCATACCACCTTTAACTTGTAGAGATTCTACCTCCTCCATTCTCTTAAATTCTTCTGTGTTGGTGACTCATTAGGTTGTGAAAGTCCAGGTGACTTTGTCTCTGTGTTGGTGCATGGTACAATAGTGGTGGTTATTTGTTACTGTCTTCTGGTGTATTGTAGAGTAATCACCTACTTTATTGAGTCCTTGAATCAGCAAGACTTCTACTTCAGCCAGCTGCTGGGCCAGGACACTGTAACTGTCAAGTGGAAGTCTCCTGTCTGAGATACCATTATGTGGGGGGTCTCTTGAGATAGAAACCTCTGGAATCTAGATGGTCCTTTTCTGTTTCTTGGGACGGAACATAAGGTTAAATAGTTGGTTGCTGTAGAGTATGAAAGTCCGAAGTATTACTTGTGTGTACCTACTGCGTGGCAGGTAATATTGTAGCTATTGTATCTATACCTCTTATCCAGTAAAAGGCTTGGGAAAAGTATAAAGTAAGAAGAAAGGCACCTACTCAAGGCATTGATGTACAGACCCATTTTGACTTCTGTCACCCTATCTATACCCTTTAGACCAAACAAGAGTCGGGATTCCATGACTGCATCAAGTCCACATCTCTATTTCCAGTACCACCCATAATCTTGCTTACCTGTTGATTTGAAAGCTAGATTTTGTTTCTTGATGCTGGTTTGGCATTTGATCGCTTCCCAAGCTTGTGGATTTTTAACATGTGCACCAGAGCCAAATTTTGCTGTCATCCTCGCTAATACTGCTTGTATAATCAAATTTGTTTCTGTCGTGATAAAATGTGTGATTTTTATGGACTTTTTTCTAACCCTGGCTCTAAAGTCTCCATTCAGCACATCTATATTGCTGGAGCAAAGGGGCTCATTTCCTATTTGTGGCAGTAAACTCTTGATCACTGCTAAACTGTAATAGTTACTGCTTATAACCCGCAGAATTTTACTTCTTCGTAATCATTCAAAAAGAGTAACAAGCGATTCAAAAATTGATATTTATTTTATACCTTCTGTTGTTGCGCAAGCACTTTGGCATAATGAACAACGTGGAAGTTACCACTTACAATCTTGGATTGTTTTAGTGTAAAATACTGTTTTTAAAAAAAAATCCAAAGGGCTTTGAAAATGAGCATAAAGAACTTGAAATAGGTCCATTGAAGCTGGGTGAGAATAGAAGTGATGGGTGTCTGAAGAGGACTCTGATCTACAGAGTTCATGATTAGCTGAATTTTTTTTGAAGGGTGGAAGCAAGGAGAGGAGAGCATTGATGAATCATTCCTCAAGATGATGGTGTAGCTGAGGGTTTCAGCAGCTTCGGGAGTGAGGTAGGGGTGTAATGGGCAATTGTTTGAGGTGGAAGAAGACAGTCTTTGAGACTGACTGGACATGAGGTAGAAACCTCAGCGCAGGATCAAAGAGAATGCTGAAATTGCACGCCACCTGTTTCAGCCCAAGTGAGCAGCCAGGGAAATTTGATGGAGTCAGTACCAGAGGTGCGTGGTCCTGCTGAGAGCCAAGTAAGACACCTAGGGTAATTTAACTTTTGGCGATGGTGTAAAACCCAAAGAGTCAACATGCTACCACAAGGACTAGTTGAGACAAATAGCATAGATAAGCACATGAGGGAGAAAGGAATATAAAGTTTTGTTGATAGGGTGAGAAGAAGTAGGGAGGGAGGAGGCTCCTGTGGAGCATTAACCCCAGCATTGTCCATTTGGGCGGAATGGCCTGTTTCAGTGCTGTAGACTCAATGTAAAATGGGCAATATCTGATTAGTCGTCCATTATACACCCCGCCTGATTTTTCCTATGGGATGTGTAACGGGCAGCTCACCTGATAGCGCCCATTTTACACCATTGAAAGTTAAAATTGCTCTCTGTTTTGCCCATTGTTGAGCGGCAATATGTTTTGATTCACCCAGGACTTGATGTTAGGTCGGCATTTGGACATTATAGCAACAGAACCTCTTTACCCAGAGAGTGGTTAGAATGTGGAACTTGTTACCACAAGGAGTAGTTGAGGCAAATAACATAGATGCCTTTAACAGGAAGCTAGATAAACACATGAGGGAGAAAGGAATAGAATAACAAGCTGATATGGTTAGATGAAGTAGGGTGGGAGGAGGCTCGTGTGCAGCATAAACACCAGTGGCTGAGTGGCCAGTTTCTGTGCTGCAAATTCTATGTAATAACTGGAGTCAGAGAAGGTTCTGTGGCCTGTCCCAGAAAATTCTGATTTTTTTTTTTGACTTGTCATTTGGTGCAGTTTGAAGCAGACAACGGTGAACCATGCATATGTGGTAATCTAGTACTTTTTAAAAAAAATCTACTGATTCTTTGACTCTGTTTCCAGTTATTTCATGTCTCTGGTCTCGTTCCACAAATTCCCAATTTCTCTTACTGCTTTGCCTCCCATATGAATCTAATTTGCTTTATTTCTGAGGTACTGGCACTCTCTCCTTTCTAACTATATTCTTGTTTTACTGTTTCTGTCTTGCTACTTGTTTACTTTTTTTACCCTTTCAGACACTTACCTCTAAAATCCCTACTGGCAGTCTTTACTGCTCTGCTAACTACATTCCTTTCTTTTCCTTCCCTCTACTCAACTATTGCAATTTTCTTTTAACTGTTATGATTGATGCTGATACTGATGTAAAAATTGGGATGGAGGGGTGGAGGGGGAGAACTCTCATTTTCCAGTACTGACATCCGTCTTTTGGATAAAGACAAAAAAACTGGCTGTTTACCTTTACTCATAATTTTTAGCAGAACCATACGTTTCCTGACCAGCAGAATAAGATGTCGTTGAGAAAAGATTACTATTTAATGGAGAGAAAAGTGAGTAAAGTAGTAAAATAAATGCACTATGTAAAGTTAGCTTCTAGTTAAAAGTTTTTCCTTTGCAACTTGTAGCTGGAGAGTGGATTCAAAACCAAATCTTTGTTGCTACTTGCTACTGTTGGCAGCTTACTTCAACTGAAAAGTTGGGGATAAAGGGAAGTTTCCTTTATTTGTTTTGTCATAACAATTTGTCGTGGTGAATGTTGTAAGATTATGCAGTAGTTGCATTACTGTTAGTGATACTGTATTTGCTGTGCTCATTTTAATTTTTAGAGCTCCAGGCAGCTTGCATCACGATTCCATGAACAGTTCATTGTACGGGAAGACCTCATGGGCCTCGCCATCGGTACACACGGAGCCAACATCCAGCAAGCTAGGAAAGTGCCAGGCGTCACTGCTATCGAACTGGATGAAGAGACTTGCACTTTCCACATCTACGGTGAGGTGGGTTCCTTTAGAATGCTGTTATAAATGGAAGTGTGTGTGTTTAATATTAAACACGGGCATAACTGCTGAGTTTCATTTATTTTAATGAATTCAACACATCAGTTTCAATTGAAGAATATGTTGTAAAGAATGAAGCCATTTTTCAATAGTGCCAAATATATTATAGTTTTAATAGTGTTATAGCTGGGGGTTTCTGAGCTTTTTGTTTTTACGAGCCTCATTGGTGCATGTCATGGATCCTCAGGCGCCATGCATAACATTTAAATCCATATTCCCATTAATTTATATGCATGTCAAGATACTGATATGAACAGATTTTCTTGTTCGGAATTAGAGTTTATTCAACAATGAGGCAACTGTGTTGGGAGCAAACTTTTCCAACCTCCAGGCCAAAAAATTCCAACAGGACAAATGAAATAAGTGCAAATAGCACCGAGTTGCCTGGGCTATTTAAGCTTGATTGCAGGCCTCGGGGCTGCATGTCATCCACAGGTTACAATTTGAGCACCTCTGATCTATAGGAAAATTTGTTGGATGCTTAAGAGTAGCCTTGTGGTGTGTAGCATCTAATAATTCTCATAATTCAAATTGGCCTCAGAGGAAGGGAGTTTTATTCAAAGTACTTCTAACCTACCCCAGCTCTATCTAGAAAATGTTTTTCCTATGGGGGCCATCAATTTTGATTGGTCTTCTCTTCAATTGACTATTTTAACTGACATTGCTGTTTTGTGTTAATATGACCTGATGAACAGATGGAGGTTGGGGAAGTACTGTGAATAGAAAGTTGATTATATCAGTGTTTTATATTTGAATTTGCCTGCCTTCATTGGTCATATTTTCACAGCTCTTGTTTGCATTGCTAATTTTTTATTTGTTCATGGGATGTGTGTGATGCCGACAAGGCTACCTTTATTGTCTCTGCCTAGTTTCCCCACAAAGTTAGTGGTGGGCCTTCGTCAACCACTGCGATCCTTGTGGTGATGCTGCTTCCATGATGGTAGGGAATTAAGGATTTTAACCCAGTGATGGTCAAAAGGAATGAAGATGTAAGTCCAAGTCAGGGTGGTGTGTCATTCATAGGGGATTTTGGATGTGATTGCATTCCCACTGATATTGCTGCTCTTGTCCTTCTTGGTGGTAAAGATCGCAGCAGAGGGAGATGCTGTTGAAGTAAACTTGATGTAGCAGTGCAGGGCTCCATGTCAGGGAAATAGGGAAAAGACTGATGAGACTACTCTAGTGCAACAGCACGAAGCCTTAGGGGATCGTCAGATCAGCTATACAGAAGTCTACAACCCTTCGACCTTTTGACTGAAGATGGCAGGAAGTAACTTGGATTTTGTGGGATTTCTTTTCAAAGCACTTACTGTTGTGTTGCTTGATGCAATTTTTAAGCAATGCAGTGGTTGGAAAAACTACAAGTAGAATGCTTCATGAAAACTGAAGATTGTGGAAATACACAACAGATCAGTCAGCATTTGAAAAGATAAGCTAACATTTGGGCTATAGACCCTTTTGTCAGAATCTTTCGGTTACCATCTGACATGAAAACAAAAGATTGGAGCTTATAGAGGAACGGATTTTGAAGTTAATAACATTAGTATAGGAATACATTTCATGACCTACAGTTTAACATGTAGATGTTTCCAAAATCATCAGCATAGTAAATAAATACAATCTGTATTTATATGAGGAGGAGTGGCCTAAGGAACAAACGTGAAAGCATTGGGCACAACTAGAAATGAGGTAATGTAAAAGTGGATATTGCAGTTTGGTTCAGTTAGGACTAATTGTTTTTCTAGCTAAGTTTCAGGTTATTGATTTCATTTCTTGTCTGGTCAAGACCATGTGAATGTGAGCAGGCACCAGATAAAGCCTTAAATTCTTTCATCATTGGCACGTCGTGAGATAAATTGCCTTTCAGTTTTGTGTTGCTGTGCATTATATACAATGTATAAAAGGCAGATATCATTGGCTGAATTGATGGCACCCTTGCCCCTGAGTCAGAAGGTTGTGGATTCAAATCCAACTCCAGAGACTTGAGCACAAAGTCTAGGCTGACACTGAGGCTGCACTGTCAGAGGTGCCGTCTTTCGGATGCTACATTAAACAGAGGCCCCATCTGCCCTCAAGTGGACATAATCTAGGTTGTCATTTCATTGTCGGACTGAGTGAGTGCAGCATTATCAGAGATGCTGTCCATCAGATGAAACATTTAACCAAGATCTGGTCTTGCCTGTTCAAGTCGATGTTGAAGATTCCATGGTACTATTTGAAAACAAGCAGGAGGTTCTCGAAGTGTCTTAGGTAACATTCAGTCAATGCTACCAAAAACTGATCATTTATCCCATTGCTATTTTGGGATCCAAAATGGCAATAGTGTTGCCTGCAACACCCCCACTACCTTGATATGTTTCAGAGAGATGTGATATTGCACTATATAAATGCAAGTCTTTTATTTGTCTATTTTGTCCATTGTTCACTTTTCTTTCTGTGTACCAATATATTGCTCCAATGGTGCATGTAAATTGCCATGGATGTGCAAATTGAGGTCAGTAGACTTTTCTAGTTATTTGTGGGTGCAACACATGCATTAGGGGGGAGGGAAAAAGAAATGGAAAAAAATAGCAATTTAATAACTATGCACACAGGGACACTCTTAAAAAGTTATCTCCCCAGTGGTTGATTTTGAACTTGGACTTTTGGACTCCTTCAATACCTTGCACATTGTTGACTCAATCTTTTGGAACTCAGTTTTGTCGGGGAGCATAATGCAGCCGTTACAGTTTTTATGCACCATTTAATGTTGCTTCCCTTGAGGAATAGTCTCTGGATCTATTTCTTGAAAAGAACATTGACATTCAATCCGATTTGATTCCCTGTTGGATTAAATTTGGTTTGTAATTTTGTATATTCCTCCATTTAAACCATTGTGCTCTTGTAAAATGAAGTTATTTGTATGGAGAAGTATGATCCTAGTTTCCTTGATCTTGCTTAAGAGCATTGATAATCTACAGGCAGTTGTGGTTGGTGAGCTCTACTTCATTTGCATTAGGCTATGAAAATACTTTGCTTCAGGTTCCTACCTAAGCTAGCCTCCCAACAGAAAGTTACTGTTTACCCATCTCCGCATGAATTGGCAGTGATGAATTGGCAATGGAGTGTATATACCATTATGTGGGTACTGAAAGGTCTTTATCCATTTACATTTTTAAGTTTAAATCAGTTTATAAATGTAGCCTTTTTGGGACATGTGCACAGGGGCTGTAGTCTCCTGGAAACTACTGGACAAATGGTTGAATTAATATATTTTATTTGGCTAAACTCTAGATATGAAACAGGGAGTAGGGGTTAAGGGTACATACTCAGGCTGACAAAAGGTGGGAAGTGGTGTTCCACAGGGATCGGTGCTGGGACCACTGTTCATCATATACATAAAGAATTTGGAATCTGAAGTGCAATTTCAAAATTTGCAGACAACACCAAATTGGGGGTTATAGTTAATACTGAGAAGGACTGTGACAAAATACAGGAGGACATTAATAAACTTGCAGAATGGGCATGTAATTGGCAAATTAATTTCAGTATAGATAAATGTGAGGTGGTACATTTTGGTAGGAATAATGAGGCCACGTACTCCTTGGAAAATAAGGGGTTGAGGAGCAGAGGGATTATGGGGTACAGATACACAAATCACTAAAAATAGCAACACATGTTATTAAGTCTTTTTTAAAAGGCAAGCTAAGCACAGGGGTTCATTTCTAGAGGTATAGAATTGAAAAGTGGAGACGTTAGGCTAAATTTGTACAGAACCTTGGGTTTAAACCACACTTGGAGTTCTGCGAACAGTTCGGGTCTCCACACTGTCAAAGGCATATGGAGGCACTGGAGAAGGTGCAAAAAAGACGTACTAAGATGATACCAGAAATGAGAGGTTATACCTATCAGGAAAGATTGAATAGGCTGGGGCTCTTTTCTCCAGAAAAAAAGGACTGAGGGGTGACCTGGTAGAGGTCTTTAAGGTTATGAAAGGGTTTGATAGGGTAGACGTAGAGATGTTTACTCTTGCAGGGGAGTCCAGAACTAGGGGCCATAAATATAAGATAGTCACTAACAAATTCAATGTGGAATTCAGGAGAAATTTCTTCACCCAGAGAGTGGTAAGAGTGTGGAACCTACTGCCACAAGGAGTAGTTGAGACGACTAGCACAGACGCATTTAAGGGGAAGCTTGATAAACACGTGGGGGAAAAGGGAATAGAAGGATATGTTGATAGGGTTAGATGAAGGGTGGGAGGAGGCTCACATGGAGCATAAACACCGGCATGGACCTGTTGAGCTGAATGTACAGCGCAAATGGGCCATTCTTTGTAATTCTTTGTTTAAAAAAACAGTATTATTCCATTCGGTCTTGAACCTGATGTTTTGTTAATCTAAGGAGTTTATAGGCAACATTTGTCCATTTGGTACTCTCTTGCACCATGGATGTTTTCCTACTTGGCAATCGGTTTTGATTGCAGGCGTTTTGTCTAGATTAGAATGTCTGCTCTTTTCGCCCCCCCCCCCAATACGGCTGGTTTAGAATTGTACACTATTGGAGGAAGAAAGGGAGTCTTGCCCACTTTGCAAGTTCTCCCCTGTTCTGTGAATGAAAGCATTCCCCATGTAGTGACACTGCACTACCACTTAATCCCTCTCCTATATTTATATCTGTACATAGATAAATTTAATATATTTTTCATCTTTCTCCTCTGGGAAAGAGCTGATGCACCTTTAAGCAGCACAGGAAGGGAGAGTCTTTGGCAGCGTCTTGGCATCATAACGTCCTTGACGTCAAAACTGTCTTAAAGGTACTTTATTCATGTTGATCTTCCCATTGGGGTTTGCTCCTTTATTTTGTGGAAGATGGTTTTATTTGAAAAATGAAGAAGCCCCTTCAAGGTAGGTAATTTACCTTCTGTATCTGCATGAGTATGTCCCATTTTCTACTAGCTCTGAGGTTTTATGATTTTCATGTCTGCCTACCTGTCTCTCCTTAAACAAGGTATTGGAAGGCGATCCTTAGCACCTTACACAGCAAGGAATCAATGCTTTCAGTAGAGGAGAAAGGACAAAATTGGCAACAAAAAAAAACAGTACAAGTAGCATTGCAGTGTAACTTTATAAGGAAATGGTAACATTAATGTCATTAATTTAGTTGAAATTAATGTTTTCTCTAGGCGACATTCTTCCTTTAATATCAATCTGATTTATAGGACCAGGAGGCAGTCAAGCAGGCCAGGAATTATCTCGAATTTACAGAAGACTCTGTACAAGTACCGAGGAATCTAGTAGGTAAGCCCATCGTAAGAAATGCCTTTAAGTAAATATTATTTATTATTAAACTTATAAAATGAATATCTGTGTAATCCATTCCTTCTCCAGGAAAAGTAATAGGCAAAAACGGGAAGCTCATACAAGAAATTGTAGACAAATCTGGAGTTGTCCGAGTGAGAATTGAAGGAGATGGTGATAAAAAGATTCCACGAGAAGAGGTGTGTTGTGCTTTTGTTATTGTATTTGGATGCACTGTATACTTAGCTTGCTATTGAGGAAAATGTATCTGATCCAAGTATGATGCACCAGTCCAAGTCCTGCAGAATTCTGCTGATCAATTCACATGTATCATCCCTGTCCTCCAGATCCCAGACTTATTCCCCCTTCCAAGATCTGATACACTTGAGGACTACCCCTCTGTGCTTCAGAGACGAGCACCTTCACCAGCGCTGCCCATACTGCAACTCCTCCCCCCCCCCTCCCCCCCCCTCCCTGTTAAACCCCGGGGATCACCTAGTAAACTAACCCCCCCTCCCTGTTAAACCCCGGGGATCACCTAGTAAACTAACCCCCCCTCCCCCACCCTTCCACTCTGAGTATTATCAAGTTCCAGGTTTTCCCTTCCTAGTACTGCTAAAACCAGGACCACTTTCTAATGCTATCAAAGCCCAGCCCCTTATATCTGGTACTAAACCCAGCAGAAGTATTGCTAAACCCAACATACCTGTCCCCAATCTGCTACTTGTTACCTACCACCATCTGTGTATCTGGGGTTTTTGTTAGTGAGAGTGGTCAATTTTCAGGTAAATAAATATATTAATAATCAAGGCTACTTGTGTACAGGTTTCTCAAAAATAGAAGGAGTTGTGGAATTCGATCTCCAAAACATCAATAAAAATTGCAAAATACCACATCATAAAAATAGAATTTGACTTTTTTTAGTTGTCAAAAATCATTGGCCCTGATAATGCATGGCATAACATCTCTGTCAGTCTAAAACCGCATATCCTAATTACTTTAAGCAATGCCGCAGGAAATACTCTAGTGATAAACCTCCAATGCATATTTTCCTCTCTGGCGCACACCTTTGGTGAACTGAAATTTCTGAGTCAAACTTAAACCATGAAGAAACAAAGGAACGCTGTATGAACACCAAATATCAGAACCGGAATGTCTGCAGTCTCTTCATTGACTTGTGTGAATTCACCCAGGGTTTACTTAACAGTAATTAGATGTTGCATTCTTGGAGATGTACACCTACACTTTAAGCAGAAGATTAATGCATTATATTTTACGTGGCATAGTGTTTCTGTCCTTACAAAGCAGCGCTATCTCTGACTTACTGTGAGCAATGCCACGAGATTTTCAGCATAAAATTATAAGGTTTGAGCTGGCACATGTTCGCTGTGTCACACCTTAGAAAGGCACCATACCTGAAAGTGTGGACCCAGAGGTGTTGCATCTCAAGTGTCAAGCCTCAGAGATCACACTTCCAAAGCATTTCATGCCCATAGAGCAAGACAATCATAAATGGCTCAAGTAACCACTTTTCTTTCAAGTTATCAATTAAATGTCTAACTAAATAAACAAATCAAAAAGTCCCAATGACTGGCAAGTAACGAACAGAAAACCGTACAAACCTTTTTCTTTCCCCCTAGGCTTTTACTCTTGAACCAGCAAGTACCACAAAACCAATCAATAATAACATGGGACCTAAATGGAAGGGCTTTTTGGGGACATTCTGGCCAATAACTAATGGAGATTGTTGGAACTGGTTGTACGACTGCACTGAATAAACTGATTTTTAAAAAAATATTTATTGCTCTGGTGTGTTATGCGTTTTTTTAAAGTTAATAATCACCAGAGGACAATCTAATGATCACAGTTTTTTGAGTTTGTTTATTTCAGCAGTGATCTCACTGGCTCCCAGCTTCCTAGCCACAAAATTCTTGCAGAATCACCTCAATTCCTAGAGTTTGTCCTTCCAGGCAACTTTTTTTTTTAAAAATGAAATTAGAATGAGGAAACACACTGTCTATCTCTTTTCTCTTTTCCTGTCTCATAGGTATTAGAAATTAGAACCTCTGTCTTGTAGCCAGTTAGCTTTCTCTAACACAACAAAACACAGATAAGATAAAAGGTGGCTCCAAATTCAACTTTTATATATAAAAAAAATTGAACTAAAATTAGCATAAGGAAAGTTTTTTTTTCTACTCTGCGGTTAATATATTTCATGAAATTTATAGAACACAAAAAGCTGTAACGGATGAGTAGTTATTTTTATCACCCTTAGACACACCTACAGCCTCTTTTTAAAAAAAACTACTCAATATAAATTTGCCTTAAGTTTTTGAAATTTATCCTCTAGTTTTTCTTCAAATAATTTTGGAAAGTAACTGAGCAGAAACTGTTAGAATCTAAAGAAAAGTATTCCACCAGTACAGCTTATTCAACGGTACTAGTGCATTCTAGGAAATTAGGTATGGTGCACATGCTTAGTGTGCAAACCAAATTCATTTAAAAAAAATTACACACCATCCACCATGTGGCTGTCACACTAGCACTTGTTTTGATTCAAATGTCATATTCATAGAACAGTCACAAATCACAACTAAGCGATTCAGGAACCTACCAATAAGCAAGTAACAAATGGAATGAAATCTGCTGATTTATAAATCAGCAGATAGCTACCAAGAGTTTAAAACAGAATGCAAAACCAATGAACTAATTCTTGTGTTCTTAAAAAAAATATATATCTTTTTAGATTGTATTCTCAATAAACTGAGTACCCAATACTAAAAGTAAGGTTTCTAAACTTAGTTACAAAATTAACAAGGAATTGATTAAACTTAGCTATGCGGTTGCCTTTTGTGCCTTGGATCAACATTTTCCATCGAAGGGCTGTCCCTCGAAGGAACCTAAGGCTTGAGTTCGTGAAGCTTCCCAGAACTATCACTCTGCCAGCTAAATGAAGGAACTAAACTATTTATCAAACTAAACTCCAATAATGCCCTATAAATCTGTGCATTGCACCTCTTAGAATGCTGCTTCGGGCTGCCTCTTTTCCAGTCAAACAAACGCCACCATGTTTTGAAGTTAGCGGTGCATAAGACACCAGGACTTTTGACAGTAAGGTAAGCCAGTCACAGAGGTGCCTGAACTTCTTTCCTAAGCCCTTGCCTATGACCAATTTGATGAGTCTGTGCCTGAAACATGAACAAATTTTTCACCTTTGCCTTTGAGTTGGAAGTTGTGAGTTTGATCCCACTGAAGGACTTGAATACATCATCTGAGCCGACACTTCAGTACTGAGTGGGTGCTGCTTTGTCATAGGTGGTGCTGCTATTCAGATGAGATATTAAGCCACGGCACTGTCGGCGTCATCAGGTAGATGTATAAGATCACATGACACTATTCAAAGACCACCAGGGAGTTCTAGTATCCTGGCCAAAATTCCTTCCTCAACCAATATGACCAAAAACAGATTAACATAATTTATCTGTGGCACCTTGCAGTGTGCAAATTGGCTACCATGTTTTAACTACATAACGAGTGACTGCACTTTGAAAATAGTGAAAACACTGTGCACAAAGTGCTTTGGGATGCCCTGAGGACACTAGAATTGGTTACGCTATTTGAAGGCCGCTGGTAACCACGGAATTAAACCATTCCATGAGTCACTATTCAAGAGATAACGTGAAGAAATTGGGGGGCAACTCAAACATTTCTGATAAATGTTGTTAAAGAAATTATAAATGTTAGACAAAAACTTTTCTGCCCTTTTGATTGACCTTCTGTGCTGGATGAAAATTTACAAGCCACGACTTTGCAAGCAGGGCTTTATTTGCTTCGAAGATTCCCTTATGAAGAGTTTACCGTTTTCTTTTTATTGACCGAGAAAGCTGAAAATATTTCAGCATTAACAAAAGATGTCAGCTCTATAAATCAATCTGGTGAAAAACGATCTTCTGAAGTTTCAGTCTATTCTATTTGTTTTCATTTGATGGAAATAGAATGAAGTGTTCCAAGGACTACTTCACAAAAATAACCATGGCCACTGACTTCACAGGCGGAAAAAAAGTCAATGAAATCACTGAATCTGATCTCCAAAACATCAGCGGAACATCCTGGAATTTCACATAATAAAAAAAAAGAAACTAACTTCCTCAGTCGTCATAACCAATGGCTGCTGAAAGTAATACTCAAGTGTAGATGGTTAGGTATTAATAAAGGGTTGTGGAGGCAGGAACCCTCACAACATTCAAGAAGCATTTGGATGAGCACTTGAAATGCCATAGCATACAAGGCTACGGACCAAATGCTGGAATATGGGATTAGAGTAGACAGGGCTGATGGCCGGCGCGGACACGATGGGCCGAAGGGCCTCTATCCGTGCTGTATGACTCTATGACTCTCTATGACTTTGTTCTTCATGGATTAAGGAAGCTTCTTAAATGTAACAGGACTACGAGTGTTAAAGGATGAACCATATGTAAAATAGGACTAAGATTGGTTTATAGTATATCTTGCAATTTGGTCATGAGTATTTAAATGTTTGTTTATTATGTTATGAGTTCACCCAAAAAGAACTTTTTATCTGAGTGGTTGTTTATATTAGACTGATGCTTAAATCTGACATCTAATCCAAAAATCACTTGCAGGGCATGGTTCCTTTTGTGTTTGTTGGAACAAAGGAAAGCATAAGCAATGCACGTGTTCTATTAGACTACCATCTGAACTATTTAAAGGTAAGGGCTGAAATTTCTCTAACAAGACTGCTGATCTTTTGAATCCTGTTGAAATTTTTTTGTGTCAAAAAGAACTGTAAAGTAGGTCAGGATTAACCTATTGTAGCCAAATATGATTTAACTTTTTTCCTCCTTTCCATTTCAGTGTTCTACTGGCATGGATAAACAATGCAAAAGGAGTTTCCTTCCCACTCCTACTCTGACCCCTCTGTTCTTGGCCTCCTACACTGTTCCAATGAAGCTCAATGCAAGCTTGAGGAACAGCATCTCAACTTTCTACTAGGCACTTTACAGCCTTCTGGCCTTAACATTGAATTTAACAACTTTAGACCTTAACCACCACTCCCACTTTCTCTGGTCCAGCAGCTGCTGGTATTGGAGGATGGCTGCATCAGAGCTACTGGGAGAGGCAGAGGAGTGGGCTGGTGTTTGGGGTGAGGATTCACGATCAATACACTGCCGGCGGGGTGGTCCGCACCCTGGGGTCGACCTGCCTTTCTTCTGCCACGTTCCCAGGCCACGGGAGCCTTCTCCTCTTTGCCAGATTTTCCATGATTCTCTCCCCCTCTGCTATTCTGCTTTAACCATTTACACCTCCTCTGGACCTATCTTTTGTTTTAGCACTTGCCTCATCGCCTCTTGCCTCACACGATCATCACTTTTGTCATTAAATCACTCCTGCCCTCCACCATTGCACAGGCCACTCCCTTTTTGTTTCTTTCCTGACCCCTTTTCCCTAGCTCTGTAATTGCTTAAAAGCTGTTCATCTCTTTTTTTTAAAAAATCTTCCAGTTCTGATGAAAGGCCATCGACCTGAACTGTTAACTCTGTTTCTCTCCACAGATGCTGCCTGACCTGAATGTTTCCAGCATTTTCTGTTTTTATTTCAGATTTCCAGCATCCTCAATACCTTGCTTTTGTTAAAGGATGTAACATTTGTTGTGTATTTTTCCACTGTTTTTCTGGTATTTGGGTCATGTGTCGCACTTGCATTGAAACCTAACCTCAGAAAATTACCCGTTTTTGCACCTAGCAGGAGGGTCGGTAACAGAAGATAATTGGCAAAAAACGCCTGGGGGGAGATGAGGAGAAATTTATTGACTCATTGAGTAATGATCTGAAATACATTGCCTAAAAGGATGGTGGAAGCGGATTCAATACCGACTTTCAAATGGTGGAGGGGGGGGTGCGATTATATACCTAAAGGAAAATATTGCAGGAATACAGGGAAAGAGCATGGGAATGGGACTAATTGGATAGCTCTTTCAAAGATCCAGCACAGGCACGATGGTCCGAATGGCCTCCTGTGCTGTGTGATTCTATGTAACTTCTGTTTCCTAACCTTAATTACCAAAAGTTAAAATGTGTTGTACATTAAGAAGCCAAGGTGGTCACATTACTTGTAACACCTTTTACATCGGTAGGTGGCGCTGTGATAAGGCATTGTAAACTTAAAATGTAACATTAACTTTTTAAAAAAATTATAACGAAGTGAAATCTCCTTGGTGCTCGCCAATGGTTTTAACACTGTCCTCTAAGTGGCTCTGGATTAGGAAATGCAGTAATTAAAAACCAAGTACAAACTAGATTGCTGTTGTCTTTTAAGAGACGCATCTTTCTGACTGCACCCTTATCCCCTGCAGTAATGATCCACTGGCCAATGCACCACCCCCAATCTGCTGAGCATGTTCTTGGGCGCCCTGTTCTTGGCCTGCAAATGCCCTGCTTCCACCCACCCTTGAGTGTGTTTTCAGTCCTGTGGACTGATCCTAGTTTTCCCCCACCCACTAGGTGTGCTCACGGGCCTGTAAACCCAATTTTAGCTCAAGTTTTGGGATTTGGCCATTCTCAGGGAAAGTTTTTGAATTTGCAACCCATTACCCCTCTGGAAGAGATTTGAAAGGCTGACCTAAATCCCATTACTCTATTGGGAGAATGTAACCAGGCCCACTCCCACCCTCTGCTGTGAGAGTTTATTGCCCACTCCCTGCTGAGGTAGTTGCCTTATCTGTACTGCTCCCACTTCTCTCCCCATCTCCTTTCCCATGACCACATCGCCTCTTCCCCTCCCGCTCCAATCGTCCAACCCCTCTTCTTTCACCCACCTATCTTCCCCCTCCCTACTTCCATTTCTCTATGTCCCCATCCCTCTGTTGTCATCTCCACCCCCTTCCCCATGCTCCTCCTTTTCTCCTTCCCCATTTCCCTCCGCTTCCATCCTCTTTCTTCCTCCTCTCCCCCATTACCACTCATCCTTACCCTTGCCCTCTTCACTTCTCGCGCCCAAGTCCTCATCTCCCCCATTCTTCCCTCTTCCTCCTTCCTACTTTCATACCCTCTCTTTCCACATCTCTCTTGCACCTTCTCTCTTCCCCCTCTGTTCTTCCTTTTCTTCCCTCTCTTCCCCTTCTCTCATCCAGCTCTCATCTCTCCATTTTTTCTCTCTGCAACTCGCTCGCCTCTGCCTCGCTCGCCCTCGCGCAATTATCCCCTGCTTGACCTGAATACTACACTTGCCCTTCACTCCCAATGTGCAAAGCCACAGGACGCCGACTAGTTACCCAGAATAAAAAAAAGGTGATGTTAACTGGTGCTGCCAGTATTTATTTGACTTGGCAATTTCACGTCTTTTCACAGATGTAAATGTGAATTTAATTTTTTTTCTGAGGAAACATTGCACCTTCCCTGAATGTCAAACATCTGAATATTATTTTGTGTGTTATTTGCTGTTATTTGCATGCAAGTCCATGATGTGCAAGTTTGCATTAAAATAATGAATAAACAAACTACTTGAGGACTACAGCAGCACTTCTCTATGCAAAAGTAAAACTGTCCGATTTAAATTTTGTTTCTTCTCCAGTCTAGACTTTGCATTGGGCTTCCTGCATCCCTACTTACAAGCAGAGACCTGTAAGACCCCCCAAGCCACTGCCACTCCTTAAAAACCTGGATCCTCCTGGTAATCGTGTGGTTGCAGTGACTGAGGCTTCCCTTTGCTATTCTGCATTTTCCCAGATCGGTTAGGGTATTCTTTTGCATAAGTTTTGTTAGCTGAACATCTAAATTGAAGCGAGTTCACAAGAAGAGTTTGTGCTCCTGTTCGAATTCTTCTGATGAGCAAGAGAAAACATCGATACATCACGTTCACAATGTGGACCACAATTCCGTCACTTGTCCGTCCCGTGACTGTAGAGCAGGCTCCAATAAGAGGACATAGACCAAGAAAAAGGTTCCTCCTAATTTTTTTTTTAATCCTCCTTTCCTGCAGTTTTCTCCCCTCCTTTCCTGTACCTCCTCGCTACTCACCGTTCTTTGTGTGATGATGGCGAGCATCAGCTGTCTATGCTACCACAGGGGGCATCACAGCCGAGGCCAGTCCTGTCCTCCCCCCAACATCTACACGCTCATTTCAGGCTGGGTAATGATCAGCACAGGGAACACTAACCAATTTTATTTATTTTATTTATTTTCTTCCCCTTCCACGCACCCCGCCCCCTAAACTTACAGATGCTGAAACCTGTTGTAATACTATGGATGGGCAATATCTTGCCAGTCGTCCACAGCACAAACACAAATTTAAAATAAGACCTTTCTGCTGGCCTGACTCAGAGTAGTTGACTGTCGAACCTGGGAATTTCCTAGTTTGTGGAACTCAGCTACTTACTGCCTTAACTAGCTGAATCATTGGGGAGCCGCCTCATTCTCTGGGGAAAAAACGTTTGGACATTTCTCTGTTAATGTGCAAGCAAGGAAGACTAGCAACATCTTTCAGCTTCAGATAGCATCAGTAAAGCTGCTGAAGTTACCTTATGCCCCTTTTGCACCACGTGTACGCCACAATAAACTACAAATAGTAAGGCTGATGGATACTAAGGCTGACAATGCCCACTACAACCTATAGGTTTCTCGGAGAAAAATGGCTCATCACATGAACTTTCTGCACCAGTTACAGTTCCATGCTGCTTTAAGTGCCCAGAACTATTTGAAAGGTACTGATGCTGAAGGATCAGGCATGGGGTTCACCATGTGGGATGTCACATTCTGCTAGATTTATGTTGGGTAAGGGTATCCAGGGATATAGAACAATGGCAAGTAGATGGAGTTAAGATACAGATCAGCATGATCTAATTGAATGGTGCAGAACAGACTTGAGGGGCTGAATGGCCCACTCATGGGAACAGGAGTAGGCCATTCAGCCCCTCGTGCCTGCTCCACCATTTGATAAGATCATGGCTGATCTATGATCTAACTCCATATACCCGCCTTTGGCCCATAGCCCTTAATACCTTTGATTGCCAAAAAGCTATCTATCTCAGATTTAAATTTAGCAGTTGAGCTAGTATCAATTGCAGTTTGCGGAAGAGAGTTCCAAACTTCTACCACCCTTTGTGTGTAGAAATGTTTTCTAATCTCGCTCCTGAAAGGTCTGGCTCTAATTTTTAGACTGTGCCCCCTACTCCTAAAATCCCCAACCAGCGGAAATAGTTTCTCTCTATCCATCCTATCTGTTCCCCTTAATATCTTATAAACTTCGATCAGATCACCCCTTAACCTTCTAAACTCTAGAGAATACAACCCCAATTTGTGTAATCTCTCCTCGTAACTTAACCCTTGAAGTCCGGGTATCATTCCAGTAAACCTACGCTGCACTCCCTCCAAGGCCAATATGTCCTTCCGAAGGTGCGGTGCCCAGAACTGCTCTCAGTACTCCAGGTGCGGTCTAACCAGGGTTTTGTATAGCTGCAGTATAACTTCTGCCTCCTTGTACTCTAGCCCTCTAGATATAAAGGCCAACATTCCATTTGCCTTCTTGATTATTTTCTGCACCTGTTCATGACGCTTCAATGATCTATGTACCTGAACCCCTAAGTCCCTTTGGACATCCACTGTTTTTAATTTTTTACCATTTAGAAAGTACCCTGTTCTATCCTTTTTTGATCCACTCCTGCTCCTTTGTTCCTAAAGAAAACATGCCTAACTTTCTTAAACCTTGCTCATAATTTTGATCAATTTATGGCACCTGGAATTGTCGCTCAAGGACAATAATATATTTTCTATGATTAGTTGACTAGTACCGCCCACAGTACTTGCATATGAGGTCGTATACAGCGACCATACCACCTCTTTTGATCTGTGCTTTATCCCTCAACCTACTAGCCTTATTTGATTTTTTTTTAACTGGGCGAACACTGGACTGACAGCTTAATAGATTTATCCACCATAACCTCTAGATCTCCTTGCTGATCACAGTATTGTATGACTGTTCTGTTTAATACATATCCCTTCTTTTGGTTCCTTGTCCCACTTATCCACACTGAGCTGCATTTGACACAACTGAAAGATCCAAATCCTTCTGAACTGGCTGCATTGTTCCTCCTTATTTGGTCTGCTTCCAATTTTGGTATCATCTGCCAACTTGGAGCTTTTGCTTACAATGCATGCATTCAACAGCAAAGACCCAAGACTTACTTCCTCCTCTCCAGGTTACTTCATTTGTAACCCTTTTCAAGCTTGAGAAGTTCCTATTCATGGCTATAGCCTGTTTCCTATTTTTAAGCCAATCCTCTATACAGCAATTATACTTCACCTCTTGTTCCATAATTCCTTTGCTTAGTCACCAATATAGGACCTGTTGAAAGCTTCTGAAATCCAAGTACAAACAGTTGCATTTTCCTTGCCCACTGTATATCTTCAAAAAAAAGTGTTGGGTTACTTCAGCATAATTTCTGCTTCCTAAATTTGTTAACCAGTTAATGTTTCTGAAATGTTCATGTAGGTTTTCTCAACAACCTATATTAAAATTACTGATAGTCTCTTGTCTCTTAAATAATGGAGGTTTGATAGCCACTTTCCAGCCTCAGTCTCTCCTGAATTTTATTTACAAAATGGTCAGTTAAAAATTCACTCCTTTCAATGCTCATCATCTTTTTAAGGATTGCATTTTGTGAGGACCATGTATTAAGAGCCACTGTCCTTTTATAATCATACTATGTAATAGCAATCACTGCACTCCAATAGTATTAATTGTATGATGTGTTTTGAGACATGTAAAAGTGATCAACTGCTTCATATTGATATATTCTTTGTTGTTTTGCATATTATCTAGTTCCTCCTCTGTCATTCCTGGTAATCTGATTTCCGACTTGGGTTATTTTTCCCCCTTACTCCTGAAAGAAGACGGTTGTCAAGTTCACTATTGAATACTGTTCCTTTGTCGCACAAATTCCAGGTTCTCATTAATTATTTAACTAATTTTCTCTCTTCTTGCTGGTTAATGAGTGAGGTAACAGAGATGAGGCTACACAATTGTAGCCTAATTTTCCATCCTGCGCTCACTAGGAACGGAGACTTACAAAATTAGTCACATTGACTTTACCAATAACCAGTGGGGTGTTCCACCATCATCTCTAAGTGCTCCAATACTTTTACCTTTTGCTTACTGTTCAGATTTAAGGTGAGAGGGGAGAGATACAAAAGGGTCCAGAGGGGCAATTTTTTCACTCAAAGGGTGGTGAGTGTCTGGAACGAGCTGCCAGAGGCAGTAGTAGAGGCGGGTACAATTTTGTCTTTTAAAAAGCATTTGGACAGTTACATGGGTAAAATGGGTATAGATGGATACGGGCCAAGTGCAGGCAATTGGGACTAGCTTAGTGGTATAAACTGGGCGACATGGACATGTTGGGCCGAAGGGCCTGTTTCCATGTTGTAAACTTCTATGATTCTATATATTTGGGGAAAAAATTCTTGCGTTGCCCGAGATGTTCTGAGCAATTTTGCTTTGTGTTCTTGACTTTATTTTCCCCTTTACTTTTCATCTGTTATCTAGAGATCAGGGGGTGCAATTGTAATGATCTCAAATGGCAAAATGCTGTGCAGAGTGTAGAAACTCTGCACTCTACACAACAATAGAGCAACACTGAAACAGAATTTTGCCAAGTCTTGTCTGGGTGTGAACGTGTATGTCCACAAGCATATTTTCTCTTCTCTTCTCTTCCCCCCCCCCCCCCCCCCCCCAAAAAATCTGTATGGCTTCATCTCATTGACTTCTGTTGTATTAATTGTATCCCTCATCAAGTGAACTGTGTTGCCTGAAATTGGAACGGTATTTTCATTTTTCCAGCTGCTTGAAAGGAAAACCCGCAATGACAATGTAAACAGTATGTATTGGCAAACAATTTTCTTTTCTATATACACTGCTGGACGACAGCCAGGAAGACCAGATGTAAATCCGTAGGTATTTTTCGACATGCCATTCTGTTGCTTCCCACTACTGTTCCGGCTCTCAGTAGACTTGGGGAATCCCAGTTTAAGTGGGAACCTGGCATGAAAATTCTAATCTGCTTTGGGCAAAAGTGAAAAAAGTTATAAACTATTGCTCATTTGCAGTAGCTTCATTACCAAAATGGCTGTTAAGATTACTGCTAAGACTCAATGCGTTATCTGGTCAAAGAAAGGGGAAAGTTCGATGCTATTGTTTGATGTTCATTATGAAACCTGGCACACATACATCGGTTGCACTGGCTCCATATAGTGCCAACCTGGAGAACGTTATTCTGTATATTACACTTTAAGCTGCTGCATTTTTTAATTCTAAATCTCCTTTGAACTGATTTGCAATGGGTTGGGTCCTGTAGATCCATTTGCATAGGATGGTGCTGAAATCTGTTGTTCAATCGATAAGTGCATGGATGCATTTCTCTTTCACCCCCAATTCAGATGGCGTGTATTATTATTAAATTTAGAGAGTCAACAGTCCGGCGAACACTGGTCAAGTCCCGATTTGTAGGTTCTGCAGATTCTAATGCAATAATAATTCTGGTGAATTTGGCCGTGGTTAAGGTCTTTGTGCTTTCTGTACAGGAAGTTGACCAGCTGCGCATGGAACGTTTACAAATAGACGAGCAACTTCGACAGATGGGTGCAGGTTTGAGGACCCCTGCAAACCGCCCCGATAAAGAAAGGGGCTACTCGACCGATGAGAGTACAAGTTATTTGCGTGGGGGCAGACCCTACAGTAGTCGAGGACGTGGCAGACGAGGCCCAGGCTATGCATCAGGTTTAATATTCTTAATTTAAATAGAACCAGTTTGGGAGAACAAACATTATTTTAAACAACAAAGTTTGTGTTACAGAACTTCGCAATATTTAACATGCATTTCTTGCTGTCCGTTGACAACATTTTTACTTTTTCAAATTCTAGTAACTTTTTTTTAGCTTGCCCCTAAGTTGCCCAGTTTAAAAACTCATGTGGCTAAAGAATTTTGATTCTCCACCAGAGTATTGTGATTTTTGAATCCCAGCCTCAATAGTGATCCCACCTACCAATCCTTATTATCACAAGATAATTACGGATGAGGAGTGGCATTCAGCCCATCTTAATTCATCCACCCAGAAAGACCCCATAGTCCCACCGTTGTAATGTCAAGTTTCCCACCTGATGATTGGATGGCAGCAGCTGTGTTTATACAGTAGATGGAACGGTCCACTTATGGCTGCAGCCTGGACATCCCATCTTTCTGGCTGGAGAGATTGTGGTGACTGAAATTGGGAAAAATGGTCACGTGGGGGAAAATTTATTATGTGGATATCGATGTTATGTAGCTATCACTGTTGTATAGTTTAAGGAAAACTGGATCAGGCCAACAAAATATATCAAAGGATGAACTTGGCCTTAATATCAATATTGAATTTTTAGAAGGCTGCAGAGCTGCATTTAAGCGCTGAGTTATGATTTTCTTCCAAGTAAAAAAAAATTTCCAAAATATAGGACATTGTGCTTATTACACATTTGCTTACATAAAGTACCATTAAATAGCTTCTGTTGAGCAAGGTTTTACAATCCCACAGTTGACGTTTTTTCTTCTCGCTGCTAAGGTAATAACTCTGAAGCATCCAATGCCTCTGAAACTGAATCTGAGCATAGAGATGAGCTAAGTGATTGGTCACTGGCTCCAACAGATGAAGAAAGGGAACCTTATTCTCGCAGGGGTGACAGTCGCAGGCGCGGCAGTGCTGGACGTGGCCGTGGTGGTGGGCGTGGCCGTGGAAGTAACAAAAATCCGTCGGCAACTTCAGGTAAATGGCCAGAGCACCAGTTCCGTTATTGTTACTAACTGCACGTATTTCAACTTTTCAAGAGATTACAGGTTTTTTTTGCCAGTTGCTTTTCGTCAAAGGAAGTGGATTGTTAACTATATTATATAAGTGTTTATGTCGCTGTTTTGTCAGTTTGTAGTTTTGTGTAATTTAAGCCACCATTTAACATTTCAAACCAAATGACATAAATTTGTAAAGTGGATTCTAAATAAGTGTGCAGACTGCAATATTCATTGTGTGTGTGTAGATAACAGTGCTACTTTCTGACAACTGGGTAGATGACGATATTCTTTGTGTGCGCGCATGTGGCTGGATAATACTGTCACGTTCTGCGAACTGGACAGATTACAATATTGTGTGTGTTTATATAGCTGGATAACAGTATCATTTTGAGAACTGGACAGATTAAAGTTAATTGTTTGTGTGTAGGTTTATATCATTAGATAACTGCCACATTCTGACAACTGGACAGATTGCTGGAATAATTTAATTGTACTCTGCAGTCCTGATTCCCAGTCTAAGATGACTTCAGTTTTTTTTGTTTGGCATTTTAGATGAATTCTTGAGGGCAGACATCCGTAAACGCAATTCATCAAGAGACTCAAAAACTAGGACGGCAGACGGCTCGTTGCAGGTAGCCTTTCAGTTGTGGTTTTGGATTGCACAGTTCAGATTGATCTATTCTGACGTACAGTTTGGGAAGATTATATTGTATTTAAGGGGGTCTGGAGTAGAATATCAAATTGTTTGTGTGAAGATTGGGCTTTTTGACAACAAAAAAACCTCCTAACGTGCAGTAAAACTGGTTACGGTTTATTTTCTTATGCAAATATTAAATAAAATATATTAACTAAACAGACCAGAAGTTAGGATTCTCGCATTTTAGATCTTATAGCAGTGGTTTTCAAACTTCACATTCCTTTCTGATCCACCTATCCTATCTTCAGATATACTGTCAACAACCCAAAGGAAATCACAGCTGTCATTGCATAAAATATAAATTTATTTCCACGAAGTGAAAGACCTGGAGTACGAATAACGTCATCTTGTAAAAGAGGCAGGAAAGTTGTGTGTCGTTGATGGGGAGTGGGGTGGGTTGTGAGAATTTGAGGAAAAAGAGCATAGAAGACAGAGAACACAACAGTTCAGTTGAGTATTGAATAAGTATAGTAAGCTTATTAATCACCTACTTTGACCCAGCCCAGTACTTTCACCACCAATTCCCATACTGACTTACACACAAGTTTCAATTTACATTACTTCATATCAAAAAATAACTTTTTTAAAAAGTTTTTTTGTTTCCCTTTACGTGAACGCATGCAGATTTGATTGCCTAAAATTTCTACTTTTTCAGATGTGATGAATAAATCAATTATTGTTTTAATTTATTTTAAATCATTTGATTCTCAACCAGTATCTAGTCTCTTTCTCCCCCCATTCCCCCCCACCATGTGTCACAAGCACCGTTCGGAGCGAGTGGGGCATTGCCATTCCACTCCCTGATTTGTTTTGGCTGCTGAACCTAGCTTCCCAACCGATTATGGCTGCTGGTCTTGATTCCTTGATGGGTTCTGACTGCCTGTAGGAATTTAACACAACTGCCACTCTGCCTGGCATAAAACTTGGCGCTCAGTGGATTTCAACAACCAAGTATTGGTCAGACTTTCTATCTGGAGTCTGGTGTTTTGCTGAACCATTGTTAGGTTGAGGTATGCATTGATGAGCTTAAATTCAACGCATTACATTACAAAATCTGACACGGGCATGATGAGCTGAATGGCCGCCTCCTGTGCCGTATCATTTTTACAGGCAGTCTTCCTTATTCTTCAAATGTATTCCTTTGTTTACACCTAATTTGTTTATTAACAGTACCCGGTTTCCTTCTAACTTCCACATGAACATCTGATAGCGCAGTGTTTTCTGTCCTTCCTTATGCACTTGTTCACAGCTGTGGGAATATTCATCCCATCTGTGTATTGGAGGGGGTAGGGGGGGGTTTGTTAGCGATTAAAGACAGATGGCATCAACAGCTGATCTAATTCCTGAATCTTATGGCAGAGCGATCAGACCCGGTTGATGGGATTTATTTGTACTAATGCATTCAAGGAAATGTTTTTTCGCCCATCTGGTTTCTGTTGAAGATGGCAACTGATGCTGGGGTCCAGACCCATGATCTGGAGCCCCTCTGGCACTCGCCCAAATGGTAGTCTTCATGTTTGAGCCTGAACATTGAGCTCTGGCAAACCATTTGACCACTGAGATCAATGTGGTTGAATGTGATTTGTGTCATCAGCCAGTATCTGTACATGTGCACTTCCAGGAATGGCATTTCTAGAGGTTGCTGCCAAATACTGTTACAGACGAGAACCCGGGCTCCTTTTTTTTCTCTCTCTCTGCAGCCTGAGGCTACATTCCAGTTATAGTGCCCCTGTTGCTGCGGTTAATGCATGCAATGCTACAATTAGTATGCAAAAGAAAGTTAGTTTGGATGGCAATTTACTGAATCCTGTGTCCTTGCAGAATACTAAATAACTCCCAAACTCAGCCATTGTGCCTCTGTACTCTATTTGACAAAGTCTCGCCTGAATCATTAGTCTCATTTCTAAAGTGACTGGCACCCACTTGTACTACAAGTGTTCTTTAGAACTGGTGAGTATGGAGGTGTCCGATTCAGAAGTTAATTTGTCCTTTCCGATGGTAAGGAGGATCTGTTTCCATGTGAATTGTTTGATTGGAAATGTAATTTTATTGTGGCTGCCGTTGGTGATTAGCAATGCTCTTCTGCAAAATAGAAGCTACTAATCATTGTGGATAAATTCATTTCCCAAAATGCTCATCAACTTCAAGTCTAAATTGATCTGTTCCTTTTATTCATTCATGGGATGTGGGCATCGCTGGCAAGGCCAGCATTTATTGCCCATCCCTGATTGCCCTTGAGAAGATGTTAATTGCCAAAACTTTTGAACAATTGCGTGTTCTTTTTAAACTCGCAGTAGTTCTTGTTTTTTTTTTAAAATCAACTTAGTTGGCCTCTCCCTAACATTATTGTGATTGACATTTTGGTATGTGTCTCCAAACTAGGCAATCTCAGTAGGTGGGACTGTAGGGGTTTTTTTAAATCGTAATTTACAAAGTTCATGAAAGCTAGATCATGTGGTAAAAATACGCGACATGTAAACAATACAGTATTCTAGTGATAGTTTAACCATTTCTAGCTCCTGTAAACAGGTTTGATATCTGCAGATCCACAAGAGACTAACTGGATCCAGGAATTTACAGACAGATTAAAAATAGGACAAAACTTTTAATAACAGTATACTGTATAATCCATTTTTTCATTTTTATATCATGTAGATTATGATGCCTTACCAAAAAATTTTTTAAAGGTTCTATTAGACATTTTAACAGAAGATGGGAATCCTTTACACCCAGTAACTGAAGCATTTCTCTTTACTTACTGTGTACACTTTTACTAAAATATTCACTTGTGAATGATGTAATCATTTTGGGACACTGACATTTAACTTGCCTTCAAATTAGTTCTTTTGCTTATTTTTTTCTGAATATGAAGATTTGGGTATGTAAAGTGTGATATTACTAGCAAGGCAATACATACGTGTTCTTCAAATTTCTACATCCTTAACCTTGTGCTTAGGAGATCTCCTAGAAAGTACACCTGACACTTGTTTGAACTTTTGTCCCAGCAAGTTTTAAAACATCATTGTACTTTTCTCCCTTTTTTTTTGCTGGCACTACCAAGATTGGGAAGCCACTATATGGGGAATCACAGGTATGAATGAACCGGCATCCTACCACATCATGGCACAGCACATCAAAACAACCGTGCCACAAGAACTTGCACTTATATAGTATCGTTGATGTAATCCAGTAAATCCTCCCGAGGTGCTTCACACTAAATGGATGGTACACTTTAGTACAGGAGTTGGGAGAGGTGACTAAATGCATGGTTTTTGAGGAGGCTTTTAAATGTGAGGAAAGAAGTAATACGGTGGAGGGAGCTCAGCTGAAGGCTTGGTCACTGATGATGGAGGGTTGGGGGGGAAGGGGGCGTGCACAGGTTGTGGGGGGAAGGGGGCGTGCACAGGTTGTGGGGGGAAGGGGGCGTGCACAGGTTGGGGGGGGAAGGGGGCGTGCACAGGTTGGGGGGGGAAGGGGGCGTGCACAGGTTTGGGGGGGAAGGGGGCGTGCACAGGTTTGGGGGGGGGGAAGGGGGCGTGCACAGGTTTGGGGGGGGGGAAGGGGGCGTGCACAGGTTTGGGGGGGGAAGGGGGCGTGCACAGGTTTGGGGGGGGAAGGGGGCGTGCACAGGTCGGGGGGGAAGGTGGCGTGCAAAAACGGCTCAAATGTAAGGACCAAAGAGCAGGGACTGGGATGTTAGGCTGTCAGAGATTGGAAAGGTAGACGGGGAATCTGTGAACAAGGTCAAGGTGAGAGCCATAGGAGATCATCAGGGACGAGGGTGATGGATGAACATAGCTTAGTGTGGGACAGGATGTGTGTGGCAGAGAGGGTACAGAAGGCCAACGAGGAGGGCACTGGAGAAGCTGAAGGCACTAACCTGATGAAATATGTTTGACCAAGGTGGCAAACGATGGCTAATAAGTTAGGTATCTCCATCAGTCGAAAACAAGGATGGGTATGTGACTGTCAACATCACCAGTTTTTGCTCCATTGGCTGTGGGTTTGATCTGTTCATCTGTGTCAGGCCAGGGGCTGTGAGACTGTCAAGAATATGTATGGAAAAATCTATCTATTCAAGTAGTATTCTGTTGGGTGTGCTGAAATCTTTAAAGTTATGCAACCAGTTTAATACAGTTCTAATTTTATCAACTGTTTTACTTTTTTCTGCAAAGTCCCCCTAAGTTCCAATATTAAGACTTGTCTCTGAAGTACAATTAATGTTATGGATTCAGCATTTAGTTTCTGAACACTTGCTGATTTGTTTCAGATCAGAATTGACAGCAATAATGAA
This sequence comes from Heptranchias perlo, assembly GCF_035084215.1. Lineage (NCBI taxonomy): Eukaryota > Metazoa > Chordata > Chondrichthyes > Hexanchiformes > Hexanchidae > Heptranchias > Heptranchias perlo. Next base: position 59,127,642 of record NC_090339.1, on the reverse strand, counting down.
AGGAGTGTCATGACGAAAGCTTCACACAGCCCAAATGTCTTTGGTGAGAGCACTCGACAGCGCGTCGGCAAGGAGCATGCTCAAAAGAAAGAGAAGCCCGAGAGCCCTACAGACAACCAGCAAGTGCTGGTGAACGGAGTATCTTAAAGCGCGTACCTGTAGAGTGATGTGTTCTCTTAATTTCCTTTCATTAACCATACAAACCAGATGCTTACATGTCATTTAGAGAAACCTATTAGGCCAAAGACATAAAACTCATTTGTGCATAATTGATGCACATGGTCCACTTTGTCTTTTGGTGGACAGGTGGAACATTTGTGATGTAACAGTTTTCATTTCACTTAGCAAAACTCCTTTTTTAAAAAAAAAGTATATTGTTTGATCTGTGCCTTCAATATAACTTGCCAGAAGGGGGTAACCTTACTATAGTTGCAGAAATCAGGGAAGCTAAACGAGCAGAAGACAGTAACATTGTATTATACATGTATGTAGATAAAGTGTGGTTAAATATCGGGGAACCTTTACAGAAGAATGCATGCTTTTCATGATTTTCCTTATATATGCATCTAGCTGAACAGTAAAGGATCAGAAATCCTTGCACTGAAGTTTGTATGGCATTGATCGGTCAATGTGGGAGGGCACTTTTTTCTTTACACCTCTGCATTTAATGTACAAGGGTAAACGTAAAGAATTAAATAGTGTATTGTTTGAAAGGCATAAAATGCCTGAAGATTGTTGCCAAACTGATGATTTGTAGTTATTTATTTTTGGGAATGTACAGTATTTGGGGAGGAAAAAAGCTTTGTTTATGTACCTGTCCACTATGGGCTATTGTGTTAACTTAGTATAGATGATTAACAAAGGTAGATTGACCTTACAGTGTATGAATCTGCAACAGGGGCAATATTTTTCTCTGTACATAGTAGTGAAAACAAATAATTTGGTTTTATGTTGATATTGTTCGGTTGAAGTGCAATATATTTTGTATGCCAGCAGTTTCAATTAATAAAGTTTGATCTTCCTCTGCTGACTGTAGGACAAAAGTTACTTTCTGCTAATTTACTACAAAGTCACAATTTAAATCAGTTTTAAATATTTTTCAATTGGCTAAATTAATCCAACAAAGATTTCTTAGGCAGCCAGTAACTGACTTGTTGGATTTACCTAGTAAAATGATGGAATGTTCTGTATGTGGTTACCATGGTTATAAAAATGGTGGCTGATATGATGTCACAGTGTACAAAATTCAAGATTTGCAATGCTTTCTATTCCATTTTTTCCCCCCCATTGTTTCTTAATTTTGTTGCTTGTGCATCAGCATATTGAGAGGAATTATATTATTGTTGGTGCTGACTTAATGAATGGAAATTGCCGTTGGCTTTTCCAGATTGGGACAGTTGGGAATGAGTTAGTGTATGCAATTGTTAGCTTATGTGAGTAAATGTAGATATTGAGTCTATGCACACAATTCAAACTGATGCAAGGTAAAATACGACAAAAGGCACATCATACCAGCATAATTCAAACCAAGTGAAAGTTAAATGATTTCATGCTGGACACATGGAGAAGGATGGAAATTGTTGGCATGTTGCATTGTCTTGTTACTTTTTGGGAAAATGGCAAAAATAGTCTCGCTTGCCAATGATAAAATGTCCTCCAATCAATGCAACCATCCTTGGATTTAGATGTGCATTTCCTGTTACAAATGCTTTTTTAAAAAAAATCATAAGACCAAATAAAGGGTAATATCTTAGATGATGTGAAAACAGCAACAAAGATAGATACCTTTTATTCTCATGGCAACGTATGCCAGAGGTAGTGGAGCGAGCTTTTGACTTGACTTATGAACACATTAAGGAAAAAATGATATGAAATTTTCTATCCAGTACATGCACTGCCTTGAACATAAGCAAGAAGTGCTTGTGTTTTAGAAAAATAGATAAATCGCACGCTGTGAGTTGAAACCAAGTTATTGGTACAGTAAATGGTATGCCAAGCCAACACATAACTGAAAACAAATAATCAATCATTATTGTGAATCCAGGCGTGTAAAAATGTCTACTGTCCGTAAAATATTTTGTTCAACCTAACTGAAAGTATACCCAATATAGCATTCAGAAATCTCATTGCAAAATTTCTCACAAGGTCTGTATAATTTGACCTCAATGACCACTGGTAGAGGGGGACGTTGACTGCAAAACTCATCCAACCATGCACCAGCACAATGAGCTACTTGTTCGGGTTTTTACGGTGTTTGCACATGTGATCCAAGAATACCTTTATTTTCCACCTGCTGAAATCTTCATCCCTCTTGATTTGTAACGATCTGGAATGCACTGCCAGAAAGGGTGGTGAAAGCAGATTAAATAGTAACTTTCAAAAAGGAATCAGATAAATACTTGAAGGGAAAAAAATTTACAGGGCTATGGGGAAAGAGCAAAGGGAATGGGACGAATTGGCTAGCTCTTTCAAAGAGCCGGCACAGGCACGATGGGCAGAATGGCCTCCTCTTGTGCTGTACAAGACTCTCTTTTGAAAATTAGATTAATTGGGTTTTTTTTTTAAACTATAATTGACATTACACTCCCATAGAGTATTTATACAATCTATCAGTTGAAATAGATGCAGAAATCAACAATTGAAATGAATTCTTAATTATCCATTGGTCACACAGCTCACTGTGGCAAATTGTAATTGGCCCAGAATTTGCTGCCAAAATAATGCTGAGTTTAATAGTGCTCACCGTTATTAATGTATAAATCATCCAGCAATTTGTGAGGAAGCGATACCCCCTGAATTACAAATCTCCACGAGTGTGTTTCATGAATCTAAATAAAGGAAATTACAAAAGTATGAGGTGCGAGTTGGCTATGATAGATTGGGGAACTTTACTAAAAGGGATGACAGTGGATAGGCAATGGCTAATATTTAAAAGACGTGTGCAGGAATTACAACAATTATTCATTCCTGTCTGGCACAAAAATAAAACAGGAAAGGTGGCTCAACCGTGGCTTACAAAAGAAATTAGGGATAGTATTAGATCCAAAGAGGAGACATATAAAATTGCCAGAAAAAGCGGCAAGCCTGAGGATTGGGAGCAGTTCAGAATTCAGCAAAGGTGGACAAAGAGATTGATTAAGAGGGGAAAAATATAGTCTGAGAGTAAACTAGCAGGGAATGTTAAAAACTGACTGTACAAGCTTCTATAAATATGTCAAGAGAAAAAGATTAGTGAAGACAAATGCAGGTCCCTTACAGTCAGAAATGGGGAACAAAGAACTGGCAGAACAATTAAACACATACTTTAGTTCTGTCTTCACAAAGGAGGACACAAATAACCTGCCAGAAATGTTAGGGAACCAAGGGTCTAGTGAGAGGGAGGAACTGAAGGAAACCAGTATTAGTAAAAAAAATAGTGCTGGGGAAATTAATGGGGCTAAAGGCTGACAAATCCCCAGGGCCTGATAATCTACATCCCAGAGTACTAAAGGAAGTGGCCTTGGAAATAGTGGATGCATTGGTGATCATCTTCCAAAATTCTATAGACTCTGGAACAGTTCCTACAGATTGGAGGGTAGCAAATGTAACCCCACTATTTAAAAAAGGAGGGGGAGGAAAAAACACGGAATTACGGGCCAGTTAGCCTAACATCAGTAGTGGGGAAAATGCTAGTCTATTATAAAAGATGTGATAACAGAACACTTGGAGGGCATTAACGGGATTGGACAATGTCAGCATGGGTTTATGAAAGGGAAATCATACTTAACAAATATACTGGAGTTTTTTGAGGATGTAACTAGTAGAATAGATAGGGGAGAACCAGTGGATGTTGTGTATTTGGATTTTCAGAAGGCTTTTGATAAGGTCCCACACAAGAGGTTAGTATGCAAAATTAAAGCACATGGGATTGGGGGGAATATACTGGCATGGATTGAGAATTGGTTGACAGACAGGAAACAGAGTAGGAATAAATGGGTCTTTTTCCAGGTGGCAGGCAGTGACTAGTGGGGTACCGCAGGGATCAGTGCTTGGGCCCCAGCTATTCACAATATATATCAATGATTTGGATGGAGGAACTAGATGTAACATTTCCAAGTTTGTAGACGACACAAAGCTGGGGTGGAATGTGAGCTGTGAGGAGGATGCAAAGAGGCTCCAATGTGATTTAGACAAGTTGGGTGAGTGGCAAGAGCATAGCAGATGCAGTATAACGTGGATAAATGTGAGGTTATCCACTTTGGTTGTAAAAACAGAAAGACATTATCTGAATGGTGATAGATTGGGAAAAGGGGAGGTGCAACAAGACCTGGGTGTCCTTGTACACCAGTCGCTGAAAGCGAGCATTCAGGTGCAGCAAGCAGTTAGGAAGGCAAATGGTATGTTGGCCTTCATTGCAAGAGGATTTGAGTACAGGAGCAGGGATGTCTTACTGCAGTTATACAGGGCCTTGGTGAGACCACATCTGGAGTATTATGTGCAGTTTTGGTCTCCTTATCTGAGGAAGGATGTCCTTGCCATGGAGGGAGTGCAACGAAGGTTTACCAGACTGATTCCTGGAATGGCAGGACTGACGTATGAGGAGAGATTGGGTCGACTAGGCCTATATTCACTCGAGTCTAGAAGAATAAGAGGTGATCTCATCGAAACATATAAAATTCTAACAGCACTGCACAGACTAGATGCAGGGAGGATGTTCCCGATGGCTGGGGAGTCCAGAACCAGGGGTCACAGTGTCAGGGGATACCATTTAGAACTGAGATGAGGAGAAATTTCTTCACTCAGGGTGGTGAACCTGTGGAATTCTCTACCACAGAAGGCAGTGGAGGCCAAGTCATTAGATGTATTCAAGAAGGAGATAGATATATTTCTTAATGGCAAAGAGATCAAGGGGTATGGGGAAAAAGCGGGAAAAGGGTATTGAGTTAGACGATCAGCCATGATCATTTTGAATGGCGGAGCAGACCCGAAGGGCCGAATGGCCAATTCTTGCTCCTATTTTGCTACATTTGCACGTTAATTGCCCATTGAACTCGCCATAGAAAGTTAATGCTGGTAATTGACAGCATAAGTACCTTTTTAATGAGATGTACCTTCCTGCAATACCAATCAACCTCTCCAGCACAGAAAGGGAACAATTTAAATGGTGAAGTCTCATTCCTACAGGTAATAAATTGTTGTTAGAGATTTTTTAAATCTTTTCTTACTGTTCCCTTCTGTCTCCTTTTCTCCCAATCTTTCGTTCCCTCTTTTCAATTCTCTAATTCACCTCCTCCGTCGTTCCTCTGTTTCTTTCTCAATCCTTAATTTTCATTGTAAACAATTTTACAACACCAAGTTATAGTCCAACAATTTTTATTTGAAATCTACAAGCTTTCGGAGGCTTCCTCCTTCGTCAGGTAAATTTACCTGACGAAGGAGGAAGCCTCCGAAAGCTTGTAGATTTCAAATAAAAATTGTTGGACTATAACTTGGTGTTGTAAAATTGTTTACAATTGTCAACCCCAGTCCATCACCGGCATCTCCACATAATTCTCATTGGTTAAGCAGATAGACAGTTGGTCCCATCGTACAGTAAAGTCCCAGATGCACCGTTGCTCTTGCTGCGCCGTTATCAGCTCGCACTTCCAGCAAGCTACAGGGCAAAAGATTTTCAAGCTGAAGAGTGAGGGAAAATAATGTAACTAACGGGGCATGCCGTGAGATGCCACACTTCAGCAAATTCTGGGCCATTATTTTTCCAGTGAATTCTGGTGTAAATGCGCCATTGGAGGATCGGGGAGCACAACGGGCCATTTTGGATTTGGTAATGGGTAACAAAACAGGATTAATTAATGATTTCAAAGTAAAGGATCCCTTGGGAAGCAGTGATCATAACATGATAGAATTTCACATCCAGTTTGAGAGTGAGGATCTTGGGTCTGAAACTACTGTGTTAAACTTAAATAAGGGCAATTATAAAGGAATGAGGGCGGAATTGGCTAAAGTGGACTGGGTAAACAGATTAGATGGTATGATGGTGGATAAGCAGTGGCAAACATTTAAAAAGATATTTTATGACTCGCAACAAAAATATATCCCTGTGAGGAGGAAAGATTCCACAAAAAGGGTGAACCAACCATGGCTAACTAAGGAAGTCAAGGATGGTATCAGGTTAAAAGAAAAAGCATACAACATGGCAAAGCCTGAAGATTGGGAAAACTTTTAAAAACCAGCAAAGGATGACTAAAAGAATAATAAAGAGGGAGAAAATAAATTATGAGAGTAAACTAGCAAGAAATATAAAAACTGAAAGTAAAAGCTTCTACAAGTATATAAAAAGGAAGAGGGTAGCTAAAGTAAACATTGGTCCCTTAGAGGATGAGACTGGGGAAATAATAATGGAAAATAAGGAAATGGCAGAGAAATTGAACAGATATTTTGTATCTGTCTTCACAGTGGAAGACACTAATAACATAACAATAATAGTAGAAAATCAAGGGGCAAAGGGGAGGGAGGAACTAAAAACAATCACTATCACTAGAGAAAAAGTACTAGGTAAACTAATGGGTCTAAAGGCTGACAAGTCCCCTGGACCTGATGGCTTGCATCTGAGGGTCTTAAAGGAAGTGGTTACAGAGATAGTGGATGCATTGGTTGTAATCTTCCAGAATACACTAAATTCTGGAAAGGTCACAGCAGATTGGAAAACCGCAAATGTAACACCCCTATTCAAGAAGGGAGTGAGACAGAAAACGGGTAACTATAGACCAGTTAGCCTAACATCTGTCATTGGGAAAATGCTAGAATCCATTATTAAGGAAGTAGTAGCAGGACATTTGGAGACTCATAATACAATCAAGCAGAGTCAACATAGTTTTATGAAGGGGAAATCATGTCTGACAAATTTATTAGAGTTGTTTGAGGAAGTAACGGGCAGGGTGGATAAAGGGGAAGCAATGATGCAGTATATTTGGATTTGCAAAAGACATTCGATAAGGTGCCACATAAAAGATTATTGCACATGATAAGAGCTCATGGTGTTGGGGGTAATATACTGGCATGGATAGAGGATTGACTAACAAAAAACAAAGAGTCGGGATAAAAGGGTCATTTTCAAAATGGCAATTTGTAACTAGTGGGGTGCCGCAGGGCTCAGTGCTGAGGCCTCAACTATTTACAATATACATCAATGACTTGGATGAAGGAACAGAGTGTCTTGTGGCCAAATTTGCTGATGATACAAAGATAGGTGGAAAAGCAAGTTGCGATGAGGAACAAAGTGTCTGTGAGGGGATATTGACAGGTTAAGTGAATGGGCAAAAATTTGGCAGATGGAATATAATGTGGGAAAATGTGAAGTCATCCACTTTGGGAGGAAAAATAAAAAAGCAAAATATTATTTGAATGGAGAAATACTACAAAATGCTGCGGTACAGAGGGATCTGGGTGTCCTCGTACATGAAACACAAAAAGTCAACATACATGTGCAGCAGGTAATCCGGAAGGCAAACGGAATATTGGCCTTTATTTCTAGGGGGATGGAGTATAAAAGCAGGGAAGTCATGCTACAACTGTACAGGGTGCTGGTGAGACCACACCTGGAGTACTGCGTACAGTTCTGGTGCCCTTATTTAAGGAAGGACATACTTGCATTGGAGGCAGTTCAGAGAAGGTTCACTAGATTGATTCCGGGTATGGAAGGGTTGCCTTATGAGGAATGATTGAACAGGTTGGGTCTATACTCATTGGAGTTTAGAAGAATGAGAGGAGATCTTATTGAAACATGTAAGATTCTGAAGGGACTCGATAGGGTAGATGCTGAGAGGATGTTACCCCTTATGGGGGAATCTAAAACTAGGGGGCATAGTCTCAGAATAAGGGGTCGCCCGTTTAAGACGGAAATGAGGAGGAATTTCTTCTCCCAGAGGGTCATGAATCTTTGGAATTCTTTACCCCAAAAAGCTGTGAAGGCTGAGTCATTGAATACATTCAAGGCTGAGTTAGACAAATTTTTGATCAGCAAGGGAGTCAAAGGATATGGGGAAAAGGTGGGAAAGTAGAGTTGAGGTAAAAATTAGATCAGCCATGATGTCATTAAATGGCGGAGCAGTCTCGAGGGGCCGAATGGCCTACTCCTGCTCCTATCTCTTATGGTCTAACTTACAGTGAATTTAACTCACTAATGGATAAGAGTGACATACTTTATTGTTTTTGATGCTAGGATGAGCAAGAAAAATTAGATTGAATTTCACTGAAACTATATTCTGTTTGTTTATACATTACATCAAAATACCTTGGAAACCCAGCAGCCAATTTGCACACAGCAAGATCCCACAAACAGCAATGTGATAATGACCAGATCATTTGTTTTAATAATGTTGGTTAAGGGATAAATGTCGGCCAGAACACCGGGGACAACTCCCCTGTTCATGTTTGAAATAGTGCCATGGGATCTTTTACGTCCACTTGAGAGGGCAGAAGGAGCCGTGGTTTAACGTCTCATCTGATTGACAGCAACTCCAACAATTCAGCACTCCCTCAGTACTGCACTGGATGTGTCAGCCTAGATTATGTGCTCAAGTCGCTGGAGTGGGACTTGAACCCACAACCTTCTGACACAGAGGCAAGACTGCTGCCACGTCTGACATGCCATTGGAGGAAAAGGCAGCAATTGGAAGAACACTAGAGGAAAATAACATGAGTTCAGAGTTCACTGGAGTGATTGAGAAAGCATCAGGAGTAACAGGAAAAGAGGATAGTGTTATTGAGAAAGAAAAATAAAATGATAGTGTGATAGAATCATAGAAAGGTTACAGCAGCAAGGAGGCCATTTGGCCCATCAAGTCCATGCCAGCTCTATGCAAGAGCAATTCAGCTAGTCCCACTCCCCCGCCCTATCCCCGTAGCCCTACAAATTTTTTCCTTTCAAGTACTTATCCAGTTCCCTTTTGAAAGCTACAATTGAATCTGCCTCCACCACCCCCTCGGGCAGTGTATTCCAGATACTAACCACTCGCTGCATAAAAAAGTTTCTCCTCATGTCACCTTTGGTTCTTTTGCCAATCACCCTTAAATCTATGTCCTCTGGTTCTCGACCCTTCCACCAATGGGAACAGTTTCTATCTATTCTGTCTAGACCCTTCATGACACCTCTATGAAATCTCCTCTCAACCTTCTCTGTTCCAAGGAGAACAACCCCAGTTTCTCCAGTCTATCCACGTAACTAAAGTCCCTCATCCCTGGAATCATTCTAGTGAATCTTTTCCGCACCCTCGCTAAGGCCTTCACATCTTTTCTAAAGCGCAGTGCCCAGAACTGGACACAATACTGCAGTTGTGGTCGAACCTGCGTTTTATAAAGGCTCATCATGACATCCACAATAACAGCTAGGTTTTCACCCATTCATAGACAATGGGCTAAAATGTAGCCAACAGAGATAGACAAGGAATAACAGAGAGGGGAAGAAAGGAGCTGACATTTCCTCTCATTGCTGTATCCTCTTTATCTATATTTTGGCTAATAGCAAAACAGGAATTTCATCCACAGAAACGCACCAGCAGAAAAAGAAACTTTGAGAGGAAAGCACAGATAAAGTTGTATCAAACAGTTTTATTGACTCCATAAAAACCAGGATTGCAGTATTGAACCATCTGAATCTCATTGGGATCGAGGGATGAGGTAAGTGGACTTGTCTGGATATAATTGGAACATTTCCTTTGAGTGTATTAAACAACAATAAATAGAATAAGGAAATGCACCAGACAGATTGCATCATTTTCGCGTAAATTTCTGAATTTTCCAGGGAATTACATGCCCAGATCGCCTAGAATAATAGTCCGGTGCGACAGTTCAGCGGAAGGAGAGGGGTCACAGATCAGCTCTTGCAGGGGACCCTCAAATCTTGACAGATTATGAAAAGAAATTAGCAAAAAATATAAAAACAGATAGCAAGAGTTTCTATAGTTATATAAAAAGAAAAAGGGTGGCTAAGGCAAACGTAGGTCCCTTCGAGGATGAGACCGGGAAATTAATGGTGGGAAACATGGAGATGGCAAAAATGCTGAACAAATATTTTGTTTCAGTCTTTACAGTAGAGGACACTAAGAATATCCCAACACTGGACAAACAGGGGACTCTCGGGGGGGAGGAGCTAAATACGATTAAAATCACTCAGGAGATGGTACTCAGTAAAATAATGGGACTCAAGGCGGATAAATCCCCTGGACCTGATGGCTTCCATCCTAGGGTCTTGAGGGAAGTGGCAGTAGGGATTGTGGATGCTTTGGTGATAGTTTTCCAAAATTCCCTGGACTCAGGAGAGGTCCCGGCAGATTGGAAAACTGCTAATGTAACACCGTTATTTAAAAAGGGTAGTAGGCAGAAGGCTGGAAATTATAGGCCAGTTAGCTTAACATCTGTGGTGGGTAAAATTTTGGAGTCTATTATTAAGGAGACAGTAACGGAACATTTAGATAAGCATAATTTAATAGGACAAAGTCAGCATGGCTTTATGAAGGGGAAGTCATGTCTGACAAATTTGCTTGAGTTCTTCGAGGATATAACGTATAGGGTGGATAAAGGGGAACCAGTGGACATAGTGTATTTAGACTTCCAGAAGGCATTCGACAAGGTGCCACATAAAAGATTATTACTTAAGATAAAAAATCACGGGATTGGGGGTAATATTCTGGCATGGGTGGAGGATTGGTTATCGAACAGGAAGCAGAGAGTTGGGATAAATGGTTCATTTTCGGACTGGCAACCAGTAACCAGTGGTGTTCCACAGGGGTCGGTGCTGGGTCCCCAACTCTTTACAATCTATATTAACGATTTGGAGGAGGGGACCGAGTGCAACATATCAAAATTTGCAGATGATACAAAGATGGGAGGGAAAGTAGAGAGTGAGGAGGACATAAAAAACCTGCAAGGGGATATAGACAGGCTGGGTGAGTGGGCGGAGATTTGGCAGATGCAATATAATATTGGAAAATGTGAGGTTATGCACTTTGGCAGGAAAAATCAGAGAGCAAGTTATTTTCTTAATGGCGAGAGACTGGAAAGTACTGCAGTACAAAGGGATCTGGGGGTCCTAGTGCAAGAAAATCAAAAAGTTGGTATGCAGGTGCAGCAGGTGATCAAGAAAGCCAACGGAATGTTGGCTTTTATTGCTAGGGGGATAGAATATAAAAACAAGGAGGTATTGCTGCAGTTATATAAGGTATTGGTGAGACCGCACCTGGAATACTGCATACAGTTTTGGTCTCCACACTTAAGAAAAGACATACTTGCTCTCGAGGCAGTACAAAGAAGGTTCACTCGGTTAATCCCGGGGATGAGGGGGCGGACATATGAGGAGAGGTTGAGTAGATTGGGACTCTACTCATTGGAGTTCAGAAGAATGAGAGGCGATCTTATTGAAACATATAAGATTGTGAAGGGTCTTGATCGGGTGGATGCAGTAAGGATGTTCCCAAAGATGGGTGAAACTAGAACTAGGGGGCATAATCTTAGAATAAGGGGCTGCTCTTTCAAAACTGAGATGAGGAGAAACTTCTTCACTCAGAGGGTGGTAGGTCTGTGGAATTTGCTGCCCCAGGAAGCTGTGGAAGCTACATCATTAGATAAATTTAAAACAGAAATAGACAGTTTCCTAGAAGTAAAGGGAATTAGGGGTTATGGGGAGCGGGCAGGAAATTGGACATGAAGCTGAGTTCGGATCGGTCAATGCCCTGTGGGTGGCGGAGTGGGCCCAGGGGCTGTGTGGCCGGGTCCTGCTCCGACTTCTTGTGTTCTTTAGATTTGTGGTTGGGATCAGATCAGCCATGATCTTATTGAATGGCGGAGCAGGCTCGAGGGGCCGATTGGCCTACTCCTGCTCCAATTTCTTATGTTCTTATGTTCTTATGAAAGCTACGCCACTTAATAGAACAAACTTATATAGTGCCTCATGACCTCCCCAAGTGCTTTACAGCCAATGAAGTATTCATAAAGTGTAGTCACTATTGCAATGTAGGAAAGGCGGCAGCCAATTTTTTTTTATTCGTTCATGAGATGTGGGTGTTACTGGCATAGCCAGCATTTATTGCCCATCCCTTGAGAAGGTGGTGGTGAGCCGCCTTCTTGAACCGCTGCAGCCTGTGTGGTGAAGGTTTTCCCACAGTGCTGTTAGGGAGTTCCTAGCGACGATGAAGGAACGGCGATGTATTTCCAAGTCGGAATGGTGTGTGACTTGGAGGGGAACGTGCAGGTGGTGTTGTTCCCATCTGCCTGCTGCTGTTGTCCTTCTAGGTGGTAGAGGTCGCGGGTTTGGGAGGTGCTGTCGAAGAAGCCTTGGCGAGTTGCTGCAGTGCATCCTGTGGATGGTACACACTGCAGCCACAGTGCGCCGGTGGTGAAGGGAGTGAATGTTTAGGGTGGTGGATGGGGTGCCAATCAAGCGGGCTGCTTTGTCCTGGATGGTGAAAAGCTTCTTGAGTGTTGTTGGAGCTGCACTCATCCAGGAAAGTGGAGAATACTCCATCACACACCTGACTTGTGCCTTGTAGCTGGTGGAAAGGCTTTGGGGAGTCAGGAGGTGAGTCACTCGCCGCAGAATACCCAGCCTCTGACCTGCTCTTGTAGCCACAGTATTTATATGGCTGGTCCAGTTAAGTTTCTGGTCAATGGTGACCCCCAGGATGTTGATGGTGGGGGATTTGAGCTGCTGGATCTGTTCTGAATCTATCCCATTTAACACGGCGATAGTGCCACACAACACGTTGGATGGTGTCCTCAGTGCAAAGACGGGATTTCATCTCCACGAGGACTGTGCGGTGGTCACGCCTACCAATACTGTCATGGACAAATGCATTTGCGACAGGTAGATTGGTGAGGACGAGGTCAAGTAAGTTTTTCCCTCGTGTTGGTTCGCTCACCACCTGCCGCAGGCCCAGTCTGGCAGCTGTGTCCTTCAGGGCTCGGCCGGCTCGGTCAGTAGTGGTGTTACCAAGCCACTCTTGGTGATGGACATTGAAGTCTCCCACCCAGGGTACATTCTGTGCCCTTGCTACCCTCAGTGCTTCCTCCAAGTGGTGTTCAACATGGAGGAGGACTGATTCATCAGCTGAGGGAGGACGGTAGGTGGTAATCAGCAGGAGGTTTCCTTGCCCATGTTTGACCTGATGCCATGAGATTTCATGGGGTCCAGAGTCAATGTTGAGGACTCCCAGGGCCACTCCCTCCTGACTGTATATCACTGTACCGCCACCTCTGGTCGGTCTGTCCTGCCGGTGGTACAGGACATACCCAGGAATGGTGATGGAAGAGTCTGGGACATTGGCTGAAAGGTATGATTCTGTGAGTATGGCTATGTCAGGCTGTTGCTTGACTAGTCTGTGGGACAGCCCCCCCAATTTTGGCACAAGTCCCCGTAGTGAGGAGGACTTTGCAGGGTCGACTGGGCTTGGTTTGCCTTTGTCGCGTCCGATGCCTGGTGGTCCGATGCCGGGTGGTCCGTCCGGTTTTATTCTTATTATGACTTTTTTTAGCGAGATTGTGCAACTGAGTGGCTTGCTAGGCCATTTCAGAGGGCAATTAAGAATCAACCACATTGCTGTGGGTCTGGAGTCACATATAGGCCAGACCGGGTAAGGACGGCAGGTTTCCTTCCATAAAGTACATTAGTGTACCAGATGGGTTTTTACGACAATCCGGTAGTTTGAGCTCAGCAAGGCCCCATAAACAGCAATAAGATAATGATCAAATAATCTGCCTTAATGACGAGGGATAAATATTGTTCAGGAGAATTCCTCTGTTTTTTTCCAAAAAATTGGCCTGGGATCTAGATTTTTTATGTCCACCTGAGACGACTGACGGAGCCTCAATTAAAGAAATGCCGCCCCTCCGACAGGTTCTGCATTCCCTCAGTACTACTCTGCAGTGTTAGCCTGGATAATGTGCTGAACTCTCTGGAGTGAGGTTTGAACCTTCAACTTTCTGGTTCAGAGGTGAGAGCCCTAAGGCTGACACCAATAAATCACTTGAGTTTCAAATTTCCTGATTGCATTCGACCCTATCTCCGAAATTACGTGTCAAGTCTCACTCGATTGCTTTAAAAGATGTTACCTAGTTTGATGCATGTTTGAATATTAAACACAACTTAATTGATTAAAACGGCTTTGCAAACTGGTCCACTCTTTGGGATCCTAACTCTCACTCCCAGTGAAATGATGGTGGGAGGGCAGACTGGAGTTCCCGAAACTAAATTATTATGAGGAGGGGGGATGGAAATATGTAATGTGCATGTGTTTCCGAAGTTCATGTCAATGGAAATAGATTGGGGGGAGATGGTGAGAACACGTGTAATTTCAGACTTGTGGTTTAAGTGTCGTGTAAGTTAAACAGTAACAATTGAGCAAACACCGACCACATCCAGACTCGCCTGTTTGCGAGTGGAGAACAGAATAGTTTTAGTGGTTGGTTAAAATCAATGACACCAGCGTTTCACCACTCGCGCATTTTGTACTGTGGGTGAGTGACTATTCCTGCTTCGACCACTCAGTGGGAGGGTGGGTTGGTTTTTTTGCGTTCAACTCTCGGCTGTTGCACTAAGCTTTGGAGGGAATAGTCTCCACCGTCACTTTAGGTTATTGTGAGGTCAGTCGGTGACCTGGAGCAAAAGGCAAGGCAGAGCCGAACCGAAACTGGGACTGACTTTTTGCAACAATTTAAACAAGTATCCTTACTTCATTTAATTCAGGCACAAGACATTCAGAGAATTACGTGCACGATTCTGATCCCTGGAGACCCAGGAACTACTTTTAAATGAAGGGTAGTTGATTCCTGGAAAGTTGAGAAGCAGCACAACATTTCAGGTGTGTGTGTGTGATCGCAGCTAAACGTGAGCTGGATGTCTAGATTGAGGACAATTAGACTCCTCCACAGTAAGTGCAGTTTGGGTGAGTGTTACATTGAAATACCAGCACTGTTGCTGTTAAGTTCCTTTTTAATAAGTGGATTACAGTTTCCATTCCCTGTAACATTCAATGTGTTTCATTTCATATTTGTAATTATATTAACTTGGTGAATGCTGCTGATGATATGGGTCACTGGCCTAGACAGTGTAAAGTAACTTAATTAATGGGCATGTTAAAAACACCCCCAGAGTTAATGATTAGATTGGTACTAGGATCACCAACCCTCCAGGATTGGCCTGGAGTCTCCAAGAATTGAAGATTAATTTCCAGTTTGCTGCTGCGAGCAAATCCTAGAGGAAAAATCATAGGGGCATTAAACAAAAGTGTATTTTTCATTTTCTTTGAACACTTCTGTTTATTAGTTATAAAAATATTGGTGATTGGGGGGGGGGAAGGCTGTTGGATTGACAGTCAAGAATCATCCAATTGGGTAAGGAAGCGCCTTTTCGCTTTCCGATTGGCCTTGGGAAGGGGTCAGGATGGACGTGTTGGGCAACCAATGGTGGGAGTGTGGGGGCGGGGCAGTTGGAGGTAGGAGGTCATGTGATGAAACCTCCACGAATACATTCAACCAGAGTTAACAACCCTGATTGGTACTGATATTAATTCAGCCACTATAGTAAATGTTGCAAATGAACAAGTGCACTTAAAAAAAAAACAGTGGATTTGAGAAGTTAATATCCAAATAAGCAACTTTACTTTTGTGGGACTTTGCTGTGAGCATAATGGATGGTGTATTTGCCAATATAACAAGCATCGCACTTCAAAAGTAACTCCAGGTTGACGCCCCCAGTGCAGTTCTAAGGGAGTGCTGCAAAGTCTTGAGTACCATCTTTCGGATGAGATGTTGAACCGAGGCCTCGTCTGCCCTCTCAGGTGGACGTGAAAGGTCCCGCTTTGGGATGTCCTGAGATTGTGAAAGGTGTTATATAAATAATGCAAGTTTTTTTTTTGTTGGAATGTCCTGAGGATGTGATAAATACAAGTTCTGTTCTATGTTATTGGTCTCAAACATTACTAAAAGCTAGCAAGCTTTCTCCAACTTCAGTGGCTGTTCCTATTGGTTATACTGTATGGTCAAAGTGTGACCTTGCCAAATGGAATGGCCTCACTTCTTCCACTTGAGTTCAGAAGAATCCCAGTACTCACAGGGTTCCCATTTCTATACCCTGGAATCACTAATCCAGAAGACACAGCAAAATATTCGTCAGCTTACTGCTTTTTTTATCTAAGGTTGATCAATGAAGTCATGTCATAACTCAGAGTTAACAGTAAAGCATTCTTGCCAATCCCTGACAGGTGTATCTGTAACATGGGATCTTTTAGGTCCTCTGTTTAATGTCTCATCTGTACGAGGGCGCCTCCAACAGTGCAGCACTCTACTGCATTGAAGTGTCAGCTTAGATTATGTGCTCAGGGCTCTGGAGTGGGCCTTGAACTGAGACTTAAATACCTTTCACTGATCATAAGAAACTGGACCTTAAATCATGTTTCAGGGAATACTCTCTGAACAGTTTAGAATAATGCACCTTCAAGGTTTTGCTTTCTGTATCAAAATTGACTTGACTCAAGGAGCTGGATCTTTTGCAAGTATGTTAGTATGCCTATTGCATCAATAGGATTCTGATTTCATTAAAACAAAAAGCAAAATACTGCAGATGCTGGAAATCTGAAATAAAGACAGAAAATGCTGGAAAACACTCAGCATCTGTGGAGAGAGAAACAGTTAACGTTTCAGGTCAATGGCCTTTTGTTCTGATTGTACCGTTTCACTGGGAAGATGGGCCATCCGTGTTATTGAACGCACTTTTATAGCTTTTGCAATCGCCATTCATTCCATTGCTGATCATGAATGAAAGCGTTACCACAATTCAATCCAACTCATTGAATTAGCAGGCACATTGGCCACGCAAACTTGTAACACTGGATTGTAAGTCTACCCTTTGAATTAACTTCAGTGGTCTATTTATTTTCTACATTAGTCGATGTTACTTTACTGACTTGCTAAAATGTCTTTGAGATAGAAGATGGTTGAAGGATTTTGCTTTGTATGTGATGCATAAATAATTTCTGTTTTTCAAGACGTCAGCATTTTTATTCCTTGTTAGGAATGGATACTTGATGGGTCTCGCTGTGAAGCCTTGGTTCATTTTACTGTTGATTGGTTCTACATACATCACGACCTGTAAGTATGTTAGTTACTTTGAGAATCAGTTTTCCATTTAATGATTTGAAGTTTTGGTATTTATGAAAGTGACTCGCAATGCATTGTAGTTCTATATTTAAGTTTAGATACAAGGGCACACACCATTTCTTGTTATTTAATACTCCCAATTTAAAAATAAATCAATCCACTTGTGTAAAAGAGCCATTTAATTATTAAAATGGATGAACAATGTGTTGTTTCTCATGATTTATGGATATCTTGAGGATAGGGACTCAACAAATGTAAAACAGCAGAGCACAGCTGGATCTATATTTGCCTCCATGAATAGTGCTTGCTCAAACTGGCTCATAGGCTGGATTTGAAAACATCTGCACTTGAGATAACATGCATCTACATTTTTAAACCTACCAGCTGTTGTATGAAGGGATGATTTAGTGAGGTTTATCTAAGGAGAATGATTTATTTGCAGATTAAATTTACGATTCCACTAGATCTCCTGTGCCATTCCTAGCCCTCTTCCCTATAGCATTTTAATGTTGCTCGATAGAGGAGGAAGAAGAAGAAAGAGCTTGCATTTATATAATGCTTTTCACTGCTCTTGGATAGTTCCCAAAGTGCTTTACATAGAATTAAAATATACAGTGCAGATGATAATATCCTTCCTCTGATTAAAAAGGTAAGGGAAATTGTTTTTTTTTTAAATTGCTTGCTTCAGAGATTTTTTTTTGGAGGGTGGGGGGTTGGTCAGCTGATTGTCTGACTCACACAATAAACCATCGCCATAAAAAGAGGGGGGGGAAAAAAAAGAAACAATTGCATTTATATAGCACCTTTCATGACCTCAGGATCTCTCAAATCGCTTTACTACCAATAAAATACTTTTGAAGTGTGGTCACTGTTGTAATGCAGGAAATGTGGCCATCAATTTATGCACAGCAAGATCCCACAAACAGCAATGTGACAATGACAAGATTGTCTGTTTTTAGTGATATTGGTTGAGGGATAAATATTGACCAGAACACAGGTGAAAACTCCCCTGCTCTTCTTCGAAATAGTGCCAAGGGATCTTTCACATCCACCTGAGAGTGCAGATAGGGCCTCCAGTTTAACGTCTCATCTGAAAGACGGCATTTCCGGCAGTGCAGCACTCCCTCAGTACTGCACTGGGAGTGTCAGCCTAGATTCTGTGCTCAAGTCTCTAGAGTGGGACTTGAACAAACAATGTTCTGACTCAGAGGTGAGAGTGCTACCACTGAGCCACAGCTGACAAGAGATTAAAAATCTCCACACTGAGAAGTCCACACAAGTAGAGTTTAGCCAAAATGATGTGCACATTCTCTGTCCATAAGAACACGCACAACTGAACTAAATTCAAAGAACTTCGTTGCAAATTGGCAAAGATTTAGAGATCCCCAGGTGTGCGCAGAGTTACTATTGGAGTCTGACCAGCTAAAACCACACTGCTTATCAGCCCAAAGCATTGGGAAGCTAGTTGCCCAGCTGGGTCCTCTCTACCCACGAGGGCATTGTCTTATAGAGGTATCTGGAACCAAATGTGAAGAATTATGTCCCCAATAATAGACCAACACGCAGCCCTACCTGGCTCAGGTATCAGATCACGATGGAGGGTTAACTTGGTTCAATCTTCTAACACCAACTTGACTCCAAGGACACCACACTTACCCCTCCCAATTCCCCCAAGAAGGATAGTTGGTAGTTGGGTATCAGACAACCAAGAAGCCCGGGTTGGAGCTGTTGTTAGCTCGCCAGCCAGCAGATATCGAGGACTCCTCACGCGGCATGGCTCACCGTAAAATGTGTGAATGCATTGCCACTATCCTAACCACAGCATGGGCACATGCCACACCCTATTGACCGGTGGTTCCACCAGTGGTAGTCGGGGGTGTGGAGCTTGAGCAGCATTGATTTACGTCTCTGTAAATCAATAATGATATATGAGCAGGTAGTCTCGTGCGTACCCACCCTCCAGTGAACGCACAGAATTATGTAGAATGTACAGCACGGAAACGGGCCATTTGCACAATTTTTTTTCGTTCATGGGATGTGGGCGTCGCTGGCGAGGCTGGCATTTATTGCTCATCCCTAATTGCCCTTGAGAAGGTGGTGGTGAGCCGCCTTCTTGAACCGCTGCAGTCCATGTGGTCCAGTCTGGTGTTTATGCTCCACGCAAGCCTCGTCCCACCCATCTTCATCTAATCCTATCAGCATAACATTCTATTCTTTCCTTCCTCATGTGTTTATCTAGCGTCCCCTTAAATGCATCTATGCTATTTGCCTCAACTGCTCCTTGTGGTAGCGAGTTCCAAATTCTAACAACTATCTGGATAAAGAAGTTTCTCCTAAATTCCCTATTGGATTTAGTAGCAACTATCTTACGTATATTTACGGCCCCTAGTTTTGGCCTCCGTCACAAGTGGAAACATCTACCCTGTAATCAAACCTTTTCGTAATCTTAAAGACCTCTAATCGGGTCACCCCTCCGCCTTCTCTTTCTCTAGAGAAAAGAGCCCCAGCCTGTTTATTGTTGCCTTCCAGGAGCTGTGATGCCAAGCCTCCACGTTTCCTCATCATTATACAATCAACATCTGTCTCAGTGTTGTGGTAGGGTCTGTGCAGAACAGCTGGTGAAGAGCCAGCCACTTCAATTTTCAAGGCAAATACTGTTTGACAGGGTTCTAGACCTATGCTGGTAACTGCAGTCAAGATTGTTTTTTGAGGGGAGGGAGGGGTGGAGAATTAATTTTGTGGGACTTAATGGCTTATTAGGTCCTGGTAAGCATGTGCCTGTTTCAACCATTCCTTTTGAGCCCAGTAATTGTTCCTACAAACCCAATGTGAAAAATGTCTCATCTCTCACTCCTCTATGGTAACCACTGTTCGTTGGCTCTTGGTAACCCAGTGACATCACAATAACAAAGTAATCAACATGGAGGAGTTTCAGCTGGTTTTTCATAGACTGGAAAACAAACTCCCTTCAAAAGTGCATTACTAGGGTTCTAAATAGTGTATAAATTAGGTGGTGTTCAACATTTCCTCCCTATTATTATAATAAAATTGACAGTTGTGTTTTGCTCGCTGACCTACATTAGCTCCTGGTCCAACAATGCCTTGATTTTAAAATTCTCATCCTCGTGTTCAAATCCCTCCATGGCCTCGTCCCTCCCAATCTCTGTAACCTCCTCCAGCCCTACAACCCTCCGAGATCTCAGAGTTCCTCCAACTCAGGCTTCTTCTGCATCCTTCGCGCCACCATTGGCGTCTGTGCCTTCAGCTGTCCAGGCTCTAAGCTCTGGAATGCCCTCCCCAAACCTCTTTGCCTCTCCATCCCTCTCTCCTCCTTAAGACTTATTAAAACCTACTTTTTTGACCAAGCGAATGAAAAGCAAAATACTGCGGATGCTGGAAAACTGAAATAAGAACAGAAGCTGCTGGAAATACTCAGCAAGTCAGGCAGCGTCTGTGGAGAGAGAAACAGAGTTAACGTTTCAGGTCGAAGACCTTTTGGCAGAACTGGAACAAGTGAAAGATTTAACAGTTTTTAATCAAATAGAGTTGTGGGAGGGGTGGGGAAGGAAAGAAAAAAAGGGAAGGTCTTTGATAGGGTGAAGGGTAGAAGTGATGAAATGACAAAAGGGATGATGGTGCGAGGCACAGAGGGTGGTAATGGGACAAGTAAAGAAACAAAAGATGGGTCTAGAGGAGCAGTAAATGGCAACAACAGGACCATTACCAGCACCTGCTGTCTGAGAAAATGGGAGCAGTGGTTATGATTTAAAGTTATTGAAATCAGTGTTGAGTCAGGAAAGTTGTAAAGTGCCGAATCGAAAGATGAGGTGCTGATCCTCAAGCTTCCGTTGGACTTCATTGGAAGAATGTAGGAGGCCGAGGACAGGGAGATCAGAGTGGGACGGAGAATTAAAATGGCAAGCGGCCGGAAGTTCAGGTTGATGCTTGCGGACTGAGCGGAGGTGTTCAGCAAAACGATCACCCAGTCTGCGTTCGGTCTCCCCAATGTAGTGGAGACTGCATTGTGAGCAGCGAGTACAGTATACTAACTTGAAAGAAGTACAAGTAAGTCGCTGCTTCACTTGGAGGGAGTGTTTGGTGCCCTGGACAGTGGGAAGGGAGGAGGTGAAAGGGCAGGTGTTGCATCTCCTGCGCTCGCACGGGAAGGTGCCGTGGGGAGGACAGGGGGTGATGGAAGAGTAGACCAGAGTGTCGCTGAGGGGCCTTGACCATGTCCGTCCCACTTCCTGCACTTCTACCCTTCACCCCGCCCCTCCCTCCCAGAACCATGATAGGGTCCCCCTTTTCCTTGCCTTCCAGCCTCCACGTTCAATGTATCATCCTCTACCATTTCTGCCACCTCCAGCGCGATGCCACAACCAAACACATCTTTCCCTCCTCCCTTTTCA
This sequence comes from Heptranchias perlo, assembly GCF_035084215.1. NCBI lineage: Eukaryota > Metazoa > Chordata > Chondrichthyes > Hexanchiformes > Hexanchidae > Heptranchias > Heptranchias perlo. The sequence continues at coordinate 59,106,106 of NC_090339.1, read as the reverse complement.
GCATTCTGAAGGGACCATTCCCTCCGCGACACCCTGGTCCACTCTTCCAACACCCACTCCTCCCCAGGGCACCTTCCCATGCGAGCGCAGGAGATGCAACACCTGCCCTTTCACCCCCTCCCTTCACACCGTCCAGGGCTCAAACATTCCTTCCAGGTGAAACAGATTTACTTGTATTTCTTTCAATTTAGTAAACTGTATTTGCTGCTCACAATGTGGTCTCCTCGACATTGGGGAGACCAAACGCAGATTGGTTGATCACTTTGCTGATCACCTCCGCTCTTTGGAAGCGTGACCCTGACCTGTCGGCCGCTTGCCATTTTAATTCCCTGTCCCACTCCCACTCTGATCTCTCTAACAGTGTAGGAGGTCGAGGACAATGAAGCTTGAGGAACAGCACCTCATCTTTCAATTAGGCACTTTACAACCTTCCGGACTCAACACTGATTTCAATAATTACAGATCATAACCACTGCTCCCATTTTCTCAGGCAGCAGGTCCTGATGTTGCCATTTACAGCTCCTCTAGACCCATCTTTTGTTTCTTAACTTGTCCCATTACCACCCTCCTTGCCTTGCACCATCGTCCCTCTTACCCTCCACCCTATCACAGACCTTCCCTTTTGTTTTTTCCTGGCTCTGTACTTGCTTAAAAACTGTTAAATCTTTCACTTCTTCCAGTTCTGCGGAAAGGTCATCGACCTGAAACGTTAACTCTGTTTCTTTCTCCACAGATGCTGCCTGGCCTGCTGAGTGTTTCCAGCATTTTCTGTTCTTTGACCAAGCGTTTGGTCACCGGTCCAAATGTCTCCTTCTTTGGCTCTGTGTCACTTTTTGTCTGATTACGCTCCTGTGATGTGCCTTGGAACATTTTACCATGTTAAAGGCGCTACGTAAATGCAAGTTGTTGTTTGTTGTAGTAGTGAGCACTTTTTAAATCCCACATGCTTGAACCATGAGAAGTTTGGTATTGAAAAGGTTCGTTGGTGATGGCATCCAACGTCATTGGGTCACCAAATAAAAATCTTGCCTTCACTTTTGTGGATGCAAACATCCTGTAAATTATTCAAGTATTGGAGACACTATTTCTAACTAGAGCAATGCAGAATTTACTTTAAAGCCATCAAGCAGACTTGGCACCGATTGTGGATTGCTGGATGAATGTGTTACCTTTTCAGGACTAGCCTTTTTTTTAGGTGCTCTTTTGCAAAGTTTTTTCTTTTAGGTAACAAAGGTTTTTTTTAAAAATCTCCTTTTATCAAGCCTGTTGTCATTAGTAATGATAATGCAGCCAGTCTCCGCAACAAGGCAGCAAAGACTTGATGGGAGGCGTGGTCATGACATAATCAGAAGTGCTCCTAACTGCTTACAGGCTTGATTGTGGTTCACCATTCAGTTTATGTCGAGAAAGAAAGACTTGCATTTATACAGTGCCTCTCACGACCTAAGGGTGTCCCAAAGCTGTTTACAGCCAATGAAGTATAGTCACTGCTGTAATGTAGGAAACGCGGCAGCCAATTTGCACACAGCAAGGTTCCACAAACAGCAATGTGATATCACCAGGTAATCAGTTTTTTAGCGATGTTGGTTGAAGGATAAATATTGGCCAGGACACCAGGGAGAATTCCCCTGCTCTTCTAAATAGTGCCCGGGGATCTTATATGTCCACCTGAAGAAGGCAGACCTCTCATCCGAATGACAGCACCTCTCTCAATGCAGCACTCCCTCAGTACAGCACAGGAGTGTCAGCCTAAATTTTGTGTTTAAGTCTCTGGAGTGGGACTTGAACCCACAACCTTCTGACCCAGAGGGAAGAGTGCTACCCACTGAGCTATGGCTGACATCTTTTACATTAAGGTTGAGATGAGTAACAATGAAAATGCAATAAATAGATTTTTTTTTTCTTTTTGTCTATGAATTGGAGGGGAAATGCTGTTTGTTATAATTTATGATTTCAAATTCTGATTTTTTTTCTTAACTGAATAAATTGTTACTTTTAACACAAGTCTCCCAATAATTCGTATGTTTAACCCAAAACTTATTTACATTTTGTCTGGTTAATTTCATATGGTCACAATAGCCTGACCTGCATTGAGGAATTCCGGAGACATGGGCCTAGAAATTCGTTGACACCACGCCCGTTTTACAGGTGCAAAATGGGAGCCTAATTATTCAATATGGCGGGCTGCGTGAGAGTGTACATTCTGCGTCTGCACGCCCTATTGGTAAAAGCTCCAGCCTTTGGCTGTTTTCATGTGCAAATAGGAAGCCTAACGTCTGTTTGAATCTTCTGTCCCGAAATTGGGCTGCCCTGAAGGCAGCCAGCGCCCGGTCCTGCTGCTTTCAGGATAACCAGGTCTACATGCAGTTAAACCGGCGGTCCTCAAAGGGACTGCCACCAAAAAGGTACGTGTGTTTTTTTTGTTTTTAAAAAAAAAATTCCTGAATGACTAGCAAGAGTGCTCCTCCCCCAGCAGTCCCAAAGACTGTTGTCAGACATTTGAAGGAAAAGGCTAACTGTACCCCTTTTAAACAAAGACATTTGATAACCTACGAACACAGTAATGTGGTAAACTGTGTTCTCGCAAATCCTGTTTTTTCCTCTCAATGACGCTGACGGCATTGGAGAAGTCGGAGTTTCAGGATCGAAGACATTGTACTGCGGATAGATATCTAGATTATTAAATAAGCTAGATGGATGATATTGAGCTTAAAGTGTTGTCAGGCTTTCAAAACACGGGTTTTTGGAAACGCAAGCTTTTCAACGCAGCAGGGGCTAATGTAAGAAAAAGCAACAAGGGCATACTGTTGCATAAATGCTGGCCTTGCCAGCGACGCCCACATCCCGTGAACGAATAAAAAAAAAAATACGTCAAAGGTTTCGGATCAGGAAAGCAGTGATAGGTGTGAAAAGGCACTGGCCCTTTCATTCCTATCTGGTAATCTGTTCAAAGAGCTGGGAGTTGTGAAATATCAAATAGTATTCCATCCAGCATATGGTCAAATGGTATAAGGACAAGATTTGAAGCCATTGAAACAATCGAAATTGAAAACGTAAGGACCATTAAGAATATCTGAGCAGAGAAATGAAAGGGGCAATCTCTACATGAAAGGTCATAAACAGGGACAGTAAAGGGGCCTTTTACAATCCATGGTTTGAGCACATGGTCTTTTCTACATCAAAGGGTCTCCAGTCACATGATCAAAGCCTAAACTATCAATCATTGAAGTAAGTTTATGATTGAGGCATAGCAACAGGGAACGATTGGACAAAAAGAACAACCCTCCCCAATCTTATGTCCTGTTAGTTTAAAAAAAAAATATAAAAAGAAGACGTTGAGAGAAGAACAGTCTCTTCACCACACAGCAGTCATAAGGACCGCACGCTGCAGTTGAACATCACGCAAGAAGAAGAGGACCTCAAGGACTGAAGAACTGATCGACCTTCAGGCCCGATGAGCAATATCCTTGGTTTAAAGGTTGTAAATGTATTAATGATTTGCCTGATATGTGTATGAATTGTTAATTCGCAACATTTATTATGTAATGATTTATTAAATGTATAGCAGGATTTTATGGAGGAAAGTCAAATGTATGGTTTGATTTTGCTCATGAATGCTCGTATGAATTGTTGGCCAGGGGCTGCAGAAGGTAACCTGAGACATCAGCTGCTGATACACAGGCAGGAATGACTTTTGAACTAAAGTAACCTGAGTTCAGTCCTGGCCTTGGCTGGCTGGAACCGGTTTGAATTAACCAGGTTTTGTGAAAGACAAAGGAAATGTGAAAAGACACAAGTCCTTATTTAGAAAAGGAGTAATGAGGTAATGCTACCTAAGTCCTTGGGACAGAGCCAATGAGGAGAAGACACAGACAAGGCGAGCAAGCCTAAACCAAAGGGAGAGAGACAGCACAGCTTGAAGAGATAAGATTCGGAATAAGAATGAAGGATCTGAGGCATGGAGCCAGAGCGAAGACTCCGAAGACCAACCATCACGGAAGTAGAAGACCCTACGTCAGGGACGTAGAGACGACGTCGAGAGAGAGAACGGAACGCCTGGCCAGCGTCCGCTCTCCTTTTCGGGTATTATCCTTTATATTCTGTGACCACTCAGGGAGTGTCAGAGAAACCTAGTGGGTGTGCGTTTAGATCTTAGTTTGGGTATAAGACTGTATAACCTGGTGCAAACTGCATGCCTATATCTAACCAGATGTATAAGCTATATGTATATGATCTAACGGTGTGAATAAAGTGAATTGAGAGTTAAGAGAGAATTGACTCTTCTCTGTGTACTAAGCCTAACTGTAACTGGTGACCCCCGGTCAACAGAATGATAATCAGAAGTTAATAATTACTTCTGATTAACAAAACTACCATGAGTGAGGGTGACTTTCTTTGCTTGACTATTCGTCCAGTGTCCAAAATATCACACGAAATAAGGAATTCCCTACAATCTCTACTAGGACCTACCTGAGGGCCGCTGCAGGGGAAGCAGCTGCCACGACTTCATCCTATGGAACCGGTGAGCTGCCTCTGGACACCCGATTGGAGTCCGCGGCTCGCCGGCAATAGGCTGATGAGGTCTGAGGTCCAATTTCAGGTGAGCCTCGGGCCTCTGACCTTCTGCCACACAGTCCTGGCGTATTTCAGGCCCGAAAATGGGCCTAGACCAATTTCCACCCTGTAAACTTGCCATTTATGCTTAGTATTTTGTCAAAGTAAGTAAATAAATCTTTTAAATTGTGTATCGTTCCCATTGGTGCATTAATTTCCTTTTGTTAAAAATAACACTTCCAGTGATGGTGCAGATTTTAATTTTAATTCGGCTTTGTTCATCATTCTCAAATTCAAAGTAATTCAAAAATGAATGAGCTGTGAATTGGGAACTACTGAAGACTATTTTACAAATGTTACTGGAGCAACTCTAAAAGAGCACAGAGGTCATAAGCAGTCGTCAGAATTTCGCTTACATCCTTGGGATTCTTTTGCGAGATCAGTTAATGCACAAAGGCTATCCAGTAGAGATTATGTACTTGGATTTTCAGGTGTCATTTGATAAAGTTCCACAGATGAGGCTTATAAAGAACATTAAGGCTCATAGAATTAGTGACACAGAAGGTACTGAATTGAAAACTTGCTTGGCAATAGAAAATAGATGTTGATGAATGGAGAAAGCTCGATCTATGTCACGGGGAGAATGGCAGTGACATCCTTTGGAAGACTTTGCTGAGCTCCCAGTTGCTTATATTATTCATAAGGGATATGGAGGCAATTACTTCTAGCAATATAAGATTTGCTGAGGATAAGAAAGCAGTATGACCAGGTGAGTAGTGTCAAAAAGAATGATATAGTTCAAAGTGAGCTGGACAAATTAATTGGATGAGGGACACTGGTTACAGGTGACTTGTAACATGGTTACAAAATAACTGTGCCCTATTTTAAGAGTGAAAAGGAAATTAGCTTGTGTGTAATTACTGCCCAATAGCTTAACATCAAAGTAATGGAATTACAGGGTACGGTAGTGTAGTGGTTATGTTACTTGACTAGTAATCTAGAGGCCTTGACTAATAATTCTGGTGGAATGTGGTTTCAAATCCCAACATGTCAGTTTGAGAAATTGAATTCAATATGAAGATAAATCTGGAAATAAAAAGTTGGTATCAGTGAAAGTGACCTTGACGCTGTTGGATTGTTGTAAAAGCCCAACAGGTTCAATAATGTCCTTTTAGGGAAGGAAACCTGCCGTCTTTACCCGGTCTGGACCTGTATGGGACTCCAGTCCCACACCAACGTGGTTGACTCTTAACTCCCCTCTGAAGTGCCCTAGCAAGTACACTTATATGTATTAAACCACAATTTCAGAGCAACTAGCAATAAATGCCAACAATGCCCACATCCTGAGGGGGGAATTTTTAAAAAAGAATTGATTCGAAGAGGCAGGATGGAGGAGCACCTGTATCGGGAAATTACGTGATCCAGCTATGATTTTTCCATCCGTGCAGGAGTGCCGGGGAGGAACGTCTCCTCACGTACTGCTAACCAACCTCTTAGATGTAAAGACTCATGAAAACGTAGTAAAGTCTACCTGATTTTTGACTTGTGGCTTATTCTAAAACCGATTGTCCAGGTTCCGCTACAGCAAAGAAGTTATTGCTGTCTAACCGGAGAAAACAACCTCCTGAAGAGAGTGCGTGGAGTTACAGCATGTTTACTAGAGAAACAATGAATAAAAATGTCTTGAACGATATATTTCATCCACTCGGTAAGTATCGTTTTGTAACCATGTAAGGAATTAAATGAGATTGCATAACTTAATTTCAACTATTTTAAAATTAAAAATGAAGCCTCTGACTGGTAACTTTTGCCACCGTTATTTTATGCTAAATTAGAAAGAAAGACTTGCATTTATTTAGCGCTTATCGTGACCTCAGGACGTCCCAAAGTGCTTTACATTGAGTTACGTTCAGCCTACGGCACAGAAACAGGCCATTCAGCCCAACTGGTCTATGCTGGCGTTTATGCTCCACACGAGCTTCCTTCCTCCCTACTTTATCTACCCCTATCAGCATACCCTTTCATTCCTTTCTCCTTCTTGTGCTTATCTAGCTTCCCCTTTAAATGCATCGCAAAATGCATAAAATAACATTTCCTCTTGGTTTTCCTGACTTTGATAAACTTTACAACCAAGTAAGTACTTTTGAAGTATTGTAAGAAACACCGCAGCCAATATGTGCACAGCAAGCTCCCACAAACAGCAATGTGATAATGAACCAGATAATCTGTTTTAGTGATGCTGGTTGAGGGATGAATGTTGCCCAGGACACCGGGAAAAACTCCTCTACCCTTCTTCGAAATAGTGCCGTGGGATCTTTTATATCCACCTGAGAGGGCAGACGGGGCCTCGGTTTAACGTCTCATCTGAAATATGGCGCCTCCGACAATACAGCACTCCCTCAGTACTGCACTGAGTGTCAGCCTGGAGTATGTGCTCAAGTCTCTGGAGTGGGACTTGAACCCACGACCTTCTGAGTCGAGGCAAGAGTGCTTACCCACTGACCACGGCTGACGTTTGCTGTGTATGTAGGTTTATGGAAATTACGCTAATTCATGCAATGGGAAAATGTCCATGTTATACCTCCATACTTCAGAAACTGCAGTTAAGTTCAACAATCCTACTTCATAAAAATTTTCCTCTTGGTTTTATTGACTTTGATAAACTGGCCTCTAGCCCAATGGAAGAGCTGGGTCTTTACAAGAACCTGCCAATCTACAGTAACTCCCTTCAACAGTTGGATTCAAACTGAAATCAAGATGCACCAATTTAAATCACTTCTTCACAGAGAGTACCTGCTCTCACCCACTTTACACCAAGGATCACTAGATAGTGACCAGTAGTAGGAACCTGCCTGGTCTGAGGGGTCAGTATCTCACCGGGCAGTGTGTTGAAACCAATGAACCACCAGAGAGCTCATTACCAGCAATTTTATTACGTACACTTTACATCTTATTTTCATTTAGGATGTAATCCTCGTGCAAGAAATCTTAAAGCTTGCGTTAAGGAAGATGAAACCAATAAGACAATTTGTCTGCAAAAAGGATGTTGTTTTAAGGACAGACCTGAGAAGCCATGCTACCACATGACGATAAATAGTAAGTCAATTCGCAAAGAGTAGCTTCTTTTATGAGTGTTTTTACTATGCTTTGTATTTCACCAAATATTGTCAGTAAGATTATCATTGGTTAAACCATTCAATATAATTACAAGCTGGTAGTATGTTAAGCCTCAAAATGATAGGTAGTGATGTTGGTACTAGTGACTGACATTCACAGCTCCTATCTTTACTGTTACATAGCAATTTTGTTGCTGAATCCATACCTAACACTGGCACAAAAATGGTAAATTTGTAATGTAATACTAAATGGATGGTCTGAAGCACCATGCCACGTCTAGTAAAATGGTTGAAGCCAGCACAGGGTCCCAGAAACCAGTTCTTCTTCTAATATCCTATGATGTGTGAAACTGCCTTAATACTGAGGCTGACCCCCTCTCTCTCCCTAGGACATTTCCTTGACAAAAATGACCATCCTTGGTCCTCCAATGCTTTCTGCTAATGCACGATTCTGCTGTCTTTAAATTCTAACAGCCGCTCCAAGGGAGGCAAGTGAAATAGTCCATAGCTTCAACCAGGGAGACCAATGGGACAGTCCATAGCTTCAACCAGGGAGACCAATGGGACAGTCACTAGCTTCAACCAGGGAGACCAATGGGACAGTCCCTAGCTTCAACCAGGGAGGCCAATGGAACAGTCCCTAGCTTCAACCAGGGAGGCCAATGGAACAGCCCACAGCTTCAACCAGGGAGGCCAACAGTGTTACAAATTGGATAGCCCGGTGGTGAATACTACAGCCTGGTCTTCAGTTGCTTCCTAGCCTTTATTTACACATCTCAACATTACACACCCTCCAAAAAATGGATGAGAGTTCCCAATTGATATCCACCACCTGAATACAATTAACACTAATTGATACAAATCACATGGATACAATTAACAAATGGGACAGTCTATAACTTCAACAAAGGAGGCAAATGTACCGGTCCATAGCTTCGACCAGGGAGGCAACAAGAGTCGCCTCAACTACTCCTTGTGGCAGCGAGTTCCACAGTCTAACCACTCTCTGGATAAAGAAGTTTCTCCTGAATTCCCTATTGGATTTAGTAGTGACTTTCTTATATTTATGGCCCCTTGTTCTGGTCTCCCCCACGAATGGAAACATTTTTTCTATTTCTACCCTAACAAATCCCTTCATAATTTTAAAGACCTCCATCAGGTCACCCCTCAGTCTTCTCTTTCCTACAGAAAAGAGCCCCAGCCGGTTCAGTCTTTCCTGACAGGTAAAACATCTCCGTTCTGGTATCATCCTTGTAAATCTCTTTTGCACTTTCTCCAGAGCCTCTGGATCCTTTTTGCAATATGGAGACAAGAACTAAGTGTGGTCTAACCAAGGTTCTATACAAGTTCTAACTTCTCTGCTTTTCAATTCCATTCCTTTAGAAATGAACCAAGTGCTTTGTTTGCATTTTCTTTGGCCTCGTTAACCTGCGTCGCTGCTTTTAATGATTTGTGAATCTCTACCCCCAGATCTCTCTCCATTTACTCTTATTTTCCAAGGTGTATGTGGCCTCCTTTATTTCCCTTACCAAATTGTATCATCTCACACTAATCCATATTGAAATTCAGGATTATAGGATATGGGATTTCTATAGTGTATGCCTGAAAACATTTCTTAAAGGAATGAATGCCTCTTTTGATTCCCTAGTTGCATGAGCTACCTTATCTACATGTATACAGATTTTATACCTTTTGAATAAATAACCGAGTGGTAGACCAACTATTTCTTAAGTTTGTCCAGTGCCGCCTTAAATAGACAAATATTTCTGACTCAAATGCAAAATACAATCAAATTCAATAAAACACAATGAATGTTGTGTCATTCAAGGCACCGTTACTGTTATTTCTAACAAGTTATATTTTTCTATTGAAGAACAGAAGCAAATATTGCATATTCTTGGAGTTGGATCATTGGTACTTATTTTTATAGCAATTTGCCCATTACTGTGTTGCCTGCTAACACAAAGGACGTAAGTGGATCTACTATTATTTCTGAAAATAGACTATATTACATTACACTAGACTTTATATCAATAATAGGAATTGCTGATGAAAAAAGACCAAGGTCCGTCTAGTCCGCCTTCTCCCATCCTGGTGGTCGCATAATACAATGATAATGGAGTTGCTCACTAATCATAGCAAACAACCTCTCTCAATTAGTCCACAACAGACCCAGACATGAGGTGAGGTGGTGGAGAGCTTTGGGAGCCGTAGGTCCAAAGTCGCCTGTTCCCCTGTAAACTTCAGCTCATCCAAAACTCTGCTGCCCGTATCCTATCCCACACCGATTCCCGCTCACCTATCATTCCTGTCCTTGCTGACCTGCGTTGGCTCCCGGTTCTCCAACTTAAAATTCTCATCCATGTGTTTAAATTCCTTCATGGCCTCACCCCTCCCTTTCTCTGCAACCTTCTCCAGCCCTACACATCTCCCAACACCCCCCCCCCCCCGAATTCTCAGCTCCTTCGTCTCCAGCCTCTTGTGCAAGCCCTCTCCCTTTGCACCACCATTGCCAGCTACACCTTCAGCTATATAAGCCCCACTCCCTGGAACTCGCTCCCTAGATCTCTCCACCTTCCTCTCCTCCTTTTAAGACCCTCATTAAAACCCACCTCTTTGACCAATGACCAAGCTTTTAGTCGCCCCCTCCAAATATCTTTTTTTTGGCTCAGCGTCCAATTTATGGTCTGATTATGCCTCTGTGTGCTAAAGGTGTTATGTAATTGTTGTTGCCATGGCACTCATCACCAGCTAGGATAATCCATACAGTTGATCCATGATAACTGAATGTTTGTTTGTGAGACTGCAAATTTATGGGGTGATGGTCAGTAATTGATTATTGGAGTATATAGTGCAATCAGCGCTATTAATTAATAAAATGTATTGGGGGGAAAAAAAAACTGGTATTCCTCAGTAAAATAAAACCTATCGGACTTAATCATGAGGCACTTCTGGTCTGATCATGTGACGCAAAGGTGGGAATTGAGACTATCACAACCTGCATGTATTAATACACCACTCACAATTTAGAATTGTAGTGTTGTAGTCTTGTAGCATCTTCCAGACAGTGATCTCAATATTTATTCAGAAACATTTTGAACGATGAGAATCGGGCCATTTTACCTACTGTTTAAAACTGAAAAGTTAAACTTTGTTTGTTTCTTTTTCTTTTCACAGAAAGCTTAACCCTCTTCTAAACAAAAACCAGGCAGTCGAAGATGCAAAAATGAAGGACATGAGAGTGGGAGCTTATGTTTTGTCTATGCTTCAAGAACATAAAAAGAAAAGCAAAACGTTGGAACAAGGTATTATATGATGTCCTTAAATTATGGGGAGTGTACGCCCTAACACCTAGGCCTCGATTTTAACTGGGGAAGGGGCCGTTCGGGACGGGCGAGGTTCCGGGCGGGAGGGAGGGAATCTCAACCTCAGGTCTGGGCCATTTTAACCCCCGGGCCTCTTTTAAATAATGCATGACAGTCTCCCGCCCAAAACCAGCAGGAGAACCACCAGTTAAGGCCAGCAGGCAGAAGCAGGAAATTGGGTTGGCAGACTCAGGATGCTGGGGACCCAGGGAACAGTCCTGGGTATAACCTCAACGCAGGGGACCCAAGGGTGTTTGGCAGCTGATGCCAGCTTCGAGAGGGAGAAGCGAAGCCAGGAAATGAGGAGGCCTCAAGCACTCCTTGCGGGGCCTATGGGCGAGGGAGCACTCCTGCTCCTCCTGGCCCACAGAGAGTTCTCACAAAAGTCATTTTACAAAAACTTACCTTGGCCTCTCCCGGTCAGTCGGCTCTTCCTGTCATGGTTTCTCTGGCGGGTTTGACACCGGGCGGGGCCTCTTCCCCTGACTCATTGTGAAAATTAGGTCGCGGCACCAATGACGTCATTTAAAAGAGGCCCTCGCTCACCTGCAGCAGGAGCCTCCGCTGCCTTCAAAGTCGGTGGAGATAAGATGTCACCGGTCGGGAACGGAGAGACCTCAGGCCGGTAAGTGGGCTCGGCCTGATCTTAACCCCCTCCCCCATGCACTATTCATGCTAGGCAAGGGGTGGGAGTTAAAATCCATGAATCCAAACAATGGCTATTTGATTATGGAAAAAAATGCTTTGCGACGACACTTTCTTAAAATCTGCAAAATAGAAAGAGGTGTCAGCAGTTCATTGAACAGAATGAAATAGATCCAAATCTCTAAACATATACACTTTGATGGAGTGCACAAAAGTACCAACGATGAAGCATGTAGATATTAGCTTAGTTAGAGAGGGAGCAGCGCAACGAACAAGAATGAGATCTAAGCTGAGTTCAAAACCATGCCATTTTGGGTTAATTAACCAATACTGAATATCCTAAAGAAAGAAAGAACTTCCTTTTATATCCCGCCTTTCACGTCCTCAGGACTTCCCAAAGCGTTTTACGGCCAATGAAACACTTTTGAAGTGTAGTCACTGTTGTAATTCTTATCCTTGTTTTCCAATCCCTCCAAGGCCTCGCCCCTCCCAATCACCGTAACCTCCTTCAGCCCTACAACCCTCCGAGATCTCTGCGCTCCTCCAATTCTGGCCTCTTGCACATCCCCAATTTTCATCGCTCCGCCATTGGCGGCCATGCCATCAGCTGCCTAGACCCTAAGCTCTGAAATTCCCTCCCTAAATCTCTCGGCCTCTCTACCTCTCTCCCTCTCTTTTTTCTCCTTTTAAGACGCTCCTTAAAAGCTGCCTCTCCTTATATCTCCTCATGTGACTCATCAAATTTTGTTTGATAATACTCCTGTGAAGCGTCTTGGGACATTTTACAAAGTTAAAGGCGCTATATAAATGCAAGTTGTTGCACATATATTATTTTGGGAACAATGACTTAACTTTATAGCACCATTTTAATTATTAAACGTGGCTATTTTGGGGCTATCAAATAAATACATTTTATCCCGTCAAAGTGATTATTTGCAAACCTGCAATCCTATTTATAAAAGGGAACAATATGACATTCTTAATTCAAACTATTCCTGTAAATGTGCGAAGAAGTTATAATCCTGCTTTGCTTTGCTTCAGTGAATTCATCAAGATGCTGTTTAGGGACCTTATTTGTAATTGGAGAGAAGAGACAGCCCTTAATCCTCTCTCTCTGGACTTGATTCAAACATATTGCTTTATAATGACATTTGAACAGTATGAAGCTCGGTCTCTAAAAAGGACTTTACATGAATAACATTATTGTCCAGTACTTCAAATTAGTGTCTAATGCTACTTGTAAATTGAAACTTCATAATATTGTTGATAGCATGATCAATACAGATTTCTATGCAGCATGGTTTTATGTGATCAGTCTCTGGATTTACATTATTATAGAGGGAAGATTTCCCCTGGGCACCAGCTGTAATGAAATGGTAACGCTGTTTATAATGTGTTTGATTTCACTGGTGCACAGAAGGAATCTTACTATGGTGTAGAAATTACGATTGGCACTGTTACTAATACTTTATGAACTTGCACTATTTCCTCTCTTGTGTTGTATTAACTTGTCTCCGTGATAGCACTCTCGCCTCTGAGTCAGGAGGTTGGGGGTTCAAGTCCCACTCCAGAGATTTGAGCGCATAATCCAAGCTGACACTTCTAGTGCAGTACTTGAGGGAGTGCTGCACTGCCGAAAGTGAAGTCTTTTGGAACGAGATGTTAAACCGAGGTCTCATCTGTCCCCTCGTGTGGATGTAAAAAATCCCAAGGCGCCATTTGAAGAAGAGCAGGGGAGTTCTCCCCAGTGTCCTGGTCAACGTTTGTCCCACAACCAACATCACCGAAACAGATTATATGATCATTATCTCATTGCCGTTTGTGGGATCTTGCTGTGCACAAATTTGCTACCGCGTTTCCTGCATTACAACAGTAACTACACTTCCAAAGTACTTCATTGGCTGTAAAGTGCTTTTGGACGTCCTGAAGTCGTGAAAAGTGCTATATAAATGCAACTCCTTTCATCTCCTGTAACCCTTTTGAAATAAGCTGTGTTAAAATAGCATAGGGAGGAATTAGTACAAGAATGTTAATCGGGCATTGAGAACAGCACCCATCACAATTTCTACCTTTACTGGGTGATTACATTCCCACTCTTGGTGCCCAATGTCCTTTTTTCACTTCTCCAAATAGAGGTGTCTTTCTGTCATATAACAACTGCCAAGAGCGCACCCTTTCAATTAAATAATATAAAGGGAAACAGAGACGCATATAACCCCAGCATGTGTCTTAATATTTTCAGGGGTTGTTTATTTTCAAATAAATCAGTAGGGGTAGGGCATCATTGCAATCCATTGAAATCTGACTCGTATATATTCCAATGTTAAATATATGAAAGGTACTATTTGAAGCTAGAATTAGATTTCTTTTATTATCTCTAGGGAAGAAAGCATCCAGCAAGACTGAAGTTCAGTAGCAGCTGTTGCAAATGGAGCCTCCTTTTACGAAATTGCGGAGCAGCATTGGCTAGTTGGCATTATATATTTAACCAGATAGATTACCGTTATTCTATTGCGAGTCCATTGTAGGAATTAAACACTTCTCTCGGGGCAGAAATAAACCAGTCCAAATTTTTGAATGATCTCTTCTTTTTTGAAGAACATTCATAGGAACAGGAGTAGGCCATTCAGCCCCTTGAACCTGTTCCGCCAGGCGCGCTGTCAAATAATATTTGCATTTCTTGGTTAAAGGCACTTTATAAATGCACGTTGTTTGTTTTTTTTTGCACTGCAAATGTCTAATATGGTACCTTGTCCTGGGGTGGTTTGGAAGGATCCAGTATAGTATCACACAGCACAGAAGGAGGCCATTCAGCCCATCGTGCCTGTGTCAGCTCTTTGAAAGAGCTATCCAACTAGTCCCACTCCCCTGCTTTTTCCCCATAGCACTGCAAAATTTTCCTTTTTAAATATATATCTAATTCCCTTTTGAAAGTTACTATTGAATTTGCTTCCATCGCCCTTTCAGGCAGCGCATTCCAGATCATAGCAACTTGCTGAGTTTTAAAAAAAATTCTGCTTATCTCACCTCCTGGTTATTTTGCCAATTATCTTAAATCTGTGTCCTTTGGTTACCGACCCTCCTGCCAGTAGAAACAGTTTCTCCCTCTCTACTCTATCAAAACCCCTCATAATTTTGAACACCTCTATTAAATCTTTCCTTGCCTTTCTTTCCTCTAAGGAGAACAATCCCAGTTCTTTTAGTTTTGTGACATAAGTGAATTCCCTCATGGTGTGGCAGCCTTCACTTCTACAGAAAGGGCTGTCACTGTTCCAGATGTTGTCTGCGGGTTATCCCAAAGACAGATGGTACAGATGTTCCAGCCTGTCTGGTGAAGTGGGGCGTAGTGAAGACAAGTCTTTGACAGGTCCAAATACATCTGGAGGGGCCTATAAACGCGGAGTATCTATTGACACCACTGAGTCAGCCAGTGAGTTGGAGGTGGGCCGTGACTTACGCAGAACTCACAGCAAACAAAATCTATTTACTCAGCAAACAGAGTCTATTTAAACAGTGCACTACAGCAAACAGTCTACAGAGTCTATTTAAACAGTGCACTACAGCAAACGGTATACAGAGTCTATTTAAAAAGAGTCTCTACGGACTACAGCAAACAGAAGTCATGACCAAAACTACGGCAACTTCTCCCGATAAAAGCAGGGTTATCTCTCCAGCAAGAATCATAGAATGGTTACAGCACGGAAGGAGGCCATTCGGCCCATCGAGTCCATGCCGGCTCTCTGCAAGGGATGCCTTATTTTACATAAAGGTAAGTACAAATATTTATGATCAGATTGGTTTAATCAATAAAAAAATTATGCACATAATAATATGAAAATAATGCAAATGTTATGCTGCCCCACTTCAGCAGATCATCTTGTTAGAAGGTCTCCTAACAATCCTCCAGCATTTCTAACCTCTTTGCCTCTGTAAAGGCTTTCACAGCTTTTGCTTTGAGAGAAGATTGACTGCCTTTGTTGCCTAGCCAATTCAGAAAGTCTCTCTGGGAGAGGAAGTTAAGTCACTTTGCTTCCTACTCCTCTCTGGTCCTCGGGCTTGCCGGTAGAGCTGCCAATCAGGCCTGCCTGGACTCGGGCCACTCCTGAAATTGGCTCCATGCGAAGCTCAAAAAGGAGGCCTTCGAACCCCTAAGGTGTGAATATTTGCTGGAAAGTATTTGAACAATCTCCCATTGTCTGAGGCCATCTAGCCAGATGGTGGGTCTGGCTGCTGATTCACGTCCCAGCATGGGGCTATCCTGCGAAACTAACAAGCTTTAACTTAGAAGCCGATTTTAAAAATAACTCCTATCTAGGTCGTAGAAAATTGGTCAAACCTGGAATGTGACAACTGCTAGCTCTACTAATAAGGCCTCCTTACTCACTCTCTTGATAATTTCACATGGTTTAATTATAAACAGCCCATGATGCAGATTTAAGAAAAAAAACACATCTACATTAATATCAGTGAACTGTAGTTCAAATTGGACGCAGTTTTGAAGACAAATGGACAGCTTGTGCGCTGGTTTCGAATAGTTAACTACCCAGTTGCCACAATCCGTTGAGAGTACTTAAGAAATCAAGGTGCTTAGGAGCAAGTGCTGCGTAGAGTCAAATACATCGAAGTAGATGGTGTTGTAGTGTATTTATCAAACTGAACAGTAATTGGCTTTCAAATCATAAGAGAAAATGGGGAGGAGAAGGAAGAGGAAGCAGGGTTTAAGCTTGACAGTGTATTTATTCTACACAGCACTCCCTATGGGAGAGTTTCTTGTCCACCAGGACTGGAGATTGGAAATTCCGAAATTGCTGATCGAAAAGTTTTATGCAACGCGCTGGAATTTCTGCTCTGCACTCCCGCCAGACGGGGCTCCGTGCCACGAGTGTGAAGTTGGATGAGGCTCCATGGCTCTGCTGCCCCCCCTGTCACTGCCCCCCCTGTCACTGCCCCCCCTGTCACTGCCCCCCCTGTCACTGCCCCCCCTGTCACTGCCCCCCCTGTCACTGCCCCCCCTGTCACTGCCCCCCCTGTCACTGCCCCCCCTGTCACTGCCCCCCCTGTCACTGCCCCCCCTGTCACTGCCCCCCCTGTCACTGCCCCCCCTGTCACTGCTTCCACCCGCCCGTCACTGCCTCTCTGCCTCTCTTTCCCCCCACCTCACTGCCCCTCTTTTACACCCCCCCCCCCCCCGGTCGCTGCTCCTCCTGTCAACCTGTCACTGTCTCCAACCCCCGTCACTGCCTCTGTCCCCCCCCGCCCCCGTCACTGCCTCTTTCCCCCCCCCGCCCCCGTCACTGCCTCTTTCCCCCCCCCCCGCCCCCGTCACTGCCTCTTTCCCCCCCCCGCCCCCGTCACTGCCTCTTTCCCCCCCCCCGCCCCCGTCACTGCCTCTTCCCCCCCCGCCCCCGTCACTGCCTCTTTCCCCCCCCCGCCCCCGTCACTGCCTCTTTCCCCCCCGCCCCCGTCACTGCCTCTTCCCCCCC
The DNA here is from genome assembly GCF_035084215.1 of Heptranchias perlo. Taxonomy (NCBI): domain Eukaryota; kingdom Metazoa; phylum Chordata; class Chondrichthyes; order Hexanchiformes; family Hexanchidae; genus Heptranchias; species Heptranchias perlo. Next base: position 59,088,943 of record NC_090339.1, on the reverse strand, counting down.
CGCCCCCGTCACTGCCTCTTTCCCCCCCCCGCCCCCGTCACTGCCTCTTTCCCCCCCCCGCCCCCGTCACTGCCTCTTTCCCCCCCCCGCCCCCGTCACTGCCTCTTCCCCCCCCGCCCCCGTCACTGCCTCTTTCCCCCCCCCGCCCCCGTCACTGCCTCTTTCCCCCCCCCGCCCCCGTCACTGCCTCTTCCCCCCCCGCCCCCGTCACTGCCTCTTTCCCCCCCCCGCCCCCGTCACTGCCTCTTCCCCCCCCCCCCCCGCCCCCGTCACTGCCTCTTCCCCCCCCCCCCCGCCCCCGTCACTGCCTCTTCCCCCCCCCCCGCCCCCGTCACTGCCTCTTCCCCCCCCCCCCCGCCCCCGTCACTGCCTCTTCCCCCCCCCACGCCCCCGTCACTGCATCTTCCCTCCCCCCGCCCCCGTCACTGCCTCTTCCCTCCCCCCCCCCCGCCCCCGTCACTGCCTCTTCCCTCCCCCCCCCCGCCCCCGTCACTGCCTCTTCCCCGCCCCCGTCACTGCCTCTTCCCTCCCCCCCCCCCCCGTCACTGCCTCTTCCCCCCGCACCCCGCCCCCCCCCCCCCGGGCTCCCCCGCTCAGGCCTCTGGTTAAAATTGCAGATTGGCCCCATCGACATCATTGGAGCTTGATCTGCATATTTAGAGGACCCGGCCGGCTTGGGTCGGGTGTCCATGCTTCCTGCAATTTAATATCTATAAGATGGTCCCTCTGACAATACAGCACCCTCTGCGTTGAAGTGTCGGCCTAGTTTATGGGTTGATATCTTGAAGTGGGGCTTTAATGTTCAACCTTCTTTCTCAGAGGTCAGAGCACGACCAACTGAGCCAAACTGACAAATGAGAAGTTTTGTTTGTTCCCAGCATCAGGTTCCCTATTCCCGAAAAGTCGTTCTGTCTATCCTTAATATTTTTATGTTTCAGATGTAAGGTTTATTTTGTGAGTTACCACTGCTGGCATGGGACCCCACTAAATGGGAATGTGGGTTGTCGAATTGGCCCTCACTGGTGTCTGATGAAGCTCCATATCAAAACTGCGGACTCACAAGGCTCACTGCTATGCAGTCTATGTGTGTGACTGCACTGTACAGCAGATCACCAGTAGAGTGCAGTCAGAGACTGCAGTATGGATCTATGATGTTAAATGCAATACATGTTTCAATGACCAACAGACCAGTACAGCACATAAGCAGAGTGTTAAATTATTTTTCATAAACCCATCCACTTCTCTTTTAAAAATCTATCATGGACCTACTTGCACCATCTGGTCAGGCTTTCCGTGTCTTAACAATCCTCTGTGTGTGAAAATAATCTCCTAACCTCTCCCTTTGTTCTTTTTAGTGATCACTAGAGGACATCAATTTAAGATTATCATCTCACTGGCCAATGGAAATAATTTTTTCCAATTTACTGTATCAAAATCTCTGATAATTCTGTGCGTCTCAAAACCTTCTTTCTTCTAATGAAGAGACTTTCTCTAATCTCACCTCGTAACTAATAATATGTTTCCTGGATTTATTAATTAACAAAACCATTTGATTAGAACTAACCCTAAAAGAGAAATGACAGGCTAAGAATTATGTTAAAACCTGCTAGACGTTAATCTAGGTTGATCCAAAGAACCATTCATGACTTCATGTTATAGTTAGAACACAAGAATGTCTAGGAACAGGGATGGGCCATTAGACCCAATAAGCCTGGCCCTTTTTCAGAGATCCACCATGTCCTTCTCACCATATCCTTCAATCCATTCTCTCTCCGGACACCTCATCTGTCTCTTGAACCCATTTATATACTGTCTGCTTACGTGTCCTTTCTTGCTAACTTATCATGCAATTTTTCAGTGAGAAAGTCCCTCTTGACTCCCTCCCTGTCCCAAACTTACTAATTTATAGCTCGTGCCCTGCTACTTGAACCCTTACAAAAAGTGAGTAGTTTGTTTGGACCAGTTTGGTCAATTCATTCGTAACTTTGGAAAGTTCAATTAGATCACCTCAAAATCTTCTCCTTAACCCAAGTTCCTTAAATTTTGCCTCACAACTTAAATTCCTGATACCTGGAGTCCTCCTCCTTGCTTGGTCAAGTGCAGTTAGGTCCTTCATGTGATTAGGTGACCAGAACCGCATGCAATACTCCTGATGGGGTCTGACCGACGCCTTACATCTCAACAAAATAATGGGGCAGAAAATCCACAGCACCCCCCCCCCGTATAACCGTAGCACCAACGCTTCAGAAGGGTTAGACCAGGCCCCAGCCTAAACGTCGATGGTCCTGTAGATGTTGGGAGCGGAGTCTCCATCTGCTGGGGACAGTTAACCTTTCGGGGGTGGGGAGTGGGGGCACCATAATTCCGCTGTAATTTTCAGCCTCTTTGGTTGTTGGGCACCCATGCTGTGCCCGCTGGTAGCATGAGCGCCTGCCATTGGGATATAAGTTGATGGGCCTCCCCCTGCAGACCTCGTGATCTTTGACGGGGTCAGCAGCAGAGGACCTGGGTAGAAGTGACTGTCAGTGGTGTCACCATAGGAACGCGTCTCGCGCTTGTATTTAATTCTCCTCTCTGCTAGTTTAACGGAGCAGTTAACACACTGCGGAGAGAGCTCTTTGATACGAGCTCGTTAAGCATTCATTAAGAGACGACACAGACACGATGGGCTGAATGGCCTCCTTCTGTGCTGTATGATTCTGAATCCATGTGATAACATCACCAACAGTCATTTCTATCTTTATTTATTTATTAAAAGTAATGTGTAAGGTAATTGGCAAAAGAACCAGAGGGGAGATGAGGAGAAATGTTTTTACACAGTGAGTTGATATGATCTGGAAGGCACTGTCTGAAAGGTGGTGGAAGCAGAGTCAATAAAAACTTTCAAAAAAGAAGTGTATATATATTTGAAAAGGAAAAATTTGCAGGGCTATGGGGAAAGAGCAGGAGAGTGGGACTAATTGGATAGCTCCTTCAAAGATCTGGCACAGGCACGAAGGGCCAAATGGCCTCCGCCTATGCTGTATTATTCTACGATTAAATTAGGAAGAAGTGTCAGAAGCACAATGTTAATTTGGACTTGGATAATGCTTTATTCCATTGGTGAGTGAGTCAGAATATTGTGAGTATTTAGCTTTGTGACTTAGACACAAAAATGAGACTAATTATGGACTTTTCGATTCAGATCAGCTGTGGTACTATTGCTATAGAACACCTGAATACATAGAATGTACAGTACAGAGACGGGCCATTCGGCCCAACAGGTCTGTGCCGGTGTTTATGCTCCACGCGAGCCTCCATCTATCCCTATCAATTTAACTTTCTATTCCTTTCTCCCTCATGTGTTTATCTAGCTTCGCCTTAAATGCATCTATGCTATTCACCTCAGCTACTCCTTGTGGTAACAAGTTCCACATTCTCACCACTCTCTGGGTAAAGAAGTTTCTCCTGAATTCCCTATTGGATTTATTAGTGACAATCTTATATTTAGTGGATTTATTAGTGACAATCTTATATTTAGTGGATTTATTAGTGACAATCTTATATTTATGGCCCCTAATTCTGGTCTCCCCGACAAGTGGAAACATCTTTTCCACATCTACCCTATCAAATCCTTTCATAATCTTTAGACCCCTATTACGTTACCCTTCAGCCTTCTCTTTTCTAGAGCCTGCTCAATCTTTCCTGATGGATATAACCTCTCAGTTCCGGTATCATCCTTGTAAATCTTTTTGCACCTTCTCCAGTGCCTCTATATCCTTTTTGTAATATGGAGACCAGAACTGTTCACAGTACTCCAAATGTGGTCTAACCAAGGTTCTATGCAAGTTTAATATAACTTCTCTGCTTTTCAATTCTATCCCTCTAGAAATGAACCCCAGTGCTTTGTTTGCTTTTTTTTTATGACCTTATTAGACAATAAGATAGTGGTAATGAGAAACTTGCAATTCCAATTGGGTAAGATTCATGGGTAAGATTTTTCTTTACACCATACTAACACATGACGACTAGATTTCATCACGTAGAAAATATCAAAGGATATGAAGATTGCAAACACACACTGCGATATTGGTAAATCCATCATCAAGGAAGTTCTCTATCCATTATTTTACTGAAGGGGTTAGCCAGTTATTAGAAATAGATTAATGCCTCTGTTCACGGAACAAAATTTCAAATAGTGTAATTTCAACCTGATATTGTGTCAGGGAGACTGAATAGAAAGATGTTAATTCTGTTTGTTACAAAAGGGAAAAAAACTGGACAACTCGCAGTGAGTTAAGTCGACCTACTTCATGAGCAGAATACATTTTTGTTTTGGATTATGATACGTGTTTGACCCCCAATCACCCTACCTAAGAATCTTCAATCCAAGATACGGAGAAATCCTCACAGGTTGGGGTACATCTTGACTTTGTGCCATTGTGACTTCAATCAAAATAAAAATCAGGAGAGATGTAAAACGGGCTGTGGATTTGCTATCGCCCATTTTACACTGTCGACAAAATCAAGATCTACCCCGTAGAGTTTCTGTTTGCCCGAAACAGAATGAACATTCTTTCCCAAATCCGTCTTTCGGACGAGACATTAAACCGAGGCCCCGTCTGCCCTCTCAGGTGAACATAAAGAATCCCATGGCACTGTTTCGGAGAAAACCAGAGGAGTTCTCCCCATGTATTGGCCAACATTTATCGCTTAACCAACGTAACTAAAACTGATTGTTTTTACAGCAAAATCTGGACCAATGGTGAGCCTAACAGCGCTCACCGTTATTTATGTGCAAATCGGACAGTAACTTCCAGCGACTGCACATGTGCAGTTAAACGCGGAAATCGGGAAGTTGCTGCCTGAGATACCCTGCTCCTCCAAAAGCTGCGCGAAAATGGCATCTCGCCGCCTGACTCACCGTTCAAATGTGTCGGAGTTCCTGTACTTACCTCATGGTACAGACTAAACTCGCCAAAAAAAGTTAGGGCATGTCTATTCCAATGTAGGCACCCTTTTAACAACGTGGGTAAGTCTTAATTACTGTCAAACAACCCCTCTGGCACTGAAAATTAACTTTTACAAGTGTGGAGTCTCATTCCTTCAGCTTTTAATTATTGTTGGACATTTTAAAAAAATGTAAATAAAAATGTTTTTCTTACTTTTTCTTTTTGTCTCTTTTATCTCCTGTCTTTCAATCCAATCTTTCTTTCCCTCTCTTCATTTCTCTTTCTGTACCTGATTTGACATTGAATTTACTAATCTAACTCACCTGGTTCAGATACTGCGCTGCTCATTAACGATTTTTCAATCTGATTGGTTAAGGAGATACACAGTTGCTTGCCCTGTTCACACAGGTCCCAGATGCCCTGTAGAGGATGCCGCGCTGTTTGGATCTCGAATTTACAGTAACTTACCGTGCAAAAGCTCTTAGAACGTCTATGGGCGAGGGCAAGTCCAATGGACAACTGATGCCATTCTTTCACTGCTCACAGCAAAATCCAGCCCAATATCTGGTCATTACCTCATTGCTGTTTGTGGGAGCTTGCTTTGGGCCAATTGGCTGCCGTGTTTCCTACATTACAACGGTGACTACACTTCAAAAAGTACTTAATTGGCTGTAAAGCGCTACCTGAAGTTGTGAAAGGTGCTATATAAATGCAAGTGTTTCTTTTATGTTAGGTGACGGGGATTTCACAGGGCACTGCTAGAATTTAAGCAGACAAAATCTTAAAGCTTACCATCACAGAGTGCGGGTAAACTTCCTGCTGCTTGTTCAGCTAGGACCACCCTACTCATTAAGGTATTGGCTATCGGGGTTGTCTGGAACTAAGTGGGAAAAGTCCCCCTCGCCCTCCCCTGTGACAGATCTACTCTACATATCTCCTTAACGAGCCAAGCTTGTCAGCTCAATCATCAACAGTGCCCTGAAGTACTGCAGACCTGCCTAGCTCAAGTATCGGATTACACGTCTGCTACAGAGAGTTGACTCAGTTCCAAATTTCCATCGCCAAAACGTCATCTTACAGACAGCTTGACCTCAAAGAGACCCCCACTTACCTCCCCTGCCCTGAGGAAGAAAGCCAATGGCCTGAATATTGACAGGCTTTCTGGAGGTAGCAAAAGCTTAGGTGAGGGTTTTCAGCAGCAGATGAGCTGAGGCAGGGGCAGAGACGGGCGATGTTACAGAAGTGGAAGTAGGCGGTCTTGGTGATGGTGCAGATAGGGGACCGGAAGCTAAGCTCGGAGTCAAATAGGGTGCCGAGGTTGTGAACCATCTGGTTCAGCCTGAGACAGTGGCGAGGGATGGGAATGGAATCGGTGATGAGGAAACAGATTTTGTGGTGGGGGTCGAAGACAATGGCTTCAGTCTTGCCAATGTTTAATTGGAGGAAATTTCTGCTCATCCAGTACCATGTTTATATGTTATTTGCCTTGAGCGTGGCCTACATTGGGAGTATAATGCCGTTGAAGAAAAGTTAGAGAGCCCAAATTTCTTTCTCACTTTCTCAGCATGGTCTCAAACAATAGTATCCAAGGGAAAGTTGGCATCCAACAGGACTCCTAGGTGCTGACACAAACCAACAATTGGGGTAGATGCCCTTTCTATCTTCCAATCAATACTTTTGAGATCCCTTCTTCAGCCATGTAGCGCCATAATACTGCATTTGGGGGAGACCTACCATCGCACCCATTGGTTGGTCCCTTGTTCAGTCGAATGAGTATAGTGTCCTGGAAACCCATAACACAATATCATCTGCAAAAACAAGCACCAAAATACTTTCAAAAATGTCTGGAACAGACACTCCTGAGGATATTTATTCAACACCAATCACTGATGAAGACCTTGAATAGGGTAGGTCACAGCAGGCAAACCTGCCTTACTTTTTTTTATGAGAAATAGGTTCACTGATTCATCCATCCACCTTTTGTAGAGACCTTGGAACTGGGGTAGACGTCCCAGGTGCAAAATTGATTTGTCCAGCTTCCTTATGAGGAATGCGTGAGGCACTTTGTCAGAAGCCTGTTCAAAATCGATAAAAGCAGTGCAAGTGGGTTTCCCCTGAACTGTGCAGTGTTCTGGGGAACAATCTCATATAAATCCACAAATGATCCTACACGTCCTTCAGGAAAGCAAAAAGATGGTCAGACCCCATCTGGAGTACTGCGTTCAGTTTTGGGCACTGCTCCTCAGGAAGGATATATTGGCCTTGGAGGAGGTGCAGCCCAGATTCACCAGAATGATACCGGGGTTCAGGGGATTAATTTATAAGGACAGGCTGCATAAACTAGGCTTGTATTCTGTTTAGTATAGAAGATTGAGGAGTGATCTAATTGAGGTGTTTAAAAAGGATTTGACAGGGTAGATAAGGCGAAACTATTTGCTGTGGTGGGGGAATCAAGAACAAGGGGACATGATCTTACAATTAGAGCCAGGCCATTCAGGAGTGAAATCAGGAAGCACTTCTTCACACAAAGATTATTGGAGATCTGTAACCCTCTCACCCAAAAGGCTGTGGATGCTGGGGAGCAATTGGAGCTTTCAACACTGAGATAGATAGATTTTTGTTGGGTAAGGGTATCAAGGGATTTGGATCAAAAGCAGGTAAATGGAATTGAGGTGCAGATCAGCCATGATCTAATTGAATGGCGGAACAGAATGTTGGCTTTTATTGCTAGGGGGATAGAATATAAAAACAGGGAGGTATTGCTGCAGTTATATAAGGTATTGGTGAGACCGCACCTGGAATACTGCATACAGTTTTGGTGTCCACACTTAAGAAAAGACATACTTGCTCTCGAGGCAGTACAAAGAAGGTTCACTCGGTTAATCCCGGGGATGAGAGGGTGGACATATGAGGAGAGGTTGAGTAGATTGGGACTCTACTCATTGGAGTTCAGAAGAATGAGAGGCGATCTTATTGAAACATATAAGAATGTGAAGGGGCTTGATCAGGTGGATGCGGTAAGGATGTTCCCAAGGATGGGTGAAACTAGAATTAGGGGACATAATCTTAGAATAAGGGGCTGCTCTTTCAAAACTGAGATGAGGAGAAACTTCTTCACTCAGAGGGTAGTAGGTCTGTGGAATTTGCTGCCCCAGGAAGCTGTGGAAGCTACATCATTAAATAAATTTAAAACAGAAATAGACAGTTTCCTAGAAGTAAAGGGAATTAGGGGTTACGGGGAGCGGGCAGGAAATTGGACATGAAGCTGAGTTCGGATCGGTCAATGCCCTGTGGGTGGCGGAGCGGGCCCAGGGGCTGAGTGGCCGGGTCCTGCTCCTACTTCTTGTGTTCTTTAGATTTGTGGTTGGGATCAGATCAGCCATGATCTTATTGAATGGCGGAGCAGGCTCGAGGGGCCGATTGGCCTACTCCTGCTCCTATTTCTTATGTTCTTATGTTCTAACAGGCTGGAGGGGGCTGAATAGCCTATTCCTTTTCCTAATGTCCCTGTGTTTCTAAAATCCAGTCTTAAGAGCTACTGTTATCAGCAAGATTCCTTGTGCTTAATAAGGTGAGGATAGAACATATAAAGGTAAATTGATCAATCCTGAGCTCCCAATGGGCAGCTGGTTGGTGGCTCGATACAAAGTCTTGTATCTTTATCTCTGACCTGTGCTTCTTTCAAATGCAGCTCCTCACTGGAAGCAAGCATCAATGAATTACCTTATTACTTGCATTTCACGACTAGCCTGTTCATATAGCTATGTACAAATGGCAGAAAATGCAGAGCAGAGCCTCATAATCCCAATGTTATTTAAGAAAAAAAGCATTTTCTCAATTCTTACTTTTATCAAGCAGTAGATATCTCTTTCTATCTGTTTCAGTTGTGCAATCTTTGTACTTTTTGTCACAGTATCACCGAGAACTACTCTCCATCCCCCCCCCGACCCTTCGAAAGAATCCGTGGTTGATATATTATCTCGTGCTCCTTTATCACAGGTCCCTGTGTGGGTTTTCAGCTATTCTACATTCACTGCACTGTGGCTTCTATTTATAGGGCAACAACAACTAAAAGGCTCTGAGGGATTTTTCATTGTTTGTTTTTGCATTTGTTTCAATCAATGCATTTCATGAATTCTTGTGATGAATCAAATATTAATCCAACAAAGGCTAAAAACATGTTCAGAGTCCCAACCACATTTACTTCTAAGGGTGCAGTTATACTGTCACTTCGGAAATCAAGTCCCATCTAACCCATGAGCACATCAAAGGTGGGAGATGTGAGGTACCTGCCAAAGGCTGTTTTTTTTTATTATTCGTTCATGGGATGTGGGCGTCGCTGGCGAGGCCGGCATTTATTGCCCATCCCTAATTGCCTTCGAGAAGGTGGTGGTGGTGGAGGTGCAGTTATATAAGGTATTGGTGAGACCGCACCTGGAATACTGCATACAGTTTTGGTCTCCATACTTAAGAAAAGACATACTTGCTCTCGAGGCCGTACAAAGAAGGTTCACTCGGTTAATCCCGGGGATGAGGGGGCGGACATATGAGGAGAGGTTGAGTAGATTGGGACTCTACTCATTGGAGTTCAGAAGAATGAGAGGCGATCTTATTGAAACATATAAGATTGTGAAGGGTCTTGATCGGGTGGATGCAGTAAGGATGTTCCCAAAGATGGGTGAAACTAGAACTAGGGGGCATAATCTTAGAATAAGGGGCTGCTCTTTCAAAACTGAGATGAGGAGAAACTTCTTCACTCAGAGGGTGGTAGGTCTGTGGAATTTGCTGCCCCAGGAAGCTGTGGAAGCTACATCATTAGATAAATTTAAAACAGAAATAGACAGTTTCCTAGAAGTAAAGGGAATTAGGGGTTATGGGGAGCGGGCAGGAAATTGGACATGAAGCTGAGTTCGGATCGGTCAATGCCCTGTGGGTGGCGGAGAGGGCCCAGGGGCTATGTGGCCGGGTCCTGCTCCGACTTCTTGTGTTCTTTAGATTTGTGGTTGGGATCAGATCAGCCATGATCTTATTGAATGGCGGAGCAGGCTCGAGGGGCCGATTGGCCTACTCCTGCTCCAATTTCTTATGTTCTTATGTTCTTATGTTCTTGAACCGCTGCAGTCTGTGTGGTGACGGTTCTCCCACAGTGCTGTTAGGAAGGGAGTTCCAGGACTTTGACCCAGCGACAATGAAGGAACGGCGATATATTTCCAAGTCGGGATGGTGTGTGACTTGGAGGGGAATGTGCAGGTGGTGTTGTTCCCATGCGCCTGCTGCTCTTCTCCTTCTAGGTGGTAGAGGTCGTGGGTTTGGGAGGTGCTGTCGAAGAAGCCTTGGCAAGTTGCTGCAGTGCATCCTGTGGATGGCACACACTGCAGCCACTGTGCGCCGGTGGTGAAGGGAGTGAATGTTTAGGGTGGTGGATGGGGTGCCAATCAAGCGGGCTGCTTTATCTTGGATGGTGTCGAGCTTCTTGAGTGTTGTTGGAGCTGCACTCATCCAGGCAAGTGGAGAGTATTCCATCACACTCCTGACTTGTGCCTTGGAGATGGTGGAAAGGCTTTGGGGAGTCAGGAGGTGAGTCACTCGTCGCAGAATACCCAGCCTCTGACCTGCTCTCGTAGCCACAGTATTTATATGGCTGGTCCAGTTAAGTTTCTGGTCAATGATGACCCCCAGGATGTTGATGGTGGGGGATTCGGCGATGGTAATGCCGTTGAATGTCAAGGGGAGATGGTTACTCTCTCTTGTTGGAGATGGTCATTGCCTGGCACTTATCTGGCACGAATGTTACTTGCCACTTATGAGCCCAAGCCTGGATGTTGTCCAGGTCTTGCTGCATGCGGGCTCGGACTGCTTCATTATTTGAGGGGTTGCATATGGAACTGAACACTGTGCAGTCATCAGCAAACATCCCCATTTCTGACCTTATGATGGAGGGAAGGTCATTGATGAAGCAGCTGAAGATGGTTGGGCCGAGGACACTGCCCTGAGGAACTCCTGCAGCGATGTCCTGGGGCTGAGATGATTGGCCTCCAACAACCACTACCATCTTCCTTTGTGCTAGGTATGACTCCAGCCACTGGAGAGTTTTCCCCCTGATTCCCATTGACTTCAATTTTACTAGGGCTCCTTGGTGCCACACTTGGTCAAATGCTGCCTTGATGTCAAGGGCAGTCACTCTCACCTCACCTCTGGAATTCAGCTCTTTTGTCCATGTTTGGACCAAGGCTGTAATGAGGTCTGGAGCAGAGTGGTCCTGGCAGAACCCAAACTGAGCGTCGGTGAGCAGGTTATTGGTGAGTAAGTGCTGCTTGATAGCACTGTCGACGACACCTTCCATCACTTTGCTGATGATTGAGAGTAGACCGATGGGGCGGTAATTGGCCGGATTGGATTTGTCCTGCTTTTTGTGGACAGGACATACCTGGGCAATTTTCCACATTGTCATGTAGATGCCAGTGTTGTAGCTGTACTGGAACAGCTTGGCTAGAGGCGCAGCTAGTTCTGGAGCACAAGCCTTCAGCACGACAGCTGGGATGTTGTCGGGGCCCATAGCCTTTGCTGTATCCAGTGCACTCAGCCGTTTCTTGATATCACGTGGAGTGAATCGAATTGGCCGAAGACTGGCTTCCGTGATGGTGGGGATATCGGGAGGAGGCAGAGATGGATCATCCACTCGGCACTTCTGGCTGAAGATGGTTGCAAACGCTTCAGCCTTGTCTTTTGCACTCACGTGCTGGACTCCGCCATCATTGAGGATGGGGATGTTTGCAAAGCCTCCTCCCGTTAGTTGTTTAATTGTCCACCACCATTCACGACTGGATGTGGCAGGACTGCAGAGCTTTGATCTGATCCGTTGGTTGTGGAATCGCTTAGCTCTTTCTATAGCATGTTGCTTCCGCTGTTTAGCATGCATGTAGTCCTGAGTTGTAGCTTCACCAGGTTGGCACCTCATTTTTAGGTACGCCTGGTGCTGCTCCTGGCATGCTCTTCTACACTCCTCATTGAACCAGGGTTGACCTCCTGGCTTGTTGGTAATGGTAGAGTGAGGAATATGCCGGGCCATGAGGTTACAGATTGTGCTGGAATACAATTCTGCTGCTGCTGATGGCCCACAGCGCCTCATGGATGCCCAGTTTTGAGCAGTTAGATCTGTTCTGAATCTATCCCATTTAGCACGGTGGTAGTGCCACACAACACGTTGGATGGTGTCCTCAGTGCGAAGACGGGACTTCATCTCCACAAGGACTGTGCGGTGGTCACTCCTACCAATACTGTCGTGGACAGATGCATTTGTGACAGGTAGATTGGTGAGGACGAGGCCAAGTAAGTTTTTCCCTCGTGTTGGTTCGCTCACCACCTGCCGCAGGCCCAGTCTGGCAGCTATGTCCTTCAGGACTCGGCCAGCTCGGTCAGTAGTGGTGCTACCGAGCCACTCTTGGTGATGGACATTGAAGTCCCCCACCCAGAGTACATTTTGTGCCCTTGCTACGCTCAGTGCTTCCTCCAAGTGGTGCTCAACATGGAGGAGGACTGATTCATCAGCTGAGGGAGGACGGTAGGTGGTAATCAGCAGGAGGTTTCCTTGCCCATGTTTGACCTGATTCCATGAGATTTCATGGGGTCCAGAGTCAATGTTGAGGACTCCCAGGGCCACTCCCTCCTGACTGTACCGCCACCTCTGGTGGGTCTGTCCTGCCGGTGGGACAGAACATACCCAGGGATGGTGATGGAAGAGTCTGGGACGTTGGCTGAAAGGTATGTTTCTGTGAGTATGGCTATGTCAGGCTGTTGCTTGACTAGTCTGTGGGACAGCTCTCCCAATTTTGGCACAAGTCCCCAGATGTTAGTAAGGAGGACTTTGCAGGGTCGACTGGGCTTGCAGGGGAACATGCAGGTGGTGTTGTTCCCATGCACCTGCTGCTCTTGTCCTTCTAGGTGGTAGAGGTCGTGGGTTTGGGAGGTGCTGTCGAAGAAGCCTTGGCGAGTTGCTGCAGTGCATCCTGTGGATGGTACACACTACAGCCACTGTGCGCCGGTGGTGAAGGGAGTGAATGTTTAGGGTGGTGGATGGGGTGCCAATCAAGCGGGCTGCTGTGTCCTGGATGGTGTCGAGCTTCTTGAGTGTTGTTGGAGCTGCACTCATCCAGGCAAGTGGAGAGTATTCCATCACACTCCTGACTTGCGCCTTGAATATGTTATTTTTCTAGGCTTTAAGCTCTGGAATTCCCGCCCTAAATCTCTCCGCCTCTCCACCTCTCCCTCCGCCCTTAAGACGCTCCTTAGCTTATAGAATCATAGAATGGTTACAGCACAGAAAGGGGCCATTCGGCCCGTCGAGCCCGTGCCGGTTCTCTGCAAGAGTAATCCAGCTAGTCCCACTCCCCTGCCCGTCCCCCGTAGCCCTGCAAATTTTTTCCCTTCAATATTTATTCAATTCCCTTTTGAAAACCACGATTGAATCTGCCTCCACCACCCCCTCGGGCAGTGCATTCCAGATCATAACCACTCGCTGCGTAAAAAAGTTTTTCCTCATGTCGCCTTTGGTTCTTTTACCAATCACCTTAAATCTGTGTCCTCTGGTTCTTAACCCTTCCACCAATGAGAACAGTTTCTCTCTATCTACTCTGTCTAGACCCCTCATGATCTTGAATACCTCGATCAAATCTCCTCGCAACCATCTCAGCTCTAAGGAGAACAATCCCAGCTTCTCCAGTCTATCCACGTAACTAAAGTCCCTCATCCTGGAAGCATTCTAGTAAATCTTTTCTGCACCCTCTCTGAGGCCTTCGCATCCTTCCTAAAGTTCGGTGCCCAGAATTAGACACAATGCTTCAGTTGTGGCCGAACCAGTTTTTTTTATAAAGGTTCATCATAACTTCCTTGCTTTAGTTCTCTGTGTCTCTATTTATAAAGCCCTGGATCCCGTATGCTTTTTTTAACCGCTTTATCAATCTGCCCTGCCATCTTCAACAATTTGTGCACATATACCCCCAGATCTCTCTGTTCCTGCACCCCTTTTAGAATTGTACCCTTCAGTTTATATTGCCTCTCCTCGTTCTTCCACCAAAATGTATCACTTCGCACTTCTCTGCATTAAATTTCATCTGCCACGTGTCTGCCAGCCTGTCTATGTCCTCTTGAAGTCTATCACTATCCTTCTCACTGTTCACTACACTACCAAGTTTCGTGTCAACTGCAAAAGTTTGAAATTGTGACCTGTACACTCCATAGGCCACCAACTAGTGGGAAGGATATAGAGGAGCAAATTTGCAGGGAAATTACAGAGAGATGCAAGAGCCATAGAGTAGTGATAACAGGGGATTTCAATTATCCTAAGATAGACTGGGATAGTAATAGTGTACAACCTAGCTAAACCCCCCCCCTGTATAGCTGAGCCACCCATGGTGCCATGGCTCTGGCTGTACTCCCCAGAGGAATCATTGCCCTCACCAGTATGGTTAGAGAGTGAGATGCCCTCAGGGGACTCCTGAACTACCTGCCTGGTCCTTCTTGTCTGTCTGGTGGTCACCCAATCCCTCTCTGCCTGCACTCTCTTAAGCTGCGGGGTGACCAGCTCCTGAAACGTACTATCCACGAAACTCTCAGCTTCGTGGATGCACTGGAGTGACGCCTGCCATTGCTCAAACTCCGAAACCCGAAGCTCGAGATCCTCCAGCTGACGACACTTCCTGCACATGTAGTTATTCAGGACGTGAGAAGGGACCTGGACTTCCCACATGGCACAGGATGTGCATTCGATTGGACTGAGGTGCCTTGCCATGCCTCTATTTATTTTATTAATTAATTAATTAGCTACTAACTAAACTTACCAGAAATAAACTTAAGACATGTCCCTTATCTGGACAAAAACACTCACCAGCAACATACCAATCAGCTCCTTCTCTTGTGCTGACGTCACTTTAGGTGTTTTTTCACTTTTCTCCCTGACTCTCGTGCTCTCCTCTCTCGACCTTCCTCTTATCGCTGATCCCGCGCTCTGCTCTCTCTCCTCTCTCGATCCTCCTCTTATTGCTGATCCCGCACTCTGCTCTCTCTCTCCTCTCTCGCTCCTTTTATCACTGATCCCGCGCTCCGCACTCTTTTTCTCCTCTCTCGATCTTCCTCTTATTGCTGATCCCGTGCTCCGCTCTCTCTCTCCTCTCTCGCTCCTTTTATCGCTGATCCCGCGCTCCGCGCTCTCTTTCTCCTTTCTTGCTCCTTTTATCGCTGATCCTGCGCTCCGCGCTCTCTCTCCTTTCTTGCTCCTTTTATCGCTGATCCCGCGCTCTGCGCTCTCTCCTCTCGCTCCTCCTTTTATTGCTGATCCCGCGCTCTGCGCTCTCTCCTCTCGCTCCTCCTTTTATTGCTGATCCCGCGCTCTGCTCTCTCTCCTCTCGCTCCTCCTTTTATTGCTGATCCCGCACTCCGCTCTTGGTCTCCTCTCTCTTGCTGCTCCTTTTAACGTTGAGCCCACACTCCGCTCCAGGTCTCCTCTCTCGCTCCTCCAACTATGTAGCATTGGAAAGGAGAAACAAGGCGCACAAAAATTGGGAGAGACAGGTAGCACTAGAGTAAGAAATAATATGGTATTAGGTGGGATTGGACTAAGAGAGAGTAGAAGAAGGCCTAAGATAGGTTTACAGTGCATGTGTGTAAACGCACAAAATGTGGTAAGTAAGGTTGGTGAGCTGCAGGTGCAAATAGCTACATCGGAATATGATGCTGTGGCGATAATGGAGACCTGGCTCAAAAAAGGGCAGGATTGGGTACTAAGTTTTCCTGGATACAAGGTGTTCAGGAAAGAGAGGGAAGGAAAGAAAGGAGGCGGGGGGTGGTGGCAGTATTGATTAAGGAGAATATTGCAGTGCTGGAGAAAGAGGATGTCCTGAAGGGGTCAAGGACGGAATCTATTTGCAAGCTAAGATGCTAGCTTAAAACCTACTTCTTTGACCAAGCATTTGGTCATCTATCCTAATATCTACTTCTTTGGCTCAGTGTCAATTTTTGTCTGATTATAATTCTGTGAAGTGCCTTGAGATATTTTATCACATTAAAAGTGCTATCTAAATGCAAGTTGTTGGTGTTGTTTTGCTTTGGTTGCTGTAAAACTTCTAACATGGTGTAAAGACACACATTTTAAAATTGCAAGGAGAAAATGTATACTCACACCCATGCTCACATAGCATTCCCATAGCATTCCCAATGTTGGGAGTTCCCACACCCTGGCCCTCAGTTGGGGTCTGGTAGTTAGGTCAGGGCAGGTATGCTTAGCCTCAGCACACATACCTTGTTTACAGGGGTAGATGTGGGGACTGTCTGGGGGTCCAGGCCTGGACTCCCAAAGATGAGAGGTACATATTTTTTATTAAATGTGACAATTTGCAACAACCTGTGACAGTGACACAACACATAGTGTCACAGCTCTGGGCAAAAATAACGTCAAACCCCTTGCTTTTGGGGACAGCTGAAGCCTTCAGGTGAAAACTTTAATAAATGCATTAAAGACACAAAATGCAATGCAATGAATAAATGTAATCATATTATTGTTAAATATGTAATTTATTCATTTTTATTTTGTTTAAACCATTATTTTGGACTTTAGAAATTTCAGTTACTGAGAAAATAAATGGCAATAGAAAAATTTTCATGATAAGTTTTAAGAAAGAATTTTGAGCAATTTGTGGAGACAAGATAATACAGTGCTATCTAGTGGCCAGTTTTGGTGCCCATGACTTGGAGCATGGGATTGTTTACTTTCCAGGGTTGCTCCAATAATGCTCTTGCCACCAAAGGCAACCCTGTACAGTAAATGGGGTATAAAGTTTGCTGCGTCTGTTTGTGGTTCAACAGACACTTTGCTTCCACAAAAGGCAGCATTTATCCTGCATACGGTGTTCTGAGACTTTCTGTACTGAGTTATAAAATGCACGGCTTTCAACCAGACTGAGACAAGTCCGAAGACATCCCCAATGTCTGATATTCCCACATGTGGAACACTATTGCTCCTTTTGGTTAAATCAAAATACACCTTGAACTGCAGATCCTAGTTCAGTTAAACTAACACTCGGCACAAACTGCAGTATACGAACATGTGAAATTGATGAGCAGGAAAAGACGAGCTGGTCCATCAAACCTGCTCCACACCATAATGTCTGGAGCATCGTGACTAGACCCATCCTACAGCAACCCCCCCACCCCACACCCCCCCCCCCCCCCCCACTCACCCTACAGCCATGTAATCTCCTGGGAGAAGCAAAAAAAACAGAGAAAAATTCTAGGGCCAATAAGGGAAAAAATATTCTGTCAATTTCCTCTCCAACCCCCTGAGGTGATTGAAACCAGTCCAGGAGATCACATGGACCAAGTGTTATCCATAAAGACACTTACCTTCTATATGAGGCAAAGTGTGCCCCAGGATGGCTCCATTGTGCTCATAGTAACACACAAAGTGATTGTGTAAGTTCTGCAAAGCTGGATTCCAATAGAGCATGGAAGCGGTTCGAGGAGCCTTATCTGTTTGAATGCTCTTTGCCAAATCCTTGCTCTGCAAAATGGATTGCAGCAAATGGGTGTTTTGCAGCATTAATGTCAGTTAATGTCTTGGCCAAACATTCATCTCTCAACTAGCACCATGGTCTAACTGTCTAACTGAGCCTATCATGTCGTTTGCTGTTTGTGGGATCATGCTGCGCTGAAATGTTGGCCTTCATAACAACAGTGAGCACACTTCAAAGAGGAATTCATTGGCACTTTAGCACTTGGGACATCCCGAGGGCATGAAATATAAATGCAATTTCTTTCTTTCTTTTGTAGGTCTCTAATGTATACTTCATATCCCTCCTCTATTGGGTGTCCCAGCACCTCTCATACTGGAATACTCTACGTAAGGTGGAAATGAAGTAAATTGTGTTAATGATGGTATATATTTCCTTGTGTTATAAAGGCTGTGGAGTTAGTGGTGTCTCCTTGGGAAGCTTCTGTTGTAGTTGCTGCTCTTGGAATCCCACATGTATATTCTTAGAGAGAGAAAAACCGAGAGACAGAGAGAATGAAGTTCCTAAGAATCATATAATGAGCTTATATGCCTGCATAGTCACATTGTCATGTGTGCATTTTCATAGTTTAATAAATAGTTATTTGATATTGCTAAATAATGATTAAGTTCATAGTGAACAGAGTATTTTATATGCTATCTGTTGAGCAATATGCCTTGCTATTTGTTAATACATCTATGTATATTAAAGAAAAGAATGAAAGACTTTCATTTATATAGTGCCTTTCACAACCTCAGGACATTCCAAAGCACTTTACAGCCAATGAAGTACTATTGCACTATGATCACTGTTGTAATGTAGGAAACGCGGCAGCCAATTTGCACACAGCAAGGTCCCACAAACAGCAATGAGATAATGACCAGATCATCTGTTTTAGGTGTTGGTTGAAGGATAAATATTGATCAGGACACTGGTAGAACTCCCGTGCTCTCCTTCAAACGATACCTGAGAGGACAGACGGGGCCACGGTTTAACGTCTCATCTGAAAGACGGCATTCCCTCAACACTGCACTGAAATGCCGGCCGAGATTATGTATTCAAGTTTCTGGAGTGGGTTTGAACGCACAAATGTTCTGATTCTGAGCTAAGGCTGACACATATTGGAAAGACATCAATTCACTGCTGTCTTCACTGATCTCATTGACACCGACTCCCTCAAAAGCCCATAAAGGTAAATTTTACAGATTTGCAACCCCAGCACCAGGCTTTGCCCGTATGTTTCAGGATTAGGAGGTCAGCAGACCCCTGCGTGGATGAATTCATAAAATGACCCCTATGGAAACCTTGCTGAGCTCTGCGCCCGCTTTCCTCTGTAGGTTAGCTAGGTTGTGAGGAGATCCTATTATGTGCCCATAGGCCTACTGGTTGAATACACGATGGCCCAAAAAGACAAGGTCCATCTCCTCACCAGCACCATCTTTTTTTTTGGATGAAGACATCATTATGCACCTTGGTGTTTAGACACAACCATGCAGCGATTAATGAAATTCAAGGTCCTGTCTTCTGTCTAGTGACGCTGTTTAAACCAATAATTAAAATATCCCCTCATTTCATCCGACGGTTTCAATTGACATTTTTGCTGAGGCAGCATGTAAAAGAAGTGAAAAATGATAATTGTTATCACGTTGTTATTGCCCAAGTAGTCTTAATGCCCTCAGCGGATTTCTTGCCATAGATTTTTCAATCGGTATTCTGTCTTGTAACAGATCCTTTTAAAGACTTTATTTATTGTCATTTCAAAGATACAATTCAGCAATTCTCGTTGAATTTATAACATTAACTCATTTTCACCCATTCTGATCGGCTAGAATACAACTTTAAAGGAATATTACGGCAAATGTTCATGAAAACATTTAATTCCCCCGATTGCCCCCATATTTCCCTTCAGACTGTATAACTTTGTGACTAGGCTGGGAATTGTTCATGTATACCAATGGATTTTTCTCACATCACGATTCTAAAACTGCCCGGGAAGAAATCATTATGAATACTTCTTCTGCAACGTTTAAACTGCCCTTTCAGTCGGACATACCAACAAACGAAATTGACAGGCAGGAAAAGACCAGCTGGTCCATCAAGCCTGCCCCCACACCATGCTGGCCAAACCATCATGGCTAAACATTTCTTCCCTCCCCCTCCCCCCCCCCTCTCCCCCCCCCCCCCCCTCTCCCCCCCTACCTCACCCCATCCCCGCAGCCATGTAGTCTCCTGGGAGAGGCAGAAAAACAAAGAGAAAACCCAGGACCAATAAGGGAAAAAATACACTGAAAAATTCCTCTTTGACCCCCCTCAAAGTGATTGAAACCAGTCTAGGAGTACTGTGACAAGCTAATACTGCTCCAAGTGAATATGAAAATTAATAAGGCCACTGTTGAGGTGATGGGAATGAGTGAATGAACTCCTGGTTACAGTTTGTATATCATTAGAATGTGCTTTTGGCTCACTCTTAGGTAATCTATTATAACAAGGATGTCCCGAACTTCTATTAATTGAGATTTAAAATCTTTATTCTTTAGAACTAGAGCCTATTCATTCAAGGAAATCATAACTTGGATTGTCTTGTAGTGCTGGCCCTACATTGGCTCCCGGTTTGGCAATGTCTCGATTTTAAAATTCTCATCCTTGTTTTCAAATCCCTCCATGGCCTCGCCCCCTCCCTATCTCTGTAACCTCCTCCAGCCCTACAACCCTCGGAGGTCTCTGCGCTCCTCCAATTCTGGCCTCTTGCGGATCTCTGATTTCCATCGCTCCGCCATTGGCGGCCGTGCCTTCAGCTGCCTAGGCCCCAAGCTCAGGAATTCCCTCCCTAAACCTCTCCGCCTCCCTAACTCTCTCTCCTCCTTTAAGACGCTCCTTAAAACCTACCTCTTTGACCAAGCTTTTGATCCTAATATCTCCTCATGCGGCTCAACGTCAAATGTCTTCTGATGACGCTCCTGTGAAGCACCCTGGGACGTTTTTATTATGTTAAAGGTGCTATATAAATGCAAGTTGTTGAACTTGAAATTAGGAATGAGCGCCAAATCCGAAGTAAGTTAACTCTGGTTGATTCAGGTTTGGTTGGAAGAATGTGATTGAGGCCCAGTTTGAATCTGTTCAAATTCACTTTAACAGGTCTCCCTCTTTAAAACCAAGAAAGCACATACATAGAGCCAAAATGTTTCTCTATCGGGATGTGATGACATTTTCATTTGCCTTGCTAAAAGTTTCCATTGTGGCTATCAGATTCCCAGGACAAATTGTAAAAGGTGGAGGGGGGTAATTTTGACTTTGGGTGATGATGTTAAAATCGGCGATATCGGAGCAGTTTCTCATTATATAACTCTCCCATAATACAACTCTCCCATAATACAACTCTCCCGATTATACATCTCTCCCGATTATACTCTCCATTATACGTCTCTCCTGATTATACATCTCTCCCGATATACATCTCTCCCGATTATACAACTCTCCCAATTATACTCTCCGTTATACGTCTCTCCTGATTATACATCTCTCCCGACTATACAACTCTCCCGATTATACTCTCTGTTGTACGTCTCTCCTGATTATACATCTCTCCTCTTACACAACTCTCCCGATTATACAACTCTCCCATAAGACCATAAGAGATAGGAGCAGGAGTAGGCCATTTGGCCCCTCGAGCCTGCTCCGCCATTTAATGAGATCATGGCTGATCTGACTTTTACCTCAACTCCATTTTCCCACCCTTTCCCCATATCCTTTGACTCCCTTGCCGATCAAAAATGTGTCTAATTCAGCCTTGAATGTATTCAATGACTCAGCCTCCACAGCTTTTTGGGGTAAAGAATTCCAAAGATTCATGACCCTCTGGGAGAAGAAATTCCTCCTCATTTCCGTCTTAAACGGGCGACCCCTTATTCTGAGACGATGCCCCTTAGTTTTAGATTCCCCCATGAGGGGTAACATCCTCTCAGCATCTACCCTATCGAGTCCCTTCAGAATCTTGTATGTTTCAAAAAGATCTCCTCTCATTCTCCTAAACTCCAATGAGTATAGACCCAACCTGTTCAATCTTTCCTCATAAGACAACCCTTCCATACCCGGAATCAATCTAGTGAACCTTCTCTGAACTGCCTCCAATGCAAGTATGTCCTTCCTTAAATAAGGGCACCAGAACTGTATGCAGTACTCCAGGTGTGGTCTCACCAGTTGTAGCATGACTTCCCTGCTTTTATACTCCATCCCCCTAGAAATAAAGGCCAATATTCCGTTTGCCTTCCGGATTACCTGCTGCACATGTATGTTGACTTTTTGTGTTTCATGTACGAGGACACCCAGATCCCTCTGTACTGCAGCATTTCTCCATTCAAATAATATTTTGCTTTTTTATTTTTCCTCCCAAAGTGGATGACTTCACATTTTCCCACATTATATTCCATCTGCCAAATTTTTGCCTATTTGCTTAACCTGTCAATATCCCTTTGCAGACACTTTGCGTCCTCATCGCAACTTGCTTTTCCACCTATCTTTGTATCATCAGCAAATTTGGCCACAAGACACTCTGTTCCTTCATCCAAGTCATTGATATATATTGTAAATAGTTGAGGCCCCAGCACTGAGCCCTGCGGCACCCCACTAGTTACAGATTGCCATTTTGAAAATGACCCTTTTATCCCGACTCTTTGTTTTTTGTTAATTAGTCAATCCTCTATCCATGCCAGTATATTACCCCCAACACCATGAGCTGTTATCTTGTGCAGTAATCTTTTATGTGACACCTTATCGAATGCCTTTTGGAAATTCAAGTATACTGCATCCATTGATTCCCCTTTATCCACCCTGCCCGTTACTTCCTCAAAGAACTCTAATAAATTTGTCAGACATGATTTCCCCTTCGTAAAACCATGTTGACTCTCCTTGATCGTATTATGAGTCTCCAAATGTCCTGCTACTACTTCCTTAATAATGGATTCTAGCATTTTCCCAATGACAGATGTCAGGCTAACTGGTCTATAGTTACCTGTTTTCTGTCTCACTCCCTTCTTGAATAGGGGTGTTACGTTTGCGGTTTTCCAATCCGCTGGGACCTTTCCAGAATCTAGTGAATTCTGGAAGATTACAACCCGATCATACTCTCCCGTTATCCAACTCTCCCGATTATACTCTCCGTTAAACAACTGTCCCGTTATACAACTCTCCCATTATACATCTCTCCCGATTATACTCCCCCATTTTACAACTCTCCAGATTATACTCTCCCGTTATACAACTCTCTCGATTATACATCTCTCCCTTTATACAATTCTATTGTACAACTCTCCCGACTTTCATTTCCATTGAGTTCAAAACTTAGGGACACTTCCCTTAATGTGAACAGGAGTGATGCTGGGAGTTTAACCAGCTCAACCTACCCAGCTTACCACAGCTGCTTCTCACGGCTTGTCTGGCAAGGACCCTCTTACTCACCGGGACATTGGATTGTAGGGTTAACTGGAGCTAAGTGGAAAGAAACTTGGCCCCTGGTGGCAGATCTACTCTTCCATGTTCCATTAGTGAGTCAGTGGGCCCGGTAAATCAGAGACAATGCCCTGGTTGTGCTGTGGACCTGCCTGGTCCAGGCAGTGGTTTACTGAGTTCACCTCGGAAGTTTGACTTGGTTCCCAGCATCCATTACGAGATGTGATAAAATCATAGAATCATACAACACAGAGAATACAGAAGGAGGCCGTTCGGCCCAACGTGCCTGTGCCAGCTCTATGAAAGAGCTATTCAATTAGTTCCACTCCCCCCAGCTCTTTCCCCATGGCTCTACAAATTTCTCTTTTTCAAGTATAAATCGAATTCCTTTTTGCAAGTTACTACTGAATCTGCTTTCAGGCAGTGCATTTCAGATCATAACCCGCTGCGTAAAAAACATTCTCCTCATCTCCCCTTTGGTTCTTTTGCCAATTACCTTAAATCTGTGTCCTCTGGTTATCGACCCTCCTGCCATTTTCTCACTATCTACTCTATCAAAAACCCCTCATAATTTTGAACACCTCTATTAAATCTCCCCTTAACCCCTCTCTGCTGTAAGGGAGTTAATGAGTTAAAGTGTTAATATATTGCCTCCTTAGAACACTTCACACATTGAATATCTACAGAGGTGATGCTGTTGTAAACCAAGAACTTTATCACTATTTGTACTGCAATTATCCCTACCTACCCCTACATTCTACCCGTCCCTCTGCCTCCCGACCTACAACCTACATCCCTTTCTCCTGCAAGCCCATATACAGCCCTACCCCCTAAATATTTCTATACCCCTCCTATTCTCTGCTCAATGTTATATTAACAAACCTAATACCCCCTTCCCTTCTTCACTAAACATTAATCACTATGAAAGACAAAATAAATTCAACCAATAATGATATGGTTTTTTTTTTACGTCTTACGTAATCATCTGCCAATTCTGTTGTCCTTTTCCTCTTTCTTAAGGTTCTCTGTCCTGTGCCTCGTTTCATTTGGTCTGGCAACTTGCTTCTCGGGGTTTTGTTGATGCTGTTCTGTGCCCAGCCACGAGGAAGTACGTCAGAGTGCCCTGGTTTGACTCATTTTCTTTCCCCCTGTAGTGCAGCACTATGCCTCTAATCTGAACATCACCCTCACATATTGACTACGTCGGGAAATCTGGCTCCCACTATATGCCAATGCTGGCTGTTCCCTCTAAATCTACCTCTTTGGCTGACCTTCCTAACACCTCTTCCACTTGCTGTGTCCTCTCACAATTTGGGTTATTGAAATGAATTATGTGAGTGCAACTTGTTTATCTTTTGGTAGTGGGGGGGTGGAATTATTTCTGTATTTTTCTCCTCATCCCTTCTGCTGCCAGGACACTACATCCACCGTCTGCGGATATTATCGGTTCTCAACAGAATGGGTTCATCACTCCGTTTAAAGTAATAGATTTCTGAGCACTCTGAAAATGCTCCAGTCTTGTCACTAAATTAACCACAGTATTAAGTTATTTATGATTTTTAAAATTGCTCGTCCTTGTTTTCAGTGCTTCGAAATCAGTTGCAGTTCATCCATGTGAAATTAATAGGAAGAAAAGGCAATTTTCTGAACCTAGGCCATTTGTAATTGTAGCTTCCGATTTCATTTCAAAAGTTTGCAAGGACCAGCCAAAGGTCTTAGGGGTAGAAACTGATCCTCAGGCGCAAAACAGGGGTCAAAAAGGACCAATTTCTGAGCACAAGGTCCCGCACCCGATCTGGGCCTACATTACAGGTAAAGGTGGCTTCTCAGGCGTCCCATGTGGCCGCCTTAAACACCAGACCTGAAAATGGACCATAACCAATTTGCGCCCCTCAGATGGGTTTGGCTTAAAAGCGAATAATAACCACAACAACACTCTGTTTGTGGAGGCTAACAAATGAAAATATCCATAGGCGAGGCTGGTTTGGGAGGTCCAACACTGATCAATGTGTCTCTTTTTCAATTTTTGGTTGAACACTTTCCGTATCCTTGTATGTTTCCATTAGAGGCCAACGAAACAATTTGTTTCGAAACAGCTGTTACGTTTTGTTTGACATTACGACTGATTGGAGATTAAAATTAATTTCATTACATGACTATCATCTAGAAAATACCGTTAGAGTTGGTGCTAACCCTTGCACATTTGGTATGATAAGTGATGGGGATTTCAGGAGTGCTACGGGTTCTACACCTGTTTAACCTGTTTTTAATCACACATTACAGAATCACTGTCGGAATGATTTGGCTTGTCAATATTCTAATGTCCAATCCACACGTGAGTTGATGTTGACGTCAATGGCATTTAAATTCAGCTCACGCTATTTTCCATGGTTGTTACTTCCCATATGCAGTGCATTCTCAACCCCCATTTCAAACCAGTGTTGTTTTACTGAGCAGTGATCTGCTACAGAATGGAGCTATAAACTTCAATTGCACGGCCTGCAAGGGCGGTGGGAGCAGATCCAGTGGTAACTTTCAAAAGGGAATTAGAATCATGGAAAGGTTACAGCACGGAAGGAGGCCATTCGGCCCGTTGAGTCCGCGCGCGGCTCTATGCAAGAGCAATCCAGCTAGTCCCACTCCCCCGCCCTGTCCCCGTAGCCCTGCAAAATTTTTCCTTTCAAGTACTTTTCCAGTTCCCTTTTGAAAGCCATGATTGAATCTGCCTCCACCATCCCCTTGGGCAGTACATTCCAGATCCTAACCACTGTAAAAAAGTTTTTCCTCATGTCTCCTTTGGTTCTTTTACCAATCACCTTAAATCTATGTCATCTGGTTCTTGACTCTTCTGCCAATGGGAACTGTTTCTCTCTATCTACTCTGCCTAGACCTTTCTTGATCTTGAATACCTCTATCAAATCTCCTCGCACCCATCTCTGATCCAAGGAGAACAACCCCAGCTTCTCCAGTCTATCCATGTAACTAAAGTCCCTCATCCTTGGAATCATTCTAGTAAATCTCTTCTGCACCCTCTCTAAGGCCTTCACATCTTTCCTAAAGTGCGGTGCCCAGAACCGGACACAATACTCCAGTTGTGGCCGAACCAGTATTTTATAAAGGTTCATCATGACTTCCATACTTTTGTACTCTATGCCTCTATTTATAAAGCCCAGGATCCCATATGCTTTTTTAACCACTTTCACAACCTGCTCTGCCACCTTCAACGATTTGTGCACATATACCCCCAGATCTCCTGTACCCCTTTTAGAGTTGTGCCTTCTAGTTTATATTGCCTCTCCTCGTTCTTCCTACCAAAATGTATCACTTTGCATTTTACAGCGTTAAATTTCATCTGCCACGTGTCTGCCCATTCCAGCAGCCTGTCTATATCCTCTTGAAATCTAGCATTATCCTCCTCACTGCTTACTACCCTTCCAAGTTTTGTGTCATTTACAAATTTTGAAATTGTGCCCTGTACACCCAAGTCCAAGTCATTAATATATATCAAGAAAAGCAGTGGTCCCAGCACCAATCCCTGGGGAACACCACTGTACACCTCCCTCCAGTCCGAAAAACAACCGTTCACCACTACTCTCTGTTTCCTGTCACTTAGCCAATTCTGTATCCATGTTGCTACTGCTCCCTTTATTCCATGGGCCACAATCTTGATAATAAGCCCACCATGCGGCACTTTATCAAACGCCTTTTGAAAGTCCACATACACCACATCAACTGCATTGCCCTCATCTGCCCTCTCTGTTATCTCATCAAAAAACTCCGTCAGGTTAGTTAAACACGATTTGCCTTTAACAAATCCGTGCTGGCTTTCCCTAATCGATCCACACTCGTGCAAGTGACTGTTGGTTCTGTCCCGGATTATTATTTCTAAAAGTTTCCCACCACTGAGGTTATAGCTGCTGGGTTTATCTTTACACCCTTTTTTGAACAATTTGGATAATTATTGAACAGGAAAAATTTGCAGGGCTATGAGGAAAGAGCAGGGGGAGTGGGACTAATTGGAGAGCTCTTTCAAAGAGCCAGCACAGGCACAATGGGCCGAATAGCCTCCTTCTGCGCTGTATGATTCTCTGATTGGAACATAGGAACAGGAGTAGGCCATTCAGCCCCTCGAGCCCATTCAATTAGATTATGGCTGATCTGTATCTTAACTCCATTATCCCTCCTTGGTTCCATATCCCTTAATACCCTTACCGAACAAACATCTTTCGATCTCAGTTTTGAAATTTTCAATTGACCCCCAGCCTCAACAGCTTCTTGGGGAAGAGAGTTCCAGATTTCCACTACCCTTTGTGTGAAGGAGTGCTTCCTGACGTCACCCCATAACAGCCTAGCTCTAATTTTAAGGTTATGGCCCCTTGTTCTGGACTCCCCCATCAGAGG
This sequence comes from Heptranchias perlo, assembly GCF_035084215.1. Classification (NCBI taxonomy): domain Eukaryota; kingdom Metazoa; phylum Chordata; class Chondrichthyes; order Hexanchiformes; family Hexanchidae; genus Heptranchias; species Heptranchias perlo. The sequence goes on along the minus strand of NC_090339.1, from coordinate 59,061,627 downwards.
AAATAGTTTCTCTCTATCTACCTTTTAATCATCCTAAACACTTCAATTAGATCACCCCTTAATCTTCTATACTCGAGGGAATACAAGCCCAGTCTATGCAACCTATCCTCATAATCAAACCCTTTTAGTATCATTCTGGTGAATCTGTGCTGCACCCCCTCCAAGGCCAATATACCCTTGCTGAGGTGCGGTGCCCAGAACTGAATGCAGCGCTCCAGATGGGTTCTGAGCGGAGCTCTGTACAGCTATAACATAACTTCCACCCCTTTGTATTCCAGCCCTCTTGAGATGAAGGCCAACATTCCATTAGCCTTTTTAATATTTTTTTTTATTTCTGTCCATTAGATTCGATGATTCTATGATTGGATTGCAGTGGCACTAGGTTCAATGTACCATTTGCACTGCATTTGGCTGAGGAACCATAGAAGTTCACAGAAGGAGGCCATTTGGCCCATCATGTATGAGGCATCTCTCAGATAGAGCAATCCATAACAAATCCCACTGCTCCATTCTCCCCACCATAGGATCAGCAAGAAGGGTAGGCTACGATGTGAGGTGGCGTACAAGGAGGGCAGGGAGGTCCTGCTGGTACAGGAGACATCAGGTCCACCTTCCCGGGCACGCCGACCTGGGAATTACTGAGGAGCAGTGCCTTCGAAGGCTAAGAGTAAGCCAGAAGACTGTGACAAAACTGAGCCACCTCCTCACTGAAGACCTGCAGATAAAATCGAATTTCAGATTGGCACTTGGAAGTCAGCACGTTCCTAACCTGGGGTCTTTCCAGGCTAATGCTGATGTCGTATGCAGTGTCAGCCAGTGTTTGCTGTCCACAGATCTATCTAAAAAATGACTGATGCCTTATTCTGCAAGGCCAACAAATCCATTACATTTTTCCGACTGTCAACAGCACCAGCATGATAGAGTGGCACATGTCTATAGATCTCCTGTCTTTCCAGGAGGCTGCAGGGGAGGGGGGGTGGTTTGATTGCACACATGGGGCCCGATATTACCAGGGTGGCGGGTTTGCGGCGGGGGAGGGGCGATTGGGCGCGTGGGTAACGCGCCTGGTGAAATCAGTCTGCCCCGAACGCAATCGCAGGCTGATTGGATCCACTTACCTCTTGTTCCGGGTTCCCCGCTGCTGAGCTGCGCGTCGGGCGGGCTGCGCATGCGCGGTAAGGTCTGTCAGCTGGAGGAGCTCTATTTAAAGGGGCAGTCCTCCACTGACTGATGCTGCAAGAAATAGGAAAAATTACAGCATGGAGCAGCCCAGGGGGAAGGCTGCTCCCAGGTTTAATGATGCCTCACTCCAGGTATCATTGGATGGGGTGAGGAGGAGGGGGAGGACAGAGATCTTCCCCCCAGCGGGCGGGAGGAAGCGGCCTGCCTCTGCCACCAAGAACGCCTGGCTCGAGGTGGCAGAGGAGGTCACCTGCACCACCAACATATCACGCACCTGCATACAGTGCAGGAGGCGCTGCAATGACCTATAAGTAGGTCAGCCACAGTGAGTACACTTACTCTTTCCCCTACACTCCGTCTGCCACATCATCGCCCCCACCCCACATCTCCTTCTGCACTGCCAACACTACTCTGTCACATCACCCCTCACACCCACTCAAACCTCATTCTCATCTTACCTGCACCTACTCACCTCGCCAGTACTCATCCCGCCACTACCACTCAACCCAATCCTCATACAATCTCATGGCTCTATCTCATACTCACCCTCTCATGCATCTCTTTCACAGTCAGCTTCACTCATCCTGCCACTACCTGTGCTGCAGCCACAGGGCATGCATCACATATGTGCAGTAGGCAGCGTAAGGCAAACGTGTCATGAGCATGAAGGGGATGCACAAGGGTGTATGAGGGTTTGTCATGGTTTTTACTTATATTTAATTTATATTGGCACCACTACTGCCACGTCTTTGCGAATCTTGTCTGGTTTGTGCAATAATGCCCTTTCCTGAGGATCACAATGAAGACCCACACCTGATGCCACCCATTGTGTCACTGCAGAGTGCGTGTGGGTATATTTGCAGGGCTCTTTTGTGCAGACGACTGAGAGACGTCGGTGATGTCCCCGGTGGCACCCTGGAAGGATGCAGAGGAGAAGTTGTTGAGGGCAGTGGTGACTTTGACAGCGACAGGTAAGAAGATGGTGCTCGGGCCAGCCAGGAGCAGCTCGGCATGAAGGAGGCTGCAGATGTCCACGACTGCATGTCGAGTGACTCTGAGCCTCCGTGTGCACTGCTGCTCAGAGAGGTCCAGGAAGTTGAGCCTCGGTCTGTGGCCCTTGTGGCGAGGGTAGTGCCCTCTGAAATGCATCTCTCTCTGCGGTTGCCCTCCCTCCTGCTGTGCAGGTGGATGTGTCACAGCACTCTGTTGTGGAGCTCCATGTGTCAGAGGTGGACGGCGTGGCTGGCGAGGCTGGTGATGCTGTTCACCCTCCGTGGAGGTCATGACTGCAGCTATGGCGGCCCCCATCCGGAAGATGTACATCTGAGGGGGTCCGCAAGGTAGGTACATGTCTCTGGACACCGGGGTAAGTGTGCAAGTTTGTGAATTTTATTGTTAGGAGGAGGGTGGTGGAGGCCAAACTTTGTCCAAAGTGACAGAGTGGCCTCCTGCAATGAGTGAGGGTCTCCCCCCGCCACCTGTCAAATGGACCTTTGCAGCTGCCACAGGCTGACAGCTGCAACACGTCCATTTGAACTGGGAGTGTTTTCCCCAGTACGGGAAACAGTCCCAGTTGTTTGTAAAATCCCAACCCTCCTAAAATATCAGGTCAATCAGGTCTGTAAATGACCTGAAATACCAAAATAAATACCTTAAGTGGCATCCCGCTGGCTTTAATTGCCTGCGGGAGTCCCACATGCGGGGGCTGCGCGCACACGCCGGCGCGTCAGTGGGAAACCCGGAAGTGGGCGGGTTGGATCCGGGCTCCCGCCCCGCCCCGGGAATCGCCGATTTTCGCGGCCCCCCCCTGCCAGGAACGCACCCGATCGCGGGTGCTAAAATCGACCCCATGGTGCTGCTATTCAGGCTCCATTACAACATGCACTATTTCTGTGATCCAAAAGGGCACGTTTTTGAATCAACATTGGTATGTGAGCAGCAGCCCAGAGTAATGTGAGTGAATCGCAGCTCCCCTAGGAGCTCCTGTCATGTTTGCACTGTAAGACAGTTTGCTGTGCCACTCTTACTTAAGGAGGGAGAAAGGGTGGAAGTACTGCCTGTGGGAGATCAAGGGTGTTCTCTGCAGGGAAGGTCCATGACACTTTCCTGACAACCACCAACACAAGCAGAACGCAGCTAAATAAGGCTCATGCTACAACTTACACTGAGTCCACAGCCAGCAACAGGCCATTCGGCCCAACTGGTCTATGCCGGGGTTTATGCTCCACAAGAGCTTCCTCCCTCCCTACTTGATTTACCCCTGTCAGGATACCCTTCTATTCCTTTCTCCTTCATGCACTTATCTAGCTTCTCCTTAAATGCATCTAATTGCCCCAACTACTCCAGAGAAAAGAGCCCCAGCCTGTTTAATCTTTCCTGATATGTGTATCCTCTCAGTTCTAACCTTGGTTTAGACCAGACTTGGAGTATTGTGAACAGTTCTGGTCTCCATATTATAGAGGCACTGGAGAAGGTGCCAAAAAGATTTACTAGGATGATACCAGAACTGAGAGGTTATACCTATCAGGAAAGACTGAGCAGGCTGGGACTTTTTTCTCTAGAAAAGAGAAAACTGAGGGGTGACGTGATAGAGGTCTTTAAGATGATGAAAGGGTTTGATAGGGTAGACTTGGAGAAGATGTTTCCACTTGCGGGGGAGACCAGAACTAGGGGCCATAAATATAAGATAGTCACCAATAAATCCAGTAGGGAATTCAGGGGAAACTTCTTCACCCAGAGAGTGGAACTGGCTACCACAAGGAGTAGTTGAGGCAAATAGCATTTAAGGGGAGGCTAGATAAACACATGAGGGGAAAAGTAATAGAAGAATATGCTGATGGGGTTAGATGAAGTAGGGAGGGAGGAGGCTCCTGTGGAGCATAAACGCCGGCATGGACCTGTTGGGCCGAATGGCCTGTTTCTGTGCTGTACATTCTATGTAATTCTATGTAAAAAAAACAAGCTGATAGCAGGATATATCATTGGGACTTTGAAGCAACATTTTAGATGTTTAGGCTAATTAGTGAGGGCCTTACAACACAGACTTACACAGATCCACTAAAGTGTTTTTATTTCTACCATCAGGACACCAATAATTTGTAACAGTGCCTTTGTGTCAGCTGTGGCTCAGTTAGTAGCAGAGTTGACTTTGAGTCAGAATGATAGTGGGTTCAAGTCCCACTCCTGAAACTTGAGCACAAAATCCAGGCTGACGGTCCCATTGCAATACTGAGGGAGTGCTGCGTTGTCGGTAGGTGCCGTCTTACGGATGAGACATTAAACTGAGGGCCCCGTCTGCCCTCTCAAGTGGATGTAAAAGGTCCCATGGCACAATTTCAAAGAAGGGCAGGGGAGTTTTCCCCAGTGTCCTGAAAAATATTTATCCCTCAACCAACATCACTAAAAAACAGATTATTTGGTCATTATCACCTTGCTGTTTGTGGGACCTTGCTGTGCGCAAATTGGCTGCTGTGTTTCCCTACATTACAATAGTGACTACACTTCATTGGCTGGAAAGTGCTTTGGGATGTCTGAGGTCAGGAAAGGCGATATATAAAAGTCTTTTCTTTATGCCTGTGTTTGGTTGCAGGGTAAGACACTGAGATTACTTTCATTTGGTGATTGTAGCGCTAAAATTCCTGGGTTTTGTTTGGGGGGAGGGGTCATAATTTCAGCGCAGAGGAAGCAGAGATTTAGAAATTTGGAGTGAAACCCATTTCTTCCAGATCACCCCCCAACTTCTGACAGCAATTAGAAATTCTCATGGTGAGGAGGGCTGGAGCGGCCGCCAGCAAGGTAATTTGCGGAGGGGGGGGGGTGGGTCACGATCTCGGAATGGGGGGGTTCCCTGGGAGGGACGGGGTGGTGATCGGGGAGGGTGGGGTTCCCCGGGAGGGAGGGGGTGGTGATTGGGGAGGGTTGGGGTTCCCCGGGTGGGAGGGGTTGGTGATCGGGGAGAATGGGGGTCATGAGGGGAGGGGGTGGTGATTGGGGAGGGTTGGGGTTCCCCGGGTGGGAGGGGTTGGTGATCGGGGAGAATGGGGGTCCCGAGGGGTGGGGGTGGTGATTGGGGAGGGTTGGGGTTCCCCGGGTGGGAGGGGTTGGTGATCGGGGAGAATGGGGGTCCCGAGGGGAGGGGGTGGTGATTGGGGAGGGTGGGAGTCCCCGGGGGAGGGGTGGGCGATCTCGAAGAATGGGCGTCCCCGGGGCAGCAGCGGCCCAGATTATTTTTACACTCCTGCTCCTCCGGAGCCCACAAAAATAACTGTACACTTCCCTTTGGCCAGGCCTCTTTGGTTCCACTGTCCGTGGGACTGGTCGGAGTGAGCATGGCCCAGGCTCCAATCAGTTCCTCCCTAAAATGACAATTGGAGTCCTATTTACATCATTGGACCCCGATTTCCATATTAAAAGGGGCCCAATGCCTGAATCAGGCAGGCGCTTTGGACACCCGGCGGTAGGACCCCTTTCAAAATGGCACCGGCCATATCGTAGATGTTAACAGGGGTGTGAGGCAACCGAACCTAATTCTGAGGCCATTACCGTCCCGTTAACGCCAGGGGAAGGCAGTGAAAATCGACCCCAACATCAGCAATGTGACCATTTATGAGTAATATTGTGACCTGTACGACCAACTCCAGTGCGGACAACCGTTCACCCCCGAATGTGCAGACCCACGTCTCCTCCACAATCCTCCCAAGACCTCACGCAGTGTGCGCGCCCCACAGATACAAGGGACTTGAGTAGACAGTCCCGCTCAGACCTCATAATCTGGGTTTAAATTGCAGGCCCTGTGAGGTCCGACTCTCCTAGGTTGTTGCAACGGAGCCAATAACCGCGCTGGACCTCTGACCAACAGGTGTTGGGCCTTGTGTGGCCTTGCTCCTCCTCCCCATCAACTGTGACTCGGCCTTTTTTCTCCCTCCTCGCCATCTCGGTCCTCTGGGGCATGTGTAAACACGGTTTCGGGGGCTTGGAATGGAGTGGTGATTATGACACAGGTTGCTAGAAGGTGCAGGTTTGCTTGTGGACACTGCCTGATGTTTTACACTGTTACCGCATTCCTAGGGAAAGACGACTTTGGGAAAGTTGTGAAGGCCTTAGAGAGGGTGCAGAGGGATTTACTAGAATGGTTCCAGGGATGAGGGGCTTTAGTTACGTGGATAGACTGGAGAAGCTGGGGTTGTTCTCCTTGGAACAGAGATGGTTGCGAGGAGATTTGATAGAGGTATTCAAAATCATGAAGGGTCCAGACAGAGTAGATAGAGAGAAACTGTTCCCATTGGCGGACGGGTCAAGGACCAGAAGACATGGATTTAAGGTGATTGGCAAAAGAACCAAAGGTGACATGACGGAAAATCTTTTTTACACAGCGAGTGGTTAGGATCTGGAATGCACTGCCCGGCGGGGGGGGGTGGTGGAGGCGGATTCAATCATGGCCTTCAAAAGGGAACTGGATAAGTACTCACCTTCTCAAGGGCAATTAGGGATGGGCAATAAATGCTGGCCTCGCCAGCGACACCCACATCCCATGAACAAGTAAAGAATAACTTGAAAGGAAAAGATTTGCAAGACTACGGGGATAGGACGGGAGAGTGGGGCTAGCTGGATTGCTTTTGCATAGAGCCGGCGTGGACTCGATGGGCCAAATGGCCTCCTTCCATGCTGTAACCTTTCTATGATTCTATGACATAAGTGTGAAGATACTGGCTCAGTAGAACGGCTCCACAATCATGGCAGGGTAGCCTCTGTGATGTTACTCACGATGACAGTTGTTCAGTGGGACAATATCACTTGGCATGAACGTTATGGTTCTAGCCGGGCTTTCAGCGAGGCCTCCAGCCTCTCTCCGTCCCCACTACTCCCTCCATGCTGCCCTGTCAACTATTTCTATCACAAGTGCGGCAGTGTTCACACAAGTCGAATGACACCCTGCCCTTCAAGTTGAAGGCACCTATTGAAGAATTTCAGGTACATACAACACTGACAATGAGACACAGCTGCACGGTTTCAGTGGCACGCTGGATGTTTTCCATTGCAGTGCTAGGTTCCTTGTCTCAACTCATTTCCATTCATGTCAATCATCCGTTGCCCTGCTTATCCCACAGCAGTATCGCACTGGTTAAAATCCCAATCCTGTCATTCGTGAAGTAGTAGGAAAGGATGAGAAGTTTGTCCAGGCTGGCTATCTTGCATGTCCACTTACAGCAGGTGTGTGTCTTATATAATAATATTATTGACTTACTTTACTGGATCTGCCATCTTCTTCTTGCCTTCATAGCAGACCCCAAAGATTCTGGTGTAACATTCCCGAGCTCTAGATTTTTCCCATGCATGTATTGCTTTGGTGGTTGTCTGTGCACTAATTGGTCTCCTTGATTCTCCATCCCTCCCTTTCCCTTCCCCTCCCTCACTCCTCCTCCCTGCTCTTCCTCCCTCATCCCTTCTTCCCGCTCCCTCCCTCTCCCGTTCCTTTCCCTCCCTCTCCTACCCACCCTTCTCTCCATCCCTCCCCTTCCCCTCCCTCACTCCTCCTCCATCTCCCTCCCTCCCCTCTCCTTCCCTCACACCTGCTCCCTCCCTCCCCCTCTCCTTCCCTCTCCTTCCCTACCCACCCTTCTCTCCATTCCTCTCCCCCATACCCCCCTCTCTCCCTCTCCCCCTCCCTCTTTAGAATGCTTGAAAACCTTAAGCTTCGTTCAGTTAACCAATCATTTCAAGCCTTACATTCGCAGTGGACAAAAGTTAAAAACAGGCGTTTAACCCTGTAGCCCTGGGCGCGCAGTGCAGTGAGCTATACTGGCACAAATAAACCTCATCAAGACCAACACACGGGCAGGACACAAAGGTGGAGCAAGACTGCCCTTTGTCACCGTCCGTGAGATGGAACTGATGCCCAGTGACAAGAATATACTGTTTCAAAAGCTGTCACACTCTCCATCTGAGCTGCTCCTGATACAATTCATCATTTTGCTGTTGACCCATTTTCAAGGTTTGAGGCAGCAGTTGTATTGATAATCCCCTCCTGTCCTTCCAGCCGCGTGGAGCAAATTATAATGTGAAACTTTAAATAGATCCGCATGAAACGCTACCTAAAACGTGATGTATTGAGGAAGTGTGACGAAGTGAGCTTTCAGCCTTTATCCCCCCCACCGCGGTACCTCGTTCACACTCCATTTCTAACCTCTGCTGTAGGTAGACGTACTGATTACTTCCTAGTACGTTAATGACTGTTACACTCTTTGCTTCAACAACAACTTGTATTTCTACAGTGCATTTAACGTAGTAAAACATCCCAAGGCGCTTCACGCGAGCGATTATCAGACAAAATTTGGCACCGAGCCACATAAGGAGATATTGCACCAGAATTTGCTGTCAAACTAATGGCGCTCGCTGTTACTAATGCGTAAATGTCACAGCGACTTCAGGCGAGGGGCAGACTCGCGGTTAAACGCGGATAATCAAAAGTTGCTGTCCGAGGTGCTGCGCTCCGCCATTAGATCCGCGAAAGCGGCATCTCGCTGTCTGCCTCACCACTGAAATGCATTGAATGGCGTTAAGTTGCTGTACTTGCGCGCTGAATACGAACTAAACCCGCCGCAGATCGTTAGGGCTAGTAATTGGCAACGTGCGTACCCTTGTAACGATGTGATAATTGTTAATTGCTGCCAATCAACCTCTCTGGCACTGAAAATTAACTATTACAAGTGTGGAGTCTCATTCCTTCAGGTTCTGAATTTTTCGGGGAGATTTTAAAAAATGTAAAATTTTTAATTTGGCATTTACGAACATGCGAACATACGAATTAAGAGCAGGAGTAGGCCATTCGGCCCCTCGAGCCTGCTCCGCCATTTGATAAGATCGTGGCTGATCTGATTGTGAGCTCAACCCTACTTTCCCGTCTACCTACTAATACGAACTTTTCTTACTTTTCCTTTTTGTCTCATGGAAACATAGAAAATAGGAGCAGGAGTAGGCCATTCGGCCCTTCGAGCCTGTTCCGCCATTCAATATGATCATGGCTGATCCTCTATCTCAATCCCATGTTCTCGCTCTCTCCCCATACCCCTTGATGCCTTTTGTGTCTAGAAATCTATCTCGCTCCTTCTTAAATATATTCAGTGACGTGGCCTCCACAGCCTTCTGTGGTAGAGAATTCCACAGGTTCACCACCCTCTGAGTGAAGACATTTCTCCTCAACTCGGTCTTAAATGTCCTACCCCGTATCTTGAGACTGTGACCCCTTGTTCTGGACCTCCAGCCAGGGGAAACATCCTCCCTGCATCCAGTCTGTCCAGCCCTGTCAGAATTTTATATGTTTCAATGAGATCCACTCTCATTCTTCTAAACTCGAGTGAATACAGGCTGAGTCGACCCAATCTCCCCTCATATGACAGTCCTGCCATCCCAGGGATCAGTCTGGCTTTTCTCTCTTTTTTTCTCTCCCTTAATCTAATCTTTCTCTCCCTCTCTTTATTTCTCTTTCTGTACCAGATCTGACATTGATTTCATCCCCTTCTCAATCCTTCCACTGTTTATTTCCCTATCCTTCAATCTGGTCAGTTAAGGAGATACACAGTTGCTTGCCCTGCTAACTCAGGTCCCAGATACCCTGTTTCCCTCGCTGCGACGTTATCAGCTCGCACTTCCAGCAACTTTGTGGGCAAAAATGTTTTCAGCTGACGCGTGCAGGGGCCAGTCTAAACTAACAGCAGATGCCGTTAGATGTCCTGCCACAGCAAAACCTGGACCATTAGGACAGTTGACCAATAGCTTGGTCAAAGAGGTAGGTCTTAAGGAGGAGAGAGCGTTAGAGAGGCGAAGAGGTTTAGGGGAGGGAATTCCAGAGCTTAAGGCCTAGACAGTTGAAGGCACGGCCGCCAGTGGTGGGGCAATGGAAAATCAAGGTGCACAAGAGGCCAGAATTGGAGGAGCACAGAGATCTCGGAGGCTGGAGGAGGTTACAGTGATAGGGAGGGGCGAGGCCATGGAGGGATTTGAATACAAGGATGGGAATTTTTAATTCGGGGCTTTGGTGGACTGGGATAATTGTCAGTAATTCTGACTAAGTCTTTGAGCAGATCCAAAGGAACTTTAAAATTACACTTAGGATTGTGTGCTGTTAAAAGCTGCTTCTGGGGCTTGCTGAGACACAAACTGAAGCGTAGCCTGATACATGGTTGATACTTGAATTGTTGGATAATGGTCAGAAGATAGCACAAACTACAAACATTGAATTATTTGGTAATTTCCACGTTCCTATCAATAGATTTTTGTTGGGTGAGGGTATCAAGGGATATGGAACAAGGGCCAATAAATGGAGTTGAGGTACAGATCAGCCATGATCTAACTGAATGGCGGAACAGGCTCGAGGGCTGAATGGCCTGCTCCCGTATTTATCCAATTCCCTTTTGAAAGTTACTATTGAATCTGCTTCCACCGCCCTTTCAGGCAACGCATTCCAGATCATAACAACTCGCTGCATAAAAAAAAATTCTCCTCATCTCCCCTTTGGTTCTTTTGCCAATTACCTTAAATCTGTGTCCTTTGGTTATCGACCCTCCTGCCAGTGGAAACAGTTTCTCCCCATCTATTCTATCAAAACCCCTCATAATTTTGAACACCTCTATTAAATCTCCCCTTAACCATCTCTGCTCCAAGGAGAACAATCCCGGCTTCTCCAGTCTCTCCACATAACTTAAGTCCCTCATCCCTGGTATCATTCTAGTAAATCTCCTCTGCACCCTCTCCAAGGCTTTGACATCCTTCCTAAAGTGTGGTGCCCAGAGTTGGATACAATACTCCAGCTGAGGCCTAACCAGTGATTTATAAAGGTTTAGCATAGCTTCCTTCCTCTATGCCTCTATTTATAATAAATAATTTGATGATGGGTTCCTGATTGTAAATAGTTACCATTACTGAAGCATTTTTTCTTGTTCCTACTACCCACTCACCCTATATTAATATCTACCAACAGTGATTTTCACATCCTCAGGCTAAATCACTCTGCAAAAATTGCTTTCTTATACCTCCTCCAACTTAAAGGCTTTTATTAAGTTCACCCTATGTTTAATGAGGTGCTTTGGGCAGACAATTTCATGCAGGTATATCCTTCATACTCAGTGCTACATTGCATTAAATTATAAAATATTTTGGTGTTCTGTGCAATCTCTGATTTGATTCTTCCGGAGAGAAGGAAAAACACCTTTACTCATTTTCTGGATTCACCACAATATGAATTCTGCACCTGTTTATCTTTGGACATTCGCACTAGAATGTTGTATTTCAAGGCTTCATCTTAACATAGATTTATATTTTGTAATGCAAAGAAAGGAATATGAATTTCTCATATCCACTGTTCAGTGACTAGGATGTTAATCACTGCGGGATGATAAAAATATTAATTATTCAGTAAATTGTGAAACATATTTGGCATCTTCTCCATGTAGCCTGAAGATTTTCTCAGTGCTAGTGCTCGAATCTTATGGCAGTTTTTTCCTTCAGTTCTGTACCAAGATCCATGTAATTATGATGTTGCTACAGACGTGAAACAAGATACTGAAATGTTACAAAGTCTTATGAAAAAAGTTCAAAAGTGACCCACCTCTCTCTCCTACTTTAAGGCGCTCCTTAAAACCTACCTCTTTGACCAAGCTTTTGGTCACCTGTCCTAATATCTCCTTATGTGGCTCGGTGTCAAATTCTGTCTGATAATCGCTCCTGCGAAACGCCTTGGGACGTTTTACTATGTAAAGGCGCTATATAAATGCAAGCTGTTGTTGTTGTTGAAGTGAAACACACAAAGCCCATTTCAACCAGATTTCAGTCATGAAATTAAAGGCCCGATTTTAACTCTCCAACCTCGACGAGAGCAGGGGGGAGGGGGTCCGGGGTGGGGGGGGCGGGCGGGGAATGGGATCTGGTGGGGGGGGGTGCGGGGGTTTAAAATACTTGCATTGACCTACTCACTTGATTGTTTTTGGCCTCGTGTTCTGGCCGGCCATTGAGGCCCTTGCTTCCAGGCAGGCGATCCTGAATGTTTCCCTCTCCCACTGACCAGAAGAAATAATCTTCCACGATTTAACGGCTCAAATCCTTTCAAAATTGTGAACAGTTCTATTAGATTTCCCCCCTCCCCTCCCAACCCACCCTCCATTACCTCCTCTGCAGCAGTGAGCACAGCCCTAGTGTTTCAATCATAATTGTCACATAGAAATGACTAGTAGCGGATGAATTCCTTTTGAAATTTCTCTCTCCACTAAGGTGTTGGCCTGTTTCTTTTAAAAGGGTTAAGACTTCCATTAAATCTATGGTCGGGGAGATGTTATAAGAACTCACCATCACAGGGAGTAGTTGGGGCGAATAGCATAGATGCATTTAAGGGGAAGCTAGAGAAATACATGAGAGAGAAAGAGATAGAAGGTTATGCTGATAGGGTGAGATGATGTAGGGAGGGAAGAGGCTCGTGTGGAGCTTAAACACCAGCATAGACCAGTTGGGCCGAATGGCCTGTTTCTGCGTTGTACATAAGAACATAAGAAGTAGGAGCAGGAGTAGGCCAATCGGCCCCTCGAGCCTGCTCCGCCATTCAATAAGATCATGGCTGATCTGATCCTAACCTCAAATCTAAATTCATGTCCAATTTCCTGCCCGCTCCCTGTAACCCCTAATTCCCTTTACTTCCAGGAAACTGTCTATTTCTGTTTTAAATTTATTTAATGATGTAGCTTCCAGGGGCAGCAAATTCCACAGACCTACTACCCTCTGAGTGAAGAAGCTTCTCCTCATCTCAGTTTTGAAAGAGAAGCCCCTTATTCTAAGATTATGCCCCCTCGTTCTAGTTTCACCCATCCTTGGGAACATCCTTACCGCATCCACCCGATCAAGCCCCTTCACAATCTTATATGTTTCAATAAGATCACCTCTCATTCTTCTGAACTCCAATGAGTAGAGTCCCAATCTACTCAACCTCTCTTCATATGTCCACCCCCTCATCCCTGGGATTAACCGAGTGAACCTTCTTTGTACTGCCTCGAGAGCAAGTATGTCTTTTCTTAAGTATGGAAGAAATTCATCTTCCCTGACCGGGAATCGAACCCAGGCCACGGCAGTAAGAGCGCCGAATCCTGACCACTAGACCACCAGGGAAGTGTTTGTCCACCAATTGTTCTAGACTCTAGATCTTCTCATCCCTGGTATCATCTGAGTGACTCTAAGTTTAACCTTTTCCGTAATAAACAAAACGGTCTTAGCTCCTTCTAGAACCCTCCAGGGCCACGAGGAAGAGCAAACAACCTTGTTTATAACCGCTTTCAAAGATAAATAAATAAAGTTGTGCTAGTGTTTGTGACCCAAGGCCATGTGATATCACTTCTCGGAGAAAAACAAACAACCACAAATAAACCCCATTGAACTTTAAATCATGCGTGTCTCCTACCATACAAAAATAGCAACAGAACTGAACAACGCAAATCTTCATTAAAAAATAGCAAGCTTATTTGGTTAGTTGCAAAACTGCAGACTTCATTTCAAGTGGAAAAAAGGGCCTGGATTTATTTTAAAGTCTGACCTTAGTTTATTATTAAACACCATTGGACGATGAGTTTGAAAGCAGTTTCGGTGTAAATCAGAACCGAGATCTCTGGTAGGTGTCAGGCTGGTACTAATTTATACACGGAGTTGTAAACGGGCATTTGATATTTAGGCCCCGATTTATACTACCCCTCCCCCCACCCCCGCCCCCGCCTGACGGAAACCGAGCCGGGGGGGCAGTTAAAATGAGTGCGACGACTTACCCCCTCCAATCAGGCTGCTTTCCCACCGTGTCCCGAAGTTCACCCGCTCTTTTAAGCAGGCGAGCGGGATATCTGCCCCCCTCCAAAGCTGGTGGGGTCTTCTTTAAATATGCAGATCTGCTATTTTACTCAGAGGCCCGAGCGAGGGAGGTGGGGAGCAGTGATGGCTTCTCCCCTGTCAGGCCTGACCTGCCAGGAGGCTGGATCGTGGGCCAGGAGAGGCCCAGGCAGGTGAGTTCTAAATTATTGTGGGCCCGGAGGAGCAGGAGTGCTTGAGTATGTGAGCTGCCAGCCAAAAGTTGGATGCGTTTGGCGCTGCCAATGGGGTCCAGGTTGGACTGGGGATGCCAGTGAGACCTAAGCTGGATGATACTGCTGGCAAGAGTGAGGTCATGTCATGACTGCCAGCCAAAGTTGGATCAAGATAATGTCGTCAATCGGGTTGATGCTGCCAGCTGGTGTTAGATCAGGTGGGGGGGAACTACCAGCCTGATTTGGGTTGGATGAGAGCTGCCAACAGAAGCCAGGTCATCGTGAGTTACGTTAGATTGAGGCTGTAAGTAAGAATTGGATCAGAGCACCACATACTTTGGTCGAGCATGATCTCTGTGTGAAGCTATCTAACAGAATCTCTGCGCCAAACTATCTAACAGAATCTCGTGTTACAGTCTCTAAAATGGACTTCATAAAATTTTCCATTGGCCCATTTTGTCTAAGCTGTGCAATGTTTCCTGGGCAGATGAACAAAATCAATATTTATCCACACTTCATTCCAAGTTAACTGCTTGAGAAACGAATATCATTGCAGATGCCTCGTGATTATCTGTTTTTCTGTATCTTGTATTTCAGAGCAAAGCTGGTCAAAGTAACTTTAAGAGCAGCTGCCAATTGGTGGTGGTTAAATAAGACCAAAAATAGATTTTAATAACGTCTTCAGTAAAAGAGGAAAATGTGCCCCATTGGTTTTAGTCAAGTTACTCTGAGTTGATCAGCACTGTGTTTATTGGTAAAAAGCTGTGTAGCTCTTAATAAAGAAATGCTCTGTCTCATCCAGGAAGCCTCTTTTATGTAGATGCTCAGGTCTAAAAATTGGACTCCATTGCGTCTGTTTCATGGGCAAGGTGCCAATTTTGGAGGCCGCCTCCCGTGCTTGTACAGTATTGGAAACGATCAGGCCGTTGCAATAACAGACATCATGGGGGTGAATTTAGGAGGCAATTGCGGGTGTGTGGGGTGCAGAGGGGGGGGGCTCTGAAAATCGCGGAAATCCCGTTCGGGTCCGGAAGCCGTCTCCGATCCGCTGACTTCCGAGTTTCCCAGGGACCCACCAGTGTGCGCGCGGGCGACCCGAGAACGGAAGTCCCGCCAGCAATTAGAGCCGGTGGGATGACAGTTAAAGAGCCAAATGTACCTCATTGAGGTACTGAAGGCACTTTACCTGTGACTGAGTAAGTGATCGTAACGATTTTTAACTTACCTGGGCGGCTTGCCCACCGCTTCTGATTCGCGCCTGGTGAAACCAGATGTGAAGGGCCGGATCAGGGAACAAGAAACTAAATAAATTAAATAAAATAACATAGACGGAAGTGAAATCACAAAATTAACCTACCTTTCCACCCTGCTCTGATGTCCGATGTCTCCCTCTCCGATCTCCCCCTCTTCACCCCCCGACGATGTCCCCCCGCTGTCCCCCTCTTCACTCTTCACCCCCCCCCGATGTCCCCCTCTTCACCCCACCGATGTCCTCCCGATCTTCCCCCGATGTACCCGTCTGCCCCCCTGACCTTCCCCTCTCCCCTCTCGATCTCCCCCTCTTCACCCCCCTCCCCGATGTCCCCCTCTTCACTCTTCACCCCTCCGATGTCCCCCTCTTCACCCCACCGATGTCCTCCCGATCTTCCCCCGATGTACCCGCCTCCCACCACCCCCCCCCGGTCTTCCCCTCTCCCCTCCGATCTTCCCCTCTTCCCACCCCCCCCCAACCCGGTCTTCCAGTCCAGTGCTGGACGATGTCTCGCTCTCTCTCTTTCTCGCAGCCCCCCACCCCCCCGCGTTGCAGCTCCTGACGGCAGCCAGCCTGTCAATCAGGCTGGCCGCCGGGCGCGAAACCCGGAGAGGACGTTAATTATCGTCAATCAGCATGCGATTGTGTCGGAAACGGTAAGTTTTGTTCACGCGGGTTTGCCACGTGCACCTTCACCGCCCCCCGTCCCCCGCCACCATTGCAAAATCGAGCCGCATACTTTGAACAAAAATCCATCTGCTACAGGGCATTTTAAATATTCATTATCGTTCTATACTTCCAAATATGGATCTGGCTTGTATCCATTCCTTTCAAAACAATACGACCTTACTCACAAATTATGACATGGCAATGATCTACATTTGAAAATATATTGCACTGTTAATGTCAAGATGAAAAATGTTATAAAATTCTGGATTTGAATCTCATTGACAGGTATCTCCATTAGTCCAAAATAAACACGTCATTAAGTTGCTTTACCTGATTGATATTTTAACCTTGAAGCCATATTGACCCTGGAGTAATAAATCCTCCGATACGTTACTATCTTACGAAGCTCACGGCTCCGCAGCTCTTGATGCGCTCCTGTCTAAATAGTATCGATGCCACATTCTGCAGCATGAAGGGGAGGTGTCAGCTTTTCTCTTGGGCACCCGAAGGAGCAGAAGAACATATTTGATGTTCCTGGCGGGCAAAGCTCCACGGCGGGAGTGCTAATTCCAAACATTTGCCCCTTAGGTGTCTCGGCTCTGGAGGAAGGAAAATCTAAGGGGACTTCTCAGCCGCATTGCTGTTGTTTATCTACTGGAAGCTGACCGACAGCAGCAGTGGTGGATGTCCGTGAGTATCCCAAATACTCACCCTCTTGGACACAGGAGATGAATGCCCTGGGGAGACCTTGGGGGAAGCAAATGGGGGATAGGGAAGGGTGTGTGGTCTCAAAGGAGAATGCATCCTATCAAAACAATTCTGAATAAATCCGATTTACTTTTTGCTATTTATTTGTAATACGGTTGATAAACATATTCAGAATAACATCTTATAGGAACAAAGGAACAGGAGTAGGCCATTCAGCCCCTCGAGCCTGTTCTGCCATTCAATGAGATCATGGCTGATCTGTATCCTAACTCCATTTACCCGCCTTGGCTCCATATCCCTTAATACTCTTGGCTAGCAAAACTCTATCAACCTCAGATTTAAAATTATTAATTGAGCTAGCATCTACTGCTTTTTTCCCATCCGTCCATTTTAATGGAGGTTGTGTGGCAGAGATACACACCTGTAGTTCCCCTCCAAGTCACACACCATCCCGACTTGGAAATATATCGGCCGTTCCTTCATCGCCGCTGGGTCAAAATCCTGGAACTCCCTTCCTTACAGCACCGTGGGAGAACCTTCACCACACGGACTGCAGCGGTTCAAGAAGGCAGCTCACCACCACCTTCTCAAGGGCAATTAGGGATGGGCAATAAATGCTGGCCTCGCCAGCGACGCCCACATCCCATGAACGAATAATAAAAAAAAGTTACCCATAGATTGTGGAACCGCCCCTGATATTTTCCCAGTGTCCATCGCTCTCGGATATGGTGAGATAACCAGTTAAATCTCCCTGTACCAACCGTGCCAACAACGGCCCAGAAATTCGGAAGCGCCCATTTTTCCTGCCCATCTATTTTGGTCTATCTTAGTAGACCGATTAGCGGCTGAAAAACAGGCGCACTGTGGATCAATTTCAACGCGGCCAACTTGTCTTAAATCAGCTTCAGAGGTTCTGTACTGCATCAATCAAACATTTCTGATTCTCATATCAACCATTCTTGTATCGTGACCAAATTATGAGTGGTTTTATGCTTTGAATTCACACCCCTTTGGAAATCACCCAAACTGGCTTCACTTAGGCCCTCTAAGCCTGAATTTTCCGACTGATGTTATTTTAAAGCCAGCGGTTAAAAGAAAATCCAGGCTTACATTCATCAGAGAAAGAAGAACTTTATTCTATCAGTCTAGGCTGAACTTGATCCCAGGTCCCAGATGTAACAGACTTCTAATCCACCGTGCTGCACAAACACCCTAATCTTTAAAATGTCCCGTTATTTAATTCATCAGCACCAAATGGAATTATAAAATATTGTACAGCCTCTCTGCTCCATTATTCTGCTTTTGTAATCTGGAGCACGAGATACTTACAGAAAATAATATTAGCATAAACTCAATTGTATTCAGCATTCAAAGGGTTAAGTCTAGGCAGCTACTGAACCATTAATCTGGAGGAATTTGAAACATTTCCCTTGTTTACTCAGAGCTTCTTTGTTTGAATTTGACCCATTGATGTTCGGTTGGATTGAATACTTACTCAGTGATATAAATCTCATTGACAACAAGCTTTTAATTCTTAGTGAGTCTGAGTTAAGACTTGTTGCAGAATCATCCATCTGGCACTTTTAATGCAGAGATTTTTTTTTTGAATCTGGGTGCTTTGATAGAAAAGGACTTTATTTTGACCACTAAACCTCAAGGCATCAACAAAGAAACGATACATGTCCCTGCAGAGGTATTTATGTACATGTGCTGCATTCCCTTTTTTTGAGCTGGGCTTTTCATCGAATTTTACATAGAATTCCATAGAATTTACAGCACAGAAACAGGCCATTCGGCCCAACTAGTCTATGCCGGCATTTATGCTCCACACGAGCCTCCTCCCACCCTTCTTCATCTCACCCTATCAGTATAATCTTCTGTTCCTTTCTCCCTCATGTGTTTATCTAGCTTTTCCTTAAATGCATCTATGCGAGTCGCCTCAACTATTCCTTGTGGTAGCGAGTTCCACATTCTCACCACTCTCTGGGTAAAGAAGTTTCTCCTGAATTCCCTATTGGATTTATTAGTGACTATCTTATATTTATGGCCCCTAGTTTTGGACGCCCCACATTTTCATTTTAAAACCATTTTCTCCTAAACCTCTTGTTCTTTGACTTTATGCCTATAATCCTAAGGCCTTAACATTCACGCCCTATGTCTGTATATCTTAATGTCTCCGTGTGTATAATACAAATTCAGGAAATAGTGGGCTGCTTGCTTGATTTGACCGTGTGTGTTTTTAATTTCTGTTTTAAAAGCTGAGGAGAATGCTGAATTGTGGTGAATTCATTGAAAAATAAAGTAAAATTTATATTCCAAGTGTTTCTAAATTGTATTGTGGTTCTGTTATGTTCATTGACTCTCTGTAAAAATGCTAACATTTCAATGGTACCATATATAATAATAACCCTCAGTGATAATTATCAGATATTGTAAATAAAAGTGGCACTTTTTGTGTATTTGGCAAGATAATGGGGATACAAAGTGTGATTTAATTATTTTTTTCACAATAGTGTCCTATATTTTATTTGCTGCATGTAGCACAGTCCATTGTACATTGAGGTAATGTAAACTAATAATAGCCACTTGGATTTTAAACAGAAACCATTTAGTTATTCTTCTCCAGCTATAGAAGGTTCTAGAGTGCAGTAGAATGTTGCAGAAGCATCTGTCAGGAAATGCTGAAAATGCGCTGAAAATTTCTAGGTTCATGGAATCTTGATAGGTCGGGGGTGGAATTCGATCCTGGTGGTAACATAAAAATGGGGAATGGCGAATCGGCAGCTTACTCAATATTCTTTTCTATTGACTCCCGATTCGCTATCGACCGTCCTTTGCTGCCACCAAAGTGAATTTCACCCCCATTCTGTTTCATTTTAACCCTGCGTTCCGGTCTCATGTTTCTCCATCGTATGTTGCATCAAATATTCTTTGAAGTGATGTAGATGTGGGCAAGCGACTACATAATGGAAAAATCCCAGCCCCAGACTATATAAATCCTACAGTTTTTTTTTTACACACTATTGCAGAGTAATACAAAGTAACTGGAGGCTTTAAGGTTAGTGATTGGGGAGCTAATTCAATACCTAGCTCTTTCAAAGAGCCGGCACAGGCTCAATGGGCCAAATGGCCTCCTTCTGTGCTGTAAGATTCTATTATTCCTTTCCCCTCAGCTTAACAACAGACAAGCTCATGATTTCAATTCTACCAGGCCATTTTGCTCTATAACCTGAGGCTCACAGTACCTGCACCTTTCTCAACTTGAAATTCATTGAATCATAGAATCTTACAGCACAGTAGGATCCCATTCGGGCCCATCACCCCTGTGACGCCTCTTTGAAAGTGCTATCCAATCTTAACCTTCTTTGCTCGAAGGAGAACAATCCCGGCTTCTCTTGTCTCTCCATGTAAACAAAGTCCCTCATCCCCGGTATCGTTCTAGTAAATCTCCTCTGCATCCGCTCCAAATTGTGCGTACTCCATCTGCACTGAGCATATTGACTCACTTGTCAGGAATAAGCAGCCTGTCTGTGACCGTAAGCTGCACCAGTTTGAATAATGTGCAGCTATTGCACAATCTAAAGGTTCAGTGGTGTCAATACATGAAGTCACACTGTTCCCGGAGTCCTTCGTTTTCCTGCGGAGGACTTGCTGCATTACATTTACAGTTAGAATTCAGTACTTCAGAATTTGATACCGCAGGAAGGAAATGGAAAAGAATTTGCCTGGCCGCAATGAATGACAGGGAAAGGAACAGAGCGAACCATCTTATACTTGCTCCTGAACGTCGGGAAAGTAATTTGGAAATTGCAAGCCAAGGCACGGCAACAGATAAAACTGATGCGACTGGAAATCGGAAAAAGCTAACGCAGCAGATGCACATCTGAGGTGAGTACCAAAAATAGGCCAATGGCACTGGTGTATTAAAAATGTCAAAAGTGTGTGTCGATGAGATGCAAATGAAAACGGATGAGCCACAGATGAAAACAGATGGCCTGTTGAACAGAAACAGATGAGTTGCATGCTGACTTGAAGATAAAAACTAATAACCTGCAGATGAAAATGGATGACCTGCACATGGTGAACAGAGACACCAGAAAGGAGGCTGAAAGAGTTCCAATAGTAAAAGCAGTTAATTTGTGCTCCGTTGACCCAACATCAGAGTGGGATATCATAAGGCAGAGTTGTCAAAGCTTTTTCCCTTCATGGGTCACATAGATGTGTCCCGTGGAGCCATGGAGATCACATCAAAAGTTTAAATCCACGTTCCTGCTAAGTTGCTTATATCTCAAGCTACTAAGTGTTCTGATTAGTACTTAGCCACTGATGAGCCAATGATGCTAAGGATAGCCCGTTCCGAACCTTCACAAACCCGAATCCAAAAGGGCAAACCAGCGAATATGAAATATAAGTGCAAACAGGACTATGCTACCTGGGCCTCAAGATCCAGATTGACATGTTTTGGGCGCCATGCGTGAGTCACTTTGGACACCTCTGCCCTTATATACACTGAGAAGAATCACATTGTTTGCAGACGGATAGCTGAGCCGCATCAGGGAATTCTGTGTCATTAATAGGTCCGATCCCACAAACCGGCACTCCCAGTGGGAACTGCAAGAGGGTGTGGGGGAGGAGGGAGTCTGTCTTTTTTTCATCCTTTAAGTTTACGGTGTGTCAGTAAATCCAATAAACTTGCAGTAGGAGAATCAGAAGTGCTACTGGTGGTGTTGCAGGAGCGCCAGTGTTTGCAATAATTGTGAAATTTTACCAAAGGGTTTTAATATAATGGGAGTTTTATTTTAGATCAGGTCTCCAACACAAAAAAGCAAAACTGTAATTAATATTGCCCAGAGGGGAATCACATGCATCTACATATTTAAATGTCTTTGTGCTCACAATATTCTCATGATTAGTTGGGAGATCTCCACATGCCTGTTGAATATCAGCTGAGCTTTTCATGTTCTTAGTTTTATTTCTCAGGCTGGAGCAGTTGTCTCCCTGTATTACGCTAGACTACCTTTAGAATTCTAATGCCAGAAACATCAAAACAGCGTATAACATCTTCCAGAAGCCCCGGGTTATGGTTAAAAGTGGTTTAAATCAACATTTAATGCCTTTAATGGTAAGGACTGGGTTTCCCTTTTTGTTCACGAATCATTTGAAAATAAAACTGTTTAGCTGAGGTACAGATGTTATTTTCCTAGTAGACAGGGTAGATGCTGAGAGGTTGTTTCCCCTGGCCGGAGAGTCTTGAACTAGCGGGCAGAGTCTCAGGATAAGGGGTCGGCCATTTAAGACTGAGATGAGGAGGAATTTCTTCACTCAGAGGGGTGTGAATCTTTGGAATTCTCTACCCAGAGGGCTGTGGATGCTGAGTCGTTGAATATGTTCAAGGCTGAGATAGATAGACTTTTGGACTCTAGGGGAATCAAGGGATCTGGGGATCGGGCAAGAAAGTGGATTTGAGGTCGAAGATCAGCCATGATCTTATTGAATGACGGTGCAGGCTCGAGGGGCCGTATGGCCTACTCCCGCTCCTATGTTTTATGTTCTTATATGAGTATACCACTCCTCAGTAAGTGACTCCTAAGCCATCCATATAAGATCTGGAGATATCAAGGCCTAGAGTTCCACTCCAATACTTACCCGATCCATCGCCAGCTCATCTCCGTTCAAAGAGAACGAGTGCATCTTCCTTACACATAGCATCATAGTATCATAGATTAATACAACATAGAAGGAGGCCCTTCAGCCCACCGAGCCAGTGCCAGCTCTTTGGTAGAGGTATCCAATTAGTCCCACTCCCCTGCTCTTTCCCCATGGCCCTTGTAAATTTTTTCCCTTCAAGTATTTATCCAATTCCCTTCTGAAAGCTACTATTGAATCTGCTGTGGGATTGTCCATTTTAATCTCCCAAGCAGTGGGAAGACATATCAGGAGAAAAAAAGAAAAAGTCTGGAATCAGCTTCCTGGCTTTATAGGGCCTAAAATTCCCGCGTGTGCTTGATGCTTGATTGTGCAGGCACAACAGCAGAGTAACTCTTTCTAACCTACCTGTTTTCACCCAGTTCTTATGTGGGGAATAGAGTGTGGCGACTGCATGGTACAAGGTTAACCAAGCTCCAAGCAGCCAGCGGATTGCATGTCTAGGCTTGACAGTCTGTGGTCAAAGAAAACAAATGATTTTGAGGATAGCAAGAATGATCCCTGTAGAAGAATTTCTCTTCCTCAGCTTCAATGATGTCAATTGAGGTTATCTCTGTTTGTAGAAAAATGTAAACAATTTTACAACACCAAGTTATAGTCCAACAAATTTATTTTAAATTCCACAAGCTTTCGGAGGCTTCCTCCTTCCTCAGGTAAACCAACATTTTTCCACATTTACCTGAGGAAGGAGGAAGCCTCCGAAAGCTTGTGGAATTTAAAATAAAATTGCTGGACTATAACTTGGTGTTGTAAAATTGTTTACAATTGTCAACCCCAGTCCATCACCGGCATCTCCACATCATGGCTACTGTAGAAAAATGGAATGTGCTCCTGTTTCCAAGGCGTGTCTCAAGCAGAATGGGATAAATAATATCTTCAGTGCCTTTGAGAGAAACAACTGAGAGAGAAACATTTTTAATGAAAGAACTCGTATTGATATAGTGCCTTCCACATCCTTAGGACATCCCAAAGCACTTCAAAGCAAATAAATTACTTTTTTCGTGTAATCACTGTTGTTAGGTAGGCAACTGTTACAGCCATTTTGCGCATTGCAAGGTCTTATAAACAGCATTGATATGAATGGCCGGTTAACCTGCTTGATTGAGGGATAAATGTTATCCAGGACACCGGGGAGAACTCCCTAGCTATTCTTCAAAATAGTTCCATGGGATCCTTCAATTCCACTGAAGAGGGCAGAGGGGGCCTGCGTTTAACATCTCATCCGAAAGACGTCACTTTCGACAGTGCAGCACTCCCTCAGTACTGCACTGAAGTGACAGGCCACATTTTGTGCCCAAGTCCTGGAGTGGGACTTAAAACTTTGTCACTGACTGGCATTGAAAAAACAGGGCACTTTAGTGGCAAAGGGTTTTACTGTAGATGCAGTGTCATTTCTAAGAAGCCTTCGGGGCTTTTCTTGGGCACTTAAAGGGAGAAACGTCAAAATGTGACTGGTTGCCCAGTTAATTCAGGCAGTGAATTAGAGAAGTTGACCACGTACCATCAAAATTAAAAGATCCCTATTTTCATCGTCACGGGAAAGGAAACAACTGAGTTCCAGGAAATAAACAATGCCTCCCAGGGACTTTTACTCGAGCTCTACCGTCCAAATTATTAACCCACCTAAGTGGCCATTGACTCACTCCTGGGTTTGATAGGCCTCCATACATTGCTACGGAAAAACAAAACAGCTCTTCACCACCCTCCGATTCTAACAGTTGCATAAAAGGATCTTTCACTTCACACACGGAGGGTAAGCCGGCTGATGCACCGGTTTCATAAAGACTTACAAGGATGAATCGGCACCATTATCATTCAAACATTTTCATGAAGCTAAGGAGATGGGAATCTATCCCATGATGTGACATTCAATGGCTCTCACAAGATTGTAACCCCCTTTCCCCTCCTTGATCTTAATTTAGCACCACGTAAAGCAACTGTATATTTATATATTTTCAAATGTACACAAGTAAGCATTTTAAATTACAAAGTTTAGTCCAGCTGAACTGTACTTTTTAAAATGATTATTAGGGGCGATTTTTTGACTTTGTGCTGCAGGCTGGAAGTCTTGCCCGTTTGGAGCACGTATTAGAAATTCGGTGCCGTGCCCCCCATGATTTTTCCGACTAGCTGCCCGTACCCGCACACCCACAGCTGCGGACATGGGGTGAACACCCTTGCTTTGGTAAGTCTGTTCCCAAAAAAAGCTGGGATATCAGACCCAAATGGGACCAATAAGATATGTGAATGCTGGACTGGCCGTGATTTTGAATGCTCCCTCAGAAATACCCCAATCACAGTGACACTCATTCACTGGCACTGTATGAAAGAAGGCATATCAGAATGATCGGCAATCAACCTACCCTGATTAACTATGTTGGCCAGGGGCTGCAGAAAGTAACCTGAGACATCAGCTGCTGACACAGGCAAAAGCAACTTTTGAACTGAAGTAACCTGAGTTCAGTCGCTGGCCTGAGCTGGCTGGAACACGGTTTGAATTAACCAAGTTTTGTGAAAGACAAAGGAGATGTGATAAGACACAAGTTCTTATTTAGAAAAGGAGTAATGAGGTAATGCTACCTAAGTCCTTGGGACAGAGCCAATGAGGAGAAGACACAGAGTAACCGAGCAAGCCTAAACCAACGAAAGAGAGAGACAACACAGCTTGAAGAGATAAGATTCGGAATAAGAATGAAGGATCTGGGGCGTGGAGCCAGAGCGAAGACTCCGGAGACCAACCATCGCGGAAGTGGAAGACCCTACGTCAGGGACGTAGAGACGACGTCGAGAGAGAGAGAGAACGGAACGCCTGGCCAGCGTCAGCTCTCCTTTTCGGGTATTATCCTTTATATTCTGTGACCACTCAGGGAGTGTCAGAGAAACTTAGTGGGTGTGCGTTTAGATCCTAGTTTGGGTATAAAACTGTATAACCTGGTGCAAACTGCATGTCTATATCTAACCAGACGTATAAGCTATATGTATATGATCTAACGGCGTGAATAAAGCGAATTGTGAGTTAAGAGAGAATTGACTCTTCTCCTCTTTGTACTAAGCCAGTAACCGTAACCGGCGACCTCCGGTCAACAACCACATCCACCAAGTTGCCAATAGCCATATTTGCAAGCACTGTGACACCTACCCGATAACAACCATGGGGAACTATCTTCACAGGATCTGAGACAGCAGAGCAACAGTTGGAGACCTGTGCCATCTGCTGCTAAGATGCAAAAAGGGTTGTTTTTTAACATTCTCATTCTGGCAAGAACGGCATTGCTAGCAAGGCCGGCATTTATTGTCCATCCCTAGAACAGAGCCACTTCAGAGGGCAGTTAAGAGTCAACCATGTTGGTGTGGAACTGGAGTCACGAATAAGCCCAGACCGGGTAAGGACAGCAGGTTTCCTACCCTAAAGGGTATTAGTGAACCAGTTGGGTTTTTAATGACAATCCGACAGCGTCATGGTCACTTTTTAATGATACCAGCTATTTATTTCCAGATTTTTAATTTTTTAAACTGAATTAAAATTTTCAATCTGCCATGGTGGGATTTGAACTCACGGTCTGCGGAGTATTAGTCCCAGCCCCTGGATTACTAGTTCAGTAACATAACCGTGATTCTGCCGTACCCCATTGATGATAAGGCTGCCTACCTTCAGCTCCTCACAGGCGTGCTAACATATTTGATCTATGGGGTTGATGCAATGGATTGGCACATATGGACATCCACTTCACAACCATCTCCATATATAATACACCGTCTCCACTTCAGCAGCCATCAAGTAGAGGTCCAGTACCATTACTTCCCTGCAAACCCTGGAAATCCCTCCCTAAACCTCTCCACCTCTCGACCTCTCTCTCCTCCTTTAAGACGCTCCTTAAAACCTACCTCTTTGACCAAGCTTTTGGTCACCTGTCCTAATCTCTCCTTATGTGGCTCGGTGTCAAATTTTGTTTGATTACTGCCCCCCCCCCCCCGCCCCGTGAAGCACCTTGGGATGTTAAAGGCGCTGTATAAATGAAAGTTGTCATCGTTGTTGTTGCTGCACATTGATAATTGCGGATTGGTTTACTTCACTTCTTCACCCTTTGTCCCTTCTGACTTGGTCAATGGGTTGAGACGCCTCACGAGCTTTGCCCAAGGAATTTGTGTCTCCCTATTCTCTCACTTCCCTTCAATTGCCCGCATCCTTTAAGAGAGGCCTCGGGGGGTGGGGGGGGGGGTGGGAGAGCAACGGAGGCCGGGGTTGGGGGTCGTTGGAGACTGGAGGGGCGGGGGGAGCAAGGGACGGATAAGGCTGAATCAATATGGCAGGTGGCGCACTTCTGGCTGGAAATGGAGACTGTAAAGACCTCTTAGTGCTCGAAGAGTTAAAGTTACATAGAATCCCTCCATTAAATCATATGGGAAAATACATTGATACTATTTGCATTAGAAAATGGGTTTGTCTTATCAAATATGGATAACACATAATTTAGACAACTAATTAGCAGTGGCCTGATTATCTCCAGATTTTGCAACAAGGCCAGTAAATTGATCAACATTATATTAACCTAAATTAATTTAATAATTACTTGACTTTAAAAAACTCATAAATTTACACATTGTTGACCAATGATTTTCCCATTGTATTTTTTCAGTCTCGAGATCTATAGAATCACACAGCACAGAAGGAGGCCATTCGGTCCATCATGCCTGTGCTGACTCATTGACAGAGCTATCCAATTATTCCCACTCCTCCCGCTCTTTCTCCATAGCCCTGAAAATCTTTCCCCTTCAAGTATTTATCCAATTCCCTTTTGAAAGTTACTGTTGAATCTGCTTCCACCTCCCTCTCAGGCAGCGCGTTCCAGATCATCACAACAAATCAGAACATGATTTGCAAACAAACAGAAAACTGCTTCCCAAATGTTTTTTCTTGGATTTGCCTTTAAGGACCATTGTCCCATCGGGGACTTACAGGCATTTCCTGCCCTGTGTCTTTAAAATCATTTAGAAGAGGCAGTTGGTGGCATTTGGTTGAGACAATGTAACCCCATCACTCGGGTTTTAAGTGCACCATTTGGATGAAACCCTTGGGATCACATAAAACAGAAAGTCCGCAGGAACACCATGTAGTGCTGCTATGTATTCACTGTGCTGGAGAGTGTTTAGTATGCAGAGATTCAAGAATGAGAATGACACAAAAATTAGTTCTGGAATGATTGTCTCTAGCAGACAAGGGCGATGGGCCACTCACAAATAATAAAATTGCATTGGTACTGACCTAGGCCAGGTTAGTTCTGCTCCATCAACTTTGATGTTCCACAATTTATCATTTATATATTTATATATTTGTAATATATTCCTATGTGACCAATGACAGATCGCAATGGCTGGTCAGGTCACCTAATGGCACGACAAACTCCTTTGTCTATAAGGGTCCAAACATCAGATTAATTTGGCCAGTCTCAATCCAGTTCCTGATGGGCACAGGTCCTCAGCACAAAACTGTAATTCAAAATTAATTGGCACTAAATTGATCTTCTCATCTTTGCCACCCGCGGTTCGTAAAAGGCAATAAATCGACTTCCCCTTGTGCTAACTTGTATTCATTAGTTACAATTTCTTTCAAAATGGAATTGGATATATACTTGAAAAGGAAAAATTTAGAGGGCTTGGGGGGAACGACTGATCTTGATCTCCTCTTTAGCACCTGGCAATTCGCGCTATACAGGCTCCATTGAAATGAGGCCCGAGACACAGGGAATACACTCTGTGCACCCCCCCACCACTCCCGCTCGCGCAAAAATGGGCGCACCCGAATTTCTATCCGGTCATGTCTGAAATTATTCATTTATTGTTCCAGCTGTCTCTCAGTGGGTAGCACTCTTGCCTCTGAGTCAGAAGGATGTGGGTTTGAGACCCGCTCCAGAGACTTGAGCATGTAATCTAGGCTGACAGTCCAGTGTGATACTCAGGGAGTGTTGCACTATGTGAGGTGCCGTCTTTCGGATGAGATGTTAAACCAGGGCCCTGTCTTCACTCTCAGGTGGTCATAAAAGATCCCATGGCACTGTTTCGAAGAAGAGCAGAGGAGTTCTCCCCAGTGTCCTGGCTGATATTTATCCCTCAATCAACACCACTAAAGAACAGATTGTCTGGTCATTATCTCATTACTGTTTGTGGGATCTTGCTGTGCGCAAATTGGCTGCCGTGTTTCTTACATTACAACAGTGACTACCCTTCAAAAGTACTTCACTGGCTGTGAAGCGCTTTGGGATGTCCTGAGGTTGTGAAAGGTGCTATATAAATGCAAGTTCTTTCGTTTGCTTTGACGCTGGCGGTACACTATTTATTTTAAATAGGTTAAAATAATTGCAAAATTCAGACAATTATATCATATAGCAGGCAGCTCTGTACCATAATGGTAAGTCAGTACAGGATGTAACCATCGTTCTCAGTGTTTTTAAAAAAAACTTAAATCAGTGAGCATGTGGTAGAAACAAGATAGAGAAAGGAGCATGGTTTATGGAAAATATAAACCTGAATCAGCCTGTCTGTATAATTTACGCAGCTCGATTTTTTTTTGTGGTGGTTTTAATTCCCAGTAAACCACAGAGTCCCTTCATGTGTCATCTGTATCCTCACCTTTACTCCTTCAGAAACGTTTAATCTTTTCATAACCTGCCAACATTCCAACTCCTTTCAAAAGGAACTGATCAACAGGGCGATAATTGGTTTTAGCAGTTCCACCAATCTGCTACTGTGTGGGGATAAAACAAGCCTTTCTTTCAGTGAGCATTTACACTGTCGGTGGCTCTCAATAGCAGCAGTTCAGGTACCAGCCAGGCAGTAAAGCTCGGCTCCTGCCTGGCTGGAAATTTAACTGTCCTGCTCTGCATGTGCCTGGATACACAGTTAAAAGTTTCCAACAGTTGAAGATTGAAATGCTTAAGGGGGCAAGTGACAGCAATCTAAACATTTAAATTGATGCCAGGCAAAGGTTTTAAAAAGTGCCATGGGAATCCAGTGGAACCCTTTGTAAACTGGGTTTCACACCACATTGGATTTGCACTCAAAGTGGTGAGAGACTCCGTCCTCCAAGGGAACTTTGCTCTGCTTTCCTCCAGAGTCATGTCAGACCCTGGCTCTGTGCTTAAATAGTGAGTTTAATGTTGGTGTGGAGAGGGGATTACTTCACCCTGACCGTAGACATGCCTCGAGTCTTGCAACAACAACAGTAACAACAAGTTCCATTTATATGGCACCTTTAACGTGGTAAAATGTCCCAAGGTGCTTCACAGGAGCGATTATCAATCACAATTTGACACCGAGTCACATAAGTAGGTATTAGGACAGGTGACCAAAAGCTTGGTCAAAGAGGTAGATTTTAAGCAGCGTCAGAGGAGGAGAGAGAGGTAGAGAGGCGGAGAGGTTTAGGGAGGGAATTCCAGAGCTTAGGGGCCTGGGCAGCTGAAAATAGGGGATGCGCAAGTGGCCAGAATTGGAGGAGCACAGAGATCTCGGCGAGTTTAGGACTGGAGAATGTTACAGAGATAGAGAGGAGCGAGGCAATGGAGGGATTTGAAAACAAGGATAAGAATTTTAAAATGGCAAAATGGCAAAAGTTCATATTGATGTTCTCTATTAATGTTCTGTAACCACAACCTAAGTTAAGTGACGTGGTAGGGACACAGAATCTATGGCTTTCTGCATTTCAAAGACCAGGATCATAAGCCATGACTCAGTGGCCGTGCTCTCACTTTTGAGTCAGAAGGTTGTGGGTACAAGTCCCACTCCAGAGACTTGAGCACATAATCCAGGCTGACACTCCAGTGCAGTTCTGAGGGAGTGCTGCACTGTCGGAGGTACTGTCGGTTTAACGTCTCATCTGAAGGAAGGCACCTCCGACAGTGCAGCACTCCCTCAGTACTGACACTGGAGTATATTGTATAATAGGAGCTTTATAAAAAAGCCAAATATTCAAACATGGTTGTTGACAACAACATTGCTAATTGATGCCAATTCTTAATAGTTAATTATTTATACAAGTGTACATGATTACATCATAACATATGAAAGGCCCAGATGTGTGCTTAATGATGCAGTAAAGATTATTCACACACAGTGGGGCGGGATGAGGTGGAGCAATATCCAGGGAGACCAGCAGGTAGCACTGAATTCTCAGTGCAGTTCTGCAAACGTATTTCCTTTCTGAGAGCCCGTTTTATGAATTGGTCGAACAATCGATGATTTTGCTGTGGAGGGGGTCGCAGTAAATTAGCACATGTGACAATTCCCGGGCAGAAGATGTTTTTAAAAATAGAAATAAAGTGACAAGGATAGCATGCAAAATGTTTTTTTTTCCTTGATATTTTGTTTTACTCATGGGACCAGATTCATTTTGGTTCATGTTGATCTAAATTGAATGCTACTTCTCTAGTGTTTAGGTAGTACGGTCCCTCTGAACGAGAGTACAGATTGAATGGTATCAGGACTCCACTTACACGTGCTAAGGGGCAGAAGATAATCAAGAAGATTATCCATTTCGCTTTGGAGGTGGTTATAAATCAATATTGTGAGGTGTACGATGATTAAAGTGAGTTGGAATGTTCTGGTGCGCTGTCCTGGTTCTATCATAGTATCATAGTAGGTACTGCACAGGAGGAGGCCATTCAGCCCATCGTGCCTGTGCTGGCTCTTTGAAAGAGCCGTCCAATTAGTCCCATTCCCCTGCTCTTTCTCCCATAGCCCTTCAAATTTTTTCCCTTCAAGTATTTGTCCAGTTCCCTTTTGAAAGTTACTATTGAATCTGCTTCCACCACCCTTTCAGGCAGCGCATTCCAGATCATAACAACTCGCTGCGTAAAAAAATGATTCCTCGTGTCGCTTCTGGTTCTTTTGCCGATCACCTTAAATCTGTGCCATTCTTATCTCATTGGTGAGTTTATGGAACTGCAGCTTATTTTTGTAGTGAGATTCATGGTCTATTCCTGTACCTCCCACTGCTGAGTGACTCCCTACACTCCAGTACCTCCCATTGCTGAGTGACTCCCTACACTCCAGTGCCTCCCACTGCTGAGTGACTCCCTACTCTGCTGTGCCTCCCACTGCTGAGTGGCTCCCTACTCTGCAGTGCCTCCCATTGCTGAGTGACTCCCTACACTCCAGTGCCTCCCACTGCTGAGTGACTCCCTACTCTCCAGTGCCTCCCACTGCTGAGTGACTCCCTACTCTGCAGTGCCTCCCATTGCTGAGTGACTCCCTACTCTGCAGTGCCTCCCATTGCTGAGTGACTCCCTACACTCCAGTGCCTCCCACTGCTGAGTGACTCTCTACTCTCCAGTGCCTCCCATTGCTGAGTGACTCCTTACTCTCCAGTGCCTCCCACTGCTGAGTGACTCCCTACACTCTAGTGCCTCCCACCGTTGAGTGACTCCCTCCTCTCCAGTACCCCCCATTGTTGAGTGACTCCAACTACCAAGTGCTTCAAATTCTCGAGGACCTCCCACTACAAGGGCCTCCCCCCAACAAGCACCTCCCACTCCCACTGCAGAATGCCTTCTGCTCCCACTGCCGAGTGTTTTCCGTTTCACTACCACGCGTCCCCTGCTCCCAAGCACTAGAATTATAGAATGATGCAGCACAGAAGGAGGCCATTCGGCCCATCTTCCTGTGCCAGCTCTTTGAAAGAGTTATGCAATTAGTCCCACTCCCCTGCTCTTTCCCCATAGCCCTGCAAATTTTTCCTTTCCAATTATATATCTAGTTCCTTTTTGAAAGTTACTATTGAATCTGCTTTCACCTCCCTTTCAGGCTGTGCATTCCAGATCATTACAACGCGCTGCATTATATTAAAAAAATCTCCTCATCTCTCGTCTGTTTTTTTTTGCCAAGTTTACTATGCAACGTGGTACTGATTTGTTATTATATGTTGCAATGAACCAATTGTCCTGTTTTCTACAATTCGAGTAGTTTTGATTTGGGAGCTGTTTACCTGTATTAATTGTTGGCCACAATGGAAATGATTGGTTAATTCCCCCGTCAATCATGCCTGGAGACTGCACTGCTGTAAGTGTCTGGGATTGATTTTAAGCACATAATTTATGTATTATGTAACTATCCTCCACTCACTGCATTTTTGCTGAAGAAATAATCCTGCTTTTATCAGGAGACTTTGCTGTAGTTTGGGTCATGAGTTCTGTTTGCTGTCGTTCATAGAGACTCTGTTTAAATAGACTCTGTAGACTGTTTGCTGTAGTGCACTGTTAAAATAGACTGTTTGCTGAGTAAATAGACTCTGCTGAGAAATAGACTGTTTGCTGTGAGTCCTGCAGTAAGTCCCGCCCCACCTCCAACTCATTGGCTGACACAATGTTGTCAATAGACACTCTCTTAATTGTATGATCTATTGAACAATAGGGGCTTTGTCATGTTTTACCATTGAATGAAGTGTTAATTAAGGTGTATTATTACCTTCAGTTAACTACCAGCTATGATAAAATCCATTACTTTTTAATTGCACTGCTACACCCAGATGTGATGTACAAAATGTGCCGGAGTTTAAGTGGATCAGATTTGGCCTGTGAGCGTTGGGACTCACTTCAACCACCACCCCCCCCGCCCCCCAACCCATGGCCCTGTCCGCCCCGTGAATACCCTGTACACTATCAGCACTCAAATGGCTAATGGAAACAGGGGGAGAGAAATGAAAGTCTGGCCAGCACAAAAAATTGTGTCTAAAAATACATGACATTATCAAACCAGCAAATATCAGCCAATGGCCAAAACTGTGTGAGTTGGCAGTCCTAAAGGACAGGATCAGAGAAAGAAAGATTTGTATTTCTATAGTGCCTTCCATGACCTCAGGACATCCCAAAGTGCTTTACAGCCAATTAAGTACTTTTGAAGTGTAGTCAGTGTTGTAACGTGGCAGCCAATTTGTGCACAGCAAGGTTCCACAAACAGCATTGAGATAATGACCAGATCATCTGTTTTTAGTGATGTTGATTGAGGGATAAATACTGGCCAGGACACCGGGGAGAACTCCCCTGCTCTTCTTTGAAATTGTGCCGTGGGATCTTTTATGCCCACCCGAGAGGGCAGAGGAGGCCTCGGTTTAACATCTCATCCGAAAGACGGTGCTCTCTGACAGTGCAGCACTCCCTCAGTACCGCACTGGACTGTCAGCCTAGATTATGTGCTCAAGTGGGACTTGAACCGAGAACATGCAGGTTCTGGGGCAGGCCCAAAAATCAACCAATTCCATGCTATCCACTGGCGATGGGGGCCCTGTGGTGTTCCGATTTGCCTTCCAAAAATTCAAGCTTCGGATTCTCTAATCCTGAAGCTCAAATGTTAAAATTGTAGGTTCCAATTCAGATGGAGGTGAGTCTTTCTCACACTCCTCAGTATATATGGGTAATAAATCTCATTAGATTTTACAGCAGGCTCGCTAATGCTGGGGAATTCAGGTAATAACTGCCACCATTTTGATGAATCTGCTATAAATTGGACTGCAGATCTGCCAATGTTCTGGGGAAGTGTTAGGAATGACATTTATGATCATCAACCGTGACACGGATTGCAAACCCATTAAAACATATGAAGCTATATTTTTTTCTTAAGAGCGACATACGTCAAAATATGTTTCATTTTTCAATCAAAGTGACTGTAACTTTTAATGGATAACTCTTACCATACCTGTAGATTTATATCTCGCCATCATGAGGCAGACTGACCCCTCCCCCAACACACTACCTGTGATCTGACAGATGTACAAAGAAAGACCTTGCATGTATTCAGCGCCTTTCAAGACCTCAGGACGTCCCAAAGTGCTTTACAGCCAATGTAAAGTACTTTTGATGTGAATCGTTGTTGTAATATAGGAAACACGGCAGCCAATTTGCACACAGCAAGGTCCCACAGACAGCAATGAGATAATGACCAGATAATCTGTTCTAGTGATGTTGGTTGAGGGATAAATATCAGCCCAGGACGTCCTCCCACTAACTGCCCGGGGACCGCCCCCACGGGGTTCCCTGATTGCGGCCAAGTTCCCGCTCCCGCCCGCCGGCCAGGTAGTGGATCTAAAATCGAGGCCAAAGTCATTCCTTGTCTGCCAATCAATCGGTAGTTGCAAATTTAAAGATGCTAAAGATAACCATGTACAAATGGTGCCTTGCTGCACTATAATAATGCAAGCTCAGTGTCCATGAGGGGAGTCCAGATATAAACCCAGAAATAACTGCAGCTGATAATACTGGACAAAAGCTTAACACAAAATCTGGCGCAACGTTACTTTAAAATAAATGGGTTAACATCTCTGTTAAAATAATGGCCAGAGGAATGGCATAAGAACATGTCAAGTGTTCGTGCGCTGATATGAGCAACTAGAATTTAATTATTTAAGGGCAAAAGGAGCAGAGATCAGTGGCGAATGGCCTCGCAAAGGAAACCCTCAAAAAAATCAAACAAAGGGGCTCGCAGTTTAGTGGAGAGTGAGAGAGAGAACGCCTTGAAGGAAATTGCTAAGAAATTGCTTCCGGATGAAAATAATAGAGACAGAAAGCCAGACATTGCTTACTAGTGACTGCGGCAAGACTAAGGTCAAGCTGGCAAAATAAATACATGCACAGGTGGCAGATCATGGGCGCTGGAGTACTTGGACCTCTCTCCACAGATGCAGGTGCGTGGGTACCAGTGAGTAGGTACCTTTCCCGTAGCCTGACCTGCCCGAAAATCCTCCATGGACCCTCCTCTTCTTGTTCCTACCATTTCAGATGAGGCGTATTCCCATTGGAAAACCCATTGGTGGCCCAGTGAGGGTGCTTGGGACCGGGAGAGCAATAGAACTAAGCACCACCACAGGAGGACGATGCTGGACACTGTAGCTCAAATGGAAAAGAGTAAGTGTTTTTTTATTCCAAAAATAAATATGGCAAACATATTAATTAAAGCAGAATTATTAATAATGGGACTAATTAATAGACAAATCTGTGACAAATGGGACACAGATTTAAGATAAATTGGCAAAAGAACTAGAAGGGAGATGAGGAGAATTTTTTTTTATTCGTTCATGGGATGTGGGCGTCGCTGGCGAGGCCGGCTTTTATTGCCCATCCCTAATTGCCCTTGAGAAGGTGGTGGTGAGCCGCCTTCTTGAACCGCTGCAGTCCGTGTGGTGACGGTTCTCCCACTGTGCTGTTAGGAAGGGAGTTCCAGGATTTTGACTCAGCGACGATGAAGGAACGGCAGCGAGTTGTTATGATCTGGAATGCGCTGCCTGAAAGGGAGGTGGAAGTAGATTCAATAGTAACTTTCAAAAGGGAATTGGATAAACACTTGAAAAGGAATAAAATTGCAGGGCTATGGGGAAAGCGCAGGGGGAGTGGGACTAATTGGACAGCTCTTTCAAAGAGTCGGCACAGGCACGATGGGCTGAATGGCCTCCCACTGTGCTATATGATTCTATGAAATAATATAACTTCAAAGAATATTTATAAGATCAGTATTGTACCGTGATGTTAAATATTGTATCTGTTATGTGCTTTTAAAATGCTCTCAAAATAAGCTAATAATTTGTAATAAAGTCATTTTGAACATTCTTACCTTTCCTACAAATTAGTTGCTGCATTTGTCCAACAGTGATTACACTTCACAGATGAAGTCACTGGCTGTGAAGTGCTTTGAAATGTCCTGAGTTGCAGTTTAAATGCAAATTCTTTTTTTCTGTCTCAGTGAATTTACAATAAAATACAAGAGAAGCATCCCCAAAAAAAAAAGTTTTTTTTGAAAGAAAAATAATTCAGGGGTCAATCGGAAAAACAGCTAATGGGGTCTTGGCAAATTCCCAGGTTTGAAATTGTCTTTGACTTGGACATCCCATGACGCAGACAGCTGACGGTACGCACTCTAAAGCACCAACGACTCACTCACACACTTCAGCTGTGGTGTTTCCTCATTCTGCCACCTGTACTGAAGATATACGACCCTCTGGACATCCAGGTTTCCTGTAGTCTCTTTGAGAGGCCTAACCACTATATCTGGCAACTTGTTTGTTCACTGCCTGGTGGTTTTAACATTATCCAGTTTGGGGGAATTACACTGAATCCCTTTTTTTGAAACCAATGCCAACCCACTTTGACCTTTTGCATTGTTACTTAACAATGAACTGCAGAATAACATTCTTCTGACATGGCGCTCATTTCAAAATGAATCATCAGCTTCAACCTCTGAGTCAGGAGTCGTGGGTTCAAGTCCCACTCCAGACTTGAGTACAAAATCCAGGCCGACACTCCCAATGCTCCTCTCCGTAATTTCCCTGCAAATTTGCTCCTCAATATCCTTCCCACTAGTTGGTGGCCAATAGACTACCCCCAGTAGTGCAATGGCATCTTAGAGCGGAGAAGGTTGAGAGGAGATTTGATAAAGATATTCAGAGTCATGAAGAGTCTGGGCAGAGTAGATAGAGAGAAACTGTTCCCATTGGCGGAGGGGTCAAGAACCAGAGGGCATAGATTTAAGGTGATTGGCAAAAGAACCAAAGGCGACATGACGAAGAACTTTTTTACACAGCGAGTGGAATGCACTGCCCGAGGGGGTGGTGGATGCAGATTCAATCGTGGCTTTCAAAAGGGAACCGGATAAGTACTTGAAAGGAAAAAAATTGTAGGGCTATGGGGATAAGGCGGGAGAATGGGACTAGCTGGACTGCTCTTGCAGAGAGCTGGCATGGACTCAATGGGCCGAATGGCCTCCTTCCGTGCTGTAACCATTTTATGATTCTATGAATGCTAGACTGTTGAAGGTGCCGTCTTTTGGATGAGACGTTAAACCGAGGCCATGTCTGCCCTCTCAGGTGGACAAAAAGATCCCATGGCACTATTGTGAAAAAGAGCTGGGGATTTCAGATTAATGTAGGGAACACGGCAGTCAATTGCGCACAATAAGTTCCCATAAACAGCAGTGTGATAATGACCGGATAATCTGTTCTTTTAGTGCTCCCCTGCTCATCCTTCAAATACTATGATGGGAACTTTTACTTCCACCAGAGAGGACAGTTTAACATCTCATCCGAGAGACAGCACCTCCAACAGTGCAGTGCCCCTGCAGTCTTGCACTGGAGTATAAGAATGGATTATGGGCTCACATCCAAGGAGTGGGACTTGCACTGATAACCTTCTGACTCAGAGGTAAGAGTGCTACCCACTGAGCCAGCTTACACCCTCACATTCTGCCATGCCCTCCTCCTCACCAGCCTCGTCTGAACTGCTTGAGAAATGTAGTTGAATATAAAACTGACGTAAAATAATTGCAAGGGAGCATGGAACAAAAGCAGGGAGATTTGCTGTCGGAATCATTGACATGACCCCAGGACATACATCTCTTTGTATGAGGAAAGAATTAATACAGAGAATGGTAAGGGTTGTAAGAAATATAGTGGATCATCAATCATAGACAGCCTTGGGAACAACAGCGTGTATCGCAATTCCTATGCACCCTGCTTCATGTCATCTTCTTTCATAAAGTCTCCGTTTTTGTTTAATTTCCTTTTGAGAAGGATGTTTAGTTTTTCTTCATTTCCGCATTTATTTTAATTTATCTCCCAGGCTCACTCTGATTCTGTGGGGACTGAGCAAGGCACTGAGTTCAGAAACCTGCTTCAACCTCTGGGACCTCACTTTAAATCCAGCCCAAAAAGCACTGGGATGGAAGTCCCCTGTACCCCGCTTACTGTAACGATTCTAAGTGGAATAAACCTGGGCACCCTTAACCCACGTCCCAGCAAGAATCCGCAGAAGGAATATCTCTCCAGTTCAGCATTAACTAATAGCAAACTAAAATAGCCAGCTGACTCATAGTGGCCATAAGGATAATTGTTGTAGCAGTAAAAAGTTGGAGATGAGGTTGCTTTCTCTGAGGTTGAATGTAAAGTGCTTTAGGGCGAGGGGGCAACTTAGCTCAATAGAGTGTGGCAAATCCCCTTAAAGTAACCCGTCCGATAGTTCATGTATCTCTTACTGAGCTTTCTCCTCCACCAGAGCCCAGGACACCAAACAGAAAAACAAGTGGGCTGGCGCAAGATCAGAGGTGCTAGGCTACCTGAAACCAGAAGTGATTGTCATGGAGAGCACATGCATAACCTCTTCATCCCTCCTGACAGACAACCCGCCCTCCTCATCCCCCCCCGCCCCCCCCCCACCCCGTGAACTGGAACAGCAGAGGTGCCTCCCTGTTTACCTACCCGTACTTCCGGCTGGCCAATTGCCAGCAGAGGTGTAGACCCGAGGATTCGGGCCTAGCCATTTAGTACTGACCACCACATGAGGCTCAGGTGAAGCGGGGAAGGCTTCAGGCCTCAGCTAAGGCCCATTGCAATCAACACCTCAGCAGATCAACTTTATGATGGGGAGATGCCGGTGATGGACTGGGGTGGACAAATGTAAGGAGTCGCACAACACCAGGTTATAGTCCAACAGCTTTATTTGCCCCTTTAAGTATTGGCCCGCCGGCCTTAAGTAGGGACGGGACTTCTGGGTTTCTGTTGCGTGCATCGTAACGTGCTTGGGTTGAACCCAGAAGTGGGCGCGTTGGAGCCAGGATGCGGTCCCGCTCCAAAAAGTTGGTACTTTAAACTCCCACCCGCCTCCAACCCACCCGTTCTTAGGGGTTAATATTACCCCCAAAGATTTTCCACCTAGTTCTTCCAGTTCCAGTTTTCAAATAAAGCTGTTGGACTATAACCTGGTGTTGTGCGACTCCTTACATTGATCAACTTTATGGTAGGGTACGGTCGCCAACCCTTCCATGATTGTCCTGGAATCCCCAGGGAGTGAAGATTAATCTCCAGGATACTGCTGCGAGCAAAACCAGGAGAAAAATCATTAGGGGTATTAAACAAAATTGTGTTTATTTTTCATTTCCTTTGGACACTTTCATTTATTAGTTATAAAAATACTGGAGACGGGTAAAAAAAGGCTCTTTTACTAATGAGTCAAGGTTAATCCAATTCGGTAACAAAGGGCATGATTGTCACTCAGAGCCGAGAACCCAGCGCATCCGTAGATATTCGTGTGGGGAACCTGGAAGCGAATTGAGTGCGTCGCAATCTGCGATCGCAATTCAATTAAAGGGGGGGTATTTGTGCTTCTGGGTTTCCCACGCGCCAGGCAGCCAGATTGACAACCTGGCTACTTGTCGGGAGGGAATGGAGCCGCAAATCGGAGAGGAGGGAGGGAGAGAGGGAGACAGAGATTGTGAGCCATGGAAGAAACTGGAGGGGTGGGGGGCGGTGGGGGGAAATGGATGACATCGATTGGGCCTTAGAGAAGATCGGGGGGGGTCCAGCATCGGTGGGGGGGGGGCGGGGGTTCAGCATCGGTGGGGGAAGGGGCGAGGCTGATCGCGAGGGTCCAATCTTGCCAGGTGAGCTTGTTGGGCCTGGACGAAGCGCTCCTGCTCCTCTGGGCCCACAAGCAATGCAATAAAGGCACTCACCACATGCTTTCACATGCTGACGTGATTCGGAAGAGATGAGAAGCCCAAACAGGTAAGGTTCAATTTGTTTGACATTTCTAATACACAAAAAATTAAGTGCCTCAACTATGGCAATGAGGTACATTGCCCCTTTAAGTATTGGCCCGCCGGCCTTAAGTAGGGACGGGACTTCTGGGTTTCTGTTGCGTGCATCGTAACGTGCTTGGGTTGAACCCAGAAGTGGGCGCGTTGGAGCCAGGATACGATCCCGCTCCAAAAAGTTGGTACTTTAACCTCCCACCCGCCCCCAACCCACCTGTTCTTAGGGGTTAATATTACCCCCAAAGATTTTCCCCCTGGTTCTTCCAGTTCTGATAAAAGGTCATCGACCTGAAATGTTAACTCTCTTTCTTTCTCCACAAATGCTGCCTGATTTGCTGAGTATTTCCAGCATTTTCTCTTTTTAACCCCAAAGAGTTTGTTCCCTTTCTAATTGGCTGCGAGAAGACAGTATGCCCGGAGGATTGACCAATGGCGGGAGTGTGGGAGCGGGGCGGTTCGAGGTGGGAGGTCATGTGATGAAATCTCCAGGAATACACCCAAGCAGAG
This sequence comes from Heptranchias perlo, assembly GCF_035084215.1. NCBI lineage: Eukaryota > Metazoa > Chordata > Chondrichthyes > Hexanchiformes > Hexanchidae > Heptranchias > Heptranchias perlo. The sequence goes on along the minus strand of NC_090339.1, from coordinate 59,020,998 downwards.
TTGGCAACCCTACGGTGAGGCTAATCTTTCCTATGGTCACCGTTCAAGTTCAGCTGTTCAGGCAGGGGCTCGAAATACAGGACAAGTGGGCCAGTGATGGGTTGATTGCGGACAAGGTTGTGCTGTATTGTGGAAATAGGAGGTATTTGCTTGAGCGTGAGGGCCTTAAGATAATATGGGACGTGCAACCTATAAAGAGCCCAAGTGTTTCCACAGTGACTTCCTTCTCCACCTATTGTGTTCATTGTCGAGCTGGATGAACAGTAACGGCTAATATACACACGTAAGAAATACATTGATCGGTTCTAAGCCAAAAAGATGATAAACCACTTACTTTCCAACCAGCCCTCTGACACTTCCTCCGGCTCAAAAGCTCTAATTCAATGAGTCGTAACATTACCCAGGCAGGTCTGAAGAACAAACACGATGATGTTTACATCAAAATTACTTGTACATTTAAAGAATGAAATCCCTCCTCAATTCAGACTGTGCGGAGATAGTTGTAATTCTATATTTGTACAATCAATAGTACTTGGATACTAAAAAAGTCCTACAGTGCCTTTAAAAATGTAAACTCATGTCATGTTTCCTGTTATTGTTTATAGGTTATAGGAAGACAGATATAATGATCTAAAGTCCTGCCAAAGCAGTTGTTAAGGTGATTCCTGTAACATCCCCTGTAAAATCTGAAATAAACCAGTAGATTAGGCGGTGAGTTTAGGCTTTCATATTTATCATGACCAGCGAAGTATGGTTGCCGTATACTTGATAGCTGGCAAACGATCAAAATTGTTTGCTTATCTAATGCCTGTCTTTAGCAGATCTGCCATTCCGAAAGACACAGGGAGCTGAAATAATGTCTATCGACTTCAGCAAGGGTAATCTCCTTCTGTCACTCAGAACTATTTCCAAGGACTAAACTTTGGCCCATCGCAGAGCAGCATAGTGTCGTGGTTAAAAACCATGCTTTTGATCTGACTTGAGTCCCGTTAACTTCAGATCAAATCTGATCGTAACATCACAAAGGAGAATATCATTTGTAGCTTAACAGTTGGCAATAAAATTGCACGTGTAGTACAATTTGTGCTATTTCAATTCTCAATGACGGTATTCACAGGCTACTAACAGTGAATGGTCCTGAGACTGTTTTGATTTGTTTAATAACTTCTATTTTTGTAGAAAAATTAAAGTGTGCAGAAATTAAACTGATCACTTGATTTTAATGGTTGCTTTGTGTTCATTCTATTTTATATGGCCATCAATTAAACTCAAACACCAAACAGTATACGTGGAGCAGAGTTCACATCTATGGCCCGGAGTGTGCCTTTACCTGTATAATATCATAGAATCATAGAAAGGTTACAGCAGGAAAGGAGGCCATTCGGCCTATTGAGTCCGTGCCAGTTGTAACGAGCCCAGGGATCAAACAAAGGACCGTTGTTAGTCTACTGCACTTACTGGTCATGTTCAACTTCAGGAGGTGATAGGATAAACTCTTTACTAAACCATGGATCAGCCTATAAACAGATTTATTAAACAGTAAATGGATAGGTGAATAGAAACACTGTTTGTGAGAGACGCTGTTGATTTCCAGTAGTTAAGGCTGGACTATCCCTTTATTTTGAGGAGATTAATTGGTAGAATGGGAATAATAATCATATGGCTGCTTTAATAAACATAAGTTTCCTTCTTACATTATTACAGTGACTACACTTCAAAAGTACTTCCTTGACTGTAAAGCGCTTTGGGACGTCCTGAGGTTGTGAAAGGTGCTGTATAAATGCTAGTCTTTCTTTCTTTCTTTCTCTCTCTCTCTCTCTGACTCTGTCTCTCCCTCCCTCCTCTATACTAACTGGGGCTGATTTTAACCCGACCTGCTTGGTTTCCAGTGGGTGGGGTGGGGGGGAGGGGTGGAGTTAAAATCTCCCAGGTTACTTATCCACTGGAAAGTTGCCAGGATCCCTCCATTCACAATTTGTACCTGCTCTCCTGAGCAGGCAGCAAGGACAACCCCCCCCCTCAAAGCCAGCGGGATCCTTCTTTGCATATACATGTCAGGTCCCAATTACATCGTCAGGACTGATGTGGAGATGCCGGTGATGGACTGGGGTGGACAAATGTAAGGAATCTTACAACACCAGGTTATAGTCCAACAGTTTTTGGACTGTTGGACTATAACCTGGTGTTGTAAGATTCCTTACAATCGTCAGGACTGACTGCAATTTTAACTCAGGCCTGAGCGGGGAACTTTGCTGCTGCCTTCCCGTCGGGTTGAACCGGCTCGGAAGAGGATCAGCCCCAGAAAAGGTCAAAAAAGCAAAGTGTTTTTCTTTCCTTTGAGGTGCTTCTCCGGATCCCACAAGGAAAGCTTAGATCATTTATGCTCCGGACTCCCCCTCTTTCCCGAATGTGAGAACCCCACGAGATGCCCCGGAACTTGATCCCATCACCTATCTTGTGTTAACGGGCAGCAATAATTATCCTCCGGTCAATCTCATGACCTTTGACCGCTTCACCAAAGGAAGTACCTGAGCATCGCCCTCGAAGGGACAGGCTAGGTTAGCAGCTAAATGTTATATACGTGCTCCAGATCCCACACTACCCACAAGCAATGCCACTTGAGGTCTACTAGTAAATATTAGGAACATAGGAAACATTAGGAACAGGAGGAGGCCATTCTGCACCTTGGGCCTGCTCCGCCATTCAATTAGATCATGGCTGATCTGCACCTCAATTCTATCTTCCTGCCTTTACTCCATAGCCCTTGATAACCTTACCAAACAAAAACCTATCGACCTCAGTCTTGAAAGCTCCAATTGTCCCCCAGCCTTTTGGGAGAGTTCCAGATTTCCACCACCCTTAATGTGAAAAAATGCTTCCATTTTGCTCCTGAATGGCCTGGCTCTAATTTTAAGATTATGCCCCCTTGTTCTTGATTTCCCCACCAGAGGAAATAGTTTCTCCGTATCTACCCTATCAAATCCTTTTAACATTTTAAACACCTCGATTAGATCACCTCTCAATCTCCTATACTCGAGGGAATACAAGCCAAGTTTATGTCCTCATAATTTAACCCTCTAAGCTCCCTGGAATTATTTTGCTATTAATAACTCTTAAATTGATAGGAACAAAATGCAATATGGAAAAAAAAAATCCACTAAGTAGTAACTTATTCTGAGAACAGGAAGGAACACATCCCTAAAATAACAAAGACTCAACGACTGGGCAAGGTGCCATGGGGGTGGAAGCATACAGACTCACAGCTGCAGTCACTCATATGGGTGAGTTTACCAACGCAACCAAGACGAAATATTCTCCAGGACCAACAACACAAAAAAAAAAATCAGAGGCAGAATTAGGCCAGGATGTTGTCACCAAAAACTTGCAACAACCAGCTGCAAAGCTGTATTGGCAAAGAAGTATATAATTTGCCCACCATCTCAGAAGGATCTGAAGAAGAGGAGAAAATAATTGAAATGGGGGAGGAGGGAACAGTTAAACACATCCCAAAGTGCTTTATAGCCAATTAAGTACTTTTGAAGTATAGTCACTGTTATAATGTTGGAAACAACATGACAGTCAATTTACACACAGCAAGCTCCCACAAACAGTAATGAGGTAATAACAAGATAATCTGGTTTTTTTAGTGATATTATTTGAGGCATCAATATTGGTCCAGGACACCAAGGAGAACTCCCCTGCTCTTCTTCAAAATTGTACCACAGGATCTTTTATGTCCACCTGAGAAGGCCTTAGTTTAACATCTCATAATGTCCAACAGTGCAGCACTCCAACAGTACTACACTGGAGTGTCAGTCTAGATTTTATGCTCAAGTCTCTAAAGTGGGACTTGAACCCACAATTTTCTGACTCAGAGGTGAGATGTGCTGCCTGCTGAGCCATGGCTAACACTTAAATACTTGTCTATGCGATGTTAAATGTCTTAGATCTAGCACGCACTTCCTGTTTGTTACGCTTAATTCCTGTGGAAGAATTTTCATTGGCCAGTCATGCTTGGGGTAAGGCCTGCCTTTAACTATGTGTACTTATCATTAGACTTATCCTTCAGACCTCCCAATACTAGGTTGGGCTTCTGCTCCAGTAAGCTCCATTTTCCAGGTCAGTTCATCTTGCTGGTAAATTCTGGGACCTTAATGTTAAGTTCATTAAATTCACTTCCCTTTAAATTTAAGTTTATTTAAGATCTCACAAGGCACAGTTCATTTTCATTTACTTTATGTAAAGCCTCGGGCCTCTCCTCTTCCCAGTCATTCCCCTCCCCCCAGCAGTCCAATACTCTTTGTTTTTTTTTAGACTTGTGAACTTCCTCACCCACCCACCTTACACAATACTAACATTCCCCACCTACTCAGCCCATTGCCTGTGCTGACTCCCGCCCACTGATGCAACCTTGCTTGACCCCAAGATGCCCCCAAACTGGCATGGCATGCATCACTCATCACCCTTTTTTATTTAAAGTGCTAACGGTGCTACATTCTATGTAAAGTGCCTGAATGGGTTTAAAGAAAGGTACTAGACAGATCTTTGTCAACAAATGGGATTCAGGGTTATTAGAAATGCCAAGGGAACCAATTACCAAGGGAATACTATGGATAGATGGGATAGTTGGGCGGAAGGTCTTCTCCTGTTTGACTCTGTTACTTTGTGAGTATTTTTTAAAAAAACAACCTGTAGTTCCCAGAATTGTGTTGGGAAACCACCTTTGGCGACACGTTGGGCGGCCGAAATTCTCGCTTGTTTCAAGTGGTGGGTCCCTGTAAATATGCAAATGTACATACTCCAACCAGCTTCATTGGCGATACAGTCAGTCAAAGAGGCCCCAGAAAGGTAAGTTTTAAAATTACTTTTGTGGGGCCCAGAGGAGATGGTGTGCTCCTCTGGGCCTCACAAACATAAACCCGACCGCTGCCTTCCCAGGCTACACCCTTTATGACTGTGTACTCCCAGTGTAGTGACCAATATTTATCCCTCAATTAACATCATGAAAACTGTTTATTGGTTATTTACCTCATTGCTGTTTGTGGGAGCTTGCTGTGTGCAAATTGGCTGCTGCGTTTCCTACATTACAACAGTGACTACACTTCAAAAGGTACTTCATCAGCTGTAACGCGCTTGAGGTCATGATAGGCGCTATATAAATGCAAGTTCTTCCTATTAAACATAAATTCATATTTATGCTGTTAAACCAAATAACAAAGCTATAAGATATACTAGAGCAATATGTACAGGACTTGTAGTAGTTATATGGCAAGACCTCAGTTTCACTATTTTTTATATGTACATAATGATTGATCTCAGAGAAATTAGAGGGAATTTCAAGGCTGGCTAAAAACAGGTCTGTAATATTGAGCAGTAATATAGGGTTGTTGACTGATACCTCACCTGCTAGTGGAGGCCAGGAATACAAGGACTGTGAAATTTTTGCACATTTAAAAAAAAAATTATTCTCGGTATGAGGGCAAGGCCGGTATTTATTGCCCATCCCTAGTCGCCCAGCGAAGGTGGTGGTGGGCCACCTTCTTGAACAATCATGAGGCCACTTCAGAGGGCAGTTGAGAGTCAACCACGCTGGTACAGGACTGGAGTCACATATAGGCCCAGACCGGGTCAGGACAGCAGGTTTCCTTCCCTCAAGGACATTAATGAACCATAGTTGTTTTTTTTAAAATCACAATCACACAGCTTCATGGTCACTTTTACTGCTTTGAAATTGAATTCAAAATTCGCAAGACTTCCGTAGTGGGAGTTGAGCTCACATTCTATGGATTATTAGTCCAGCAACGTGACCGCTACACTACTGTACCCATTCTGAAGTGCAAGGGTTGCACATTCTAAGTGGTCCCGGGAGTGAAGGGTTAATGTTGTGCCTTCTCTGCAGCAATCAAGGGCAGCACAGTGTGTAAATAATATGCTAATGTGGCTTTGACAATGAAAGATGCCAAAAGCTGCTCTTCTCTGTGCGGGAGGAGTTGGAACCCCCGAGATCTCCGTTGATAGGTTAGGGGGAGTGGTGGGGGGGCAACCATTGTCTCAATATTACGCAGAAAATAGATATTCTTTTCACAAGATAGTCACTGTGTCTCCCCTTTTAGGATGTTGTTTTTTTTTTGATGTTCATTGTCTCGAGCAGGATCCCAGTCAGCCTCCAGGAGGCTCCACATGCCTCTATAACCCGTGCTGTGTCACCTCCACACTCTGCAATTCAAACACCCGTACGTTTGTGACAGGACCTCCCACAAGCCTAGAGTCGTGTAAAATATAATTCCATAATCGTAGCACTGTCAGAAAGGGACTGCCAAAAAAAAAACACATTAAATATTAACAATATATAAAAATACATTCAATGTATTGCACACAATCTGGCACATGACATCATAAATATTAAACATATGTAGATCATTTATAACTCACAGTGCTATTACATGATTGCTATAATGCAGTTACAGCCCGCGTCACTTGTTAATGACAGGGAGGTATCAGCTGCCTCTCTGGAACTCCCTCCCCAAACCTTTCTGCTTCGCTGCTTCTGCCTCCGCCTTTAGAAGCCTCCTCAAAAAAATCTTTTCCACCATGCTTTATGAACATCCCACCTAGTTCCTCCGCTACCTCTCATTCTGCGTTATCTGACATAAGAAACTATTTCCGCTGGTTGGGGATTTTAGGAGTAGGGGGCACAGTCTAAAAATTGGAGCCAGACCTTTCAGGAGTGAGATTAGAAAACATTTCTACACACAAAGGGTGGTAGAAGTTTGGAACTCTCTTCCGCAAACAGCAATTGATACTAGCTCAATTGCTAAATTTAAATCTGAGATAGATAGCTTTTTGGCAACCAAAGGTATTAAGGGATATGGGCCAAAGGCAGGTATATGGAGTTAGATCACAGATCAGCCATGATCTTATCAAATGGCGGAGCAGGCACGAGGGGCTGTTCCTATGTTCCTATGTGCTTTTGTCGGCGGGGGGGGGGGGTGCCATCAGCTGCCTAGGCCTTAAGCTCTGGAATTCCCTCCTTAAACCTCTTCACCTCTCCACCAATCTCTCCTTCTTTAAGACGCTCCTTAAAACCTATCTCTTTGACCAAACTTTTAGTCACCTGCCCTAATATCTCTTTATGTAACTCGGTGTCAAATTTTATCTGATTACGCTCCTGTGAAGCAACTTGGGACATTTTACTACATTAATGGCGCTATATAAATGCATGTTGTGGATGTTGAAAGCACCATATAAATATAAGTCGTTGTTACGTTGTACCTACTTCTGGTAACTGACCAGAAATGGAAAGTTTCCAAGTCATTTTCTATCAACACTGGGTTTATTCACACCTGGTAATGGAATAATTTTTTTACTCTTTCCCCACTATTGAGCAAATTTTTTTTTATTGCTTTAGACAAACGTGGTTTTTGCATGATTATATTCCAGATTGCAATCACTTGGTGCGGCAGTTCTATTATTTCAATAAAACATTGAACTACAGCAACAATGCAAATACATTAGTGCTTCCAATGTTGGGGCTTTACACAAAGGGAGCCCATTTTGTGACCTCTGCATGAGGTGCCATCTATTAATTTTAACAGCTGGAAAATTGCATGTGATGTGTTATTCTCTACTTCCAAGAAAGAAGAACTTGGATTGATTTAGCACTTCTCATGACCTCAGGACGTCCCAGACCACTTTACAGCCAATGAAATACTTTTGAAGTGTAGTCACTGTTGTAATGTAGGTAACACGGCAGCAAATTTATGCACACAGCAAACTCCCACAAACAGTAAATGTGATAATGACCAGATAATCTGATTTAGTTGAGGGATAAATATTGGCCAGAACACCAGGGAGAACTCCCCTGCTTTTCTTTGAATGGTGACTCATGGAATCTTTTACATCCACCTGAGAGGGCAGACGGGGCCTCGGTTTAACATCTCACCCGAGAGACAACACCTACTGACAGTGCAGCACTCCCTCAGTACTACGCTGAAGTGTCAGCCTAGATTTTGTGGTCAAGTCTATAGAGTGGGACTTGAACCTACAACCTTCTGACCTCAAAGGGCAAGAATGCTACCCACTGAGCCGCGACTGACACTGCTCCCGATATGAGGTGCCCCCGTCACACAAAGCTGTGCGCCGGGGGAGCACTAAATTGCCGAATGTACCCCTAAATGTGAGGAAGTGATGCGTGTCTCTTCCACGAGTGCGATGAAAATCACACTCGACGCCTTTATGTGCAGTATTTTATTCATACAATGTATGTACTGTCACATTTAGATATCCAAAACAGAAAGCCAAGGCTGGAATTCAGGTTTGGCACACTGCTGTGTTTTGTTGTGTGTTGAGAAAGCTGCACGCATGTCCCCCACAAAGCCTAGCGGCTGTTCCCATGGTGCTGTGTCGGGGATAGGCATCACAGGGGTGGTTGCTATGGTTACAGCCGGCCCTCACTGATAGGCAGAGCGAGTACAGGAGTTGTTTGGAAGTTTTGTATGCCGATAGTGGCTGACCGTTGGTCCAGATGTTATCTCACCTACGCAAAAATAAATTCCACATCCCACATCCGTAAGATTAGCAGCTTGAACCAAATACGCTGTAGGAAGTGATCCGGATCGGAACGGTTATGGTTCATTTGTGATTACCTGAATTTGCCCTGGTGTTGGTCCCTTTAAGAAAATAGTGATGGACAGGCAAAGTTGTGCAAGTCCTCAGTTATCCAGTGCACTACTAGTTTGTTAGTAAAAAAAAACTTGCATTTATGTAGCACCTTTCACGACCTCAGGATGTCCCAAGGCGCTTCACAGCCAATGAAGTCCTTTTTGAAGTGTTGTAATGTAGGAAATGCAGCAGCCAATTTGCGCACAGCAAGATCCCACAAACAGCAATGTGATAAAGACCAGATCATCTGTTTTAGTGATGTCGGTTGAGGGATAAATATTGGCTCAGGACACCGGGGAGAACTCTTCGAAATAGTGCCATGGGATCTTTTACATCCACCTGAGAGGGCAGATGGGGCCTTGGTTTAACATCTCATCCGAAAGACGGCTCCTCTGACAATGCAGCATTCCCTCGGCACTGCACTGGATTTTGTGCTCTGGGTGCAAAGAAATTGTCGAGTTAAGTGATTGTGTGTTTTTTTTCCCTCTCCCTTAATTGAGGCGATACTGTCATTTCAGCCGATGTTACCTGATGAAGTAATTGCAATGCCCCCATCGGTCTGATTTCCCTGCTGTCTCAAGAACAATCTGCCCGTAACATCTGATTCCCTGCTGCCCCTGGGGGGGGGGGTGGGCTACACATAGGTGACACTCGGGTCCCCTGGTGATCGCGGGCCCGATACACTCCAGGTGTCATTCTGGCGCAATACCTCCTGGTAGCCCAATGCCATGGCGGTCCAGGGCGGTTCTCCCACCCACCCCTGCACGGGGAATTGTTAACCTGTCTCGAACTTGCAGAATGCGAGGCGGCCAAGTCTCACTTCTGCACTTATCCCTGCTCTCAACGCACGCTATCAAAGACAATGTTTCTGTATTTGTAATACCTAACATGCAAATGAATGCCCTGCATGGGGCTACCGGGGGCGGTGGGGGGGGGGTGGGTGCTGAGAGCCACAGGCATATCCTGGGCCTGGAAATACAAGTAGAACAAATAAATTGAGTGCAGAAGTCCGAGGAGGAGCCCTGATGGATAAAAAAAAAATGCAGGAGGGACAATACATGCACTGCGTCCTGCATCTACTTCAAACAGCTGTTTCTGACAGGGGTGGAGTTCTAGCTGCCATTGTCGTTATGAATATGCCAGATCCTTTGGCTGATAATGTGCCGGCTCCATGTCATGCCTTCTTGCTGCCTGAAGCTCCACCCACCCCCCCTTCTCCCTGTGATGTTGAGACAGCCTCACACAGCTAAGCCAGCCTGAGGTAACTAGCCAGCCCAGCCAGCCAGCGTTCTCTCACTGTGAGATCCAGCCCAGCCAGCACGTACAGTACGGTTACAGTTACAGAACAAATCGGCGTATGTGCAGTCAAGTCCACTCCTGTTAGGGGACACTAGTTCCAGGGACCTGATCAGCAAACTGCGATGGACCTTTTCGAGTTTGACTTCTTCAGAGACTGGGAATTGGAGCAATCGTGGTAGGTCTCTCCTCTTTTTTTTTTAAAGCCTTTGTTTTGAATAAGGTTCCTTCATGCTTTTAGTTCAAGCCTTTCGCACAAGCTAAACCTCCTACTGGTTCCTGCCTCAGTTGCTATTATTGTGAAACACTGCTCTACTGCAGCTTTTTTTTTTCTCCCCCCCCCCATACAGCTACACACTGGCGTCAATATGAGTCTAAATTTTTTTTTGCCACACTGATTTTGGTGGAAGGTTTTCTTTCTGCTGTTTTATTTTCTGCGAGACCTTTTGTGTATCTAAAGCACCGGAGACACCTAGTGCCCCTTAGCACTGACAGACTAAGTTTGTAGCTGGATATCCCTGAGTGGAAAGTGAATGAATGTTTCCAATTAACAGAGGGTGACTGCTGGTTTTTGAGGTCACCATACCACATATATATGTTTTTTTTTTCCAAAAATTTTTTTAAAAAAGGCAAATCATATCTGGCTTAAAGCTGTACAGTTGGAGTGCAAATTATAAATTTGCAATGACTTGATAATTCAAGATGAATGCTTAAATAATAATAGTTGGGGATGCTTGAAAACTTTCAGCACACACAGAATTTGTTTTTTTTCCTCTCCAGAACGCAGTTGTAATTTTGTGAAAGTGAGACTGATGCCTCAGTGTATGGTGGGAAAGACATTTATGTTTTAATATGTAATATCTGCAACATTTTCATGTCATATTTTCAGTGTTGTTAATCTGCAGTAAAAGAATGCCTGGATCTCTAGAACATGTTAATTTGAAGGATTTGCCCGGAAATAAAGATAATACCTTATTATTGGGGGGGTGGGATAGCCTCAGAGGGTTAATTGTAGAATTTGTTTAACCCACTAACGTCCTGCTTGGTTTGGAGCAGGAAACGCTTGGGATTCGCCAGGAAACCTGGCGAATCCCAAGAATTTATTGTGAAAAGAATCTCGATTTGACCAGACTGGCACAGGTCTGGAGTGAAATGTCCTTTTAAAAAAAAAGAATGGCATCATTCAGGCACAGAGTGGCATTTGGCTGACTTGTGTCCTTCTGAGCATGCTCTGTGCCATCGCAACTCGTGTGGAGCATAAACGCCGGCATAGACCCATTGGGCCGAATGGCCTGTTTCTGTGATGTAAAACTCTATGTAAAAAAGAAATCTTGTAGATTGTGCCAAAATGTCATCTTTTGTAGGTGTTGCCTGAGAATGTTCCAGCGGTAATTGTTCTTTGAACACTCATCCAGTCTAACTCACTTTTTTTTGGTGGATTGCCTCTTATTTTTCTTTCAAGTAGTTTTGTAGGTGTGTGCTCATTATCACTGGTGGTCTAGTAAGGAGTGTTTACCTGTGTCCTAGCGGTCAAGTGGGGCTCATTCAGTATCTGGCAGGTAAATAATGAACATATGTCTGATCTTTGGTAGCCTAGTAGCAGTATATGCCCCATCTCTGTTGACCTAGTGTCAGTGTGTGCTTGTGCCCGAGAGGCCTACTGGTAAGCTGTATTGGATCTATTCTGGCTCATTGATGATGTGCGCCAATCTCTTGTGGTCTGTTGACTGTGCGTCTGATTCCTGTTAGTATGTTGGTGGTGAATGTCCGATCTTTGGTGGACTAGTGGTCCCGTCTGATTAATCTCTGTGTTTGCTTAGTAGTAGTGTTTGTCCTGTGCTTGTTGGCCAAGCCTCAATGTGTCCAGTCCATGTTGGCCTAGTTGTAGTATAAATCCAGTCCCTCATGGGAGCAAATATCCAATCTCCATTGTCTTAGTGAATTAGGTATCTAGCCCGTGGTGATCTAGTGGTGAGTATAAACTTGGTCCTTGATGATGTGGGAAGGGAGGTGGACAGTGGGGTGCAGCTGACTCCCCTGACCATCTGGTGGCAGTATGCAATGGAACTGGGGGGTTGGTGTCTAGATTCCATTGTTAGTGTGGCAATGGATTCCCATGGATTGTAATTCCAGTTTAGTATCAGATTTGTTAAAATCTGAATTTCAGGTTCTCATCAAGTCTGTAGCTGCATGCATTTGGAAACTCACTCCCAATAAATAGTGCAACAGAGGTGAGCTACCCTAAAGGCGACAGTGATTTGCAAACAAATGTGCGCGTACGTGGACTTAATTTCATCCAATATCATATGAAAAAGCTTTGACTAAGGAGGCATTATAAGGTTCAGTCAACGTCCTGCTCTGAGACTTTATGCAACCAGATGATTCACAGGGGACTAGTGTTCTAAAAAATCAATAACCTTTGGCCCAGCACACACATGATTAGTTAATGGTTACCTTATTCTTAAAACAAAATAATATTTGGTGGAATGTTGCACAATCGGCATTCTCCAGGAAATCTCAGTCATTCTGCGTGGTGAAAGATTGTCTAGTGAGAGTATTTGTAACGGTGTAGGGTAGTTTGTGTTTCAGATTTAATATAAATCCCTTTTTGGCAAATCAGTGTTAAGAGGAGAGATTTACAGAACTGGTAGGCAACTTTAATAAGATTGTATCTGGTGCAGCTGTTGCACATGAATGTAAGGTCTGACCTGAAACAGTTCACCTTTGTTTAGAATATATGATCCCCTCCAGAATGTCAAATTATGTTGAAAACTCATTTGATCTGATGCTGTGGCATGCATTTAACTCTCAAAAAAGTACAGCCCGTGTTTTTTTTTAATGGAAAATGGAGCCTGTCCCAGAGTTGGGCCAGCTCACACTCCTTGGCTTCTGCAAATATGGAACTTTGAACTTTTCTATTTATAAAACGTTGTGGAGTCTTTGACATTTCTGCACATGGGTGTTCGTGTTGTTGCTGGGGTTGGCCTACCACTGGAACACTGCAAAATAAAACCCAACAACAAACAGCGGATTTTATAACTTCAAACGGAGGGACTGTGTTAATGTTCAACTTCGCAGATTGCTTACGTGATAAATTATTAATCATCGGGTTAATTTCTGCGCACTTGTTACTTCTCGTTGCTGCTGCTTCTATCTTCCTTCTGTTTATCCGTAGTATTTTGACTCAATTGTTTCTGTTTCAATGACATCTGAAACATATCTCAAATCTTAAGCACAGCGACGATCCTATAAACAGGTGCCAGTGTCTTGTGGAATAAGATATATTGTAGCCTAAAATCTGTGTTTAAAATAGACAATGCTATGTGTTTTATATATACATATATATGTATGTATATATATATATATATATATATATGTAAATATGTATTTACACACAAATATATATACACACATGAATATATATACACACACATACACATACATACATATACGCACACACATATATACATGCGCACATATTTATACACATGCACACACACATAGATATATATATATATATATATGTATACACACACATCTGTATTATATATATACAGAAACAGACATATATATACAGCAACAATTACAATTACTTCATGGTTAACCAAACAGTAATGAATCATTCCTAGTTTATGTATCGGATTTGATGTTCATTGTGAAGTTACATCGTACCATGGTTACTTAATGTAACGTAAATATAGTGGTCATTTTGAAATTATATTTGCAGTGTGCTGCCTTGTAGGGATTGGGATGGTGAGATTCTACTCACTGCAGTATTACATTGTATTTCTGCGGACTTTCTGTTTTATGTGATCCCAAGGGTTTCATCCGAGTGATGGGGTTACATTGTCTTAGCAAAACGCCACCAACTGCCTCCCCTAAATGATTTTAAAGACACAGGACAGGAAATGCCTGTAAGTCCCCGATGGGACAATGGTCCTTAAAGGCAACCCCAAAAAAAAATGTTTGGGAAGCAGTTTTCTGTTTGCTTGCAAATCATGTTCTGATTTGTTGTGATGATCTGGAACGCGCTGCCTGAGAGGGCGGTGGAAGCAGATTCAGCAGGGAACTTTCAAAAGGGAATTGGATAAATATTTGAAGGGGAAACATTTTCAGGGCTATGGAGAAAGAATGGGAGGAGTGGAAATAATTGTGATGTGGAGATGCCGGTGATGGACTGGGGTGGACAAATGTAAGGCGTCTTACAACACCAGGTTATAGTCCAACAGCTTTATTTGAAATCACAAGCTTTCGGAGCTTACCTCCTTCGTCACCTGACGAAGGAGGAAAGCTCCGAAAGCTTGTGATTTCAAATAAAGCAGTTGGACTATAACCTGGTGCTGTAAGACTCCTTACATTTGGAAATAATCGGATAGCTCTTTCAAAGAGCCGGCACAGGCACAATGGGCCGAATGGCCTCCTTCTGTGCTGTGTGATTCTATGATTCTATGATAAATGCAATCGTTCTTTTACTGCCTTCCAGCACAGTGGCGACTGCACCAAATAATATAAAACTGCAGGATTTGCACCCTGCACAGATTTACACCATGGCTTCCTTCGAGTGTTTGAGCGCTGACAGCAATAGTGAAGGTAAAGTCAACCCATTACCCTCTACGATTTGCACCACAACCTTCCTGTGCCGTCTGAGAACGAGCCGTTTTTAATGAACCTAATCATTGTCCTGTGGTACACACAATGAATGTGCTGCAGTGTTTGGGCAACTGTGGTGTTCTCACTCTTGCAGACACTTTCTATCAGTTGATTTCACACATGATTTTTGTTTTACACTTTGGACGGTTGAGAGGGAAATTAATTGTGACATCGGGGGAGTGTTATGTTTGGTTAGTTCTTGTTGAATGCAACTAAGGGTGCAGAAAGAGGAATTAGCACTGGTGCTGGTAAGATCATCTGATATATGCAAATTTCAACAAATTAGTCGAGGAGAGCATATCGCAAAAACAAAGCTAATTCCACAATTAAAAGTGATCCCCTATCTGTACAAGTGTTAGAGCAATTCGCATTTTAATCAAATACTTGATCTATTTTGTTAGTGACTACTATATTTGGAGCTCCATGGATGTAAGGGCCATATTTCAGTCCTTGTTACGGATCATTACATCATGGATTCTGTTATTGCAATACCTTGGCTGTTCTAAATTGGTGGCTCCGTGACTAACTTAGGGCTTGGATTTGGCCTACTGTCTATTTATAAGCTTGACATATTTGATATTAATACTGCCGCTGACTTTAAGTCGATGGGTTTCGGGTGACAGGTGCTGGCAAGACCATGATGTTCCCAGAGAGAGCATGCAACCCTTTCAGTTGAAGAGCTGCCATACTCAACGTGCTATTTAAAAAAAAAACGGTGTAAGATCGACATCCCAGTTTGAAAGGTCAGAGTTGCGCCTCAGCTTAAATGGCTCCCAGGAAAGCAGGCAGGGAAAATCTGCTTCAGCCAGCAGCTCAGAAGGGGCTGTAAGTACACGGAATACTGTATGAGGTTTCTGCAGCTGCAATGAATGAGAAGGGTTACGGAGATAGTATCTGCGAAGCACTTTGCCTTGCATCTCAATGCCGTGAAAAATCAAGGGCGCACAGTAGCACCATTATAGCACGCCTAACTTGAGCTGCCCCAGAAAATACGAGCAATTCCCTTAGTGTTCGTTGTACGTAGAATTACAGGGAATGTACAACGCAGAAACAGGCCATTCGACCCAACCGGTCTATGCCGATGTTTATGCTCCACATGAGCCTCGTCCCACCCTATGTCATCTCACCCTATCAGGATATCCTTCTATTCCTTTCTCCCTCATGTGCTTATCTAGCTTCCCCTTAAATGCATCTATGCTCTTCGTCTCAACTACTCCTTGTAGTTGCGAGTTCCACATTCCAACCATTCTCTGGGTAAAGAAGTTTCTCCTGAATTCCCTATTGTATTTATATTTATGGCCTCTAGTTTTGGCCTCCCCCACAAGTGGGAGCATCTTCTCCATGTCTACCCTATCAAACCCCTTCATAATCTTAAGACCTCTATCAGGTCACCCCTCAGCCATCTCTTTTCTAGAGAAACGAACCCCCCGCTTGTTCAATCTTTTCTGATAGTTATAACCTTTCAATTCTGGTATCATCCTTGTAAATCTTTTTTGCACCTTCTCCAGTGCCTTTATTGTGAGCACATTGCAGACCTAAAAAAAAGGGCTTTCTCCAGCAGACACTGGCATTTGTAAATAAGCGAAGGTAAACAGAGGCCTTTACACCAAGACTCTGGTCCTTGCTGTCTTGCCAGTTGAAGACGACACCCACTTGTCCTTTTGACTGCTGATAAGGTGAATTATTTTTCCAAGAAAATCATAGAATGATGTAGCACAGAAGGGGGACATTCGGTCCACCTTGCCTGTATCGTCTCTTTGAAAGTGCTATCCAATTATTCCCACTTCCTCCACCCCTCCCACCCCAGCTCTTTCCCCATAGCAATGCAAATTTGACCTTTTCCAGTATATAACCAATTCCCCTTTTGAAAGTTGCTATTGAATCTGCTTTGACCACATTTTCAGGCAGTGCGTTCCAGATCATAACAACTCGCTGCATAAAAAAAATTCTTCTTGGCCTTTTTTGCCAATTACCGTAAATCTGTGTGCTCCGGACGAAAATTATTTTCCAAACAAAATTATTTGCAGTGTTCTGCCCAATTTATAGTCTGACAGCTGGCCGGCATTTATTAACAGCGTGATTGTCAAACGGATGATTATTTTGGAAGCTCCACCTTTCAGGTGGGTTGTGGAATGATCGGTGATGCTGGTCACAGTTTCAATATTCCGTGTTCCTGCCGTTTTGGACAGTGGTTGAGGGTGGATTTGAATTGGGGGACGGGTGGTCAGGCATTTCACGTGGAGTCCTCTGAATTCTGGGGTGCCCAAACTATAGCCTGCAATCCTTGACCCATCTGCCCATATAACCCAGGCAGTTCAGCCCATATATTTCTTACTTGCTTTGGCTAAATACTTGAGGGGGAAAAATTTGCAGGGCTACGAGGAAATCGGCAGGGGAGTGGGAGTAATTTAATAGTTCATTTAAAGAGCTGGCACAGACAAGATGGGCCAAATGGCCTCCTTCTGTGCTCTATCATTCAATGATTCTTGAATTTTGTGGGTATGAAGGTTTGGAGAGGAGTGATTTTAGCATTCTTGTCCGATTAGCAGGCAAGCCTCAAATCAGAATGTTGAGATCTGGATTGGATGGGATAAACATAGTGAGAGAGGAAGTATTAAGGGGATTAGCATCTCTGAAAGTGGATGAAATGTATCCCTGGCTGTTAAAAGAAGCCAGGGAGGAAATAGCAGAGGCTTTAACAATCATTTTCCAAACTTCACTGGATACAGGTACCGGAGGATTGGAGGACTGCTAACGTTGTACCATTGTTCAAAAAGGAAGCGAAGGATAGACCAAGTAATTGCAGGCCAGTCAGTCTAACCTCGGTGATGGGCAAATTATTAGAATCAATTCTGAGGGACAGGATAAACTGTCACTTAGAAAGGCACGATCTAATCAAGGACAGTCAACAAGGATTTGTTAAGGGGATGTCGTGTCTGACTAACTTGATTGAATTTTTCGAGGAGGTGACAAGGAGGATCGATGAGGGTAGCGTAGTTGATGTCATCTACATGGATTTTTGATAGGCTTTTGACAAGGTCCCACGTGATAGATTGGTCAACAAAGTAAAAGCCCAAGGGATCCAAGGGAATGTGGCAAATTGGATCCAAAATTGGCTCAGTGGCAGGAAGCAAAGGGTAATGGTCGACGGGTGTTTTTGTGACTGGAAGGCTGTTTCCAGTGGGATGCCGCAGGGCTCGGTACTAGGTCTTTTGCTTTTTGTGGTATACATTCATGATTTGGACTTAAACGTAGGGGGCATGATTAAGAAATTTGCAGATAACACAAAGATAGGCCATGTGGTTGATAGTGAGGAGGAAAGCTGTAGACTGCAGGAAGATATCAATGGACTGGTCAGATGGGCAGAAAAGTGGCAAATGGCGTTCAATCCGGTGAAGTGTGAGGTAATGCATTTGGGGAGAGCAAACAAGGCAAGGGTATTCACAATAAATGGGAGGATACTGAGAGGTGTAGAGGAAGTGAAGGACCTTGGAGTGCATGTCCACAGATCCCTGAAGGTAGCAGGACAGGTAGATAAGGTGGTTAAGAAGGCATATGGAATGCTTTCCTTTATTAGCCGAGGCATAGAATATAAAAGCATGGATGTTATGCTGGAACTGTATAAAACACTAGTTAGGCCACAGCTTGAGTACTGTGCACAGTTCTGGTCACCACATTACAGGAAAGATGTAAGAGAGGGTGCAGAGGAGATTTATGAGGATGTTGCCAGGACTGGAGAATTTAAGCTATGATGACAGATTGGATAGGCTGGGGTTATCCCCAGAGGAGGCTGAGGGGTGATTTGATTGAGGTGTACAAAATTATGAGGGGCCTAGATAGAGTGGATAGGAAGGACCTATTTCCCTTAGAGGAGGGGGTCAAGAACCAGGGGGCATAGATTTAAAATGATTGGTAGAAGGATTGGAGTGGAAATGAGGAAAAATGTTCTCACCCAGAGGGTGGTGGGGGTCTGGAACTCACTGCCTGAAAGAGTGGTAGAGGCAGAAACCCTCAACTCATTAAAAAAATACCTGGATGTGCACCTGAAGAGCCGTGACCTGCAGGGCAATGGACCAAGTGCTGGAAAGTGGGATTAGGCTGGGTGGCTCGTTTCTAAGCCAGCGCGGACACGATGGGCCGAATGGCCTCCTTCTGTGCCATAAATTTTCTATGATTCTATTTCGTAGTTAAACCCAACTTGAAATATATGCATATTTTAATGGGAGGAAAAAAATTACATTTTACATTGTCCTCATGTCCTCAGGACATCGCAAAGTGCTTTGCGGTACTTTTGAAGTGTAGTCACCGTTGTAATGTTGGGAGACGTGGCAGACGATTTGTCTACAGCAAGCTCCCATGAACAGGTGGTGTTGGTTGTGGGATAAACATTGGCTAGGATGTTGGGAGAATTTCCCTGTTGTTCTTCAAATAGTGGCCAAGGCAGGGCCTCGGTTTAATATCTCATCCCAAAGACGGCACCTCCGGCTTTGCAGCTCTCCCTCAGTACTGCAGTGGAGCGTCAGCCTAGATTATGTGCTCAAGGCTTTGGAGTGGGTCTATGAACCCACAATCTTCTGACTCAGAGGCGAGAGTGCTACCCACTAAGCCAAGGCTCACACTTATATTGATCTAAACATTGAAACTTTACATGTGGTCGATAAGATTCTGAGTTTGCCACTTAAACAGCTCACTATAACAAAAACCTTGGACGCTCCCGTCTTAATTGCCGGAATTCTTAACAGTCTCCCTGTGCCATTGTAAAGTACTTTTCCCCAGACTTACCAGGATGATGTCTCCTCGATCACTGTGATACAATGTGGAGGAAACCATTGCTTAAAAATTGTGTACACACTCGCACAGTGTGAGCGTGCACATATCACTGTGTACACACTCGCAAAGTGTGAGCAAGCACACATCACTGTGTACACAAATGCACAGTCTCGGCGTGGGTGCATGTACGCACAATCTGGGAGTGCACACATCACTGTACACACATGCACAGTCTGGGTGTGCACAAATCACTGTGTACACACACACACACACACACACACACACACACAGTGTGGGTGTGCACACATCACTGTGTACAGACATGCATAGTCTGGGCGTACACACAACACTGTGCACAGACATACACAGTGTGAGCGAGCATACATCTCTGTGTAAATACACGCACAATGTGAGCGTACACAACACTGTACAGACACGCACAGATAAATGCAAATCCTTTCTAAAAGGGGTATGGTGAAGTCAGCCCAGTTTTCTAACAGAGAGCTAATGGCAGGTGCGCTGTTACAATGGGACATTTCATAAATCACAGCATCTTTGATTGAAGTGTCATGGAAGCTTATCTGGATCTGCCTTGCACTGAGTTGTTGTGATGAGGTGCTGCTACGTTAACCAGTGCCAGCATTGCTTCTTGTCACTTTATTTATTTAGTTAAGTCCTGTTCTTAACCGTGGGAGCCCTTCCAGTGGGAACATGTGGCGAGTTGAAC
This sequence comes from Heptranchias perlo, assembly GCF_035084215.1. Classification (NCBI taxonomy): domain Eukaryota; kingdom Metazoa; phylum Chordata; class Chondrichthyes; order Hexanchiformes; family Hexanchidae; genus Heptranchias; species Heptranchias perlo. The sequence continues at coordinate 59,000,894 of NC_090339.1, read as the reverse complement.
ATCAGTGAAAGCCTAGCTTATTGTAACCCCATCATTGTAAGAACAGCTAAGAGTTGACACTGTGTAAACTCTTATCTACAGAGTAATTGCTGCAGGTCTGGTAATTATCACCTGAGTTAAGTTTGAGTTACGGCCTGAGCTAGTTGACGCTAACCAGGTTAGTATTTTTTGTGACCTAATTGATAACTCGCATACTTTACTTGTATTCAGCTCCCATCAGCATCACCTGGGTGAACTGAAGTGAATATTTCTGCCCTGGACAGTATTAAGTTCCCAGCCTCCTGCCTACACAGCAATGTTTCCTTCCCCTTTGGGGCAGAAAGTGACAGGAGTCCCTCCAGGGTAATTTTACACCGGCCTTAATGTGACTCCCTCGGCTTTACATCTGTTTCAAATTCAACCTCAAAGGCTGGACTTTTTAAAAAAAAACTCCAGGCTAAAGTGTAACGGCACCACTTACGCGAACAATTGTGATGTGAGAATCGGGTAAATGGGGAGTTTTCAGATTTGCCTCCTAGGTCTGCTTCCTATCACAATGCTTCCTGGTTCAGTTGACAGGGCAAGTTGGCCGTGGGTCATTGGGTTTCTCAACAGTTGCCGTCAGATTTTTAAAAATTCATTCTTGGGATGTGGGCGTTGCTGGCAAAGCGGGCATGTATTGCCCATCCCTAGTTGCCCTGAGAAGGTGGTGGTGGGCCTTGTTCCTGAACCGTTGCAGTCCATGTGGTGAAGGTGCTACTACAGTGCCTGTTTGGTAGGGAGTTCCAGGATTTTGACCCAGCGGCGATGAAGGAACGGCCGATAAATGTCCAAGTCGGGATGGTGTGTGACCTGGAGGTGGTGGTGTTCCCATGCACCTGCTGCCCTTGTCCTTCTTGGTTGGTTAGTAGGAGTTACGCCTCTTTGGGGTAGGACTGGTCTCGTTATGGTTTCTTCTCGGCACAAACGCATCACTGCCATGCCCAATGCTCTGCCTTCTTCACTGCCAACCAGTTTGACCCGGAACTTGCCAGCGTTACCCTGTAAGGTCCGAAGGGGCAGCTGAGGCTCGACTTTGAGCTCCCAATCTCTCTGTTTGGGAATCTGGTGTTTGACCACTTGAGAAACAGAACAAGTTCATAGAGGCTGGTTTCCACTTGTGTGGGAGTTTGATAGGGTAGATGTAGAGAAGATGTTTCCACTTGTGGGGGCGTCCAAAACTGGAGGATATAAATATAAGATAGTCACTAATAAATCCAATAAGGAATTAAGGAGAAACCTCTTTACCCAGAGAGTGGTGTGAATGTGGAACTTGCTACCACATGGAATGGTTGAGGCGAATAGCATGGGTGCATTTAAGGGGAAGCGAGATAAACACATGAGGGAGAAAGGAATAGAAGGATATGCTATGTTGATAGGGTGAGATGAAGTAAGGTGGGAGGAGTCTTGTGTGGAGCATAAACACTGGCATAGACCAGTTGGGCCAAATGGCCTGTAAATTCTATGTAAAAATCACGCACTGCTTTGTTGCACTATCATTCATTGTTTTATTCTGAGAGGAGGCTTCATTGTGCTTGTTTAGTTGTTCAAAGAACATATGCGTAGAATTAGTGTTGTTTACTGCTGTGTAATTGCTCTGCGTGTCCTGGATTACTTGAGTTTAGGGAGATTTACTTTGTTAATCTTGTGATATTAAGCCTCACTGCCCCAGTTTTTAAAAAAAAATATAGAAATAAATGCAACACATGATGGGTTTAAACAGTCCAATATCTTTCTTCAAATCTACATTAAACTCAGTATATCACTACTATTAGGAATAAAATATCGGGGGTAATTTTCATCTTCACCGCCTGGCCTGTAATCTCGAGGGACAGATTGGTGCCCCATTGTAGAACCCGCCCAGTTTTTCTTCCGGTGGAATCAATGGAATGAAAATCAAGCAAATTCCTCTTAATTAGAGGAATGTCATACAAATGTGCTAAGTATTTGCCTGTTAATATTATCAATAATCATTTCTAACCTTAAACTATTTACTTTAGGACTTAAGGAACCAATTCCTGAAATAAAACGCCGTGGGAGTTTTAAATCCACATAAGCGCATGTAAAATTGCACATGGGTTCCTCCCCTAATTTCCCCCTTTCCCTCCTTTCCCCTTTCCCTCATTTTGGCCTTTAACTCCTTTCCCTTCTCCCCTTTCCCTCTTTTTCCCCTTTTCCCTCCTTTCCCTCATTTTCCCCATTTCCCCCTTTTCCCCTTTCCCCCTTTTCCCCTCCTTATCCTCCTTTCCCTCATTTTCCCCATTTCCTCCTTTTCCCTCCTTTTCTCCTTTCCCCCTCATTTTCCCCCTTTCCCTCCTTTTCCCCTTCCCCCCTTTCCCCTCCTTTTCCCCCTTTCCCCCCTTTTTCCCTCCTTCCCCCCCTTTTCCCCCCTTTTCCCCCTTACACAAATTTCTGGGCAAACAGTAATTAGATGAAGCTCGGAGGAAACAGCTATTTTGAAAATTCAGTAGTAACTTTCAAAAGGGAATTGGATAAATGTTTGAAAAGGGAAAATTTGCAGGGCTATGGGGAATGAGCAGGGGAGAGTGGGACTAATTGGATAGCTCTTTCAAAGAGCCGGCACAGGCACGATGGGCCGAATGGCTGTGCTGTAAGATTCTGTGAAGAAATTGTTTTGCTCAGCAGAGCTGTGTTTCCACACAGAGTTTCTTCCTTCAGTTATTGTGATTCCTGTCCTTCTATCTGTTTAGGTTTTGATTTATGTTGACTGCAGTTTGATGCTATTGTTGCAAAATGAAGACTTTGTAAGGGGCGGTGTGTTTGTCTGTGCATTTGTGGCGGAGTGAGTGACGGGGAGGTGGGGAGAGGCAGTGTGTGTTAAATACCGTTTACAATCTCAAGGGTGGATATGGGCGGGTAGATTGTTTAGAAACTAAAACTCCTATAGGATTCATCGGTTCATGGTTAGGAAGGGCTGGCAGACAGTGTACGATATGAATGAGGTAAACTCTAGACTGTAACCAAGATAACAAGTCTAGTCTATGATACATAGGTGTGAGAGGGTTATGTTTGAACAGATGCTTGTCACTGTGTACCATAGAGACATGAGTCCAACCTATTACTGTCAATAAAACCACGTGAGAGGGAATTGGATGAATTTGGTGAAAGCAATTCATTTTATACCAAATGGTTAGCTGGACACAAGGGCAAAATAGCCTGTCTTAAGATATAGGTTGTACAGTGCTAAACATTTATCTTGTCTGTACTGTTCTGATTATAGTATATCAGGTAATGAATTGTTATAAGATTCATGGTCTATCGATTGAGGTTTTAAAAGGCAGTGAGTTAAGAGAACCTGAGCAGGAATAACAAATAGTTATGTAAGATAAGGACCTTACTGTTATAGGCTAGGATTTACTTTGTGTGATTTTAGTGCACAAACTCCCAGTGCATTTGTTTTAACACTTCCTTTGCCCACTGGTGGTGTTAACCCTTTTACTTTTAAAATAGCACTTCAACAAATTCCTCTGTCAGGACATCAGAAGGAGGAACATCTTAAGCTCGCATTGAGTGTCTGCACGCTAATACTGCAAACGGTGATCTTAAGGCTTGTGTTGGTTTTACCAGTGTAAGACAAAGTCCAATTCGTACACAGGGCTTCTCCCAAAATAAGGCCCAGGTTCAGAGACAGGCACCACAGTGGTAGTGAGCATGAGCAGAAACGTAGAACGATGGGGATGTTTCTAATATGGAATCGAAACCTTGAGCTGTGAATTGAGTTGACTTCTTTATTTCAGTAATGTAGTCATAACTAAATAGAAGTCCAAGTGAAGGAATAGGTTAACACAATATCCTTTCACCTCTGGGATTTTGGTTCAAATCTTGCCCCAGAGGAGGGGATAAAATCACCTCTCTCGGCTGGCGATGAAGGTCCTGTGTAAGGTGAGCAGGGGTGGTTTTGCTTCATTTCTTAGTGGGTAGAATAAAGAAAGAACAAACGTGCATTTCTTTAGTGCCTTTCACATCCTCAGGATTTCCCAAAGATCTTTACAACTTTACAAAGTGTTCAAGTCCCACTCCAGGAACTTGAACACATAATCCAGACTGACACTTCAGTGTAGTACTAGAGGGAGTGCTGCACTGTCTGACGTGCTATATTTCAGATGAGACATTGGAACCGTCTGCCTTCTCAGATGGATGTAAAAAGCCCCATGGACCTATTTGAAGAAGTGTAGGGGAGTTCTCACCAGTGTCCTGGCCAATATTTATCCCTCAACCAACATCACTAAAACGGATTATCTGGTCATTGCTGTTTGTGAGATCTTGCTGTGCGCAAATTGGCTGCCAGTTTCCTATATTACAACACTGACTCCACTTCAAAAGTACTGTAAAAGTGGTTTGGGACATCCTGAGGTCGTAAAAGGTGCAAGTCCTTTCCTTTCCTTTATGTATGCAAATGCAGCAGCCAATTTGTGCACAGTAAGGTCCCACAAACAGCAAGTGAATCAATGACCGGATAATCTGTTTTTGCTGGTGTTGGTTGAGGGATAAATATTGGTTTTGGAGGAGTTGTCCAGGACACTGGGAGAACACCCTGTTCTTCCTTGAACAGTGCCCCGGGACCTCGTAGTTCCACCTGAGCAGGCAGACAGAGCCTTGGTTTAATGTCTCATTCGAAAGACGCTCCCATGATATACGACTCAGCATAATTTAGCACAAATTGTGTTCATTTAACATTCTCCTTCAGAAACTGTCAGTGTGGTTGGTGCAGGAAATGGAAAATTTCACATCCACTAAATTGGGTGTGTTTTCTAAGGTCGGTGTGTAAAGCACAGTGATCTTTGTGTTTGGCCTGTACTTTGTGTGTGGTGCAGTGGTGCTGACTCTTTGCCTGCCTTCAAGAGAGAGCTGGACAGGGCAGAAATCGCATCATTAGAATGCAAGTGTCCTCATTGATAACACTAGGTCCATGCAATCTCCTGGACTGGTTTCGATCACCTGAGGGGGTCGGAGAGAAATTTTCCAGAGTGTTTTTTCCTTTATTGGCCCTGGGTTTTTTCTCTTTTTTTTAACTCTCCCAGAAGATTACATGGCTGTGGGGGATGGGGGGAGGAGGGAGGGGGAAGGAAGTGTTTAGCCATGATGGTCCAGCCATCCAGCCTCCTGACTCCCCAGAGCCTTTCCACCATCTACAAGGCACAAATCAGGAGTGTGATGGAATACTCTCCACTTGCCTGGATGAGTGCAGCTCCAACAACACTCAAGGAGCTCGACACCATCCAGGACAAAGCAGCCCGCTTGATTGGCACTCCATCCACCACCCTAAACATTCACTCCCTTCACCACCGGCGCACAGTGGCTGCAGTGTGTACCATCCACAGGATGCACTGCAGCAACTCGCCAAGGCTTCTTCGACAGCACCTCCCAAACCCGCGACCTCTACCACCTAGAAGGACAAGGGCAGCAGGCACATGGGAACAACACCACCTGCACGTTCCCCTCCAAATCACACACCATCCCGACTTGGAAATATATCGCCGTTCCTTCATTGTCGCTGGGTCAAAATCCTGGAACTCCCTTCTTAACAGCACCGTGGGAGAACCGTCACCACACAGACTGCAGCGGTTCAAGAAGGCGGCTCACCACCACCTTCTCAAGGGCAATTGGGGATGGGCGATAAATGCCGGCCTCGCCAGCGACGCCCACATCCCATGAACGAATGAAAAAAAGGTGGTGTGGGGCAGGCTTGATGGACCAGCTGATCTTTTCCTGCCTGTCAATTTCATATGTTTGTATGTACTTGATCTGGGAGTCCTTGATGAAACTGGGTGCTAAAAGTAGAAAAGTATTCCATTGTCCAGCTTTGACATCCCCTGCTTTGATGAGCAAAATAATTTGCAGATAAAGAAAATAATTAAATATAAAATGACCAAATAAATTTCCTGTTATGCTCTGTAATTCTTCTGGGTTTTGTTTCTAAGCGGATTTGGTAATGGCTAGTGAAATTTTTGACTCGATATTATCTGATCTATTCTTGGCTGATGTGTGCCAATTAATAACATTTAGGTGATGATTTCAACAACAACTTTCATTCATATCGTGCTTTAATCATAGTAAAACGTCCCAAGGCGCTTCACAGGAGCGTTATAAGACACAACTTGACACCGAGCCACATAAGGAGATATTAGGACAGGTGACCAAAAGCTTGTTCAAAGAGGTAGGTTTTAAGGAGTGTCTTAAAGGAGGAGATGATGTGGAGATGCCGGTGATGGACTGGGGTGGACAAATGTAAGGAATCTTACAACACCAGGTTATAGTCCAACAGTTTTATTTGAAAATCACAAGCTTTCGGAGGCTTCCTCCTTCGTCAGGTGAGTGTGGGATTCCATGAAAGGTACCGCATATATAGTCAGAGAACAGTGTCTGGTGATTACAGATAATCTTTCCAACTGCCTGTTATCAAGGCAATCAAAGGAGTTGAATGGTGTTCAGACAGAGAAACATTACATACAAGACTACTGAATATACAAATGGTCAGAACCCAAAGACAGAGAGAGAGAGAGAGAGAGAGAAACTTCCGAAAGGAAGAGAAAGAGAGACAATGACCAGTTGTATTAAAAACAGATAACTTTTTTTCGCTGGTGGGGTTATGTGTAGCGTAACGTGTAGAGGAGAGAGAGAGGTGGAGAGGAGGAGAGGTTTAGGGAGGAAATTCCAGAGCTTAGCGCCGAGGCAGCAATGGTGGAGCAAAGAAAATCAGGGATGCACAAGAGGCCAGGATTGGAGGACTGTGGAATTATCGGAGGGTTGTAGGGCTGGAGGAGTTTACAGAGATAGGGAAGGGGCGAGGCCATGGAGAGATTTGAATATGAGGATGAGAATTTTAAATTTGAGGCATTGCTGGACTGGGAGTCAATGTAGGTCAGCGAGCACAGGGGTGATGGGGACTTGGTGCGAATTAGGAAATGGGCAGCAGAGTTTTGGATGAGCTCAATTTCAGCCAATAAAAACCCTTGATACTAAGGTTGCCATGGTATTTAGCATCTTAAGGGTTGTGAATTCAACAGCGGTAAGTTGGTGTACTATGTTATCAGGGAAAACTAGATGTTTGAAAATATAGCTTGAGGGATGAGTATGCCTGAAGAATGAACTTATAGTATCATAGTGGGTACAGCACAGGAGGAGGCCATTCAGCCCATCGTGCCTGTGCTGGCTCTTTGATAGAGCTATCCAATTAGTCCCATTCCCCTGCTCTTCCCCCATAGACCTGTAAATTTTTTCCCTTCAAGTATTTATCCAATTCCCTTTTGAAAGTTACTATTGAATCTGCTTCCACCGCCCTTTCAGGTAGTGCATTCCAGATCATTGCAACTCGTTGCATAAAAAAATGTTTCCTCATGTCGCCTCTGGCTCTTTTGCCGATCACTTTAAATCTGTGTCCTCTGGTTACTGACCTGTCTGCCACTGGAAACAGTTTCTCCTTGTTTACTCTGTCAAAACCATTCATGATTTTGAACACCTCTATCAAATCTCCTGTTCTCGGGAGAACAGCCCCAGCTTCTCCAGTCTCTCCGCATAACTGAAGTCCCTCATCCCTGGCACCATTCTAGTAAATTTCTTCTGCACCCTCTCTAAGGCCTTGACATCCTTCCTAAAGTGTGGTATCCAGAATTGAACTTGTCTTCTGCAGTTATATTTCTTCCAGAGTACTTCACTTCACAGTGTCTTCATGTTTACATGCTGAAAGCAATAAGGATTTCTTCCAATCGTTAATTAATGGTGTTTGTAATCACTCGAAGTATTCATGCATCTCAAAATCACAATGTGATCTGCCTCCTTTTTATGGCCTGCTATTCTTTCTTGTCAAACCTGCAAGATTGTCTCCTGGGAGGCACTTTCAATAAAATCTCACTTCATTAGCAATGCAAATTTGATCAAAAGTCAGTCCATTTTTTTTATCCATGAATTTACCTACTTTTCAGATTAAAAGCCTTAACGCCTGTTGTCAGCACTGAACGTTTTTCCAGGTTGGCTGCAACTATCTAATGCAGCGTGTTGTTCCAGTCATTCGTCATTCGCATGTCAAATGTCGCTTGTAGGATTTAATTACTGGTGGAAAGAGTGCTCGCTTGCTCTCTTAGTTGCCCGTCTAGATATCGGCACATCTGTCTCTGGTCCCTGCCTGAACCGCATGAACGAGGGCCTTGTGTTGGGACTGCCTTTTCCACGATTGCATCTTTCCTCGCTCTCCAGTCCTGTGTCTGGCTTCTGGTTTCCTGACAGATTCATCCTCCACCTCTCACCTCTGGTTTTCCAGCTTTGAACTCTGTGGCCGATTGCTCTGCTTTTGCGTCATTTCCAACGGGGCCAGTAACACCGATTTCGTCAGGCAATGTTAGGGGTTGCCAACTCTGGTTGGACCTATTCCTGGAGGTTTCATCACACTATCTGCCTCCAACCGCTGCGCTCCCGCAATTGGCCGTCCGACACATCCATCCTCAGGGCGCCCCGCCTTCCCCACACACATTGGAAGGAAACTGGCTCTTAATTACCCAATTGGATAACGCTCGACTGTCAGTCAAACAGCCTTTTTATCTCGTCTCCAATATTTTTAAAACTGTAATAAATATTCAAAGAAAATGAAAAAAAAAGCCATTTTTTAAAAATGTCCCTGTTATTTTTCTACTGGACTTTGCACCTAGCAGTCTTCTGGAGATTAATCTTCATTTCCTGGAGACTCCAGGACAATCCTGGAGGGTTGGCAACCATAATCAGTGTGACTCTTTCCACTTTCTGTGCGTGACATGCACACAAGCAAAACGCTTGAAACTGATGAATGACAGGCTGCAAACCTGACTTTTAGCAAATACTGGGTTAGATCAAACTTACAGGGACGAGCTTTAAAGTGCTTTAACAGGGAGGTGTAGATGTCGATGGGGGTTCCGTTGATTTTGTGTATGGTATTCCTTTGATTGACTTGTTTTTGTGGTCTTTGAGACAGAAATAAAGGAGTTGAATAAAAAAGAAAGACTTGCATTTATATCTCGCCTTTCACCACCTCAGGAGATCCCAGAGTGCTTTATAACCAATGAAGTGTAGTCGCTGTTGTAATGTAGGAAGTGCAGTAGCCAACTTGCACACAGCAAGCTCCCATGAAATAAATGGCCTTATCCTCTGTTTTTGAGTGAGGAATAAATATTGGCAAGGACACCTCCCCCTGCTATAGGGATATAGACAGGCTGGGTGAGTGGGCGGAGATTTGGCAGATGCAATACAATATTGGAAAATGTGAGGTTATGCGCTTTGGCAGGAAAAATCAGAGAGCAAGTTATTATCTTAATGGCAAGAAACTGGAAAGTACTGCAGTACAAAGGGATCTGGGGGTCCTAGTGCAAGAAAATCAAAAAGTTAGTATGCAGGTGCAGCAGGTGATTAAGAAGGCCAACTGAATGTTGGCTTTTATTGCTAGGGGGATAGAATATAAAAACAGGGAGGTATTGCTGCAGTTATATAAGGTATTGGTGAGACCGCACCTGGAATACTGCATACAGTTTTGGTGTCCATACTTAAGAAAAGACATACTTGCTCTCGAGGCAGTACAAAGAAGGTTCACTCGGTTAATCCCGGGGATGAGGGGGCGGACACATGAGGAGAGGTTGAGTAGATTAGGACTCTACTCATTGGAGTTCAGAAGAATGAGAGGCGATCTTATTGAAACATATAAGATTGTGAAGGGGCTTGATCGGGTGGATGCGGTAAGGATGTTCCCAAGGATGGGTGAAACTAGAACGAGGGGGCATTATCTTAGAATAAGGGGCTGCTCTTTCAAAACTGAGATGAGGAGAAACTTCTTCACTCAGAGGGTAGTAGGTCTGTGGAATTTGGTGCCCCAGGAAGCTGTGGAAGCTACATCATTAAATAAATTTAAAACAGAAATAGACAGTTTCCTAGAAGAAAAGGGAATTAGGGGAGCGGGCAGGAAATTGGACATGAATTTAGATTTGAGGTTAGGATCAGATCAGCCATGATCTTATTGAATGGCAGAGCAGGCTCGAGGGGCTGATTGGCCTACTCCTGCTTCTTATGTTCTTCTTTGCCACACTATTCTGGGACCTTTTATATCCACCTGAGAATGCTTATCAGGCTTTAGTTTAATATCTTATCTGAAGGACACCACATCTGCAGCACTCCCTCAGCAGTATATTGGAGTGTCAGCCATCCAGAGTGAGACTTGAACCTATGACTTTTTGGCTTAGAAAGCAAACGTGTGCCCCACTGAGCCACAGCTGACACCTTATAATCAGAAGTTAAGATTTGCACCCATTATATTCACCTGATAGAGTGTACTGTATCAATAGCAAGTTCTGGCAGTATCTTTCAACCTGATTTTCTGCAGGTTTGGCATTTATTATAAGCCTTGGGCTCTCTATAATCTTTTTTTCTTGCAGGATTGCTAATGACAGTGTTCCACCTTTTCTCTCAAATTTGTATTGCGGTTTGAAATTAATACCTTGGAATCATCATAGTTTTAAAATCTAAAAACCCATGAAATTCTATTTGCTTTATGCTACATGAAAATTGGATCAGTCAGCAGTCAGCAGTCATTTCAGGTGACAATGTTACATTTTACTCCAAAATGTTGTGGATTGGAAATTATCGAGCATGTAGTAATATAATTATGCAAATTGTCTAGGAATTAAATATTCTGTGTTGATGTAAGAAAAAAAACTGTCTGACTCACCAGGATATTTATCTTTACACTGTGTTTAATACTATATTTGTGCAACATGCTTTAGAGGATTATGAGGAATATTTTCAAGGAAATATATTGTATGTTATAAACATAGATTTTCAAATTAATTGCTGTTTTTATATTTCTTATTTGATCATGTCATGTAGTTCCAAAGAATATGTTTTTTTTAAATTGAAGGTTGAATTTAATTTTGTCAGGCTTTCTTTTGCGATTTCGGTTTTGTGATTCTCACACTGTGAGCCTTGCTAGGCTGTGAGGGACCAGGGTATCTCATTCTCCCCCACTCCTCTACACTAAAGAAAGACTTGCATTTATACAGCACCATTCATGGCCTCAGGATGTCCGAAAGCGCTTTACAGTCAATGAAGTACTTTTTGAAGTGTAGTCACTGTTGTGATGTAGGCAACGCGGCAGCCAATTTGCACACAGCAAGCTCCCACAAACAGCGATGTGACAATGGCCACATAATCTGTTTTTTAGTGATGTTGATTGAGGGATAAATATTGGCCAGGACACCGGGGAGAACTCCCCTTGCTCTTCTTTGAAATAGTGCCATGGGATCTTTTACATCCACCTGAGAGGGCAGATGGGTCCTAGTTTAACGTCTCACCTGCAAGACGACACCTCCGACAGTGGAGCACTCCCTCAGTACTGCAGTGGAGTATCAGCCTAGGTTATGTGCTCAAGTAGCTAGAGTGGGGCTTGAACACACAACCTTCTGACTCAGAGGCAAAAATGCTAATATAATACAATATACTATAAATGGGTGCTTTATTCAGGTGATATAGATATATGGTTATTATCGCATTGCTGTTTGTAGGAGCTTGTTGTGCGCAAATTGGCTGCTGCCTTTCTAACATTACAACAGTGACTACACTTCAAAAGTACTTCATGGGCTGTAAAGCACTTTGGGACGTCCTGAGGTCATGAAAGGCACATTATTCCAGAATACATCATTTTTAACATAAAATTTTGATTGTTTTCCAGAGGGAACCTGCTTTGAACCCCCCTCCCCCCAAAAAAATGCCCCCAGTTTTGTGTCTTTAATATTTGGATTTCCCATTTCAGGTTATGGTTATTTTTCCTCCAATATGATGTTTAGGAACGTTGAGTATATCTAAAATTTATGTTACAAAGCCCGTCTAACTACATGCATTTACAGACCATTGGCTTATGAGCAAGGTTGTTCTTGAGTCTTTGCCGTTTGGGGTCAGTGCCAGTGTTTTTTTGAAGTTGTCAGTCGGCATTTGTTACTTTTCCAGGTTGCCGTGTATGCAAACAACACAACTGTGACAACTTCAAACCAGGATTATGCCCCCATCCCTTTATAAGATTCCCTACATTATCCTCCTGCTTCCATATGCCCTCCTCCTTCATTTGTACTGAGATTGGGAGTCCAAAACACGAGGGGCATGACCTTAAAATTAGAGGTAGGCCATTCAGGGGTGATGTCTTCACACAAAGGGTCGTGGAAATCTAGAACTCTCTCCCCCAAAAAGCTGTTGAGGCTGGGGGTCAATTGAAAATGTCAAAACTGAGATTGATAGATTATTGTTAGGCAAATTAAGGGTTAGGGAACCAAGGCGGGTAGATGGAGTTAAGATGCAGATCAGCCATGATCTAATTGAATGGTGGTACAGGTTCGAGGGGCTGAATGGCCTCCTCCTGTTCCTATGTTCCTAGCTTCTTCATGTCTAGTCCCTGATCAGCCAGCAAGAGATGGGCCTCTACAAAATAGCTGGACTGATTCGTGTGCATCTGAATTTTCCCTCTTGTACATATTTGTATCCTTTTTATTCTGCTGTTGGAATTCCTATCTGAAATCATCAAATACAGATTTTCAATTCTCACGTGTTCAATTTGAAAAGTCAGAAATGCCTTCAGCGTTGACTCCGTCTGCTCCTCTCTCAGAGTGGAGCAACGGTTCATTGCCACGCAGACTGGGGATAATTCTAACCTCCCCGACCCGGAGGGAAGCTGACTCGATCGGGCCGGCCGACCGCTTTTACCCTGCGTTTGTTTCAGCAGAGAGTAAAATCGGGCGGGGGCGTAAAACGGGCGGTCAACCCCCAACCTACTCCTTTCCCGCCCGCCCGGCGGGTTAGGTTGAAGTTAGCCCGACAATGCGCCTCTTCTGGCAGCAGCTGACTGGAGAGAAAAAGATTGAACAGACTCACCCAGCGAGAGAAGGTGACTTTGAACTCCCGGAGCCTCACTGGAGATAGCCATCTCTCGTTCAAACACTCCAGCTCTAAATCTCATGTAAAACAAAGACCATTTTTATACAGCCCCGGAGATTACCCTATTACGCATGTCGTGTTTTATTCTTTTGTTTAATTTTTTTTTTGATTTACAGTTCAGGTAGGGCTTCCGTCTTTTTTAAATGCAGAACATCAACAACTTGTGAACACAAAATATTAGAATGAATGTAAAAATGACGGTGGGAGCTGATTTGTTTTTGCCGTTTTGGCACTAGCACGTTGCCAGTAGTCAAATATCTTTATTAGCTCAATGATGAGCACTAATGGATGACAGATAATTTTTTGCGATGCAGGACACAGAAAATTGGACGTTTGGAGTGGCAATAAATCGTTTACAATTCAAGTGACAACTAAATGCAATATATCAGAGACCTGAATATATAAAGCAATTATTTTCTCAAAGGTTATGCCGCCCAGAAAAGTGAAATTTAAAGCACAGTAATGTCCTACCGTGTTTGCAGCCATCAAAACAAAGATCTTTATTAAAAGAGACTTAAGCAGTCCTGTGTCTGAAGGATGTTTACAGAGAGTAATGCGGAAAATTATGATTTAGTGTCATTATTATTTTATTTAATGGTATACAGACAGAGTACATGCAGCCAAGTTCTATTTAACCAATTTTCATTCTGATGTGACAAAGATGGATAGGACATTGTCCTCTATTACTCACTAGAGAGTGAAACTGTTAATGAAGCCATTACCTCAGCCCAGGCGAGTGGAGAGAATGGCGAAATTACCATTATTCTGAGGCCCATTTTAGTCATATTCAGCCACTTTCCTAGCCTTTAGTGAGCGAATCAGGTGATGGGTCGTCCCCTCTCCTTCACAGCTTCATTTGCTTCGTCCTCTCATGATTGCATGTTTGCCAAGTGGAATCATTACTATTTTTACCTGCACGTCACGGAAAATTAAAATCATCTCCCTGTTTTCTAGCCCAAGGATTACTGTTGTCGATATTAGTGGACAAACATTTAACTGTATGACATTATTCGGTCCACTATTTTAACGGAGGCACCGACAACAACTTGCATTTATATAGCGCCTTTAACGTAGTAAAACGTCCCAAGGCGCATCACAGGAGCGTTAATCAGACAAAATCTGACACCGAGCCACATGAGGAGATATTAGGACAGGTGACCAAAAGCTTGGTTAAAGAGGTAGGTTTTAAGGAGCGTCTTAAAGGAGAAGAGAGAAGTAGAGAGGCAGAGAGGTTTAGGGAGGGAATTCCAGAACTTATGGCCTAAGCAGCTGAAGGCACGGCCGCCAATGGTGGAGCGATGAAAACCGAGAATGTGCAAGAGGCCAGAATTGGAGGAAAGCAGAGATCTTGGAGGGTTGTAGGGCTGGAGGAGGTTACAGAGATGAGGAGGGGTGAGGCCATGGAGGGATTTGAAAACAAGGATTAGAATTTTAAAACTCGTTTAAGGTATCTAGGTTAATTCCCGGAGAGAGAAATGTCGCACAAATCTGTGAAGGGTTTGTCCGCAAACTTGACCAAAGAGAAAAGACAAGTTAATGTTTTGGGTCCAGATCCTTCATCAGAACCCTCTATAGTAAACTTGGGACTGTGAGTCGCCTTTGTTCCTGTGCAAAAAAAGACACATCATTCATATTCTGATTATCAACCAGTGACAAGATTTATATTTGAAACCTGCAGATCCTCCCGTGTTATTGCTCATCGGTTAGTCTTGGTTCATGAGAAAACTGTTGGTACTAACCTTGGACTATCCCTTTAGAGCTAGTGTCCTAAATAGGCAAATCCAGTTAACTTATAATTCTTATAAACTGCTGAGACTTGTCAGAGGGCAGTTGCAAACTTCAGGCCGTGGGTCAGTGACTTACTTTTTTTTATAAAGATTGTTTTGCGTCGATAACAAAGTGTGACATCTGACTTGTGACAGACACGTGCCAACACATTATGGTACGTATCTATAATTTAAAACAGTAAACCACAGCAGGGTAAAAATAATGCTGTGTGGGAAAATGATGACAAACTCTGAGGTATGTTACTGCTTTACAACACAATCCAACCTATGTTATTCATTATAACTCTCCCATGGTGTTACCCACAGTCAGTTGATGAATATAATTTTTTTATATACAAGATATGGTAGGGATATATGTAGCCGTGTGGTTATGGTACTGGGTTCAAATCCCTTCATGGCAAGTTATGGAATTGAATTCAATAAGTTTGGTCATTTGTGGGCTGGCACCAGAAAATGACCATTTAAAAAAAAGCTGCTGGAATATCATAAAAACCCAACTGGTTCGTTAATGTCGTTCAGAGAAGGAAAGCTGGGCTCTCTATCCATTTTGGCCTCCACGTAACTCCACTCGATCCCACACTATGTGGTTGACTCTTAATGCCCTCAGGGCAACAAGGAACTGGTAATGAACACTGCCTTGCCAGTGTTGCCCAAAACCCAAGAAAAAAAAAGATGGCAATGGAGTTGGAAGAGACTCTTCAAAATTTACTCTGTGCCACCACCTACTGGCCAGAGCCTGCATCGCCATCAGTGCAAGCAACTGTTTACATGCAGGATTTCCATTCTAAATGTTCACATAGGCAGTTTCAATGGTAAATGTTGACCAACAATCTTGACAACAGTAAGTTGGACAGGAAGTGTAGACAGGAGCAAGATTTTTAGTAATACATAGCTAGTTACCATTAAGAGGACTAGTTTTAGAATGACTTCTGTTTTGATGATATTGTCACCATCAGTTGTCAGTGTGAGCAATTACCAGCAACAGGCCCCCATGATCAAATTCTGTGATCTGAGTCGATTGTTACTTTAGAACTCCAGTGATATTGGGTCATATTTGTTTGTATGTCACATGGGACCAACATGCTCTATTGGGGCCATTTTTAAATGAATGAAAGATTCCCAAATTCCTGATATGTGCTCCCGGAAGTGAGGTTCCCTGCCGGGACCAGAGTTTTGTAGGATTACCCCATACATATGTACATTTTATATATATATATATATATATATACACACATATATTACAAGCCACCGGTAAGCACTGTAGTTGTGAATGTGATATCACCCATATCCAGTTAATGCGTTTAGCCCCATTATTTTCAAACCAGCCTTTAATCATCTCAGTTCTGGTTTATTTCAAAAAAACATAATATCCTTGGCCCCCCCCCCCCCCTGCTGAGAATCGAAATGAAAACATGTCTCAGCAACCGGTCCTTAATATAGATCACACAGGGTGAGATATGACTGTTTAGGTCCCATGTTGTTCGCACTTTTGGAACTACACGTGTTATATGGTGCAAATCAGAGGGAAGAGGAGATCAGCCTGGAGACCAAATGATTCATCTGTGATGCCAAGTCAACTGTGGAAAAATAGAAAAAAGTTGATGCCATACATCATGAAAATTCAAATGGATGAGTTGTTGACTCATGTCAACACCAGCTTATACTGTTACTGACTGTGTGAGGCAGTGTACAGTAACTTCATGGAGCTGATAATTAATCAGTCTGATTGACTATCGGATGCAACAGGGCGCTAAGGGCAGGTAGTCTGCTCCTGCGAATCTCTCAAATTAAAGTAAGTTGTAATCGCAAATGGTGTGAAATCAATCAGTGAGACATGACAAAGACAGACAGAATTTTAATCCATCTTTCTCCTTCAGAGACGGCTGCTTGTCAGTGGATCAAGTGAAATGTGTTTTGTTTGTGCTCTAAAATGCACAACTGCAGAGGTTTTGAGTGCAGTAATTGCCCTACTTCTAGAACATAGCTTGTGTACACAGGTACATCGTGGCTTTGTGGATCAGTGACAGAGCACACACAATGTTAAGTGCATTAGTTTTCCTTCTTACTTATCTAGCAATAGTACGAAGTCCCGTCAGGACGTAAGAGGTCCCATGGGACTATTTCAAAGAAGATCGGGGGAGTTCTCCCCAGTGTCCTGGCCAATATTTATTCATCAACCATCATCACTAAAAACAGGTTATCTGATCATTATCACATGGCTGTTTGTGGGACCTTGCTGTGTGCAAATTGGCTGTTGTGTTTCCTACATTACAACATTGACTACACTTCAATCTTAATCCATTGGCTGTAAAGCACTTTAGGACGTCCTGAGGTCGTGAATATATAATGCAAGTTTGTTCTTTCTTTCTGGTAAATGCTTACTGTTCTATCGCGGGGGGCACCACAATAAGTCCCTGTCTAACGTTTGAACTTCAAAATTAAAACACGGTTTTGTTGTAGACTTGTCCAATATGAAGTACATGTACATTTCTTTTCAAAATAATTTATTTTAAAATGTGTTGGAAGGAAAGGACCCTCGAATTTCTCATGGGATATTGAATATTCTATCGCTGCTCACATTGGCTTATATATTTTTTTACTTCACAATTTATTACCACATTTCAATGCGTTCATCACACAAAGTAAATTGACAAGCCCACGAGAGAAATGGCACCGACAGTCAGTCAAGATCAGGCAGTATTCTCTTACCATTCACAAGTTTGATCAACGTGGTAGTAATTTGATTTCAAAATGAGCTGCAGAGAGAGGGACTGTAGCAACCAACAATACCGGTCATGACAGATCTAATTCCCACCTCACCACCCCCCTCCCCCTGCACTTCCACAACCCCCCATCTCAGTGCACATGCATACCCCAGCATGCATATACACGTGTGTCAAAGCAATACAGACCGGGACAGGTTATGTACTGAAGGTCAATCATTTCAACGGTTGTCCTGCAACTGAAAGTGCTTCAAACAAAATGACTGAACAGGCCGCCTCCACCATCACTGCTACCTCCAGTCGCTGTCACCAGTCTTCCTTCCTACCCCAGCCAGTCTTTTCTAAGTATTATACACATTTCTCCCTAATTGGCTCAGTGTCACACATTACCTTTCATCACAGATACATGGTGAAAGTTACGGACTTTGGAATGTTTTAGAACAGATATGGTGAAGTTAAGTGAAGCGCTGAAATTTACAAAATCTGCTGTTTTCCTCATGCATCTGAATAATTTTACTTCTTAACAAACTTGAATGAATAGTTTTTAGCCTGAGCTAATGGCTCGACTTTGTGGTCATTCATTGAGATCATTGCTGTTTGTAACAGTAACACTTCAATGGTACTTCATTGGCAGAAAAGGGCTTTGGGGTGGCCTGAGGATGTGAAAGGTGCTATATAAATGCAAGTTCTTTCTTTCTTAAAACCAATAAAGGTTAAATTCATCGTTTGACATTCATTCCATTGATGGAACGAAAGTTCCGTGGGATAATCCTCCCGATACGGCTTGGGGTGAGGAACTTTG
Source organism: Heptranchias perlo (assembly GCF_035084215.1). NCBI lineage: Eukaryota > Metazoa > Chordata > Chondrichthyes > Hexanchiformes > Hexanchidae > Heptranchias > Heptranchias perlo. The sequence continues at coordinate 58,982,610 of NC_090339.1, read as the reverse complement.
CTGACCAACAATACTTATCAGCAAATCGCTGGCACACTGCCTCTGATCATCTGATGCACACTGCCAGTGGGTGAGCTGCCCTGCCATACTTGAAAAACGAATCCCTCTGTGCCCACTTCGGGAGATTCTGATGCGGACTGATGTAAAAGCGCTGTGCTGTGACACTGTCTGGGCACGGTGGTAATGAGGGCACCTGGCCTGATTCTGCATCTTCCCGAGAACCGCCTGCCCAGACCTTACCTGAGGTGGTCGTCACCATCAGGGTCTGGCCTGTGCTTGTGTTTGGCTTTGACTTCGGCTACCGTCGGATTTTAGTGACCGGTCGTGAGTCTGCTCATATACAACCTGCCAACCCGCAGCCTCGTGCCAGCTGAAAGGCCGCTGGGCGGGTTCGACGCTGTGCCAACTTTTGAAAGCAAAGAGAAAAATAAAAACATACACCAGTATTGGGTGGCATCAATTCAGATCCCGACGACAAGGAGAAGCCTTCTGTTCGCACTGTGATATGAGACGGAGAGCTCATTGGAGAACGAGCACATTACAACAACAACTTGCATTTATATAGCGCCTTTAACGTAATAAAATGTCCCAGTGTGCTTCGCAGGAGCGTAATCAGACAAAATTTGACACCAATCCACATAAGGAGATATTTGGACAGGTGACCAAAAGCCTGGTCAAAGAGGTAGGTTTTAAGGAGTGTCTTAAAGGAGGAGAGAGAGGTAGAGAGGCGGAGAGAGGGAGATAATTCCTGAGGGAGGGAATTCCTGAGCTTGGGGCCGAGGCAGTTGAAGGCACGGCCGCCAATGGTGGAGCGTTGAAAATCAGGGATGCGCAAGAGGCAAGAATTGATGGAGTGCAGAGATCTCAGAGGGTTGTAGGGCTGGAGGAGGTTACAGAGATAGGGAGGGGGCGAGGCCATGGAGGGATTTGAAAACAAGGGTGAGAATTTTAAAATTGAAGCGTTGCCAGACCGGGAGCCAATGTAGGTCAGCTTGGAATGGGGTGATGGGTGAGCGGGATTTGGTGCGAGATAGGATACAGGCAGCAGAGTTTTGGATGAGCTCAGGTTTACAGTGGGTGCAAGGTGGGAGGTGAGACACACCTGCAGTGGCTTTGTCCAATGGCATGGCATCACAGTGTTGGAGAATCCGAGGAAGAGTGAATGGTACAAACAGTGTGATAACATTGTTCAGTGGCACCGGTACTGGTAGCAGCAGTCAGTCTCGTGACATGATCAGGTGAGGGGAGGACCCTAGAATGGAAAGTAAGAGGAAATACAGTCATTTCCTTTGCTTTCACCAGAAACGCAACTTTGCCCTACTACTGAATGGTACACAAGACGGTATGTGATTAATTCTCTTTAATTTGCCTCCTTTCAAGTCAGGTCACTTATGAGACACGGCGCATTAATTAGAAACATTTTTTTTGCCTTTAGTTTTGTTAGGTAGCTGTCCGGAGAAAATATAAGGGGACGTTTTTTGTTACTGATGAAAGGTGACACTTCATGTTATTCTCACTGTGTTTTCAATCGACTGTGAATATGTTGCAAAGCTTTCGTTGTGTAGTTGAGCATTTGGTTAGTGGATTCAGATCAATTCCTAACAGGATGATCTCGATGCACTGCAGCTGAAACAAAAATAATTAGAACTAGTGAACCAGCTTGTGTCTCTGCGACTAGCAGTTTAGAGAAGAAATAAGTGAGATTTAGCACAGAGTATGTCTTAAACAAAACGCGTTTGCAGAAGGCAAGTGCTGAAATGGAGTGGCTTGTAGTAGGAGCAAGAGTTGATCTGCACCTTTTTATTCTCCTACGGCTGTACATCGTCTAGTGCAAGAAACTGCCCCTCCTCCATATTCAAAGAGGAAGGTGCCACAAGCAAATTCATGCAAACAAGTCCCTGGAGTCCAAGAGCGAATTCTCTCATGGTTTGGTTATTCTTTTGAGAACTCACATAGCAAGAGAAGATTCCTCAGTCTGTCGGATGCCGCTGTGCACAACCAGCCCCACAGTTAGAAGCCAAACAATCCCCCCAGCAATGTTCTATCTCAGAGTATCAGGTTTTGCCCTCTGCGCAGAGCCTTATGCTAACCCAGATTCACCACATTGCACGATCACCGGCATTTTCCCTCCCGAGATCACCTTCCCCTCTTGGGACCTCAATTCCAGCAAAAAAGGATGGCTGTTGTACCAGTCAACAAAAACCAGGCATCGTTATCCGGTTTGTACCCGTCGCTCAAGGGCAGGTGGGGGAGGAGATGAAGAGGGATGATTTCACAAAGCGCCCTGTATAACATGGTGCTGTTATTTTCCCAGAGGTGATTGTATAGTTGTAGACTCCCCTGTGCCCTGGGACTTGGTTACTTGATATTGGAGCGCCTTGTTAATCACACTGTTGTTCTGTTATCACCCACAGCCAATTGGCTTGTTTTTGGCTGCTCTTAAACCATTTATCGAGGCACTGAAATTAAGAAATAGAAAGCTTCTTAGTTGTATAGGAAGGGAGAATAGGTTGTAGTTAATTTTTCTCACCATGTGTAAACAATATGATAACACCAATTGGTTGCTTGTGTTTCTTACATTACAACAGTGACTGGATTTCAAAAGTACTTCATTGGCTGTAAAATGCTTTGGGACGTCATGAGGTCATGAAAGGTGCTATATAAATGCAAGTTCTTTTCTTTAACATTACAATCTATATTAACGACTTAGATGAAGGGACCAAATGTAATGTATCCAAGTTTGCTGATGATACAAAGGCAGGTGGGAAAGTAAGCTGTGAGGAGGACACAAAGAGACTGCAAAGGGATATAGACAGGTTAAGTGAGTGGGCAATAAGGTGGCAGATGGAGTATAATGTGAGGGAATATGAGGTTATTCACTTTGGTAGGAAGAATAGAAAAGCAGAATATTTTTTAAATGGTGAGAAACTATTAAATGTTGGTGTTCAGAGAATTCTGGGTGTCCTCGTACAAGAAACACAGAAAGTTAGCATGCAGGTACAACAAGCAATTAGGAAGGCAAATGGCATGTTGGCCTTTGTTGCAAGAGGGTTGGAGTACAAGAGTATGAAAGTCTTGCTACAATTATATAGGGCTTTGGTGAGACCGCACCTGGAGTACCGCGTACAGTTTTGGTCTCCTTACCTAAGGTACTCCCAGTTCTGGCACCGCACTTTAGGAAGGATGTGAAGGCCTTAGAAAGGGTGCAGAAGAGATTTACTCGAATGATTCTGGGGATGAGGGACTTTAGTTACATAGATAGACTGGAGAAGCTGGGGTTGTTCACCTTGGAACAGAGACGGTTGTGAGGAGATTTGATAGAGGTATTCAAAATTATGAAGGGTCTAGACAGAGTAGATAGAGAGAAACTGTTCCCATTGGTGGAAGGGTCAAGAACCAGAGGGCATAGATTTAAGGTGATTGGCAAAAGAATCAAAGGTGACATGAGGAAAAACTTTTTTACACAGCAATTGGTAAGAATCTGGAATGCACTGCCAGAGGGTGTGGTTGATGCAGATTTAGTCATGGCTTTCAAAAGGGAACTGGATAAATACTTGAAAGGAAAAAATTTGCAGGGTTATGGGGATAGGGCGGAGGAGTGGGACTAGCTGGATTGCTCTTGCATAGAGCCGGCACGGACTCGATGAGCTGAATGGCCTCCTTCTGTGCTGTAACCTTTCTATGATTCTATGATATACTTGCCTTGGAGGTGGTGCAACGAAGGTTCACTAGATTGATTCCTGGGATGAGGGGGTTGGCCCATGTGGAGAGATTAAGTTGAATGGGCCTATACTCTCTGGAGTTTAGAAGAATGAGAGGTGATCTCATTGAAATATATGAGATTCTGAGGGGGCTTGACAGGGTAGATGTTGAGAGGTTGTTTCCCCTGGCTGGCAAGTCTAGAACTAGGGGGCATAGTCTCAGGATAAGGGGTCGGCCATTTAAGACTGAGATGAGGAGGAATTTCTTCACTCAGAGGGTTATGTATCTTTGGAATTCACTACCTCTGAGGGCTGTGGATGCTGACTCATTGAGTATATTCAAGGCTGAGGTAGATAGATTTTTGGACTCTAGGGGAATCAAGGGATATGGGAATCGGGCGGGAAAGTGGAGTTGAGGCCAAAGATCAGCCATGATCTTATTGAATGGCGGAGCAGGCTCGAGGGGCCGTATTGCCTACTCCTGCTCCTATTTCTTATGTTCTTACCACATATTGTACATCATTACATCAAAGATTGTTTGCCCAACGCTAATTATTCCAGGAAGACCATTTCCTTTTACAAGTTGTAAGTACAAATTCTTTCTTTCTCCAAAATGCAGCAGTGAGGATTGTACTGGCACCTGATTACAATTCACAAATCATAAGGAGTATATTTTGGCGCTTAGATTTAAGCTGTTATATTCCAACCTTCAACATATAATTAGAATCTCAGCACAAATGTCATTCTTCACAACCTGTAACGCTGACCGCTTATTCTGTTTGAAATGCTACAAGACTGCTCAGCTGTAGAAGGTGTAGTCCATTGGGTTCTCAACAAGCAGTACAGGGGCAGATGGCTAGTAGGTGGGGTATGGTAGCCTAGTGATAGTGGCTCTGGTACTGGACCAGCAACCTCGAACTCGTGAGTCCCGATCCTACCATGGCAAGTTGTGAAATTCAGTGGGAAAAAATCTGCTAACGTATGGGCTCATATCCCAAGAAACTATTTTAAAAAATGCTTTTCAAAGTAAACAGTGCTCTTATATTTACAAGGCTGATATCAGAACTGAGAGGTTATAATTATCAGGAAAGACTGATCAGGCTGGGGCTCTTTTCTCTAGAAAACAGATGGCTGAACGGTGACCTGATGGAGTTCTTTAAAATTATGAAGGGGTTTGATAAGATGTGTGTAGAGAAGATGTTTCCACTTGTGGGGGGAGTCCAGAACTAGGGGTCATAAATATAAGATAGTCACTAATGCATCCAATAAGGAATTCAGGAGAAACTTCTTTATCCAGAGAGTGGTTAGACTGTGGAACTGGCTGCCACAAAGAGTAATTGAGGCGAATAGCATAGATGCCTTTAAGGGGAAGCTCGCTACGTACACGAGGGAGAAAGGAATAGAAGGATATGCTGATAGAGTTAGATGAAATAGGGTGGGAGGAGGCTCGTGAGGAGCATAAACATTGGCATCGACCGGATGGACTGAATGGCCTGTTTCAGTGCTGTTAATTCTATGGAAATTTTCCTTCTTTTCTGTTGTATTTGAAATCAGAATGGTAATAATTTGATTTGGTTCCAATGGCAGACCGCTGCATAGATGGAGATCATTCTGTAACACCAGTCACAGGGAAGAGAATATTTGGGTTTGGATTGTCCATCAATACTGCCCAGACCACCTTCTATTGCCATGGACAATGAAGCATGTGACTCTCCAGTGTCATCCAGCTCCTGTAACTGTCTCCATTGGAAGCAGGCCCAGTGAGATCAGTGCTCCTGTGCGACTCAGTTGTGACACTCACCACGCCATGTCCCTGTACTAGTTGGCCCCTCACCAACCTCAACCACTGCTAGTCCCTCCTCACCGGCGCACAGTGCCTCAACCTGTATTGCCTCATCCTCACCACTATCAACAACTCCCCCCCCTTCTCCCCCCGCGCCAGTCCAGAGATCTGTTCTGCTGCCTGTCCTACAAGCGCAACTGGCTTCTCCTTGATGTGTGAGGAGGGAAGATGGTACATGAGGAATGCATCCATTGGGTAGCGCACTTTCATTACATGCACCACCAAAATGAGATGTGGAGATGTTTTGCTACAGTTGTACAGGGCATTGGTGAGACATCTAGAATACTGTGTGTAGTTTTGATCTCCTTATTTAAGAAAGGACATAATTGCTTTAGCGACGGTTCAGAGAAGGTTCACTCGACTGATTCCTGGGATGGGGGGGGTTATCTTATGAGGAAAGCTTGGACGAGTTGGGCCTGTATACATTGGAGTTTAGAAGAATGAGAGGTGATCTTATTGAAACATATGAGAACCTGAGGGGATTTGAAGGGTGGATGCTGAGAGGATGTTTCCCCTTGTGGGAGAGACTAGAAGTAGGGGACACAGTTTAAAAATAAGGGGTCTCCCATTTAAGACGGAGATGAGGAGAAATTTTTTCTCTCAGAGGGTCCTGAGTCTGTGGAACTCCCTTCCCCAGAGAGCGGTGGAGGCAGGGTCATTGAATATTTTTAAGGCTGAGTTAGATAGATTCCTGATTAACAAGGGAGTCAAAGGTTATAGTAGTTAGATGGGAAAGTAGGGTTGAGGTCACAATCAGATCAGCCATGATATTATCAAATGGCAGAGCAAGCTCGAGGGGCCGAATGGCCTACTCCTGCTCTTAATTCGTATGTTCGTGTGTAAAACACAGGTTAGGGCCTCAGCTGGAGTATTGTGTTCAATTCTGGGCACCACATTTTAGGAAGGATGTCAAGGCCTTAAAGTGGGTGCAGAAAGGATTTACTAGAATAGTGCCAGGGATGAGGGACTTCAGTTATGTGGAGAGACTGGAGAAGCTGGGATTGTTCTCCTTAGAACAGAGAAGGTTAGGGGGAGATTTGATAGAAGTGTTCAAAATCATGAAAGGTTTTGATAGAGTAAAAAAGGAGGAACTGTTTCCAGTGGCAGAAGGGTCGGTAACCAGAGGACACAGATTTAAGATGATCGGCAAAAGAGCCGGAGGCAACTGAAAACATTTTTTTATGTAGAGAATTGTTATGATCTGGAATGCACTGCCTGAAAGAGTGGTTGAAGCAGATTCAATAGTAACTTTCAAAAGGGAATTGGATAAATACTTGAAGGGAAAAATTTACAAGGCTATGGGGAAAGAACAGGGGAATGGGACTAATAGGATAGCTCTTTCAAAGAGCCGGCACAGGCACGATGGGCTGAATGGCCTCCTGTGCTGTACCTACGATGATACCATGAAGTGCTTGTGCACTGTGTGTGTGGGCTGCTCGTGTAAACGTCAAGGGAAATCAGAGAACGTCTGATTAATAAGGTACCTATCACAAGTTCTTCGTACCATTCCAAACTTCGGAGAGTCATTCCCTTCCCGACTCTACCTGCAAGTTCACCATTCTCTCCTCACACAACATGAGTACCTTTAGGTTTGTGCATGTTGCACCCTTCTACGTCATGAGTTTTTCCACTAAGCTTAAGAACGGTGCAGTAAGACACAACTGATTTGGCCCATGAAAATCCATAGAATCACATAGAATTTACAGCACAGAAACAGGCCATTCAGCCCAACTGGTCTGTGCCGGTGTTTATGCTCTACACGAGCCTCCTCCCACCCCTGTTTCATCTCACCCTATCTGCATATCCTTTCTATTCCTTTCTCTCTCACGTACTTATCTAGTTTCCCCTTAAATGTATCTGTGCTATTCGATTCAACCACTCCTTGTGGTAGAAAGTTCTACATTCTCAGCACTCTCTGGGTAAAGAAGTTTCTCCTGAATTCCTTATTGGATTTATTAGTGACTATCTTATATTTATATCCACTAGTTTTGGTCTCCCCCACAAGTGGAAACATCTTCTCTACATCTACTCTTTCATATTCTTAAAGACCTCTATCAGGTCACCTCTCAGCCTTCTCTTTTCTAGAAAAAAGAGCCCCCGCCTGTTCAGCCTTTCCTGATGAGTAGATTTCTGTAGTGGGTCCTCTTTCTCATCAAGGCGTGTACATTGTCATTTAGAGAACCCTGCTATTTTGGCTTCTACTACTTGTCTTGCTGCTTTCCTTGCTAATATTTTTCTCCATCAGTAACATTTTGTTTTTTTTTTAGATAAATCTTTCACAATTGCAACTCCCCTCACATGCCTGTATATCCCTTGACTCCACTCTGCAGTAATATCCATGCCTTGTCTTGCCTTTATGCTTCTCTTTAAATCATGCATCTTCTTCCAGAGGTCCTGTCGGCTCCTCAAAGCGGACAAGACATCGTTAGCGCTGTCAGTGATGTATTGCTGTGCTTGTGAGCCCATCATCCCTCCGCGCTCGTGCTCACCAGCGCCTCGTGGTGCGGCCACTCGTTTTGTCGATCTGTTAAAACTTCCTAAAGAAGACGCTTTATTCGCCTTTTTTATGAACTTGCAAAGATCAGGTCGTAAAGATTACAAAAAGAAAATGAAGAGGCCTCAGGTGCAACCAGAAATTAAAGGTTTTCTTTTTTTTTCGCTCCACAGAGTAGGGAATGTGTGGAATATACTGAAACAGAAGTGGTTAATGGTTTGAAAAATGCTAGACGTATAGGCGTAGGAACAGGAGTAGGCCATTCAGCCCTTCGAGCCTGCACCGCCATTCAATTAGATCATGGCTGACCTGTATCTTGACTCCATTTATCCGCCTTGGTTCCATATCCCCTAATACCCTTACGTAACAAAAATCTATCAATCTCAGTTTAGAAATTTTCAATTGGTCTCGACAGCTTTTTGGGGGAGAGAGTTCCAAATTTCCACTCTCCTTTGTGTGAAGAAGTGCTTCCTGGCATCACACCTGAACTGCCTAGCTCTAATTTTAGGGCTATGTCCCCTTGTTCTAGACTTCCCCCCACCAGAGAAAATAGTTTCTCTCTATCTATCCTATTAATTATCTATATTATATATATATATATAAACTTTGATAGGAATAAGATTAACAATTAAAAGGTACTGCATGAGAAACAATAGACTAGATTTTCCGATCGGCTTTATTTTAAAACAGTCAGTAATCCCACCAGCCTTAAAATACTACCCACGGAAAGTTCAGGCTGAGCTACAGAACCCATGGCAATATCCTCTGAGGAATGAAACCACTTAGGGTTCAATAATGTTGATTGTGACGTGCGACTGATATCCTGGAGTCTCACTGGAGAGAGTTGAAGGGACAATGCTGCATTCCCAGTGTGGAGCAACCCACCATTTCCCACCATTTCTTCGCTGGGGGTGATGATCCCCGCTGCAGGAACAGGAGTGTGGGATCAGCTTCTAAGATTCCTGCCTTTACTGTAGAATCATACAGTACAGAAGGAGGCCATTTGCCTCCTTGTGCCTGTGCTGGCTCTTTGAAAGAGCTGCCCAATTAGTCCCACTCCCATACTCTTTCCTCCTAAGCCTGTAAATTTATCCTTTTCAAGTATTTACCCCAATTCCTTTTTGAAAGTTACAATTGAATCTGCTTCCACCACCCTTTCAGGCAGTGCATTCCAGATCACAACAATTTACTGGGTTAAAAAAAAAATCTCCTCATCCCCCCCTGGTTCTTTTGCCAATTATCTAAAATCTGTGTCCTCTGGTTAGCGACCTTTCTGCCAGTGGAAACAGATACTAATTTTAGCAACAAAAAAAAGTAAAAGTAATAAAATGTCCGTGTTACTTCTGCTATTGCACTAGAATTAATGAAGAAAGGAATTTCAGCACTTGGATTGCTTTAAAGTGTCTGGGACATATTTCACTGGGTTTATATTGTGATTATGCACATCCCACATCACATTAGTTAAGTTGGGTGAAGTCCACGAAAAGGTTAGTTTTACCTCCTTTGTGCAAGGAATAGATTTGTTGGGCCAAATGACCTTTTCTCAATCTATTTATTCTTACTTAAGTTGTGAGCCGTGGCCCAGTTGGTAGTGCTCTTGGCCCTGAGTCAGAAGGTTGTGGGTTCAAGTCCCACCCCGAGAGGCTTGAGCACAAAATCTAGGCTGACACTCCAGTGTGGTACTGAGGGAGTGCTGCACTGTTGGAGGTGCCGTCTTTCAGTTAAGATGTTAAACCAAGGCCCTGTCTGCCCTCTCAGATGGATGTAAAAGATCCCATGGCACTATTTCAAAGAAGGGCAGGGGACTTCTTCCTGGACAATATTTATCCCTTAACCAACATCACTAAAACAGATTATCTGGTCATTATCGCATTGCTGTTTGTGGGACCTTGCTGTGGGCAAATTGGCTGCTACATTTCCTACATTACAATAGTGACTACACTTCAATAGTACTCTGTTGGCTGTAAAGCACTTTGGGACATCCAGAGGTCGTGAAAGGCGTGATATAAATACAAGTTCTTTGTTTACTTATATTTTTAAACGTTACTCTTTACTTCAACTGCATTATAACTCACAAAGTGATAGTCGTCTTTTACTTTATGTCACCTGCAGGCCTCATTACTGAGGACATTTTGACACAAAAATAAATTGCCACAGCATAGAAAAGCAAATGTCAAAGGATCAGTTACTCAATGATTGATTAAATATTTTTTCTCCTTGTCTAGCCAAGGGCCTGACTTACAAATCTACAACTGCAAATAGTAGGTAGATGGAAAGCCATGCAAATAAGCAGATAAACTGTAGCGTTCAGTGTTTCACACTTTGGGTAATAAAAGATTTGCATGAGTGCACCTGGAGCTTAAATAAGATAAAAGCTCCAGAGATTAGTGGCAAAGGAAATGTTCTCATGTTCCGATTGCAAAGACAGCCGTTATTAGCTTCAACATTTTACGTAGAAACTTGCTCCAATATATTGCAATTGTCCAGTGTTTCGTTTGGTAGTTTTCATTAGAATCCAGTTGGGTTAAAACCATCATAATTTCAACAACAACAACAACAACAACTTTCATTTATATAGCGCCTTCAATGTAGTAAAACGTCCCAAGGCGCTTCACAGGAGCGTAAATCAGACAAACATTGACACCGAACCAAAGGAGACCTTAGGATAGGTGACCAAGTGCTTGGTCAAAGAGGTAGGTTTTAAGTAGAGTCTTAAAGGAGGAGGAGAGAGAGAGGTGGAGATGAAAAGAGGTTTGGGGAGGGAATTCCTGAGCTTGGGGCCCAGGCAGCTGAAGGCACGGCCGCCAGTGGTGGGGCGAAGGAAGTGGGGGGATGGACAAGAGGCCAGAGTTGGAGGAACGTAGAGTTCTCAGAAGCTTGAACGGCTGGAGGAGAATTACAGAGATAAAATAGAGCAGACAGCCATGAACACATATGTTCGAGGTGCACATTGTCAGTGACATAAATTCACAGTATCATAAGATTATTGTTCCTGTTTTTTAAGAATTTTATTGTGTTTTTGCACACAAATTTGCCGGTACTGAATTTTCTACTTGTGGCAGAATCTGACTTATTTGTATAAGTGCTGCTTATTTGTATTGGACAGTTCCCCTCTCTGTTTTAAAATTTATCTGGGCTTTCAGTCACCAAAGGCCTACAATTAGTTTTAATTCCTTTTCATCAGGTTTCATCATTTGTTATGCTGGGGTTTCGTTACTCATTATACCCACGTGTTTCAGTAACGTTACAAGTTTTGTTAACAAGGCTGTTGGAATGCGTCCTTCATTCTGTTGACAGCGCTCCCTCTGAAATACACATTTAAGTCACAAAGTTCAGCCCTTTTTTTTATTAAGAGCCCAGCATGGCCCAGCAGGTTTTATGCTTTTACAATCTAAGTGTGCGATACAGTATTTACAAGCCGTAGCAACTGCTGTGTTATTGAGAGTCAATCTGTAACCAAACAAGGCGGTGTTTCAAATTGTGTCTTGACTTTGTAGGTAGACTATTGTGTAAAGATGGCCCACACAAAGCTTGCTTTGATTGATAACTTACAGTAACTGCGGAAATATTTACCCTACAAATAAATGCTACAGCTGGGATAGCCGTGTAAACAATGGCCGCCCTTCTAACCTCTAGCTACTGCTCTTCAAAATGCTTTGCAAACATGGCTCCTCTATCTCTGAAAGAATGAAGTACGGTACAGCATTTACTCTGTTTACATTATATCAGTATACTTAAAGGAGCCCTTACTGCTCAGTTTGTTTTCTTGATTAGAATGTTTGCTTGGATTTATTTGAAGTTTTATTCATGTTGTTGGTCGTCTCCAATTTTAAAAGATCTTTGAGCGGAGCGCACCCTTAACTAGGCCGGGGCCTAGTTGGCGAATGTGATTTGTAAGCCAGTCGTACTTGTCGCTTATTATAAGGGAAAGGGGGGTCGGTCAGCAGGCTGCGAGAACATCCACTCACTGAATTTCTCCGCTGATGTGGATTCAAGGTGACCAGCCTGGCAAATAAGGTGGCATTAATTCTCCGCTATTTAAATTATAAAGTAAAATACATTTTGTGTCTACTATTCCCACCCCCGCTCCCTCCCCCCCCCCCCCCCAGTTATTCTCTCTACATTCTACATTTCACTCCTAATTCTCTTAACCAAGGTTGCTGGTAGGCGACACACCCACAGCTACTGTTAAGGGACGAGCTCACAGGAGCAGCTCGGTTTGATTTGCTCTCTGGTTCTCTCTGCCTGGTTGCGGGGGAAACGTGTCAGTCTCTGCTTAATTCCTCTCGCTAATGAGCCAGCTGAACCTTCTCTGTGGGGTACTGTGCTTGCATGCCCATAGCCTATCCCTGCGTTGCACTATTTTTTCTGCCCCCTCCATTAAAACAATATGAAGCAACATAATTAACTGTTGATTATTTTGCTGAGGTTTTCGTCCATGCAAGGGTTGGCCTTTTAATCTCAACCCTGTGCTTATTTCCTAATTGAGAATTATTCCGTATTTATAGTTTACGGAGAGGGGGGTTGGGGAAGGGAAAGCAAATTTCATTCGGGATTACTTCATTTAGTTTTAAGACTTTGGCCGGGAAATTCCTCACTCTGTGTTACTTCGCTGGAAGTGCAGCAGAAACCCCGTTTTCATAGAGGGACTGGAGAAGGTGCAAAAAAGATTTACTCGGATGATACCAGAACTGAGATGGTATACCTATCAAGAAAGATTGAACAGGCTGGGGATCTTTTCTCTAGAAAAGAAAAGGCTGAGGAGTGACCTGAGAGAGGTCTTTAAGATTATGAAAGGTTTTGATAGGGTAGACGTAGAGAAAATGTTCCCACTAGGGGCCATAAATATAAGATAGTCACTAATAAACCTAATGGGGAATTCAGGATAAACTTCTTTAGCCAGAGAATGGTTAGAATGTGGAACTCCCTACCACAGATGCATTTAAGGGGAAAACAAGACAAACACATGAGGGAGAATGGAACGGAACATTATGCTGATCGGGTGAGATGAGTTAAGGAGGGAGGAGGCTCGTGTGGAGCATTAACACCGGCATGGACCTGTTGGGCCGAATGGCCTGTTTCTGTGCTGTTCTGCGCCGAAGTAACGCCAGTGGAGCGGGAGGCAGGCCTGACGAATTTCCCGACCATTGACGGTGCGATGATGAATTCAGCGGTTACCACTTGGCCATTTGATCGGATTTCTCAGCGGGGAAGCAGACATGAAGAGGTCAATTCAAACTGCTTTGTTAGTGGGTCCCAAGGGAGGAGACATTGCTCAGAATCAAGTACCAACTTTATCATGTTTGCACTTACCTTGTTAAAGTGCACGGGACAGCTCTTATTTCTGACTTGCAAGCCAGCAATATCACACTTGTAAGCTTCCTGACATGATTGTGTTATTATTGAGTGCTGCTTAGAGCTGACCTGGTGGGATCCTCACCTGATGCTACTTGGTAACATTGTACAGATGCTGTGACAATAGATAGGGACAGAGTGCTCCACACATTGTGCTGTCACCTTCCAACTGATGCAGGTACGGTAGTGTAGTGGTTATGTTACTGGACTAGCAAGCCAGAGAAAGTGAGTTTAAACCTTACCGTCGCAGTTTGAGAATTTGAATTCAGTTTAAAAGAAAATATAGAACTCGAAAAGCTGGTGAAGGTAAGAATGACAATGAGGCTGTCAGATTGTCGTAAATACCCAACTGTGAAGTCAATGGATATAAAAATTGGGAAAGATGTAAAACGGGCTGCCGACTTGCTGTCGCCTGTCTTTTGCTGTCGCGCAATGTCAGGGTCTAACCTGTTGACTGTTAATTGTCCTCTGAAGTTGTACCACCATCTCCTCAGGGCAGCTAGGGATCAAGGCTCGAGGGGCTGAATGGCCAACTCATGTTCCTATGTTCCAATAAATGCCGGACTTGCCAGCAACGTCCACGTCCCGAGAATGAATAAAATAATAACTGCCAGCAGAATAATGCACATTAGTTCAGAGCAGCTGTAAATAAGCAACCTGTCAAGATAAATAATAAACTCCCAAATGGAAAGTTGTCATCGCAGATTGCTTGTCAATCGTCCTGAGTTGGTTGAGTTTCATCACTTCTCAGTTTGACCACTAGGAGTGTGACACAGAAGCAAGGAGGGAAAACTGAGAGAGCCTACCTTGCATTGCTATGATCATGCCTCCAGCAACATAGGAACAGGAGGAGGCCATTCAGCCCCTCGAGCCTGTTCCATCATTCAGTTAGATCACGGCTGATCTGTACCTCAACTCCATTTATCCGCCTTGGTTCCATATCTCTTGATACCCTTACCAAACAAACATCGATCAAATTTTCAATTGACCCCCAGCCTCAACAGCTTCTTGGAGGAGAGAGTTCCAGATTTCCGCTACCCTTTGTGTGAAGAAGTGCTTCCTGACATCACCCCTGAATGGCCTAGCTCTAATTTTAAGGTTCTGCCCCCTTGTTCTGGACTCCCCCCACCAGCGGAGGAACTAATTTCTCCCTACCCTATTTTAATCGTCTTGAACACCTCAATTAGATGAAGGAGCATTGACCAAGGAGCCCGAAGTGATCCATTGCCGAGAGATGGACGGACTTGTGTAGAGTCGAGCAGCACTGATGGAGGAGAAAATGTTGCCAGAACGGTGAGAAATCATATAAGCTCGTTTCTAAAGCTGTGAATTGACAGTAAAAGCGAATTTACAATTGGAGACTATGTGGAATTTTTGATGTCAAAATGTCAATTGAACCAATTCAAAACTGTAAATGGGGATTTGACTGATCTGCTCGATAATGGCTGTCCCTCTCCTTATCTGTGTTCTGCATCTCTTTTTGTGCGATATGTATGTGGCGCCTATTTGTTTATAGTTTTGTATTGGGGAAGAAGAAAAAAAAGTTAATACAGCATAACCAGGTTACATAACTGGCAATCTCTCTCTGCAAATTGCTTTACGATTGTTAAGTACACAGCAAGGGAGTTGGGAAGACAATTAAAAGGGGAATGTAAATAAACAGGAAATATGTAGGGAAAATTGCTGAGAAGGGACAGAAGTGTTAAAATTTAAAGCCCAGGAATCGCCGCTTGTGAAATAGGGGTCAAGCACGCCATTCGCCATTTTAACAGATGCGTTCACCTGCTTTTAACTGACTATTAAAATAGTGGACACGGTAGCTCCATTGGGACGGCCATGCGCTAATATCGCGAGCGGTAATTGCTGGGCTTCGGCAATTTAATCATTTATTGGCGAAATGAATTCTCTTTCACAACGGCTTTGGAGTAAAGGCAATAAAATAAGACAAATAATAATAATGGCAAATCTAATTGCTTAGTTGTTCAACATTGATGGCAACGTTTTCAACAATAAAACATGAATGTCTTTTATTTTTGTACTGTAATAAAATGCTAAGTAAATTACCTGCCCAATTTCCTTCCTCATAATCAGGCGTACAGGTTTTTTATTTGCTCAGTACTTAATAGGTGTAAACCAGTCAGTATGGAAGAGAGTGTGATGTGAAGATGACTTTTATAATAATTGGCGCCACAAAGCAGGAAAAGTAGCTTGTTTAAGAAATCTGCCCAGAAATGTCCCATCTGTGACCGAGGAATCCCCAAAAACATTTTACGAAAATCGTGGAAATGGCTGAACCTCTTTGTGACGGAGGCTCATTGTTAAAAAATAGATGCAAAGGTGGATTTTTAGGAATATTTGGAACTGGGGTAGGCCATTCAGCCCCTCGAGCCTGTTCCCCCATTCAATTAGATCATATCTGATCTGTGTCTTGACTCCATTTACCCGCCTTGTTATCGCAACCCTTAATGCCCTTACCTAACAAAAATCTTACCTGAGTTTTGAAATTTATAATTGACCCCCAGCCTCAACAGCTTTTTGGGGGGAGAGAGTTCCAGATTTCCACTCCCCTTTGTGTGAAGAAGTGCTTCCTGACATCACTCCTGAACGACCTAGCTCTAATTTTAAGGTTATGACCCCTTGTTCTGGACTCCCCCCACCAGAGGAAATAGTTTCTCAAGCCAAGTCTGTATTTGCATCGTGACATGCTATCAAAAGGGAGAAAAATTAAATCTGACAACCCTACTTTTATGATGCTCTGCTAAGGATGAGCATTCGGGACTTTTTTTTGGGAGGGGAGATGCTTTGTCCCATGATTGGAACATCTGAAATCCCGATGAGGCAGGGAGATGGATGGTTCTCCTCACGTATTGGTGAGAAATACTACTCTCCTCAACAACTTGCCAAATATTAAAGTTACCTATCAACTTACTACCTTTGTGCTCCTGGACTGCCAGGACGATTGGATATAAAACTGTACTAGATCACCAAACATCATCCCTCACTTCCATTGGACCATCAAATATCACCCCCCTTCCCTCTATTGAACTACCCAATATCATAAGAACATAAGAAATAGGAGTAGGCGTAGGCCATACGGCCCCTCGAGCCTGCTCTGCCATTCATTAAGATCATGGCTGATCTTTGACCTCATATCCACTTTCCCACCCGATCCCCATATCCCTTGATTCCCTTAGAGTCCAAAAACATATCATTCTCAGTCTTGAATATACTCAACGACTAAGTAGTCACGGTCCTCTGGAGTAGAGAATTCCAAAGATTCACAACCCTCTGAGTGAAGAAATTTTTCCTCATCTCAGTCCTAAATGGCTGACCCCTTATCCTGCGACTATGCCCCCTAGTTCTAGACTCTCCGGCCAGGGGAAACAGCCTCACAGCATCTACTCTGTCAAGCCCTCTCGTACGGGTAGTTTCAATGAGATCACCTCTCAATCTTCTAAACTCCAGAGAGTATAGGCCCATTCTACTCAATCTCTCCTCATAGTACAACTCTGTCATCCCTGGAATCAATCTAGTGAACCTTTGTTCACCCCCTCTAAGGCAAGTATATCCTTCCTTAGGTAAGGAGACCAAAACTGTACACAGTACTCCAGGTATGGTCTCACCAAAGCCCTGTACAATTGCAGCAAGACTTCCTTACTCTTGTACTCCAACCCCCTTGCCATAAAGGCAACATACCATTTGCTTTCCTAATTGCTTGCTGTACCTGTATATTAACCTTCTGTGTTTCATGTACAAGGACATCCAAATCACTCTGAGCACCAACATTCACCCCCTCTAGTGGTCCACCAACTATCATCTCTCTACTAGACCATCAAGTATTAATCCCTGAACCACTAAATATCAGCTCCTATACTGGATCACCAAATAATACCTGCTCTAAGTAACCCACCAAACATTGTCACTTCTGTTAGAACACCATTTTTCTACTGGAGCACCAAATATCATCTCCCCTCTATTGGTCCATTATAATATCATCCCCTCTCTGTTGGACTACCAAGTATCATCGCCCTCTATTCGACCAACAAATATCATCCTTTTTTTATTGTATCACCAAATCTCAGCCCATCAGAACCAACAGCGAGGGGGCAGAGGGAGATACAATGATACATTGTATGTCAAGAATCTGTTTATCAGATATAAATTTAAAAAAATAGTGATACAGTAATCTATTTCCAACCATGCATGCCTCGATGACAGGAGGCTTTGGCTGGATATGGAAAATAGTTTCTTGAATTCACGGAGGGCCATTTGTTATCTCTGCACATGTAACATGACTGCAGGACAGAAAAATGACATGATTGTTAGACCAAACGTTTCTCCTCGACAAAAGTGGCAACATTTTTCAAAAGACTGATGCATCCAAATGAAAATTGCTCCAAAACAGCCAAACCCATTCACAATCAAACCTAAAACGGCCTAATTTGAGTGGGTGTGTAATTTACATCGCACTGATCCGCTTCCTAGAATATTACAGATCGAAAGCTGCATTAGTTTCCAATTCAAATCACACATGCAAATCTCCCTGCCCAATTTCAAATCAAAAGTAATGAAATGTTTTATTTTGGATCTGCATTTACTCGGCAGCACCAGAGATATAAAAATGGTTTTAGAAAGAGACGTCCAACACCTTCAGGACCGTACACCACTTCTGCCATTCCACTGTGCATCAGTTGATGATTTACTAGTTCTTAAAAATATATTCATTCTCGGGGATATGGGCGTCGCTGGCAAGGCCGGCATTTATTGCCCATCCCTAATTGCCCTTGAGAAGGTGGTGGTGAGCCGCCTTCTTGAACCGCTGCAGTCCGTGTGGTGAAGGTTCTCCCACAGTGCTGTTACGTAGGGAGTTCCAGGATTTTGACCCAGCGACGATGAAGGGACGGCCAATATATGTCAAGTCGGGATGGTGTGTGACTTGGAGGGGAACTTGGGAGGTGATGTTGTTCCCATGCACCTGCTGCCCTTATCCAAATAATTGGTTAATATTTGTACGGGGGAAAAAAATGGTGCTCGGGCGTTTAGTTGCGGTTTTGCGATTTTCTTAATTTGCTGCCGCCGTTGTTAATTCTACCGGGGTTAATTACAAGAAATTAAGGAGCTGCCATGAACAGACTGTACCTTTCTCACTCCAATAAAGGCTGAGTTGTGCTGTGAGAACGTTTGTTCATTAATTTGGATTCCCCCAAGGGCTGCAAGCAGGCAGCTTTCTGAATATGAATCATAAACTGCCAGGCCCCTGCAGGAAGCACGAGAGATAGGATTCGAAAGGAGATTGACTGTTTCAGCTTTATTGCTCGAGGAACATGATGAACAGGCAGTCAGTCAGCAAATAACCCTGCTCGTGACATTTTTGTGGGCAGATTTTTTAATAATTTGTATGCTCCAAGTTACATGCTTTCAAATATTAAAATATAATGGACAGACACTGATGCGACAACCTTATGCGTGTCGTTGAAACATACCTGGAATTGCTACTAGTGTGGTTCGAATTGGTTAGCCTCTATTGTTTTTTTTTATTAACTCTCTCTGAATTTCTCATTAACATAAAGAGAAAGACTTCACTTTAAGATGTGACAGACAGAGAGAGAAAAAAAAACAGGTCGTAGCTGAAGGAGGTTTTAACAAACTGAGTGATGTTTCCCTCATTATGTCAAGTCTGAGGGGCAGCGCGGGCGTCTTTATTCAGTTATTGTTTAACGCCATCAATCCTGCGGCCTGCCACGCACTCCCCATCCGGCCGATTATTGCAAAAAGTGCGTGGCAGGCATTGGCTCAATCATGTGGGCTATAATCGTCGAGATGTTTGACGCTCGTGGTTCTGACAGCAGCGCTTGTACGCACAGGGGCTATAGCTACACGTTAACTGCTGCAGGCGACCCTCCGGTGTCAATGCGGATGCTGCCTGCTGATAAACTGCCTCATGATGGCCCAAGCACTTTTATCAGCGCAGGGAGAGGGAGAAAAAAAAAGATTATAATTAGATTCCCCAGTCTTCCTACCATTTACTGCGAGCTAGCTGATAAGTGAAGTCAGAAGCTTTTAGATTAAATGAATATGAATGGCTTTCCTTTAGAATGCGCACATTTGTACTGAACGGTCGTAAACAGATTCAGAGTCAAATACTTGGACATTTTCTAATGTTTTATTAATTAACTCAAATCCCCTTTCAGATGGAAAGAGTTACAGTATTTCCCTTCAATGCCATTCCATAGATAGGCAACCTTAAATAATTTGGTCCCCATATTTGATTTAATTACCATATAACATAGGCTATAAATCATATTAAAATATAGTTAAAAATAAAGCTAAATCTCCCCCCCCCCACTACCACCAGATTTAGACAACATAAAATCATCCACAACGACGCGACTTAAACAACAAACAACTTGCATTTATATAGCGCCTTTAACGTAGTAAAACATTCCAAGGCGCTTCACAGGAGCGTTAATCAGACAAAATTTTTCACCGAACCACATTAGGAGATATTGGGACAGGTGACCAAAAGCTTGGCCAAAGAGGTAGGTTTTAAGGAGCGTCTTAAAGGAGGAGAGAGAGGTAGAGAGGCAGAGAGGTTTAGGGAGGGAATTCCAGAGCTTAGGGTCTAGGCAGCTGAAGGCACGGCCGCCAATGGTGGAGCGAAGAAAATTGGGGATGCACATGAGGCCAGAATTGGAGGAATGCAAAGTTCTCGGAGGGTTGTAGGGCTGGAGGAGGTTACAGAGTTCCACTGATAACATTTCCGTTTTGCAAGTTGCTCACAGTTTTAAAAAAAAGATGGGTTAGTAGGCCTACTGTAAATATTACACCAGCGTTCCTCATGGTGGGCTATCGAGAAGCAAACGATCACCCTCACTGGTGCATATCTCACATTCCTGCGTCACAAAAGCCACCATGCAGGGGTGTATTATGTTAGGGATAAGAAAAAGTATGGGCCATTTACAACCCTCGTACCTTGACATTCCCACCCACAAAGTCCCAGGTGATGCAGTTCTATTTGTGCTGGAATTTCTTCCTCGCTGGTTTGCCCTGTTTGAACTTTGTGGGTGCAGAGGTTTAGAGGGACCCATCCTTAGTCCTGTTACCGCAATAGTGGATAATTTCTAAATCCAGAACAACAAGATCTGTTGGAACCTGCAGTTTAAGATTAATTATGCAAATTGTTGGAAACTTGATTTAGACTTCACATGTGGTCCATGAGGCTCTGTGGTGTGGGACTTGCAAAGACAAAATGCTTTTGCATCAGCGTATTGTAGTACTTTAACATAAGAAAGAAAGATTTTGCATTTATATGGCACCTTTCATGCCAAACTGTTTTACAGCCAATGAAGTACTTTTGAAGTTTAGTTATGATTGTAATGTAGGAAACACAACAGCCAATTTATCCACAGCAAGTCCCCACAAACAAGCAATTTGATAATGACCGGATAATCTGTTTGTAGTGATGTTGGTTGAGGAATAAATATTGGCCTAGGACACTGGGGAGAGCTCCCCTGCTCCTTCTTCAAGATAGTGCCACAGGATCTTTTACCTCCACCTGAGAGGGTAGACGAGACCTTGGTTTAACACTCCTTCTGAGGGACAGCACCCTCCGACGGTGAAGCACCCCCTCAGTATTGCGCTCGGGTGTCAGCTTATATTTTATGCTTAAGTCTCTGGAGTGGGACTTGAACCCACAACATTCTAGTGTAGAGGCAAAAGTGCTACCCACTGAGCCACAGCTGACCCTACACTGACCAATCCCCAGCTGAGATGGTGGGCAGATGACCTATTCTGATTGCAAGCTGCTGCCTGTTCTACAACTCATTGCTAGGAGGTGCATAAGACCGGTATTGGTTATTGGTTATTGGCTATTATTCTAGGGGTGTATCTTATTATTGCAGAGCAGCTCCCGGGAGCCTGTCTATGATCAGGTCCTCAGCATGTTGGACTGTGGGAGCCTGGCGTGCTACTGCTTTGCATCACCCTTTAATAATTCTACTTAAAATAATAAACTCCAGAAAGCATGACTATAAAAACATCATTAGAGATACCCTCAATTGCACATTCAGTGCTGCCAAAAAATATTTGATGTACAAGTGCTGTGTGCCTGTGGGTCTGCATAGATATTCTTGGGAGATAAGCCCCTAAAGTCCTTCCCTGACAACAGCCCAAACTAAATACCATTGTGGCAATAATGACAGACAGGTATGATAAAAGGTAAATTGAATGAAAAGCAGGAAGCTTCTCATCGTTCCGATGCAGCCTCTGTAAACTTAGAATCATGGAATCATACTGCACAGAAGGAGGCCATTCGGCCCATCGTGCTTGTGCTGGCTCTTTGAAAGAGCTACCCAATTAATCCCACTCCCCACTGCTCTTTCCCCATAGTCTTGCAAATTTTTCCTTTTCACATATTTATCCAATTCCCTTTTGAAAGTTACTGTTGAATCTGCTTCCACCGCCCTTTTAAGCAATGCATTCCAGATCAGCAAACTCGCTGCGTATAAAAAAATTCTCCTCATCTGCCCCTCTGGTTCTTTTGCCAATGATC
Source organism: Heptranchias perlo (assembly GCF_035084215.1). NCBI lineage: Eukaryota > Metazoa > Chordata > Chondrichthyes > Hexanchiformes > Hexanchidae > Heptranchias > Heptranchias perlo. The sequence continues at coordinate 58,960,666 of NC_090339.1, read as the reverse complement.
TTAAATCTGTATCCTCTGGTTACCGACCCTCCCGCTAGTGGAAACTGTTTCTCCTTATTAAAAGACAGGAATATCTTTTTAAAATTTTTACTCCTGTTGTCCCCTGGGTCTGGTATGATTCCTTGTCATTGATTTGCGTTTGAAAGAATTAATAATGGCCAGGCTTCCCGTCCATAATGGCTTCTCTGTTGTTGTAGGGGGAGTGTTATTTTACGAGTTAAGTGTTCATTCAGGAAGTAGAGATATCGAGCAGTAAGACATCTTGCAGTATACTTCACCACAATGGTGAGATAGACATTTGTGCTTCTAAAACTTCTATAAATTTACAAATGTGGTTTTTGACTGTAAACAGCTTCTAAACTCCGCGCCGTCTCGCAGTTGTTAACAGCAGAAAATAAAAAGAAAGGATGTTCTGAATGAATCATCCAAAACTCTGCTGCTCCGTATCCTAACTCGCACCAAGACCAGTTCACCCATCACCCCTGTGCTCACTGACCTACATTGGCTCCCGGTCCAGGAGCACCTCGATATTAAAACTCTCATCCTTGTTTTCAAATCTCTTCAAGGCCTCGCCCCACCCTATCTCTTGTAACCTCCTCCAGCTCTACAACCCTCCGGGATCTCTGCGCTCCTCCAATCCTTGCCTCTTGCGCATCCCCAGCTTACATCGCTGCACCATTGGCGGCCGTGCCTTCAACCGCCTCGGCCCTAAGCTCTGGAATTCCCTCCCGAAACTGCTCCGCCTCTCTACCTCTCTCTCCACTTTTAAAACGCTCCTTAAAACCTACCTCTTTAACCAAACTTGGCCACCTTATGTGGTGACCATACTGTGGTCATCCTTATGTGGCTCGGTGTCAGATTTTATTTAATAATGCTCCCGTGAAGTGCTTTGGGACGTTTTAGCACGGTGAAGGCGTTATATAAAGGCAAGTTATTGTTGTTGGATGTAACGTGTGAAATGCACTGTCACAGTTAATTCTACCTTTTCTCTATTAACTTGGAGTTTCCTGCCTTTGACTGTGCCCAGTGAATATCGCCATATTTTGCCCCTGCTTAGGCTCAGCTTGGCTGAGTTTTATATTACCCATGTGGAACTACTTTGCTTGGCCAGGGTTAGCAGTGCCTTGTAAAAGGCGCAAGAGATTTGTTTGATCTTTAAGTGGTAGTTATCTGTAAGATCAAACAATGTGTTACTCGGGGGTAATGCTTTACCTAAATACACATAAGCTGCTGTCCTCTTGCATATTAAACAGCGACAAAGCAGAAATTCAGAAATCAACAGTTTACTGACACAAAAAAAAATGTTAGCGTTTGTGCAATAACAGAAACATTAAGTGCAAATATATTTTGTAATGTCCTTTGGACAAGCTTAACTATTCAATGTGCACAGTTTCAAACGATTTATCCAGACAGGCCCTAACATTTGATTGATTTTCTGTGTTTTGGTTTAAAATAGGATTTTCCATTCTGTCATAAGTTTAATAATTTCCAGAGGTCATTTTGGGTTTTTTTTTACAAAGGCTGCCGGGTAATAACATTTTGCTCGTTTTTAATAACATTCAGCCTATAAATAAAAATAACTTTTCCTAGCTATGTGCAGAGATCCTGTAAAGATATCACAGCATCAGCAACAGTAAAGAGTGCCTTCATTAAAGATACAGGATAAAAGTAATTGAGCCTGAGGTCTGTACCTCATGGGGTGGTTTCACCCACATCCACATGCAAATATGACCATACTGATGCACGGAAAGTTGTAAAGTTGTATATGAAGTATGATAAGGGTATTACCTACAAACAGAAAATAACAGCAGAAAAGGCAATCACTGGTTAGACCTCAGCTTAAGTACTGTCTCCGATTCTGGGCACCATATTTTAGGAAGGATGTTAAGGCCTTGGAGAGGGTGCAGAGGAGATTTACCAGAATGGTACCAGGGATGAGGGACCATAGTTATGTGGCAAGACTGGAGAGGCAGATTTTGTCCTCCTTAGAACAGGGAAGGTTCAGGGGAGGATTAATAGAGCCGCGCAAAAATTATGAGGGGTTTTGATAGAGTAATTGAAGAGAAACTGTTTCCAGTGGCAGGAGGGTCGGTAATCAAGGACATGGATTTAAGATAATTGGCAAAAGAACCAGGGAGGAGATGAGATTTTTTTCTACGCAGCGAGTTGTTATGATCTGGAATGCACTGCCTGAAAGGGTGGTGGAAGCAGATTCAATAGTAACTTCCAAGAGGGAATTGGAAAAATACTTGAAAGGAACAAAATGCAGGGCTATGGGGAAAAAGTGTGGGAGCGGGACTAATTGGATAGCTAATTCAAAGAGCCGGCATAGGCACGATGGGCCAAATGGCCTCCTTCACTGTACGACCCTGTGAAGATGTGTAAAACCAGGGAATAGAGGCCGCAGTCATGTTGCTACTTTTACGTTGATGCAAAGTGGTTTTTGGTTGCGCATCAATGCAAAAAGCGCCAGTATAACCCGTAAGACTCAACGAGCGCACCAAAGCACCATGCACCCTATCTGGGAGGCTTATTTGAGTTTGCGGAGCTCATCGTGACTCCAGCTATAATCTCAAAAAGCACTTGATTATTGTTTTCAGTACTGAGCTTTACTAAATGGATGGTGGGTGCTCCTGAGAATGTAAGCCTCTTGAGATTTAGGATTCCAATCGGTGGCTGAGAGTTCTCGCCATTTTTGCTGAGGACACTTTGTCATCTGCAAGCTGGGTTTTTTTTTTGAACGTTTGTATCCATGGGGCATTTAGATATCCTGACACATCTTTTGTCTACTCACATTTGGCTTTTCAACGCCAAGTGTGCCTGAGATTGCACTTTGCAAAATGCTTTTGTGTATGGAATTTAGCAACATAACAGGTCTTTATAGATAACCCCACATGGTATCAATTTTAAATATGTTTTAACAACTAATCATTCGCGCATGCTGAGCAGAAAGACTCAGCAAGACAGATGGTAAAGACCTGCTGTAAAAAGGGATCAGCTCGGAATTGCTACTCTGCCTAGCTAAAGCCACTAATCTGATGTTATTGATGATTACGCAGCGAGATTGTTATGATCTGGAATGCGCTGCCTGAAAGGGTAGTGGAAGCAGATTCAGTAACGACTTTCAAAAGGGAATTGATATATATTTGAAAAGGAAAAATTTGCGGGGCTACGGGGAAAGAGCAGGGGCGAGCGGGACAGATTGGATCGTTCTTTCAAGGAGGTGCGATGGGCCGAATGGCATCCTGTGCTGTATGATTCTATGATTAAGTTCAGCAACTGGGATGAAACCCTACTTCTGCAAATGTCATTGCGGCAGGACTGAGGTATTTCAGTCAAGGAAGTGCTTCGAGTAAATGGTCATTAGGCAAATCGTGGCTGCTTCATTTGTGACAGAAAGGAAACTGTCCTTTGCTGCTTTCTTCGGATGTCGCTACAGTTAGTCGTATTGATCTCTCAGCAGTAGCTGTCTTTTTTTTTTGACTGAAGTCAAAGCCGGCATAAAAAGGCCTCAGACACAGGAAATGTTTGTTGACAATTCACCTTCACTCAGGATGTGGCAAACGCTCACGTACAGCATTCTTCCAAGTGACAGCAAAGGGCCCGATTTCTGCCAGCTTTCCTTTATTGTCACGAGTGGCAGATAGAGCCAGTGCCTTCGTCATTCCGGACGATCGCCTTCCCGCCGTAACTTCTCTACCACGCAAGACTCCGTAACGTAAAGCCATCTCTGCCAATTATTGAGTGGGTTGTGATCGAAATGGACATTGTCGGTTTTTACAGGCATAAATTTAAAAAAAAATATTTGCGGGGTAGATTTCCTGATCCGCGATCGCTTGATGTGCTGGAGCCAAAATTTCTTCCAGGCAGGATTAAAACCATTTTATTTTAAATGGCTTAATGCCTGCTCTACAATATCACCTTGGTTAATGTTATTGCGCTCGCTCCAAAGGGGGACACGGGTCAGAAAACGTACCCCTATAAAGTAACGAAAAGGTAAGTGATCTTATTGTCATTATTTCCTAATTTGAAAATTGTTTTATGTTCTTTTTATATACTAGAAGATCTCCCGTGGCATTGCTTATGGTGAGTCAGAGGATACGCTAAAGTGTGACGTCTGAAGTGTGACAGCTAAAGTGTGACAGGAAGTAAGTGTAACGCTTACAGGAAGTCCGTGCTAAGCAAGACTTAATCTATTATAGACAGCTTATAGATATGAGAATGGATTAGACCGATCAAAAAAATGTTAAGTTAATTTGCTTTTGTTATATATTTTTCAAGATGTATATTTAAGTTAAATGCCTCCCACCGGATTATTATCCCTGTAGGCATCTCCTAGGCTGGCATTAAACGGCAAAGCTTTCCGTTGCTGCTTAATGTCAATGGTAGCTGAAAGGGGTGGAAATTCAGGAAATAAGGCGAAACAGCTTTCTCCTTACTGCGCTGTTCTGTGTTTTCCACCTCCCCCCCCCAACCCCCTCCTCCCCCTCCCTCGCACCAAAAAAAAAGGAGTGAAATTGGTTAACAGCATCTTTTTGTAAAGAAAATCTGTCTATCTTGTCGGGGCCGTTGTTAATGAGCCCCGGAGAGAAAGATGTGACAGTTTTTTTTTCCGCTGAGGGAAATTAAAATGACCAAGTGGGAATTAAGCTGTCCGCTGAGTTGGAGTTGATTCAACAATGAAGCTGATAAAACCCTCGGTGGAATATCTATTTGGGGGTTGGCGGGGGGTGCGGATTGTCTTTGATTGTTGCATTAAATGGCGCACGGTTGACCTTGTTGACCTTAGAGAATAGCTTCTACTGGAGACCATGGACTCACCCCACCCCACTACCTTCAGGACTGTTAAACAGTTTATAATGTACTCCATTCACCAATACTTTAACCAGCTGAGTAACGCTTGATGCAAAGTCACCTTGGACACGAGCAGCAAGCTGGTGAAAAGATCCCGATGCACCAGCCCGACTCTGTATTTCATTCCTCCTCGTGGGAAATTGAAATTCTTAACAGTGCCGTTCAAATAAACCATTGCAAGTATAAGGAACAGAACCAAGCAGGAATTGAATTTCAAACACAGTTTTCAATACAAACTTCACAGGGCAGTTGTTAAGCTACCTGAGAGCTATGAAATAAGCATTATAAGCAGTGCTTCTCCTGGTGAGACCAGGAAAGTGCTATATTGGGAGGCCTCCCCAAAGGAAAACGGAAGTAATTAGTGTTTCTATTCATTGCCGTTGAAACAAATCAAAAAATGGTGAGATTTAAGATGCCAGTTTATATAAGTGGAAAACCTCCCCTAAAATGGCTTTTCTTTGGCCTGGTGAGGGTATGGATTTGAGAGGCCGACTGGAAGGGTCTTGTTTGTTCTTAGTGGTTAGAAGGTCACTCCATGACTCTGCTGCGTTCCGCCTGGTGGGCTGGTTTTTAAAAATGACAAAACTCATCTAAAAAGACAGGCGGTCTGACTGCCAGTAAAAGTCATGATTAATGGCTCGGGAATCCATTATTAACTTTGCCAGACCACACTATAGCATATTCTGTTCAGGTTTATGACAGTATCTTTGGAAAGAGCTCTACTAGGGCTGCAGTTTGTCTATTTTCAATTTGACTTAAGAGTCGTTCAGGATATTGGGGGTTATTGTTAACCTAACTCGCCCTGTGAGAAGCCGGCCAATCAGATTGGCCATTCATGTTACACGCCACCTGATTTTACTTCCTGTTGTGGAAAATGGGCGGCCGATCCGATCGTGTCAGTTTCCGACCTGGGTGGGCTGTGTTAACACTGACTCAGAGTGTCAGCCTTGGCTCAGTAACTGCAGTCTCAGTTCTGGGTCAAAGGGTTGTGGGTTTAAGCCCCACTGTAGGGGCTTGAGCACCTAATCTAGGCTGACGCTGCCAGTGCAGTACCGAGGGAGTGCTGCACTGTCGGAGGTGCCATCTTTCAGATGAGACGTTAAACCGATGTCCTGCCTGCCATCTCAGGAGGAGGTAGATGATCCCATGGCACTATTTGAAAAAGAGCAGGGAGTTCTCCTGGACTCTTGGCCAACATTCCTCCCTCAACCAACACCACCAAAAACAAATGAACTAGTCATTAACTAGCTGCTTATCTCATTACTGATTGTGAGTTCTTGCTGTGTGCAAATTGGTTAAAACAGTGACTATATTTAAAATATACTGTATTTGATCAGATACTTTTAGCAAGTTATTATTGAGGGTTGTTTTCCTGATCTTGAGACATATATGCCTAGTATTAACTGCTGGTGATGCTAATGCGTGTTAACCATTTACTTTAAGTGGGTTAATGACACGGCTAAATTCATACAAAGGCTTTAAGCATCCATGTGTTAATATCGCCAACAGTAATCACTAGACTATAATCAATAATCGTTTCTGTTCATATCAAAATCTTCATTCAACCAAAGCTGGTGTATGCTAGGCCAGTTAATTTTATTTACCTGTTATTCCCTGTTTTGGAATTATTACCATAATGGACTAGGGCTTTTGACAACAATTTTGGAAGAAAAGCAGTAACACATTGGACCAAAATATCTACCAAGTATTTGCACACTCTTATCAATGTCATTGTGTGCAGGGAGTAAATAAGCTCAAAAAGTACTTCATTTTATGGAGACTTGCATTGGTAACAGTGCGGTTATCTGATTGTTAGCTGTCTTTATATCTCATAATGGACTTAATCAGCCATGACCTTAAGAGGCAGATAGACTAGCAAAGGCTGTTGTAGCCAAAGGCACGAAGTGTATAATACTGAAGACCAAATCTACCCAACATGGGGGCAGAATGAATGCAATTTAAGATTGTTATGGCAACTTAGCTGTAAACTCTCCAGGGTGATTGCCTTGTATTTTACAGCTTTTAGACCAAAGTAGGAGGGGGGGTAATTTGAGGTAATAATACTTCAGATTAGCAGTGGTCTTATTAAAACTTGATTAGCTAATTAATGCAGTTTTGGTTTTGGCATTCCCATTGAACTTTAAAAAGCTCTTGTCTTTGGGAATATGCAAGTGGACAACGAACATCATTTTTGCATAAATTATACCACCAAAAAGGTGTAATTATGGGGATGATGACAAATACTCTTATCTCATGTTTGATAACATTTTACCTATTATTATCATCATCAATCAACTGTCATCGGAGCTCCTATGATTGTCCACCACACCTCTTTAAACATCATGCACTCCTATTGTAGATTAAATTATGACATTTTTGGACTATATAATAAAGGTTGATTTCCATTTTTTTTTATATGAATGCCTTTCAGTTCCACTAGATTTACTCTAATATATAACAGTGTAAAGTGTACTGGGCGCATGGAAACTTCCTTTTTCACAAAGAACTCAAGTATTGGGACTTTGATCTAGATCATAATCTCGTTATGTTGCTGTGTAATGCTCTAAATCATTACATATCGATATTTAGCTCTAAGCTATGTGGATGAGATGGAGTGTTTTCGTACATCAGATGTAGGGTTGCCAACTCTGGTGGGGTTTATTCCTGGAGGTTTCATCACATGACCTCCCGCCATTGGTCCATCCTCCAGGCAAATGGTCTTCCCACGGCCAATTGGAAAGCGAACACTTACCCAATTGGACTAATCTTGACCATCAGTCAAACAGCCATTCTTCCCCATCCCCAATATTTCTACAACTAAGAAATGAAAATGTTCAAAGAAAATGAAATAAACATATTATTTTTAATGCCCGTGTGATATTTCTCCGGGTGTTGCTCGCTCCTGGAGATTAATCTTCAATTCCTGGAGACTCCAGGACAATCCTGGAAGGGTTGGCAACTCTAATCAGAAAGTAGAGCACAGATGTTCCATTAACTTGACCCCAATGGAATTGTATTGACTGGCAGCGGACAAATCTCAAAGCAACTCTAGCTGAGCAAATTATGGATATCTTTGCATTTGAACACCTTAGACAATGAATTGAAATCTAGATGCCTCCAAAGAGCTTCATGGATTGAAGCAATGTGTGGCTGGTAGTGAAATCAGATTTTGGATTGGAGAGGAATGTTGAGGTGCTTTAACTTTTTAGGAGATCTGGATTAAGGGCAGCACTAATCATGTAGAGAACCCATAGCCTGTCTAGGAACAGGAGTAGGCCAATTAGCCCATCGAGCCTGTTCCACTACTGAATTAGAACACGCCTGATCTGTACCTTAACTCCATTTACCAGCCATGTTCCTTGATACCGTTACCCAACAAAAATCTATCAATCTCAGTCTTGGAAATTTAAAGTGGCCTCCAGCATCCACAGCCTTTTGGGGGAGTGAGTTCCAGATTTCCACGACCCCTTGGGGTCAATTTTGACTCCCTTCGCCCGGCATTAACGGGGCATTAACAGCCTCACAATGGGGTCTTGGCCTCAACCTCCCCCCCGCCCCAATTCTGTTAACACTGGCGATGCGACCGGTGGCATTTTGAAAGGGGTCCTACCACTAGGCGTCCAAAGTGATTCGCCTGATTCAGGCGATGGGCCCCCTTTTAATATGGAAATCGGGCTCCCATGGTGTAGGTAGAACCCCAGTTGCCATTTTAGGTGGGAACTGGTTGGAGCCTGGGCCGTGCTCACTCCAATCAGTCCCACGGTGGGGTGGAAGAGAAGAGGCCCGGCCAAAGGTAAATCTTGAATTATCATTGTGGGTCCTGGAGGAGCAGGAGTGACCCACAAAAATAATCTGGCCCGCTGCCTCCCCGGGCCCCCCCACTGACAGAGCTAAACTCCCATTTGTACAAATCAACATTATTATTTGCTGCATTTAGTTAATGCAGGAACAAATATAACTGACTACTTCTACAAGCTGTTTTTAGTGATTATGAAGTGAGAGCTCCTAAGGACAATATTTAGTTCTTCAGGAAAAAAAGGATCTCACTGATTACTTTCTGATAAGACGTTAAACCGAGGCCCCATCTGTCCTCTCAAGTGAGCATAAAAGATCCCATGGCACTATTTCGAAGAAGAGCAGGGGACTTCTCCCTGGTGTTCTGGCCAATATTTATCCCTCAACCAACACCACTAAAAACAGATGATCTGGTTATTATCACATTATTGTTTGTGGGACCTTGCTAAAGCGCAAATTGGCCACCGCATTTCCTACATTACAACAGTGACTACACTTCAAAAAGTACTTAATTAGCTGTAAAGTGCTTTGGGACGTCCTGAAGTTGTGAAAGGCGATATATAAATGCAAGTTCTTTCTTTCCCTGTGGCAGTGCTTGTGGTAACTCAGAGGTTATGCAGTTTTATAAGCACAGGAGCGTTATATTAGGTAGTGCAGAATAATGTATTATTCTGCTACTACACAGGAGCTCTGTGTAAGCTGACCAGTCCTATTATGACCACAACATCTTATTGCTGTAAATATAGACATCCTGGGGTCAATTAGGCACATCTTGAGGTTAATTAAAGGGTCTTATTCTGCAAGTTTAAACAGGCTTTCGTTTTCTCTTTTATTTTTTTAAACGTGACCCAGAAATATTTGTGTGTGAAAACCTGCGATGCCAGAATTGTGACACAAACATCTCCCTCAGTACGGTACTGGAGTATCAGCCTGTGCTCCAAGTCTCTAGAATGGGGTTTGAAACCATAACCTTCTGACCCTGAGGCAAGACTGCTACTCACTGAGCCACAGCTGACACCGAAGGCTTTCTTTGTAACGCAGCACCGGAGCGGAGACCAGAGGAAAGATGGTCTTCAGTGTTTACATCCAGACAATTGCTGTTGGAAAGCAGCTGATTTGAATGCCATTGTTTCTACCTACACACTCCAGAAATACTACAATGATCTAGGAACACACAAGCAATAATGTATTCTATCTCTGTAACCGCCTCCAGCCCTACAACCCTCTGAGATCCCTGCGCTCCTCCAATTCTTGCCTCTTGCGCACTCCCGGTTTTTCATCACTCCACCATTGGCGGCCGTGCCTTCAGCTGCCTAGGCCCTAAGCTCAGGAATTCCCTCTCTAAACCTCTCTGCCTCTCTACCTTTCTCTCCTCCTTTAAGAGGCCCCTTAAAACCTACCTCCTTGACCAAACTTTTGGTCACCTGTCCTAATATCTCCTTCTGTGGCTCGGTGTCAGATTTTGTTCGATAATCGCTCCTGTGAAGCACCTTGGGACGTTATAGGTGCTATATAAATGCAAGTTGTTGTAAATTCCACTGAATTTTTTTCATTCGGAATGCAAATTTGCCCCATTCACCACAACAATAATCACTTACAAATAAATATTATCTTGTCTCGGGCCTCTTGTTTTATTGGTGGGCGCTCCTGAGAATTGCATAGTACAATCAGTGTATTGTCCAGTGGGACTGTTCTATTCAGGTATGATTCAGTGATGATTTACATAGCAATTACCCTCTCTGATCTAGATTTTCATGCTTTCCTAGCTGACATCAGTGAGCCATGGCTGTGCATAAAACGTTATTATGTAGCACAGTAAACATATCTCCTGTCCAAGGAGCAGACTGTTAGAAGCAAGATACTGTTCAGCATTTAATATGCACTGCAAACAAGGACAATCTGTTGATGCTGTATGTGGCACCTGAACTCAAACGGAATCTTAATTGGAAGGTAAGGGATATCTCTCAAGATGTGTGTCCTTGAAAAATAATAATCAAAGGTTATAAACTTACAAAATGCATTTTTAGAAACAATTTTGGTACTTTTTTTAGGCTTTTAACAACTTCCGACTTAGTAAAAAGTCCCATGGCACTTCACAGGAGCGTAAATCAGATAAAAATCTTAAAGGAGGAGAGAGAGGTAGGGAGAGAATTCCACAGCTTCCAGGGACGAAGGAAGTCAGGGATGCACAAGAGGCCAGAATTGGAGCATGTTAAAATGGATGTGATGTTAATTTTCCTTTTTGCTGCATCTCACTAATTGTGGGCAGCATTCACTGCAGCCCGAAAATAGATGCATTATTTCGCAGAGAGAAAAAAGAATTTCAAGCCTTTAAACACTTTCCTGAATGGTAACTAAGAGCTGGTTGGGCCTTGCTTTGTTCTCCCAAGATGGTTCAGTAACTTTTTTGGCAAACAGAACAGCACCAGGAACACACTCAAACTCCTCAGCACAGTGCCGTAATTCTCAGGCCCTGTTTTGCATAGGGCTTTCTCCTCACCCAGTCCCGCATTTGTATTCACTGGGGAAAATAATTGTATGACTGCCTGCCTGATCAGCAGCAAGTGTCGCAATTGAACTGAGAAGCTTTGAATTGTTGCGTCTTGTTAAACTTGTGGCAACATTAAAATTCTGCAAACGGCTGGTAGACAAGAGAGAAAATAAAAGGAATTTAAGAGAATGAGAGCTGAAAAAAAAGTAACGAACGGATGCCAAGAAATGAAACAATAAAAAGAAGTGAAGCTAATATATGGACAGGAAAAAAACCCCACAACAAGCCAGTATTGTATCAATGAGATGAGGCAAATCTCCTGTCTGGCCAATATTTATTCCTCAACCAATATCTAAAACGGAATGTCTGGTCATTATCAAGTTGCTGTTTGTGGGATCTTGCTGTGCGCAAATTGGCTGCCACGTTTCCTACATTACAACAGTGAGTACACTTCAAAAGTACTTCATTGGCTGTCAAATGTTTTAGGATGTCCTGAGGTTGTGAAAGGCGCTATATAAATGCAAGTTCTTTCTTTCAAAAATACCACTGGAGTATTGCACCAACACAGCGATTGATATCAAGGTTTTTTTTTTAATCACTCTCAGCTAAGTTCTTCTAAATCAATTTGAACATTTTTAGAAATTTTAGGGAAATGCTTCTGTATTTTTTTTTTGCAATCAAGGACAACCGACACTGTCTCAATGTGTGTGAAAAGAAGAAGGTACAATGAGACCACATTGGTAGCATCCGTGCGTAGTGAGGCCCTGGTTATGCTGCAAGTGTGGAGTCAGGGCCCTAACCTGACTCTGGGACAAAGCAGAGTTGAAATTCAGTTCACTTGTCTCTGGGATTGGGTCAGTCCCTGTATTTGGATTTACACTACACAATTTAGCAATGGTGCAGTGCCACTGCACCCTATAGTAACTCTCTGATACCTGCAAAAACAGGTGAAATGCAATTATATTTTCATGCAAAATGTGATTATATTTAAAGGATGCAATTATATTTTAACCCCCCCACCCACCCAGCTCCACTAAAAATGCCAATTGAAATGATGGCTTTGTCTGGATGGACTGCTCATTGCTCCATCGCTTATTGCTTCCACCACCCTTTCAGGTAGCGCATTCCAGATCATAACAGCTCGCGAATCTTTCTTATTGTTCCCCGCGTCACACACTGAGGGGGCGATTTTCGACTCTCCCTCAACATGAACGGGACGGTAGTTAGACAGAAATTTTGGCAACGCAAAACTTGCGACAGAGATTGTGCTCAAGGCCCGCCCGCCCGTTGCGAGTTTTACGATCGTGCCTTAATTTAGGCGACTGGCACCTTCGCCGGAAACGGGCGGGAGCCTCATACGTATTTTTAAATTGGGGGTCCTGTGACGCATTTCGGATGCCGGTGCCGTTCTGGGCTTCTGCCGGGAAGAGCGCGCAGGCCCCACCCGCAGACCCCACCCGTAGAGCGTTCGAACCAGCGGGTCCTCAAAGGGGACAGCCGACGTCCGCTCGGAAAACACGAGGGCTCCTCCAGACCCCACAAAAAACCATCTTGCCCACTGCCTGCAGGCTATCTTTTTTAAAATTCGTTCACGGGATGTGGGCGTCGCTGGCAAGGCCAGCATTTATTGCCCATCCCTAATTGCCCTCCTCTCTCCCCCCCCCCCCAGGCTATTACCTGCCCAACTCCCACCTCCACCCTCCCCTTTAAGGTCGCCCTGTGAGCTCGGCTCTGCAGAGGAGCCTCTCGTTAGGGCTCATATAGTGCTGGCCGCTCGCCAGTTCTATTGAAAATGGAGCATAATCTTAAAATTAGAGCTAGGCCATTCAGGGGCGATGTCGGGAAGCACTTCTTCGCACAAAGGAAATCTGGAGCTGTTGAGGCTGGGGGCCAATTGAAAATTTCAAAACCGAGATTGATGGATTCTTATTGGGTAAGGGTAATTAAGGGTTACGGAACCCAGGCGGGTAGATGGGGTTGAGATACAGATCAGCCGTGATCTAATTGAATGGCAGAACAGGCTCGAGGGGCTGAACAGCCTCCTCCTGTTCCTAATGTCCCTATCACCAAAATAACGTTGCGACCCCCTGCCAGTGACATGCGTGCGATCGCTCCACCAATCAGCCACCAGATGCACACTCACCCGCTGAGATTCCGCTGATAATGGTCATGCCTGGAATAGTCCATTGGTCCCAGTTGAACATCTGTAAGAGATAATAAGTGTCATCTCAACGCTTTGGAAAATACAGTAATTTTTGGACGTTTGCCCGACTTGACAAATGATTTCTTTTCATCATCGTCTTAATCCCTTTTGAAAACAAGCTTGTTAGGAACTGTCAGCGCATCTGAGAATTCCAGATTGGAGCTTGCCACCAGAAAATATATTTTATTGGATTCTTACCAGAATAGACAAGGAGTCTTCTCCCAGCTGATAACGGGGTGGTTTGGGAAACAGGACCTCAGTGAACGATGGGACCAACAGTCTAGCTCCTTAATCAAGGAGATTAAGGATTGAGAAAGAAACAGAGGAATGAATGAGTAGGTGGGTGAATTAGAGTCAAATCAGGTATAGAAAGAGAAATAAAGAGAGGGAAAGAAAGATTGAGTTAAGAGAGAGAGAAAAAAAGAGACAGAAAGGAAAAGTAAGACATTTTTTAAATCTCTAAGAACAATTTACCACCCGAAGGAATGAGACTCCACAATTTAAATTGTTCCCTTTCTGGGTCTGAGAGATTGGTTGGCATTGTATCAACAATTATCACGTAGTTAAAAGGTACTTACGTTGTTAAGTTCCAGCCCTAACTTTCTGCGGCGAGTTTAATGGGCAATTAATGTGCAAATCCAGCATGTTCTTAAAAATAACGGGGAGGCTGGGGGCGAGATGCCGTTTGTGCGAAGCAAACGGTGGAGCGGCGGAAATCGACCAGCAGTTTCTGGAGATTTGCAGCTCACGGCGTATCACTTAATCCCCTGAACTCGCTGGCCGGTTTGCACATTAGTAACGGCGTGCGTCGTTAACACGCCGTTATTTATCCAGCAAGATCCCGCTCATTATATGGAGAGGTCTGTTGGCTTAGAAACATAGCAAAGTGAAAGAAAGCTTCCAACTACCAGGGTAAGTTGGTCCATGTGGTTTGTGTACAGGAAAAGACAAAGATGACTTCTGGACTCTAGTTTCTTGATCTCTGTTCAGCCATTCGTGAAATATTTCCTCAGCGACAGTAGTAAAACGTCTGGTCTCCTGATTTCAGCTGTGTACGTTGAGATTTATTGATGTCTGTACTTTCTGTGATGATCTATTCTGGATGAATAGATTGCAGTGGTGCAAGTATGTCCATGAGACATGCTGAGGAACTGTTCACAGTCATGAAAGTGGAATGGAAGCAGATAGCAGCAGAAATCGGTCAGGAGGTTAAGAAAGAGATAGGAGTTCAGAAAGAAAAACTAAATAATGTAGAGGTATGAAATGCACCTTGTCAAAAGTGTAAATGCCTTGTCTCCCACTTAGCGAATGGTTAACGTGTGTATATTAAATTATAACATTTATTCGAAGGTAGGTGAATAAACCATTGGATTACTGAGATTTTAAGCTTTTTCAAAACTCAAAAATTGTAAAACTTTGATGTTACTTATTTGTTATTAAATTTGTTAGAACTACACAAATTTTAAAGATCCATTACTGACCTGTCCAAGGCTGCATTTATACTGCCATTTATGGAGGCACATCGATGCAAAAGTAAAAGAAAGAAAGACTTGCATTTTTTCACAGCCTCAGGATGTCCCAAAGCGCTTTACAACGAATTAAGTACTTTTGAATTGTAGTCACTGTTGTAATGTAGGAAACGCAGCAGCCAATTTGCGCACAGCAAGGTCCCACAAACAGTAATGTGATAACAACCAGATAATCTGTTTTTAGTGATGAATATTGGCCAGGACTTGAGGGACAACTCCCCTGCTCTTCTTTGAAATAGTGCCATGGAATCTTTAACATCCATCTGAGAGGGTAGCTTAATATTTAATGTGAAAGACGGCACCTCCAACAGGGCGGCACTCCCTCAGTACTGCACTGCAGTATGTGCTCAACTCTCTGGAGTTGAACTTGAACCCCAACCTTCTGACTCAAAGGCAAGAGTGCTACTCACTGAGCCACGGCTGACATCGTCGTCAAGTAACTCCGGAGTCCGATCCTGATCTCAATCTCCCGACGGACAGGTCTCATGCAGCTGGCAGTGACATCAAAATAAACACGTCGGATTTGATGAGGCAGGTGGCTGGGGTTTAGCAGTAAAAACAAAATAAACCTTCCTTGGGCCTGTCAGCATTAGCAAGCCCAGCAAGTTTAACTTGTCGTTGCCAGAGTGTGAGACCAGTAAGTCAGGGGCTGGTGCTAATGGCATATCATTGAACTAATGTAAAAGCAGCCCAAATGCCCCAAAGGCAGTAGCCCTTCCAAAAGGGTATCCTACACTACTTGGGCTTCAGACCGACTAGGGTATAAATAAGATTTTAAAAAGCGCTCGGGATGACCTGCTGAGCCCATTTTAAATTTTGCGCTGAGTTCAAAGCAGATCCCACACGTTCCCATATTCCTTCAATCCCTTTTCCTTCGTCCACCTATCCAATCCAATCTAGAATGTCGACATAGTTTCTGCCTCAACCATTCACTGCCTGAAAGGGCGGTGGAAGCAGATTCAGTGGCAACTTTCAAAAGGGAGTTGGATCTCTGCTTAAAAAGGAAACATTTGCAGGGCTACAGGGGAAAGGGTTGGGGCGGAGATGGGACTAGTTGGATAGCTCTTTTAAAGAGCCGGCGCAGACACGATGGGCCGCATGGCCTCCTTCTGTGCTGTGTGATTCTAGATGCTGCCGCCCGCTTCCTCTTGATATTAAAAAGGAGGCGTGTGAGTCGCAGCCAGCATTATACCGCCAGTCTCGCTGCCTGTGTTTTGCACTGCATAGCCCCTTGACCAGAAATTGGTGGTTTTGTCTTACTTCAGGTCCAAATTGTGTTGTCTTGCCCGGTTCAATCTTTGCGACATCTGAGCGTAGCCCCAGCGGCTATTTTTAACCATCCTAGCCTGTCGCAGACTTTTAAAAGTGTTTGGTCTGAGGTTTCTGCAGCATAGATGCAACGATGACCATGCACGTCAGCCTATGCTTGGCCATTTCACTTGGGTAGGCTCATCTTCACACCCCTATGACCGAGCTCAACTTCAAATGGAAGTGAAGCTGCCGATATGCAGGCCTCTGCAAATGTGCAGTTGCACCTTACAAAAAACCAACATGAAAAACATCTCATAGTCTGTTAAAAGTGCTGTTGTGCATGCACCGTTACTTTGTGCACTCCTACACATGTACAGATGTGCTTGTTTCGAGCTTTGAACAAATACCAGACAGATCCAAGCCAGCTGAACCCGCTCCTCCTCCTCCTGCTCCTCCTCCTGCACCTTTTTTCTGTAAATTCTTAAAGCGCGTGCTGGCTCCAAACTACCAGCCGCGAACTACAGCTGGAACTAATGACGTGCCCTGTATAAAATGTAGTTTGAAACAAAAAACCCAGTAATTTTGTTCTCTTTTACATCAAATCTGTTTCAGTGTAAACTTTAGGAAGGAACTTCAGACCTGAATTTATCTGAACGGGATTGATTCAAAAAGTCATGCACTGTGCATGCATATAGCGCCTTTCATGACCAAAGAACATCCCAAAGCACTTTTCAGCCAATGACCTACTTTTGTAACGTAGGAAATGCAGCAGCCAATTTATTGCACAGCAAGGTCCCACAAACAGCACCGTGATAATGACCAAATAATCTGGGGTTTTCTGGCTTGTTGGTTGAGGGATAAATATTGGCTCAGGACATTGGGAGAACTTCCCTGCTCGTTTTCGAAATAGTGCCATGGGAGCTATTACGTCCACCTGAGAGGGCAGACAGGGCCAAAAGATGGCACCTCCAACAATGCAGCACTCCCTCAGTACTGCACTGGAATGTCAACCTCGATTACATGCTCAATTCTCTGGAGTGGGATTTAAAGGCACAACCTTCCGAGTCAAAGGCAAGAGTGTTACCCACTGAATCATGGCTGACACTGACACTGTTGAAGGTACAGCATTATTTTCTGTCAGGCCAAGTTACTTGCTGGGCTTCTGGGACCAAATCTAAATGTTATTTCTTTTCTTTTCTCCGCTGATCCGGTCAGGATAAATCCAAATATGACCGTTGGAGATATCAGCAGACGATCGCTTAATGGAGCTTTTACGATATTCCTGTGTCTGCTTTTCCATCCAGTTGTTAGCACAATTATTTTAATTGAGTTAGTATCGCTGCTAGAGATGTATGAAAGAGTATCGTATAAATGCATTAAATGTCTGTTGATATCACCAAGTTACGCCAAGGTTGTATTCCCTGTTCTCGTCCGTTGATTACATCTGCATCTCGTTGGTGTGGTGGGGAGGAAGGATTTTTCCATTTTTGTGGGGATGTTTGTATTGTGGTACGGTTTGGGGGTCTTTTTTGGTTCTTGGTAGTCAAGTGGAGATCCTAAATCTGATCCTTGATAAGATACATGTCAGCACTCTGGGCAATTCAGTTGAGGGGGTTTATGTATCTGATATCTGGCAGGTTGGAGGGAGGCTCACATAAGGACCTAGCGGTGATGGTAATCATTCCCATCCTGGTAGTATAATGGTCTGTGCGTGTAAGAATTCTTGGCAGTCTATTGGGAAGATTCATGTCCAGTCCAGTGTCATCTAGTTGGTATGTCTTTAAGTGCCCAGTGGAAGGTATGTGTCCAATCCCTGGCAGTTTTACCTCTGGTCTTTCTGTTTGTGGGATCTTGCTGTGCAAAAAGTAGCTGCCATGTTTGCCTACATAATAACAGTGATTGCTCTTCAATTGGATTTCAGTAAAAGGGAACTGGATATATACTTGAAAAGGAACCATACTTGCAGGGCTATGCGGAAAGAGCAGGGGAGTGGGACTAATTGGATAGCTCTTTCAAAGAGCCGGCACAGGCACGATGGGCCAAATGGCCTCCTTTTGTGCTGTATCATTCTATGATTTTCATGCACGTGGTCTGCTCTTTTATCTGATTTCTCACATGACATCTCAACACCACAGCCCGTAGTCCTGCAGTGAATGAAGTACACCATTTTCTGTATTGCTTGTACAATGTTTAATGAACTGTCAAATGAAGTGTGAAGCTCTTCTTTGGCACTTACTGTACTGTACTGAACAAGGTGAAAAGTACAGTGCCTGCCTACTATTTTTGTTGTTCTGTATGGTGTGAGATTCCTTCCTGTTACTGGGCTTCCCAGCTGAGTCCTCAATGGAAATTTCTAGAATTTGATTCCACTTCAATATTGTCCTTATGCAATCTCGTGTCGAGTGCTCAGGATATATTTTATTTTTTAAAATAATTAAACTGGTATACAGCTGGGTGACGACCTGTGCTGATGTCACTATCTTCTGACACTGCCAGGAAGAACCCATTTTTTATTTGCTTGGTGTATGAGACCATTAGGTTGGCACAATCTCACACAATATAAAAGCAACTTAAATCTCCCTCATGCTGATTCTAACTTTGCAGTTGAAAATACAATTGGAAAAAATAAAGGTTCCCAAAGCTTCTCCGCCACCTACAAGGCACAAGTCAGGTGTGTGATGGAATACTCTCCACTTGCCTGGTTGGGTGCAGCTCCAACAACACTCAAGAAGCTCGACACCATCCAGGACAAAGCAGTCTGCTTAATTGGCACCCCATCCACCACCCTAAACATTCACTCCTTCCACCATCGGTGCACCGTGGCTGCAGCACGCACCATCTACAGGATGCACTGTAGCAACTCGCCAAACCTTCTTCTAATTATAGAAATAGGAGGATAGAGCAGATGAATGCGTGGCTGGAGAGATGGTGCAGGAGGGAATGCTTTAGATTCCTGGGGCATTGGGACCGGTTCTGGGGGAGGTGGGACCTGTACCAAGCCGGACGGGTTGCACCTCAACAGGGCCGGGACCAATATCCTCGCGGGGAGGTTTGCTAGTGCTGTTGGGGAGGGTTTAAACCAGCTTGGCAGGGGGATGGGAACCTGAGCGTGGATTCAGAAGGGAGAGAAGCAGAGCTGGAAATGGAAGGCAGAAAATTAGTAAGTGAGTTTGGAAGGCAGAGGAAACAAAGGTTAGAAACTAGACAACAAAGGAGTTTGGCAGTGCTTAATGGTGTATACCTCAATGCAAGGAGTATAGTGAATAAGGCAGATTAGCTAAGGGCACAGATAGACATGTGGAAGTACGACATCTTAGCTGTTACAGAAACATGGCTTAAACAGGGGCAGGAATGGCAGCTTAACATTCTTGGTTACAGGGTTTTCAGACGAGATAGAGAGGGGGATAAAAAAGAAGGGGGGAGGTGGCAATATTGGTTAAAGAAACAATTACAGCTGTGAGGAGGGATGATATGTTAGAAGGATCATCAAATGAGGCCATATGGATTGAGCTAAAGAACTAAAAAGGGGCAATCACACTTCTGGGAGTGTACTATAGACCCCCAAACAGTCAGAGGGAGATAGAAGAGCAAATATGTAGGCACATTTCTGAGAAGTGCAAAAGCAATAGGGCAGTAATAGTAGGGGATTTCAACTACCCTAATATTAACTGGGATACAATCAGTGTAAAAGGTATAGAGGGTGCAGAATTCTTAAAAAGCATTCAGGAGAACTTTTTTAGCCAGTATGTAGCAAGCCCAACAAGAGGGGGGCAGTTCTGGATTTAGTTTTGGGGAATGAAGCTGGGCAGGTGGAAGGAGTATCAGTGGAAAAGCATTTTGGTGGTAGTGATCATAATTCAGTTAGATTTAGTATAGATATGGAAAAGGACAAAGATAGAACAGGAGCAAAAGTTCTAAATTGGGGAAAGACCAATTTTACTAAGCTGAGAAGTGATTTAGCAAAAGTGGACTAGAAACAGCTGCTTGAAGGTAAATCAGTGTCAGAGCAGTGGGAGGCATTCAAGGAGGAGATTCAAGGGGTTCAGAGTAAACATATTCCCACAAAGAAAAAGGGTGGGACTGCCAAATCTAGACCCCTCTGGATGACAAGGAGCATACAGGGTAAGATAAGGCAAAAAAGGGAAGCTTATGTTAGACACCGAAAGCTCAACACTGAGGAAAGCCTTGAGGGGTATAGAAAGTGCAGGAGTGAAATTAAAAAGGAAATTAGGAAAGCAAAGAGAGGGCATGAAAAAATACTGGCAAGTACAAATAAGGAAAACCCAAAAATGTTTTATCAATACATAAAGAGCAAGAGAATAAGTAAGGAAAGAGTAGGGCCTATTAGAGACCAAAAAGGTAACCTGTGTGTGGAGGCGGAAGATGTGGGTACGGTTCTTAATGAATACTTTGCGTCCATCTTCACAAAAGAGGGGGACGATGCAGAGATTATAGTTAAGGAGGAGGAGTGTGAAATATTGGATGGGATAAACGTAGTGAGAGAGGAATTATTAAGGGGATTATCATCTTTGAAAGTAGATAAATCGTCAGGCCCGGATGAAATGTATCCCAGGCTGTTAAGAGAAGCAAGGGAGGAAATAATGGAGGCTCTGACCATCATTTTCCGATCTTCCCTGGCTATAGATGTGGTGCCGGAGGATTGGAGGACTGCTAACATTGTACCGTTGTTTAAAAAGGGAGAAAGTGATAGACCGAATAATTACAGGCCAATCAGTCTAACCTCGGTGGTGGGCAAATTATTGGAATCGATTCTGAGGGACAGTATTAATCATCATTTAGAAAGGCATGGGTTAATCAAGGACAGTCAACATGGATTTGTTAAGGGAAGGTTGTGTCTGACTAACTGGATTGAATTTTTCGAGGAGGTAACAAGGAGGGTCGATGAGGGTAGTGCATTTAATGTGGTGTGCATGGATTTTAGCAAGGCTTTTGACAAGGTCCCACATGACAGACTGGTCAAAAAAGTAAAAGCCCATGGGATCCAAGGGAAAGTAGCAAGTTGGATCCAAAATTGGCTCAGTGGCCAGAAGCTAAGGGTAATGGTTGACGGGTGTTTTCGGAAAGCTGTTTCCAGTGGCGCTCTGTAAGGCTCAGTAATAAGTTCCTTGCTTTTTGTGGTATATATTAATGATTTGGACTTGAATGTGGGGGGCTTGATCTAGAAGTTTGCAGATGATACAAAAATTGGCCGTGTGATTGATAGTGAGGAGGAAAGCTGTAGACTGCAGGAAGATGTCAATGGACTGGCCAGGTTGGCAGAGAAGTGGCAAATGGAATTCAATCCAGAGAAGTGTGAGGTAATGCATTTGGGGAGGGCAAACAAGGCAAGGAAGTACACAATAAATGGAAGAATACTGAGAGATGTAGAGGAACAAAGGGATCTCGGAGTGCATGTCCACAGATCCCTTAAGGTAGCAGGACAGGTAGATAAGATGATTAACAAGGCATACGGGATACTTTCCTTTAATAGCCGAGGCATAGAATATAAGAGCAGGGCGGTTATGCTGGAACTGTATAAAACATTGGTTAGGCCACAGCTTTAGTACTGTGTATAGTTCTGATCACCACATTACAGGAAAGATGTGATTACACTAGAGAGGGTACAGAGGAGATTTACGAGGATGTTGCCAGGGCTGGAGAATTTTAGCTATAAGAAAAGATTGGATAGGCTGGGGTTGTTTTCTTTGGAATAAAGAAGGCTGAGGGGAGATTTAATTGAAGTATATAAAATTATGACAGGACTAGATAGAGTGGATAGGGAGGACCTATTTCCCTTAGCAGAGGGGTCAGTGATCGGGGGCATAGATTTAAATTAATTGGTAGAAGGATTAGAGGGGAGCTGAGGAGAAATTTTTTCACCCAGAGGGTGGTGGGGGTCTGGAACTCACTGCCTGAAAGGGTGGGAGAGGCAGAAACCCTTAACTCATTTAAAAAGTACTTGGATGTGCACTTGAAGTGCCATAACCTACAGGGCTACGGACCAAGTGCTGGAAAGTGGGATTAGGCCGGGTAGCTCTTTTTCGGCCAGCACGGACACGATGGGCCAAATAGCCTCCTTCTGTGCCGTAACTTTCTATGATTCTTCGATAGCACCTCTCAAACACGCGACCTCCATCACCTAGAAGGGCGAGGGCAGCAGGTTCATGGAAACACCATCACCTCCAAGTTCCCCTCCAAGTCACACACCGTCCTGACTTGGAAATATATCAGCCGTTCCTTCATCGTCGCTGGGTCGAAGTCCTGGAACTCCCTGCCTAACAGCACTGTGGGAGCACCTTCACCACACGAGACTGCAGCGGTTCAAGAGGAAGGCTCATCACCGCCTTCTCAAGGGCGACTAGGGATGGGCAATAAATGCCAGCCTTGCCAGCAATGCCCACACCCTGAGAATAAATTTTTTAAAAATTATGTTGGGTGCTTCTCCAGTTTAGATGGAGGGTGAGTGACATGTGCCAGATCTTCATGTTCACATTGGTGCAACCTGCCCCCTTTAATCCCACTGAGTAATACTGTCCATTTCCAGGTTTTTCTTTCTTCTGGTTCAGTTGGTTCCTGAACTGCTGGGACCTTCGCTGGTGTCGGGATGAGCTTTATAATGGTTTCTCCCTACGATGATCTTTAGCCGTGAAGTTGGATCTGTAAATGAGCTAGACATCACTTTACTGGACGTGCGGTTGTGCTGGTTATCAGCAGCTCGGCACAGTTTATTGGTAATTATTTAGATCAGTGAACTTGATCGGTTTTTGCACATCGTGGAAGATCTGGCAGTCAGATTAAACTAGGCTGAGCAGATGTATAAGTCGCTACTGTGATTTTACCCTAATAGCTAAATGTTATTTTTTATCTTTATAAAACAAATTTGCTATATTAAAAAGGCTTAGTCATTTGGACTTATATATCACATGTATGATTCCACTTGGATTTATATATAACATATATATGATTGCATGAGTTTTGATATCATCATCGGTTGACTATCATTGGAGCACCTGTGACCGTCCTCCACATCTCTTTATTCATCATGCTTTTTGGTAATTCTATAGCAATTTCTGTATCGAGTATAAGTTGGGTATTGCGCTTAATTCTAAGCCGAACTCTCTTTTTGTTTCCACGTCTGGGTTCCCAGAATAATAATTCTGAAGCCGTTTCCTCTTTTGCTCTGAAGGAATGGACAGTGAGTTTCAGCCTTCTAATGCTTCAGTACTGTTGTTATTCTGTCTAAGTCTCCATGTGATATCTCATTGGGGATGTAGTCTCTCCATCTGACATCTAAAGCGTTTCTCAATACTCTTGTACAGATGCCGTCCTTTTCCAAGTTACTTTTCTAGTTTCTTAAGTAAATGTCCAAGTGTCAGCACCGTATCTCAACACTGACTCCACTGCGCTTCTGAATACCTTGATCTTAGTTTACCTATAACATGTATGATTTCACTTGATGTAAGCTGACTCTTCAGTGTAACACTGAGGGAACACTATTTTGTGGGAAGTACTATCTTTTGGATGAGATGTTATACCTGCCTGCTTAGCTGGATGTAAAAGATCCAGGGCACTATTCATAGAAGAGCAAAAAGTTCTCCTCATGTCCAAACCAACATTCCTCCTTTAACCAACACTATCAAAAACAAGATTATTTCGTCATTCATTCATATGCTGTTTGTGGGATCTTGCTGTGCGAAGATTGGCTGCAGAATTTGCCTACGCAACAACAGTGACTGCACGTCAAAAAAATAATTAATTGGCTGTAAAATGCTTTGGGATGTCTTGAGGATGCAAGCTGTTTCTTTCTGAGATGCCATTTTTAAGCATTAAGCACAAACACCATTGAGAGCGATTTCCTCTGCTGTTTGTAGTCAAATCATAAGAAAGTAGAGAAAGAAAACATTTAATATTTTTCTACAAAGAGCGAAGAGAAATTACTTCCTCCCTCCATATTGTCATGTTCTAAATTATCTCATGTCAAGACCACTTATTGTCATTTCATTTATTGTCACATTCGACCCTTTGCTCATTCATTCTCGAGTTGATTTGATAGATGACACCTTTTAATTCCCACCTATCATTCCCTTTATCTTGTGGTTAGACGCAAACATAAACAAATACACTTCATTGGTGTTCCGTCTTCCGCTTCAGGTTTTAGTGACACACCAAAAGACGTAAAAAGATGAGAGTCTTTTTTTTCCAACAGTTGGTTTGTCTTTTATTGATTGTTTTTTGAGGAGGCCTGCAAAGCTTGAGACCAAATAATGTTTACAAATGAAAAGCAGTAGCCTCGAGATCAGACAACGAGGACAAAAACAGATCTGTGGTTGTCTCCATTTCGTTCCCAGCTTTTTGAGCACCGTTTTCTTATTAAAGCGTTTTGCGGTGTTCCGCTTTGTTGGTGTTTCACTGGTCGGATGTCCCGTAACCCTCTCCTCGTAGGCAATAGAATTACACTGTTCCCAAAATAACACCTGTGCTTCCTTAATTTTTCTGATGTTTCCCCGAGGAAAACTATATCATATCAGATATCAGTAGTACTGCACCTCATTATTTTTGGGCTGGTGACTTGTGCGTGAGAGGAAGATTGGGATGCTTTTCTACTTTAAAGGTGTGATATAAATGCATGTTGTTGGGTGTTGGCACTTGTTGCTGTTTTTGTGGTTGCTTATTGTTGTCGTCGTTTCATTTTGCTTGGTCCCTGCAATCATGCTGTGGGATAGTAGGGTGGGAATGGTCAATGTGTTCATCTGAAATTCCTCGACACCATCTTCATGGAGGTCTAAGCCATTTAATGCCTCTGCTCAAATAGGGGAAAGAGGAATTTCAAGTGGACCAATGCTAATATCACACTGCGAAATTTCAAAGCCTTAATTTCAGGCTTTGCATTCCCTATTTTGACAACAAATTTAGAAAAATAATAAAATTATCGTTGAGTGACAATTCCCTTTTTAGTGGTGACAGAGGTTCTCATACGACACTTATACACTATGACCTACTAAATAATAAACATCTTTATATAATCTCCTTCCAAAGAGAGAAAGCCTCTGTGGAGCACATCCCACACTAGAACACACCAGTTACACGAAGATACAGAGGGTTTATTGTATTTATTCTTCACTAGATAATGGCTTTCTGTGAAACAAAACAATTGAGTATAAGCATTCCAAATTAGTGAATGACATATTTCTCCTTATCAGAAGGCACGCTTTGCTAAATATCATTTGGTTGCTTGAGCCCTCTAAGTTAATTATTTTGCCTTGATAACATTTTGGTCCATAGAAAATATAATTTGAGAGCTAAGCTAAAAAATGTTGGAGCCAAGCCATGTGGAGTGTCACAGGTCACTACGAGTCAACGCGCTAATGGGAATTCAGCTAGTATTTTTAGGCACCATTTCAAAATGTACAACTGCTGACCCATTTGTAGAACTGCTAACCCATGGTTGGGGAAAATTGGGCCCTGAGACTTTGAAACATTGTGCAACATGGGAAATAATGGATTTGGTCACATCGTAAGGACACAATGAAATCTTGATCTAAAACCATACCCTGTGAGCTTGTGCCCCATATCAGTGAGTATGAATTGAGACTTTAAAGCTTTGTGAGGTTAACTAGTATGATGTGGTTGGGTTTTCGCCATCATTAAGAAACAAACATTTTTTTTTAAATTCGTTCATGGGATGTGGGCGTCGCTGGCAAGGCCGGCATTTATTGCCCATCCCTAATTGCCCTCGAGAAGATGGTGGTGAGCCGCCTTCTTGAACCGCTGCATAAACTGATATCTTACAATTTTATGTTTTCCCATTTAAGTGCAATTGGCGTTGTGACAGATTATGTCCATTACCATATCTCCAGCCATACTTTAATGTGAAATAATTTTGTCCTGTTGTGAATACTAGCAGATTTCCTGTGATGTTGGTCATGGTCAGTCTGGAGTCTGGAGCATGGCTGTGATATTCTGGTGCGAACCAGACCTGTCCCTTTAAGGCCAATGCTCAGGCACTCCCTGAAAATCCAGGTAATTGTCTCTGCTTGTGAACATGTGTGGTCACTCAGAGGGCAATTGCAATTCCTTGTAGTCAGAAGAACCTGGTTTGAAATGAATGTCTTTCTTTTTAAAATTGGTTTGCATCGGTGACAAAGTGTGACACTTTGAAGTGTGGCATCTCGAGTGTGACAGATGCAAACTAGGTGCAAGACTTATGTGTGTATATGTATATATATATATATGTATACTAAAAATATATATATAAATATATATATAAAATATATTTATAAAGTATATAGATATATATAAAGCATATAGATGGATAAAAAGCATGTATTCATATATATTTTGAAATATAATTATATTTTTAATATATTTATAAACTATATAAATATGTAAAATGTAGGTATATTTTATATATATAGATAAGACTTGTTCCTTTCCTTGAGATTGCAGTTGGATCTGATTTTCTCCAGGCCTGTGGAATTGAGTTAGTTATTTTAATTCTATTTATAAAAAGTTGGAGCGTCTCCATCGAAGGTGAAGCTTGGATCTGGTTCAGGGTGGAATAATTTGATTTACTGACACTCCCTCTAGGTAATATTACCACAGCATCGCGGAGCGCTGGCACCGACCCTTTGCTTCATTCTGGCTTACACGTTGCAGGATATCAGAAACGACCGTTGTCAATATTATCGTACAAACCCTGAATGCATTTGTATGACATTCGGCTGTCGTGCATTTTAATGGTGGCAGCACCAACATTAAGAATGCAGAGAAACAACACTTGAATGTGTTATGCATTTGCCTGCTAATGTTGCTAATAGTACTTTCTAGGCTGTGGTGCTTTGATTCGGTCTGCTCAATTTATTTTCCTTGTTATTGTTTTGTGTGTACGGTTTTGGTGTTCCTGTATTAGAGGATTATTTTTGATTTGTATCTTGCTATGAGAAATCCTTAAAAGTTGAAATAAATATCGTTATAAATGCAAGAGTATTGTTCGGAATCCATTGTACCCGCACCTGATTGGGTGATTTATTCTCTTTCCCTCCCATTCCCCTTCCCATGGGTCCACATTTTCTCCTACTTAAGTCACCCTCTTACAGTGTTGGTATTTTCTCAGTTAGAAGAGTAGAAGGTCAAACATCTTACATTAACTATAACAAATATACAAATACATCACAAATGTTAATATTTGTCAAACTCAAAACGTTTGCTATAGCATAGCAGGCAACCAAAGCCACTTGGCAACATTAGTCAAACAACAGGTCCTCGTCCTTTTCTTCTTCAAGTAGGTTAGAAGGATGGTCCTAACCCCATGGATTTCCCCACAGACACCACACCATCAACACCACTGCCTAGCTCGGTGGGTTGTGCTCTGCCTCTCGCTTAGAAGGTCCTGGGTTCAAGTCCCATTTCAGAAACTTTAACATATAGGGGGTGATTGTAAACCCCAAGAACAGGTGGGTTGGGGGGGCGGTGGGATTTAAAAATAGTTGTTTTTTGGGTGGCGACCGCAACCCGGCTTTATTTCCGGGTTTAACGTCGGTGCGTAAAAGTACAGGCTTCCCGCTGGGAATGCAAAGTCCGAAAATTTTGCGGTTGCGACCCAAAAAACCAACTATTTTCAACTCCCACCTCCCCCAACCCACCCGTTCTTGGGGTTTAAAATCACCCCCATAATCTCAGCTGATGCTCCCAGTGCTGTACTGAGGGAGTGCTGCACCGTCAGAGGTGCCGTCTTTCGGATGAGACATTAAACTGAGGCCTCGTCTGTCCTCTCAGGTGGGCATAGAGGATCCCATGGCACTATTCGAAGAAGAGCAGGGGAATTCTCGCTGAGGCCAATATTTATCCCTCAACAAACGTTACTACAACAGATTATCTGGTCATTTATCTCATTGCTGTTTGTGGGACGTTGCTGTGCACAAATTGGCTGCCACGTTTCCTACATTACAACAGTGACTACTCTTCAGAAGTAATTCAGTGACTGTAAAGCGCTTTGGGACATCCTAATGTTGTGAAAGGCATGATATAAATGCCAGTCTTTCTTTCTTATTTCGGTCTCTTTCTCAGGTGACTCAGCTAGGCTCGGTGAGAAGTTCTCTGGGGAAAGCACCACCCACCAAAAATTTGCATTTATATAGCACCTTTAACATAGTAAAATGTCCCAAGGTGCTTCACAGGAACGTTACCAAACAATATTTGACACCGTGAAAACTGGGATTTGATGCAGCACCGTTATTGGAGAGGATGCAAACATTGGTCAAAATCCTAATGTATTTAAAACATATTCTGCAAAGAGCTCAAACTGGGTAAACCACGAAGACAGCAACACTTATCAATGATGTGACAAAATGATGAATGCACTCCTGAAGGTATTTTAAGTACTTGACTTTGGAACATGCCCGATCTAATCCTCAGGTATATTACTCACTAATTATTGCACATCGTCGTGTTCATTATCCCTTAAATGTGGTTTCACTATTTCAAAAATGCCTCGGATGGGCAGGCAGCTTTTCTTAAAATGTCTGATCATAGAAATTACTGTCAACAGGTCTAAGCTTAACGTACTCGTAAGACAATCCCCTTGTCTGCGGTTTTTGGCGGAGGCATTAACCCATTCAGAACAAACGGGTTAATGCCTGTGTCACCATAGCGGACAGAGGAATGTCACGGGGACGCATTAAGCATTCATTTGCCGATGATCACCTGTCCGCTATTACGCGTCAACACCCTTTCATTTTCTTTCGCTATTCTCTTGAAAAGTTTATGGGCCGGATCTTGCTGGAGTGGGGCATCTCGCGGTGTGTGTCGTTAGTTAGACTTTTTCCTGCGCCCTTCAGCTCGCAATTTTTTTGCGCAGTGCGAGCTGATAACGGGGGCAAAGGAGCATCTGGGACCTTAGTGAATGGCGGGACCAACAGTCTATCTCCTCAACCAAGGAGATTTAAGGATTGAGAAATAAACAGAGGAAGGCCCGGGTAAATTGGAATCAAAGATTGGCAGTCAAAACTGTAATCGAACAATGGGCGGCCTTTAAGGAGGAGATGGTTCGGGTACGGTCCAGGTACATTTCCACGAGGGGGAGAGGTAGGGCAACCAAAGCCAGAGCTTTCTGGATGGCGAAAGAGATAGAGAGTAAGATGAAGCAGAAAAAGGGAGCGTATGACAGATGTCAGGTTGATAATACAAGTGTGAACCAGGCTGAACATAGAAACTACAGAGGAGAAGTGAAAAAGGAAATAAGAGCGGCAGAGAGAGTATGAGATTAGACTGGTGTCTAACATAAAAGGGAATCCAAATGTCTTCTATAGGCATTTAAATAGTAAACAGGTTGCAAGAGGAAGGATGGGGATGGTTAGGGACCAAAAAGGAGATCTATGCATGGAGGCAGAGGGCATGGCTGAGGTACTAAATGAGTACTTTGCATCTGTCTTTACCAAGGAAGAAGATGCTGCCAAAGTCACAGTAAAAGAGGAGGTAGTTGAGATACTGGATGGGCTAAAAATTGATAAAGAGGAGGTACTAACAAGGCTGGCTGTACTTAAAGTAGAAAAGTCACCAGGCCCAGATGCATCCTAGGTTGCTGAGGGAAGTAAGGGTGGGAATTGCAGAGTTGCTGGCCATAATATTCCAATCCTCCTTAGATATGGGGTTGGTGGCAGAAGACTGGAGAATTGCAAATGTTACACCCTTGTTCAAAAAAGGGTGTAAGGATAAACCCGGCAACAACAGGCCAGTCAGTTTAACCTCGGTGCTGGGGAAGCTTTTAGAAACGATAATCTGGGACAAAAGTAATAGTCACTTGGACAAGTGTGGATTAATAAAGGAAAGCCAGCACGGATTTGTTAAAGGCAGATCGCGTTTAACTAACTTGATTGAGTTTTTTGATAAGATAACAGAGAGGATTGATGAGGTTGATGTTGTGTATATGGACTTTCAAAAGGCGGTTGATAAAGTGCCACATAATGAGCTTGTTAGCAAAATTGAAGCCCATGGAATAAAAGCGGCAGTGGCAGCATGGGTACGAAATTGGCTAGGTGACAGGAAATAGATGTTGAACGGTTGTTTTTCAGACTGGAGGGAGGTGTACAGTGGTGTTCCCCAGGGGTCGGTACTGGGATCTCTGCTTTTTTTGATATATATTAATGACGTGAACTTGGGCGTATGGGGCACAATTTCAAAATTTGCAGATGACACAAAACTTGGAAGTGTAGTAAACAGTGAGGAGGATATTAATTTTCTGCAAGAGGATATAGTCAGGCAGGTGAAATGGATGGACACTTGACAGATGAAAGTTAATGCAGAAAAGTACGAAGTGATACATTTTGACAGGAAGAACGAGAAGAGGCAATATAAACTAAATGGTACAATTCTAAAGGGGGTGCAGGAACAGAGAGACCTGGGGGTATATGTGCACAAATCATTGAAGGTGGCAGGACAGGTTGAAAAAGAGGTTAAAAAAGCATGTGGGGTCCTGGGCTTTATAAATAGAGGCATAGAGTACAAAAACAAGGAAGTTATGCTGAATCTTTATAAAACAATGGTTTGGCCACAACTGGAGTATTGTGTTCAATTCTGGGCACTGCACTTTAGGAAGGATGTGAAGGTCTTAGAGAGGGTGCAGAAAAGATTTACTAGAGTGGTTCCAGGGATGAGGGACTTCAGTTGCGTGGATAGACTGGAGAAGCTGGGGTTGTTCTCCTTAGAGCAGAGAAGGTTAAGAGGAGATTTGATAGAAGTGTTCAAAATCATGAATTGTTTAGATAAAGCAAATAAAGAGAAACTGTTCCCATTGGCAGAATGGCCGTGAACCTGAGGAGATAGATTTAAGGTGATTGGCAAAAGAACCAAAGGCGACATGAGGGAAAACTTTTTTAAGCAGCGAGTAGTTACGATCTAGAATGCTCTGCCTGAAAGGGTGGTGGAAGAAGATTCAATTGTGGCTTTCAAAAAGGAATTGGATAAACACTTGCAGGGAAAAAATTTGCAGGGCTACAGGGAAAGAGCGGGAGAATGGGACTAACTGGATTGCTCTTACAAAGAGCCAGCATGGGCTCAATGGGCTGAATAGCCTCCTTCTGTGCTGTAACCATTCTATGATTCTAGGACTGAGAAGGAGGGTGAATTAGAGTCAAATCAGGTACAGAAAGAAATAAAGAGAGGGAAAGAAAGATTGGGTTAAGGGAGAGACAAAAAAACCTGAAAAAATGCTACATTTTTAAAATCTCTAAGAAGAATTTACTACATGCAGGAATGGGACGGAACACTTTAAATTGTTCCCTTTCTGGGCCACAGAGGTTGATTGGCATTGCATTAACAACGATCATGTCGTTAAAAGGGTACTTACGCTCTTAATTACCAGACATAACTTTCTGCAGCGAGTTTAATGGGCAATTAATGTGCAAATCCAGCAAGTTCTTAAAAATAACAGGGTGGCTAAGGGCAAGATGCTATTTGTGCAAAGCTCTGGAGGCTTGCAACTCACGGCGTATCTCTTAATCCCCTGAACCCGCTGGCCGATTTGCGCATTAATAATGGCGTGCGTCGTTAACACGCCGTTATTATTCCAGCAAGATCCAGCCCTGAGTTACAGTCCATAAGGCGAAGGACAAACTGATGCATCAGAACAAAACAGAACCACGCTCCTCTTGATTACTCTAAAAGGCTGATTACAGTTGACATGCTTATATAATTGTAAACATTGCAGCAGCGAACAGAACAAATGGGCTAAATGATCAACCACAAGTTTAATTAGCCACCGTTTCAAATTAATAAATTACGTTTTAATGCTGAAGGAGGGATGGCTGTAGTATCTAATCCTCGGAGCAATACGGTTCATTCCCCATTACAGCTCACTGTACGAAGCCTTCAGTAGATCTATTTACAATGCTGGTAAATTGGTTGGAGTTCTTTAGTTATCTTTAAACTGCCGTTGACCACAGCAGAGACTAAGTGCCTCACTTTTGCCACAGATATTAATATTAGTTATTTGTGCTGTGCAGAAGGCAGCAGATGTTGGGTTTTACTTGCGACAGATAACATCAGTGTGTGCAATCCACTATTTAAATTGTCATCTCGAATTTGTTCACTAATTAACTGATACCAAATGCAGCCAAAAGCTCATAACAAATCAATGTAGGCTGAATGCACAAAAGTGTCCCTTGCTGCATGTCTCCTGAGGGTTGTCATTGCAAGTTGGAGCCTGTATCCTTCTTTGTTTTTTTATTTTTCTTCAAGGTTTTAATTGTCTCTTCCTCCAAACCGCCCCCTTCCCTCCCCTCCCCCCATCCACCCCCTCCTCCCCTCCCCTCCCATGAAAATGAGTTGTTCAGCGCATCAAGGGACCTGATGCTTTGGCACTTTACTCGACAGACATAAAATTTGATCTATCATCTGTCGCGCTAGTCTGTCAGCTCCGCAAAGCTCTTGGCTAACTGACGCTCCGCATTCGTGTCTTTAAATGTCCTCTCCCCAATGTCTGTTGCAGTCACTACGAACAGGATCGGAATGCGCTGCGAAGGAAGGAGTGGGAAAGACGGAACCAGGAAGCCCATCAAGATGAAGATCTGTTTGCTTCAAGTTTTAATCTATTCAGTGAACCCTACAAGGTAGCCTGGTCCAAATGCGTTAAAAAGTTATTTCAGCTTAACTTTGGTGTTATTTCTAGAGGTGTTTGGCTGTTCCTTACTTTTACCTTGTTTGCACATTAAGAACGGAAAAATTTTAGTGATAGAATTTTAATACTCTGATTCCCTTTGAATCATGCCATCTATTAATCAATTTGCAGCAATTTCTGTTAAATTCGGGCAATGTGTGAGAAAATCACCACATATCCAGTTCCCAAATTTAGCTAATTTACGTTACAAGATCGGCTTTGAATAAAATTCCTTGTTGGTGACCAAATTGCAACATTTTCGATCGGAGTTAGAACTAAGAAAACGAGAGCCAAGGAACCAAGGCCCTCATGGTTCCCAGCTCTGAATTAGAGGAATCGAGCAGACTGTTGGGGCATTCAAGGATGCCAGGCCTCTTTAGGTGAAAGCAATATTTTCTTCCTAGCTGCTGCACAGAGGGAAAAAAAAATTGGATTTAAAGAAGGTGTCAATGAATTAACGGCTTCACTTGTAGGTGAGAGGGATACACTGCGGAGTGGGTGTAAAAATACAGTGGCCTGCCCTCCCCATATTGACACAGAATATTGTGGCTGCCAATGTTGATCCGTGTCTGAGGTTGTAAGTAATATTTTTGACATTAAATTTGCGGAGCTTAACCAACATTTCGGAGGTGGATCTTATCAGCAAGTTCTATCTTTGAGGTGTCAAGAGTTGCAGCATAGCAAAGGGAGAGGGGTGGTGGTGGGGGGGGTGGGTGCAGGGCAGAAACTAATACCAGGGACACCCGGAGTGCAGATCAGCACAGCTCAACATCTGTCCATCACTCTTCGTGGCCTGACACTAGCTTCTCAAAAACAGGCTGGGAGTGAAGATTCTACAGGGATCCAATCTATTGGTCCTTGTGTTGGAGACAACAACAAAAAAAAAAGCCCTGACTGAAACAGCATTCTTACTCCTGTAAGAAGTGAAGGGCTGACAAGTTCAACAAGAAAAAAAAAATCATCTCTTACACTTTGATCAACTTGTTCGGCTTGTGTAGGATAGTTATTTTCTCATACCTACCAGTTATCGACCAAAACACCCAAATAGTAGCTTTAGTGTGCGTGTAACAAGCTGTCCAATTTTCCTGCTGGCGTGTGTTTAACTGCTGATAGCAAAGTGTAGTTACATGTCCATCATTTGAAAGCCCCCACCAATCTTTTCCGATTCCAGTGCTATCTAGTCCTAGTAAGTGGGTAAGTAGTACTACTGAAGTATTTTTACAATGTGACTGTATTATTTGCAGCACAAATCTTCTGAGCTTATGATGAATAGAAAGAAAGTATCAAAAATAGCACTTTATTGATTGTAATATGACTGTCATATCATTTGACTCAGGGCTGATAAATACACACATTTAAAAATTTATTTTAAGTCTTTCTTCCTAACAAGTACAATTTATGTAGCCAAGTGTTTAATGTTTAACCCCAACCTCTCAATCCTTAGCAGTATTGTTCCCACACTTAAAAGGTAGAAAATCAAAGACTGGTTCACTGGGTGTTTATTCTGCTGCCTTTTTGCATGCGATCTTCAAAGAGAATTGTGCTGTTGGCAACTAACCAGAGGGCTAAGTGAATGACCTTCGAAGGATTGGGTTTACATCCTCTGGCATTATCAGTAACATGGCAGAAGTGGGATGCCTTGCTCTGGATAGTCTGTTTCAAACAGACAGTTGGCGAATCCCAAATCAACTTTTCTGTTTGGTCTCAAGATGCTGGTGATGCCCGCGATGCCCTTAATTATTGCCCGTCCATGGTAAGGGAGATGGGGTCCTTCTTCAACATAGCGATTTGTTTTAACAGCTGAGTAGCTTGTTTGGCCACTTCAGTGGGCATTAAGAGTCAACCGCACCATGTGAGACTGAAGTCACGTGTGTGCCAGGATGGGTGGCGGTGGCATCTTCCCTTCCCTGAAGGGCACTAGCAAACCAATTGGGTTTTTTTTTATGACTACCCTACCCCCACAAATGATCAGATTTATTGATTTTTGGGTTATCAGTTCAATACCGTAACTATTACACAATATACAAAACAAGCTAGATAATCTGAAGTCATGTGGTGAACAAATGATTCCTGGTCAGGATAGCTGAATCAGGATCCTATGTAATACAAGGATTTTTCATTGTGCTATATTAAAATAATTATTGTTTAGTTTTGTATGCCATCTAATTTCTTTCAGACCAGCAAGGGCGATGCTCTTTCAAATCGTGTGCAGAGTACGCTAGGGAATTATGACGAGATGAAGGATCTGTTAACGAACCGTTCAAACCAGAGTCACCTTGTGGGGATCCCCAAGTCTTTGATTCCACAGACTCCTGTCGAAAAAATGGAGCCGAGTTTCTTCACCGAGCCAAGAACCAAAATGGCGCCGTCCCACCAAAGTAGCAGTCATTCTTCATCATGCATGCCTCCACCTTCCTCTTCTTTGTCGTTGAGTTCTACTTTGTTACATGGACACCAGAGCAACAAGAAATCCAGGATGGACTGGTCTCGCAGTGGACATGGCTCTGGCAGTGGACACAGTGTGCAGTCTAATAGCCAGCCCAGCAATCAGCAGAGCAGAGGAAAGCATCCTTCCACACACGAGCAAGCCCAGGACAGGTACAGTGACCTATACAGCAGTCAGACTGAGCTGCACAAAGGTGATCACCAGGCTGGCGTCGACGAATGTGTTAAGTCGCAGTCACCCAGTCCCAATACCACTTCACGTTCCAAAAGGCACAGCCACTCCAAGCCCACTAGTGCAGATCATTCCTATAAAGACACTTGCCACGTAAAGTCCCCTGTTGAAAGTGACGCTACTTCTCATGCTTGTGGATCCCCGGCCCCTTCTACATCCCTGATACCTTGTAGCAGCGCACTCTCCGCTCAGAATTTCCCTCCAGGACTTCATTCTAAGTCAAGCATGGTACAGCAGAAACCCACTGCTTACGTGAGACCTATGGATGGGCAAGATCAAGCCCCGATTGAGTCGCCTGAGCTGAAGCCACTAATGGAAATTGAGGATGCTTTTAGCAGCCAGTCATTTGGGAGCCTCTTGGATGGAAAGCCGAGCACAGCAAGTGCCAAGTGCAAGTTGCCCAAGCTGACACTCCCTCAACCTGGCGAGGTAAGTGGATGCCTCAACATTTTCAAATCTAGCAAAATAAGCCACGCAGGTGAAAGGAGAACATTAGCCCCATATCATGGTTTCATTTAGAACCCCAGATTATACTGTGATATAGTGAGGCCTGTGTTCTGTGCTGTGTATAGTTATATAGAAACCTATTTGATGTCAGAAGTCAATCAGAAACGATTACAGTGAAGGATTACAATGCTTGAGAATGTGGAGTTGTGCTTAATGGACCCAAAATAGATTTTCAATCATTGGAGTTTACTTGAAAGCACAAAGAATAATAATAACTCGGTTTTGAACTGGAGAAACATCATTTGTACTAAAGGTTACGAAACTTGAATTCTTTGGCTGTTGCCTACATAACATAGGAACCAGGAGTAGGCCATTCAGCCCCTCAGACCTGCTTCGCCATTCAATTAGATCATCACTTATTTGCACCTCAATTCCATTTCCCCGCCTTTGCGTCATATCCCTCGATACTCTTACCTGACAAAAATTGGACATAATAACAATGAGTACACACAAAAAAAAATGGCTGTGAGGCACTTTGGGATGTCCTGAGGATGTGAAAGACAGTTTATAAATGCAAGTTCTTTCTTTCCCCGTGCTCACTGAACCTACATTGGCTCCCCGGTCCGGCATGCCTCGATTTTAAAAATCCTCATCCATGTTTTTCAAACCCTCAATGGCCTGACCCCTCCCGATCTCTGTAACCTCCTCCAGCTCTACAATCCTCCAAGATCTCTGCGCTCCTCCAATTCTGGCCTCTTGCTCATCCCTGATTTTCATCGTTCCACCATTGGCGGCCGTGCCTTCAGCTGCCTAGGCCCAAAGCTGTGGGATTCCATCCCTCCACCTCCCTCTCCTCCTTTAACACGCTCCTTAAAACCACCTCTTTGTCCAAGCTTCTGGTCACCTGACCTAATATCACCTTATGTGGCTCGGTGTCAAATTTTGTTTGATGACGCTCCTGTGAAGCGCCTTGGGAGGTTTTACCACGTTAAAGGCACTATATAAATGCAAATTGTTGCTGTTGTTAGTAGTTTTCCAACTTCTCAGTCCAAAGGCAGCCAACAATATCGAGCATGTTAATCATTTTATTTTATCAAATTCATTTTTAGAATTCATTTTTAGGACAAATGCTCCATTTCCTACAGTTCAAAAAGTATTTAATTGGCTGTAAAGTGCTTTGGGGTGTCCTGTAGTTGTGAAAGATGCTATATAAATGCAAGTTCTTTCTTTTTCTTTGACAAGAGAGAGGCTTGCAGATGATTGCAGTTCGCGGTACCAAGCATTCCTGAATTAGGTTCCCAGTGGCAGACAACACTGAGAGTGCGAAGCTCTAGATGATAGATCGAAGGGAACTAACCAGCTCCTCCTGCTAAATTGTCAACTGTTACTCTTTGTTATAATGTCCTAATTCTTCAAACCCAATTTAGTGGACTGGAAAATCCCAGTCCACTAAAAACCTTGTGAAGAACCTTATTCCTTTTTCAACAGCTTTGTAAACTGAAGATGCCACTTGGGTAAAATTATGTGGAATAAGACAAAAGATCATAAAGTGATCACTTCATATTAATAGATGACATGTTACAATACATAAGTGCTCTTCCCTGAAATGTTTCAGCGATTTGGACTCGACATTAATTCCACTGTTACGAGCCCTTGCTGTTGCCCTGAGTGTTGTGGTTTACATATCGACTGGTACTATATCTTTGTGTAATTGAAGGCAAACAATGCGTCTCTGTCTGCAGCAGAGTTCTAGCCTCCTCATTTTTTTTTTCCCCAGCCAACAAAAATAGGACTTGGAACTCGTGATGGGCGAACTGTCCCCTCAGCGATTGCACCGACCACTTGCATAGTTACTTTGCGGTCAGTGCCATACTTTGCAGAACGTGATGTGTGAGGCACCCTCATTCTGCTGGTTCTAATTCAGCGCTTTGAAATGGGATGTAACATTTCCAAGCATTGCAGACGACAACGTCTCAGTCGCAAACAGAATCCCGTGTGACAGCAAAGTATAGGCCGCTGCGTACAGGAGTGGTCCTACTTGACAACACTGTATTGTTCAATGTCAGGGAATCAAGATTCCTCCCCTTGCCTCTTATGCATTGTGGTTAGGGCAATACCATTGCGGATTCAGTGATTTACCATTATTTAGGCACTGATTACAGGAATATTTGCTTATACATGAACTGGTATTTATTAGTTCAAAACAAACCAACAATAATTTAGAGGCACAAAATTCACACAATTCTTTTTACAAAATTACCTACAGTGGTGAACACTTGGATGATGGTCATGCATTACAACTTGTTAGAAACAAAGGACTTGCATTTAGAAAGCACCTTTCACGACCTCAGGACATCCCAAAGCACTTTACAGCCAATGGTGTACTTTTGAAGTGTAGTCACTGTTTTAATGTAGGGAAATGCAGCAGCCAATTTGGCCAGAGCAAGGCCCCACAAACAGTAATGAGATAAATGACTAGATAATTTAATGATGTGATGTTGGTTGAGGGACATCTCCCCTACTCTTCTTTGAAACAGTGCCAGGGGATCTTTTACGTCCACCTGAGAGTTTAACATCTCGTCCGAAAGACGGCACCTCCGATGGAGCAGCACTCCCTGGAGTGTCAGCTTGGATTATGTGCTCAAGTCTCTGGAGTCGGACTTGCGCCTACAATCTTCTGACTCAAAGCAGAGAGTGCTACCCACTGGGCCACGGCTGACATTTCAATGCTAAGCATCACTGGCACTGGATGTATAGAAAGAGTAACCAGTTTAGACGGGTGGGAAGTCTAGCCTGCCAGTGCACATATCAAGAAATGATGGGTATACTTCCCTCGATAGTCCATCCATTAAAATGATTTTCCTTAATTGGCCTTGGGTTTATATCTGTTTTTTTTTGCCTCTCCCAGGAGGTCACATAACTGCTAGTGGGGAGGGGGTTTCTAATCATGATGCTTCAGACATCACAACTGTGTGAGGCAGGCTCGATGGACCGGATAATCGTTTATTGTTTGGCATTTTCATATGTTCAGATGTTCTTGCTCTGGCTAATTCTCGAGGTACATTGCCCGATGGATCTCGAACTCTGAAAAATCAGCTCCCATAGCAACTGGGCACCACGAGTTTACAAACAAAAAATGTCCACGTATTATCAGAACTGTTGCTGAATGTTTACATCTCATTACTAACTATTTTTGGAGGCCAGCCATGGTTGTGTGAGTTATCTTTGCTGTGATATTTGCTGTGGTTGGAAGGGGGGGAGGTCCTTAACAAGAGGCAAGGAGAGGGCAGGATTTGAGTTTGCTCTGAGCTGGTCAGGCTTTGAAGTTAGCGTTGTCTCTTGGGTAGCAGAAGTGTAGATCGGGTGGATGCGGTAAGGATGTTCCCAAGGATGGGTGAAACTAGAACTAGGGGGCATAATCTTAGAATAAGGGGCTGCTCTTTCAAAACTGAGATGAGGAGAAACTTCTTTACTCAGAGGGTAGTAGGTCTGTGGAATTTGCTGCCCCAGGAAGCTGTGGAAGCGACATCATTAAATAAATTTAAAACAGAAATAGACAGTTTCCTAGAAGTAAAGGGAATTAGGGGTTACGGGGAGCGGGCAGGAAATTGGACATGAATTTAGATTTGAGGTTGGGATCAGATCAGCCATGATCTTGTTGAATGGCGGAGCAGGCTCGAGGGGCCGATTGGCCTACTCCTGCTCCTATTTCTTATGTTCTTATTTAACTCTCTCCCGACAAATGGGTTGTGGATGCTGGGGGACAATTGGAGCTTTCAAGACTGAGATGCTTAGTTTCTTTTATAATATACGATATAAAGTAAAAACAGAAAATGCTGGAAATACTCAGCAAGCCGGCATATGTGGAGAAAGAAACAGAGTTAAAGTTTCAGGCCGATGACCTTTCGTCATCAATGCTGAGTAGTTCCAGCATTTTCTGTTTTTATTTCAGATTTCCAGCATCCACAGTACTCTGCATTTGATAGATAGTTTTTTTTTGTGAGGTAAGGCTATCAAGGGATTACGGAGCAAAAGGCGGGAAAATGAAGCTGTGGTGCAGATCAGCCATGATCTAAATTGAAATGGCCTACTCCTGTTCCTGATGTTCCTATGGTATTGCTATTCGACTAGGTCCGGCCATGATTCGCAGTTTACAGCAATACAGTAACGCACGGCCCCTTCACTTATGAGCCAGCGTTCTGTGGAAAGTTTGATGACACATTTAGAAACAGAATAAAAGTAGTCATCTGGTGGCCTTACCCAGAAAGCACTGCAAGAAAGAGAGGGAATGCAGCACCTCTGGTGGTGAAAGCATTGCACTGGGGCCCTTCCACACAAACCAGAGCAGCACACGGTCGCAAACAGCTGGCAGAAGCCCGTGCTGGTGAGTGAACTATTAATATTTACCACTTCTCCATTTCTCCCCTTCCTCGTGTCACGTCACATTCGCAATGAAATGTCCCCTTAGGTGTCAGTTATATATATATACATATATTAAAAAAAAACACGTTTGGCATTTCAAAATTAGGTTAACATGAAGAAATCGTGTTTGGCTTGTTTATTTCTTTTGCACATTTTTTATTTATTTCTTTGTTGAAATCAAAACTTGTTAAAATCCCGTGTTACTGCATGCCCGGAATACTAAATAATGGAGCCTGTTGGATTGGTATCTAGCAAGAAATCCATCAACTTGGATCATTATTTTCTGATGCTTGAAACTCAGAAGCTTGTTGAGAAAAAAAGTATTAAAGATACAGTTTAAAATTCTTTGGTTCTAGGACAGATTAATAAGGGGAAGGCACTTAATATTCTAGATATCTGCTGTGGCTCAGTGGGTAGCACCTGTGCCTTTGAGTCAGAAGGCTTATGGGTTCATAGTCCCAAAATCTAGGCTAACGCTCCCAGTGGAGTACTGAGGGAGAGGGGAGTTCTCCCCTCAATGTCCTGGGCCAATATTTATCCCTCAACCAACAGCTAAAAATAGATTATCTGGCCATTAGCTCGCTGCTGTTTGTGGGACCTTGCTGTGCGCAAATTGGCTGCTGCGTTTCCTACATTACAACAGTGACTACACTTCAAAAGTACTTCATTGGCTGTAAAACACGTTGGGAAGTCCTGAGGCCGTGAAAGGTGCTAGTCTTTCTTTCTGCAAAAACTGTTTAAGCTTTCTCAGTTTTATTGATATTCGTGCATAAGGAGAAGTAGGAAACACCCTCCCCATATTGCAATCAGCAGTTCAGAACACAGTGTAGGTTCTGACAGACAGCTTTAAAAAATGGACAATGTGTCGACTAGTTTCCTGCAGTTGGTCAGAGCAACGTGGAATTCAGTCCATGAAACAAGAGTGTATTTTATTGGTAGATTAATATCTGCAATCTGTATATAGTGCTTTTAAAAATACATAACAGTTTAGGAAGTGAAGGGAAACAATGTGTAGTTATTAGTCCCCGAGGATTCATTTGTTGAATGATCGTGTTAATAGGGTGTAAAATATGCAAATGATCGTACAGCTAGGCCCATAACTGTGAGGGAAAGGCGCACTTACAGAGAGGCTGGTGTGTTCTGTTAAAAGAAAGAATTTTCTGAGCACAGCATCTGAGGAAATGGTACAAAGGGCTATTTATATCCACTGAAGACTCGCACATGATTGCAGATGGTGTTTTGTTAGAAAAAAAAAGGGTTTATTATTATATACAGCATTTACCAGTTTGCGCTGCAGATGTTACTGTTTATTTTTACTTCGGGACAAAATATGCTGCCGAGCATTTTTCACGCCTCGGTAAATTTTGTCAATATTAATTCTTGAATTACAAATAAACACCAGGCGAATATAAGCGAGATTGCATATTGACAAAGTTAGCAGGAAGAATATTTTGGTCACTTTGGATTTTTGTTTTTCCAAATCAACAGAAAGATGAGGCTGCACAAAAATGGCAGGTTTTTATTTATATTTATATACATATTTTTTTTTTAAAGTGACATATGAGGGTTCCTAGTTGGGGATAAACACGGACTCACTTAATGAAAGTGGGGGCCCTCTCTCTTTAACTTGGTCTCGCACTAGGGAAGAGGATCTGGAAAATGTTGTTCCTGGTAAAAATCGACTATGGGAACACCGCAGTATACAGAAAAAGATAATAATCTGATAAGTATACACATTAGAGGCTTTCAGGGTACAATACTCATTGGATTTGTAATGACTAAAAATCAAGAATATAGTGATTAGACTGTTAACATTATTTAATAACAAATTAGCATGCATGATCATTTGTTATTAAATTATGTCAACTATTAAATTATGTTTTAAAAAAACAGATTATCTGATCATTATCACATCGCCGTTTGTGGGACCTTGCTGTGCGCAAATTGGCTGCTACATTTCCTACATTACAACAGTGACTACATTTCAAAAGTACTTCATTGGCTGTTAAGTGCTTTAGGACGTCCTGAGGTCATGAAAGCCTCTATATAAATGCAAGTTCTTTCTTTATACATTTATGGTTATATTCCGGCAGTAATCGAGGGTACTGTTGGCCAGCCAGTCTTGCCCATTGGTACAATCCGAGGAGGACTAGACTTGTCACTGAGGGTTGGCATTCTACCCACTTTGGCTCTGATAACCCCTACCAGCCAGTGCCCTAATAGGGAGTGTGGTCCTGGCTGGACAACACCAAGGCTTTGTGTTGGTCAACTGTGCAGTTTTAGCTGATTAAACGCCAGGAGCAACCCTGCACACACTGGGGATCCCTAGGCCCTGGCACTTGCCATCCTGTGCCCAAGCTCTCTGGACTTAGTCAAGTGAGATACATAAATATGGAGGAGTGGGGGGCGCACTCCGTATCAGGCAAACAGAAACTCTTCCCGTGTACATTTGTCAGTAGCTTGATTTGGAGATTCCTAAACGTGGTTTTGGGTTTCTGCATATATGGGACACCCAGCTAACCAAAACAGGCTGACATTTTTAAACATACACTTTATTTATGAAAGTGGTCCAAAGTCTGCCATTTTGAATCCACATAGACTTGTCTTCCCCTTTTCCTGATGTGTTGATACACTTACTAATTAAATAGGTGAATTTCATAGGAATTGCTGGACGAAGGAAGACCAAGGTCTGTCTGGTTCGCACGATAACAACGATAATGGAGTTGTTGACTAATCATAGCAAACAGTCTCTCTCAATGAGTCTACAACCGACCCAGACATGAGGTGAGTAAAACCCCCAGTGGTGGAGAGCTTTGGGAAACATAGGTCCAAAGTCACCTGTTCCTACCAAGCATGCTCCACACTTCATTGTACGTGACCTTGGATGACCCCTGAATGTTTCATGACTGATACATTCAGCTGCCCTGCCATAAAAAGCGTAATCTTATTAATTTAAAATGAAAACTAATACTAAAGTGAAGATTACAAATGGGAAGTGTAATGGATGGGACCCCCTGTACGTTAAATAAATATTCAAATGGTACTGCACCTTCAAGTATTGTTAAGCTTGGCATGTAATTGATGTCTCACTTTCAGTGACAACAAGAATTGCTAACAAATCTCAATGAAGGTCTTCTCAGTCAGTGCAGAGCTATTGAGTCATTGACAGGAATTTTTTTTTAACTGGGAACAGAGTCAGACTGGCAGGGTTACAAGTTACAAATGTAACTGCCAAATAATAAACGCTGTAGGTACAGAGTGTGCTGTACCAATATGCTGTGCTAGTAGTGACTAAACTAGTAAGTGCACACAGGAACTCGGTGAAATCAGATAAGCCCTGTTTACATAAAATGTCACGCTGTTTTACATTGATGAGGCTGTGTGATGTGATGTGTGTCTCTGTCTACAAGACTAGCTGAAGTTCCCCAGTAGATGAAAGTCCGATTGACTATGCATTACCAGTACTCAGAAAAGAACTGGTACGTAAAACCACGTGGACTTAATTAGTGATCCAAAATCGTCTGTACTTACCTCAGCATATATCAAAAATCCCAACTGGCCTCTTGATTTGTCGAATCAAACCATGTCATTGAACAGTAAGTGACTAAATCAATTTCAACCGGAATTTAGAACAAAATAACTTGATAGAGATTTTATTTTTAAAAGAGGTATTTTATCTCCTGGTTTTCTTCCAGCCTGCTCTCCTGCCCTCCCCTTCCCTTCCCTTCAGCTGGTCATTTGATACCATGCACGAATTAGCCTTTCTGCTAGAAGGATAGGCAGTGACAGGTTCCTCTAGAACTTTCCCAGTCAGCTAGAAGGAGGCCTGCTGGAGGGAGCTAGATGGTGTTTGTCAAAGTCTTCCTTTCTCTGAGGTGCTGTTCCACTGAGAAGGGAAGAAACTGCCCCGAGTGAGACGGGATGAGTGAGTGTGAGTGACAGGCAGCCCCTGAGACTTGACACCATTTGCGACTGGTACCACTTTGATGGTACGATTTACAACGACGCTTCC
This sequence comes from Heptranchias perlo, assembly GCF_035084215.1. Taxonomy (NCBI): domain Eukaryota; kingdom Metazoa; phylum Chordata; class Chondrichthyes; order Hexanchiformes; family Hexanchidae; genus Heptranchias; species Heptranchias perlo. The sequence continues at coordinate 58,916,334 of NC_090339.1, read as the reverse complement.
CTTATTCTCTCCGTTGGTGATGGGAGTAAGTGCAAGTTGATACTTCTTTGAAGTGCGTTTTGAAGACTTAATGCAATGTTGTCATTTCCAACAGTTTCAAGTAGAGTTTTTGGAAAGAAGGAAGTGACATTTATAATGTGCCGTATCATGTCTTCAGTATGTTCCAGGGTGGTTCACAACCAGCAAAGTGTATTCACTGTTGTTTAGTAGGGAAGTCTGCACAGTAAGGTCCCACAACGGCCAATGATAGGAATGAGCAGTTCATCTGTTTTTGGTGGTGTTGGTTGTTGAAGGAATGCTGGCCAGGACACAGAGGGGCGATTTCCCTCGGCTACTCACCCAAATAACAACTGATAAAAAAAAAACGGGTGCTGTGCAACAACAACAACTTGCATTTATATAGCGCCTTTAACGTGGTAAAACGTCGCAAGGCGCTTCACAGGAGCGTAATCAGACAAAATTCGACGCTGAGCCACATAAAGAGATATTGGGACAGGTGACCAAAAGCTTGGTCATAGAGGTAGGTCTTAAGGAGCATCTTAAAGGAGGAGGGAGAGGTGGAGAGGCGGAGGGGTTTAGGGAGGGAATTCCAGAGCTTAGGGCCTAGGCAGCTGAAGGCACGGCCGCCAATAGTGGAGCGATTAAAATTGGGAATGCGCAAGAGGCCAGAATTGGAGGAGCGCAGAGATCTCGGAGAGTTGTAGGACTGGAGGAAAAAGGGGCACTAATCCATTTTTGCACCTGAATAGCACTGCAGCTGAATTTCCGATACGGCTTTGCAGATGGTTATTGCACCTGAACAGGGCACAGTAACAGCAACTGCAGGAAAATGAACGTCAGAGACCTCTGCACACAGATTTCCTGTAATAACAACGGGAGCAGGTCAAGGGCAGGCACTAAATGGAATTTCTCCATCAGCACCAGAACTCTGCCCTTTTCATTATAATGAGGAACGCCAGGAGATTCCAACCTCCCTGTGCTTCCCGAGTACAGCACACTTCTGGTGCGCTGCCCCCGCCAAACAGTGCCCAGGAAAATCAGCCCTCAGGAGATATCCTGATTTGATTTTAATGCCATGGGACCTTTCATGTCCATTTAACCAGGCAGAGGATTCTCAGTTTCGCATGTCATTGGAATAGGACATCGCTGGCAAGGTTGGCATTTATTGCCCATCCCTAGTTGCCCTGAAAAGGTGAAGGTACAACTGATTGGCTTGCTGGGCTACTTCAGAGGGCAGTTAAGAGTCAACCATGAACGCAATAAACGTGATTGGAACTTAAATCTTTTCATGTCTTATTTGAATTGATTTGTGCGTATTGCGATCTGGGCCCTGAGTCAGGAGGCTGTGGGTTTGAGCCCCAGTCCAGGATAGGGCCACAGAATCTCGGATGACCTGTCACAGAAGCAGGAGTCTTCCATTGCCAGAGGCGCTGCCCTTTGGTTGGTATGTTAAACCAGATCCTGTCTGACTGTCCCAGAGGTTCCATCACTCTGTTCGAAGAAGAGCAAGGAATTTTCCCATCACTGTGTTCGAAGAAGAGCAAGGAATTTTCCCAGTGCCCTAACCAACATTTTTCCCTCAACCAAAGGATTGGACAGATCATCCACCTCCTTGCTGTGTGTGGGATCTTCCTGTGCATAAAATGGCTGCCACATTTGCTGACATAACAGGGACTGGACTTATAAAGTAATTAATTGGATGTGAAAATCTTTGGGATATCTTCTGAGATTTGATAAGCTGCTATAAAAATGAAAATTGTAAACAATTTTACAACACCAAGTCATAGTCCAGCAATTTTATTTTAAATTCACAAGCTTTCGGAGGCTTCCTCCTTCCTCAGGTAAATGTGGAAAAATGTTGGTTTACCTGAGGAAGGAGGAAGCCTCCGAAAGCTTGTGAATTTAAAATAAAATTGCTGGACTATAACTTGGTGTTGTAAAATTGTTTACAATTGTCAACCCCAGTCCATCACCGGCATCTCCACATCATAAAAATGAAAGTTCTTTCTTTTTCTCTCTTCTTTCCTTTCTTCTTTCCTCCCTCCCTCCCTTCCTTCTTTATTTTCCTTCCTTTCCTTTCTTCCTTCCTTTTTTTCCCTCCCATCCTTTCCATTTTTATGTACTACTATCCCTTGTTTGCATTCTGATGAGTTATATGGCTTAGAAAGCTCTATTAACACTGTATCAGTATATCTCATTCACCAAGTACCAGTGCAAATATTGATGCTGTTCTGAAAGTTTATAAGGAACCTGTTTGTTCTTTCACTTAAACACATTCTCAAAGCACCTTAAGGGTAATACAAACAGGTGTATCTACCCCCAGTGCTTTGAAATGAATAGCTGCGAATGGCTGATCGTGACCTTGGTGTCTGCCCATTTGGACCTCTCATCACATTAAATGCAGTAGAAGGATGAGCTGAACACATGCACATCACTGGCTTCTTTCCCAGGCGCTTGATTGTGCTGCCACCAGGATGCAATAATTAAATTGGCTGGTGCTGGGTTTTTGGCCAGTGTGTCGCTGAAAGGAAATCTGGTCCTGCAATGCCTGTGGGTAAGGCAATCTTGCCCAATTTGTCATGATCAGAGAGCATCCCCTACCGCACTGGTGGACATTTCCATTTTGCACACTGTCTGACACGGCCAAACCGACGCCTTGCTTTTTGAAGGCAGACTCAGTTACACTTGCCCTTATAAACACTTCAGACATTCAGATAATTCGAAATAAACACTGAACACATCTGTTCAGAGAAATATAAGAATGTACAGGACCAGAAAGGACCATTTCAATCCATCTGGTTGGCCTCAAACTCCCATTTACTCCAAATTTTTTTAATGTTCAATTCTCATGGGTATACAAATTGACTGGACACATGGATTTGTGGCAGTGAATTAAAATGACTTCCTGTCTCCCCACCTATGCTCAATTTCTTAACTCACTTTCCAGGAGACCCACCTTGTACAACATTTCCTTTCAAAGATGGTGCACCTAATTAGGAACATAGGAACAGGAGGAGGCCATTCAGCCCCTCAAACCCGCTCCGCCATTCAATTGGATCATGGCTGATCTGTACCTCAACTCCATTTACCCTCCATTGCTCTCTATGCCTTGATACCTTTGCCCAACAAAAATCTATCGATTTCAGTCTTGAAAGATCCAATTGTCTCCCAGCATCCACAGCCTTTTGGGGGAGAGAATTTCGGGTTTCTACATCCCTTTGTGTGAAAAAGTGCTTCCTGATTTCCCTCCTACATGGCCCGGTTCTTGATTTCCCCCACCAGAGGAAATAGTTTCTCTGTATCAACCCTATCAAATCCTTTCAACATTTTAAACACCTCAATCAGATCACCCCTCAGTCTCCTATACTAGACAAATTTGTGCAACCTGTCCTCACAATTTAACCCTCTAAGCCCTGGTATCGTTCTGAAATACTTCTCAAGTTTGCCTTTGTTTTTTTGCTCCTTATTTCAATAATATACAAGGTAACTCTTGTGGAGACCATAGGCGTGAGTGGTCATGGTGTAAGGGGCTTGTTCTGTTTGCTGTAGCTGCCATTTCCTTTTCCTCTTGCGTACGCACATACGAGAAAGGCAGGAGAAGACCATCAGACCATCCATCCAGACGTGGCGGAGTTGTGCACATCATCAACCCCTCATCACGCAATCTTCTGGGAGAAGGAAAAAGCCAGAGGGAAAGACCTGTGGACAATTGAGGAAAAACACTGGGAAATTCCTCCCCGGTCCCTGCAGGTTCCAGGGGACTGCATTAACTCACGAGTATCATTATTTCCAGCTAATCCCGCAAGCTTAATCTTTAGAACTTGAATCACCCTCCTCTCTCAGGAACTTGTCAGGCTCCTGTTTAAGATAATTGGCAAAAGAACTGGGGTGGGGGGGGAGGGGGAGATGAGTTTTTTTTTTACGCAGCGAGTTGTTATGATCTGGAATGCACTGCCTGAAAGGGCGGTTGAAGCAGATTCAATAGTAACTTTCAAAAGGGAATTGGATAAATACTCGAAAAGTAAAAAATTTGCAGGGCTATGGGGAAAAAGCAGGGGGAGTGGGACTAATTGGATAGCTCTTTCAAAGAGCTGTCACAGGCACGATGGGCTGAATGGCCTCCTTCTGTGCTTTAAGATTCTGTGTTATTTTTTATGAATTCTAGTTTCGTTTAAAAACCCACCTCATGCAATGAACTCTGGTTATGACTAATATAGTAGCTAGGCAGACACTGAACCCTATTGTACAAGATCTGAGCAGGATAGCTTTGTGCATTCTGCTGCATGTTGTGGCCAGTCTCTTGAAAGACATAGCAAAATAGCACAGCGGCCATAGTCCCAGGTGTGATTTGCACTCATGTGGATATGGTTGTAAACAGAGAGATAAAAGAGGTGATTTTAAACCCCAAGAACGGGTGGGTTGGGGTCAGATCGAAGTTGAAAACAGTTGTTTTTTGCGACCGCAACCCGGCTTTATTTCTGGGTTTAACATCGAGGCGTAAAAGTCCAGGCTTCCCACTGGGAATGCAAAGTCCGAAAGTTTTGCGGTTGCGACCCAAAAAAACAACTATTTTCAACTCTCACCCGCCCCCAACCCACCCGTTCTTGGGGTTTAAAATCACCCCCAAATACTTCCACAATCCCCTAGTTCCAAATGAGAGGGTATGAGCTCTAGTTGTACCCTTCACACTGCAACAGTGAAATCTGGAGAGTTTGCTGAATGTGACTTGTGTTAAATGCGTGTATAATTGCCCCGTAATCACAGCGAGTATTGATTAAATACACATTCCTACATCATTTTAGTACATAACTGTCCACTACACCTCCATTGCATTGGCTATAAGAAATTGATAGCATCATAATAGTATTGATTTGGCATTGAAGAGCGCACTGGCATTTTAATTCTTGGTTGCTACTTCAAATCTCCAGCCCAGTCATCTGAGCCCAGAAATTCCTCGGTGATATTACTGAGCAGGTGCTTATTTGTCCATGTGTGGCATTCTTTGGGGGTGGTGGAAGCAGATTCAGTAGTAACTTTGAAAAGGGAATGGGATATATACATGAAATGGAAAAATTTGCAGGGCTACGGGGAAAGAGCAGGGGGAGTGGGACTAATTGGATAGTTCTTTAAAAGAGCCGGCACAGGCACAATGGGCCAAATGGCCTCCTTCTGCGCTGTATGATTCTATGATTCTAATTTTTACTTTGATTCTGATTTTCACTTTGGGCGATACTGCCCGTTTTACATCTCTCCAGATTTTAATTTCTATTGATTTCAAGGGGAGAGATGTATAACGGGCGGCTGATCCGATATCGTCCGTTTTACGCTATCGCCCAAAGTCAAATTTACCCTCATTGTCTGCAATTTTAGCGGAGGTGTTAACCCATTAGAAAAAATGATTCCTACACTAAAGCAGCGGATAGCTAATATCAAATGATTGTGTTTAGCCTTGATCTGCCAGTATCACCAATGATAATTCCCAGGCTCTGATTTTTATGTAAGGAATCTTACAACACCAGGTTATAGTCCAACAGTTTCATTTGATATTACCCTTCACTCACTCACCTGACGAAGGAGGTAAGCTCCGAAAGCTTGTGATTTTCAAATAAAACTGTTGGACTATAACCTGGTGTTGTAAGATTCCTTACATTTGTCCACCCCAGTCCATCACCGGCATCTCCACATCCTGATTTTTATGATTTGCAGTCTTCAAATAATCAGCTTAAAATAATTCTATAATGTTTCCCTTGTTCTGCTCACACTGCTGCAACTCAGTCTCACCTTCGAGTCAGAAAGTCTTAGAATCAATTCCTCCTCCAAGACTTAAGCACCTAATCCCGACCTAATCTCGCCCCCCCCTCCCTATCTCTGTCACCTCCTCCAGCCCTTCAACCCTCCGTGATCTCTGCGCTCCTCCAATTCTTGCCTCTTGGGTATCCCCTGATTTTAATCGCTCCACCATTGGCGGCCGTGCCTTTAGCTGCCCTGAGCTCTGGAATTCCCTTCCTGAACCTCTCCGCCTCTCTCTCCTCCTTTGAGATGCTCCTTAAAACCTACCTCTTTGACCAAGCTTTTGTTCAACTGTCCTAATACCTCCATATGTGGCTTGGTGTCAAATTTTGTTTGAAAATCGCTCCTGTGAGGCGCCTTGGGACGTTTTACTACGTTAAAGGCGCTGTATAAATGCAAGTTGCTGTTGTAGTTGTTGACACATTAGTGCAGCGCCGTGAGAATGGTGCATCAAGAGTGTCATTTTTCAGAAGGGACATTAAGCCGATGACCCTCCTGCCTATTCAGGCAGATGTAAAAGATTCCATGGCCCTATTTGAAGAAAGAAAGACTTGCATTTACATGACGCCTGTCACGACCTCAGGACGACACAAACAATTCCTAGAATTAGAGATAATGTTATTTAGGCCTTCCTCTTCAATGGAGTACCAAAGTATCACACCTATTATTTAAACAGGGGTACAACAGTCTGTGGGATTCGAAGTCATGAATATGCCACCCAGAGTTCACGAGTTCAAATCCCACTGTGGCAAGTTGTGAAAGCGAATTCAGTAAATCTGCTAATGTTTGGGCTAGCACCAGATAACATAACATTGAAAGCTGCTGGATTGTCGTTAAAAACCCCAACTGGTTCACTAATATCCTTTAGAGTACCTGCCAGCCGTACCCAGCGACTCCAGTCCCACATTATGTGCTTGTTTTTTTACTTCCCTCTGAAGTGCCTTAGTGAGCCACTCACTTGTAAAAACAAGTGGGATAGAAGGATGCTCACCACCGCCTTCTCAGGGCAATCAGGGATGGGCAATAAATGTGGGCCTACCACAGAGTCAACCACATCCCGAGAACAAATTAAGAAAATAAACATCAAGTGTTCTCTCCGAAGAGCTGCTTTGGCCAGTTTTTGGTGTTTAACCCAAGAAAGGGGCCTTGAAATTACGATCTGGGCTACTAGTTCACTAGGTATACTTAAGGGGTTGGGAGTTCCTCCATTCATCCGCCGTAACTTTAGCGGAATAACCTCGGAAACACTGCTTGCGCCGTTTCTCCGCGGTTTCCACAGAGGTTGTGGCTGATGAGCGGGAAAATCACAGCGAAAATTCATTCCCTTAATGTGGTCGTCTCAAACTCCTCTCCCCATTACTTTAGCACAGGCTCTAACATTAAAATAAATAGTTTGACACGTCCACTACCATGTTGGATAGGAATCTGAGACAAACATTTTAAGCATTTGGACCCTATGGCACCGTTTCAAGGTCTGAGAGTTTTTGCTTGTGGTTTAACAAGGGACTGGAGCTCTTATTCTCATGCAGAAACACAGCGAGTTACTACGTATGAGTGGACCGCGAAGTGAGAGGTGTGAAGTGGTGGCCGCTTCACGCCTTTCTGGAACAGGGAGGCTTCAGTCGAGCTGCTGCATTTATTGGGCCTTCTGTTTCTTTCGTGTTTTATGAAGTTGATTTTTCTGACGAATGTTTGAGTGCTGTTTAATGACACCAGATGACGTCACCTGCAATAAATGACCTTCTTCCATATCTATATTTATACCCTGCGGTGCTGTGGCACCAGATGAGATGTTTCTCACACCTCACTACAGTGTGAAACCATCGAGCTGTCTCACTCAAAGCAGGTTCTCACAAAGTTGTTCAGTCTAAACAAATGACTATCTGTAGCAGTGGAGTACAGGTCTGGTGACCTAGGTGAGTACTCACACTTAACTGGCAAGTCAACTCGCGTATAAGACAACATCAACTTGCATTCATGTAGCGCCTGTAACATAGTAAAACGTCCCAAGGCGCTTCACAGGAGTGTAATCAGACAAAAATTGATGCCGAGCCAAAGAAGGAGATATTAGGACAGGTGACCGAAAGCTTGGTCAAAGAAGTAGATTTTAAGGAGCGTTTTAAAAGAGGAGAGAGAGGTGCTCTGAAGGAGCTATCCAATTAGTCCCGCTCCCCTGCTCTTTCCCCGTCGCTCTGCAGTTATTTTCCTTTTCAAGGATATATCCAATTCCCTTTTGAAAGTTACGATTGAATCTACTTCCACCACCCATTCCAGATCGTAACAACTCGCTGCGTAAAAAAAATGCATCCTCATTTTCCCCCCGGTTGTTTTGCCAGTTATTCTGGAGCAATGCTAAAAGTTACAGTGTAAACACACCCTAAGAATCTCAATGCAAGTACTCGCAACGGACATCGCTGCTGTGGAAATAAATTAGTCTGTATCCCCTGCTCCTGGGAGACTGCATCAGTCATTTTCTCAACCGAGGTAGAAATTGTTCTTTGCCTGGTGTCTCAGAAGTTCTTGCCCACATCCACTCCATCCCCTGAGGAGATTGGAATGATCAAGTACTGAAAAATTAAATCCTGGGCTGCTGTAACTTTCGCAGCCGCAGGCAGTGTGGTTCCAGTCACGGAGGCGACTCTCAAGTCATTTGTTATATTCTGACAAAAGTCCTGTAATTATCCTCGTGAAGACCATCAGTCTCCTTTGACACCCATCCTCTGTTAGTCTTAGGTGCGCCAATCAGGACCTGCAGACCCTTTTCCTTCAACGTTGACTTCTTCTGAGAAACTGCGCACTTGTTGCCACTTCTTCACCCAGTCTTCCTGGAAAGGATGCTGGATGGAGATACCTTGTTGTTCTCCTGCTGCTGGGTTTTAGTGCTTCAACATGACCACTGAAGCGAGGGTGGATGGGCTAGGGACTGGTGTGGGTGGGGCTCGAGTGATCTGTGGGATGACCGAGTGATCTGTGGGATGACTCCGCGCTGTCAGTACATTGGGCTGCTTAGATGCCCAGAACTTGAGAATTCCAGTGTATGCATTTGTAATCAGCGGTGCACCATGGCTTAAGGACATGTTTAACAAAAATGAAAGAAAATGCCAACTGCCCTTCAGAGTTATAAATATTTTATATGAGACAGAAGCCCTGCGCTAGCCCAAAATGGCTGTCCTACTGGAGTTGTCCAGAGAGAGCAGATTAACAAAAAAGCAGGTTGGGACTGAAATTGGTTCCTGTTGCCATGTTGAATCTGTGTCTTTTTCCTCCAGTCCCTGTGCATTTTATCATTTTCCAATCTGCAACTGTTACCTTTCAATATTCTTCACTGCTCTTCATTTGCCGTTGTGCATCACATTATTTCTACGCTTCATGACAAGATAATTTAAGAACAGAGATACGTTTTTTTTTCAACGCCAGAACCCCTGGTTTGTGCTGAGATCGCTGATCAGGCATTGGTGGAGACACATAGAAAAACAGGAGCAAGAGTAGGCCATTCGGCCCTTCGGGCCTGCTCCGCCATTCAAAATGATCATGGTTGATCGTCTAACTCAGTACCCCGTTCCCACTTTTTCCCCATATCCCTTGATCCCTTTAGCATTAAGAAATATATCTATCTCCTTCTTGAATACATCTAATGACTTGGCCTCCACTGCCTTCTGTGGTAGAGAATTCCACAGGTTCACCACCTTCTGAGTGAAAAATTTCTCCTCATCTCAGTTCTAAATGGCATACCCCGCATCCTGAGACTGTGACCCCTGGTTCTGGACTCCCCAGCCATCGGGAACATCCTCCCTGCATCTAGTCTGTCTAGCCTTGTTAGAATTTTATATGTTTTGATGAGATCACCTCTCATTCTTCTAAACTCTAGTGAATATAGGCCTGGTCGACCCAATCTCTCCTCATATGTCAGTCCTGCCATCCCAGGAATCAGTCGTTGCACTCCCTCCATGGCAAGGACATCCTTCCTCACATAAGGAGACTAAAACTGCACATAATACTCCAGATGTGGTCTCACCAAGGCCCTGTATAACTGCAGTAAGACATCCCTGCTCCTGTACTGAAATCCTCTTACAATGAAGGCCAACATACCATTCGCCTTCCTAACTGCTTGCTGCACCTGAATGCTTGCTTTCAGCGACTGGTGTACAAGGACACCCAGGTCTCGTTGCACCTCCCCTTTTCCCAATCTATACCATTCAGATAATAATCTGCCTTTCTGTTTTTACAACCAAAGTGGATAACCTCACATTTATCCACATTATACTGCATCTGCCATGTTCTTGCCCACTCACCCAACTTGTCTAAATCACATTGGAGCCTCTTTGCATCCTCCTCACAGCTCCCATTCCACCCCAGCTTTGTGTCATCTGCAAACTTGGAAATGTTACATTTAGTTCCCTCATTCAAATCATTGATATATATTGTGAATAGCTGGGGCCCAAGCATTGATCCCCGCGGTACCCCACTAGTCACTGCCTGCCACCCGGAACAAGACCCGTTTATTCCTACTCTCTGTTTCCTGTCTGTTAACCAATTCTCAATCCATGCCAGTATATTCCCCCCAATCCCATGTGCTTTAATTTTGCACACTAACCTCTTGTGTGGGACCTTATCAAAAGCCTTCTGAAAATCCAAATACACCACATCCACTGGTTCTCCCCTATTCTACTCGTTACATCCTCAAATAACACCAGTAGATTTGTTAAGTATGATTTCCCTTTCATAAACCCATGCTGACTTTGTCCAATCCCGTTAATGCCCTCCAAGTGTTCTGTTATCACATCTTTTATAATAGACTCCAGCATTTTCCCCACTCAACATCCCACTCAACGTCTCAACATCCCTGATTTAGGGAAATAATCTGTTTCAATAACATCTCAGTTTTGTTCCACGAGTATTAACAACAATGATTGATGCAATACCTGATGGGGAATTGAAATACCGCAGTGCAAAAAGACTCTTAAGAATGAAAAAAAATCTTGGAAAGCCAATCTCAATTAGTTTTTGTGTGTACAAGTGTCTTTATCTGTGTGTGTAAGCGCCTTTCTCTGTAACTTTTACCATCAACATGGCCAAGTTGGTCGCACTCTCATTTCTGAAAAAGAAGGTGGTGGGTTCAAGCCCCACTTCAGGACCTCGGCTGACCCTCCGGTGCAGGATTGAGGGAGTGCTGCATTGCTGGGATTCTGTCCTTTAGTTGAGATGTTAAAATGAGGCTCTGTCTGCCTTGCAGGTGGATGTAAAAGATCCCATGTTACTATTTGAAGACGAGCAGGGGAGTTCCTCTGGTGTACTGGCCAATGTTCTTTCCTCAACCAACTCCACCAACATTAGATTAACTCATCATTCATCTCATTGCTGTTTGTGGGACCTTTCGTTGCACAAAATGGCGACCATGTTCATCATGCAGTTTATCGCTGTAATTCATTGTCAGTGAAGCTCCTGGGCACCCCTGAGAGATGAAATAAATATAAATGCAGATTCTTTTTTTACCTTTCTATGCATCTGTTTCCCAAGGGTTCTTTGGCTGTGTGGAACTCTCTCTCTTTCTCTAATCCACTCGCTCATTCCCTTTTTCTGTTTGTCTGTAACTGTCAATCTCCACCTATCTCTTTGAGCACACCTGCCACTGTTTCTTTCTGTCTCTCTCTCGGAGTGTGTTTCTGCTTTTCCTTTGCACGCACGTTCTCACTTCTGTTGTTTCTGCTCCGTCTCCAAGCACTGTGGCAGATTGTAACCCTCCCCACAACAAGCACCTCTGCGATATATCCCAACAAATGATGTTCAGCCTCTACCTGGAACTGGAGAAATACCAAACAATCTGGGGCTTGTTCTTGGACCCTCAGTCAGCACAAAACCCTTCCCTTCCCACCAACGTCCAACCTACCTCCCAGGGGGTGTGAATAATAGTGACCCACCCATAGGCTGTTCTGAGCTGCAGTTTTGTGGTATAACACAGGTGGCATCATTTTTTGTCCCCTCCTCTGTTTGCAGCAGCGTAGGCTAAATATCCACTCCCTCCACTATCGGCGCACCGTGACTGCAGTATGTCCTATCTATAGGTTGCACTGCAGAAAGTCGCCAAGCCTTCGTCGGCAGCACCTCCCAAACCCGCGACCTTCACCCTCTAGGAGGACGAGGTCAGCGGGTGTATGGGAACTCCACCACCTCCAAGTTCCTCTCTATCCTGACTTGGACATGTATCGCCGTGCCTTCATTGTCACCGGGTCAAAATCCTGGAACTCCCTACCTAATAGCGCTATGGGAGCACCTTCACCACACGGACTGCAGCGGTTCAAGAAAGAAAGACTTGCATTTATACAGCGCCTTTCACAACCTCGGGATATCCTGAAGCGCTTGACAGCCAATGAAGCACTTTTGAAGTGTAGTCACTGTTGTGAAGTAGGGAAACGCGGCCGCCAATTTGCGCAGGAGAAGGCCCATTACCACTTTCTCAAGGGGCAACTAAAGATGGGTAATAGATGCCGGCCTTGCCAGCAACACCCACATCACATGAATTAATAGAAAAAAGTTTGTGGTATTAAGTATTGCACGGAGCTGAACCCATATTCTATTAAAGTTTAAATAGAACACATTGAAACTCATCATTTTTCACAATATTCCACATAGCTGTTTATTTAAAACAAGCTTTAGTACTGTTTACTTTCTTACAAAAATCGATAGCAACCACGTGATGTCACTTCCTTCCGGCTGCCATGGTGAAATTGTTGTGCACTGGTATAACAGGCCCCCTAGAATCTCATTACCCCAATGTTAATGCCAGAAATGGCACTCCAAGTCAATGAATACAAATCACAGTCTCTGCAGAATGCACCAGTATGACCATCAGCACACTCGAAGAAAATTGAGTTATTGGGTATTGAATTATTGTATCATATCATAATATGCAAAGAATATTTACAGCCTTTGTAGCTTTCAAACACAATAACCTCAGTCAGAGTTGGCGACATTGTGTAATATCCTTATTTTAGAAACATAGAACTGTGGGGGTCCTAGAAGATCAGTTGGCTGCCCCAGCCATTGCCAGTTAATCCTTTTTTTTGAAAAAAAAAAGCTGCCTTTGAAATTGCTCCAGGAGGCTTTAGGTTTGTGTTTCATTCTTGGCACGAGATCGATTCAGCCGCCCGTTCTTTCGCAATGAAGCGAAAATCAAATTTTCACCGTGCAGACCACTTTTTTAATACCGTGAATTCCATCTGAACTTGGAGAGCTTTGCCTTCCCTCCGCGTGGGGCAGGAGGTGGGAAGGTTTTGTTCCAGATGTTTATCTAAGCTGTCATAAACTCATATCCAGTGCGGGATGATTTAAAGTAATGCCATAGGATGTCTAAGGAATCAAATTCCACGCCGTGTAGGTTATAGTACTGGTTGTGCTGTTTAATGGTGTCAGTCAGAACAAGGAGTGCACTGCCATCCTGATGTTATTTAATGTCACATTTTTAAAACGTACGTTCAAAATATTATTCCAGTCATAAATCAGTCGGGAAACACTGCGGAACGTTTAAATTGCTTTTGTAATCATTGTAAAGCATTTTAAAAGGAAGAAAGACAATGCATATGCAGCACCTTATCAAAGTCCCTCTCAGAAATGCCTCAAAGCAATTGACATACAACAAATGACCATGAAGTGCAGTGATTGACTGTCGTTATGTAGGCAAACACACAGCAGCCATTTTTGTGCACAGCAAGATCCCCACCAATACTGCGCTGGAGTGTCAGCCTGGGACATGGGCCAAGTTTTGGAACGGGGCTTTGAAATCACGACTTTTTGAATTCGGAGGCAAGACCAATTTTAACAAATCTCCTCCAGGATGGAAAAATTTCCTCAAATGAAATACATCATTACAAAAGCAAAAACCTTAGCTATGAAAGTGCGATGAATTGGAAAGCAGCTGCCCCTATTCGGTTTGCCTTTCAATATGAGTGAGGACCAAAGCAACAACAACAACATCAACAACAACTCGCATTTATATCGTGCCTTTAACATAATAAAACGTCCCAAGGCGCTTCACAGGAGGGTAATCAGACAAAATTTGACACCGAGCCACATGAGGAGATGTTAGGTCACGTGACCAAAAGCTTGGTCAAAGGGGTAGGTTTTAAGGAGCATCTCACAGCGGGGGAGAGAGAGGTGGAGAGGAGGAGAGGTTGAGGGAGGGAATTCCAGAACTTAGGGCCTAGGCCGCTGAAGGCACGGCCGCCAAGGGTGGAGCGATTAAAGTCGGGGATTCGCAAGAGGACAGAATTGGAGGAGTGCAGAGATCTCGGAGGGCTGTAGGGCTGGAGGAGGTTAAGCAGTGTAATATGGGCGAAATATACTCGCTTATTGTAGAGAACAGTCAGTGCTACTCAGGTGACAGCTAGGAATCAATATAATGGGTGCAGATAAAAAAGTATTTAGCAATCTTGCAGTTTGAGCCAATTGACAGAAATCGTCACCTGGTTAACTGGACTCAAATGTTTGTAGGCCTGAATGGTTTATTCCAACAGTTACGTGCAATGTATTTGATTGGACGTAAACTTTTCCATTTTAGAATAAATTATAAATAATGAATGATAGTGAGGCTCAGCTGAATGTTGCAGCCATTACATTAAAAGATCAGGAAATGAGGATTGTGGAGACTGACCTAAAGTGCCATCTGGATCGGGGCAGTTCTGATATTTCACTGGAGTCACTAATGATCTTCAGTGGTTGGTTATCACGTGAGGAATAAACGTATTATTGGACTAGGCCAGGCTGGGTTTAGTATAGATCAGCGACAGGTCGGAGTGGATGGGCTACAAAAGGTCACATAACAAATCAGGCTCAGATTTAAGGCTAGGTTTGCCAACCCTCCAGGATTGTCTCGGAGTCTCCAGGAATTAAAGATTAATCTCTTGGACACTTCTTGTGCAAATTAAGGGGGCATTAAAAAAATTGTGTGTTTTCTTTCATTTTCTTTGCATACTTTCGTTTATTAGTTTTTAAAAAATTGGACTCGGTGGGGCTTTTGGAGAGGGGAGGTCATCTGATGAAACCTCCAGGAATACATCCAACCAGAGTTGGCAACTCCTGCTTAAGGCCGACCAGACCACTTGGTGTATGGGAGAGTTAAGCTCTAGCAGCGAGACTTAAGCCTTGATTTTAACCTGGGGTGAGAGGCGAGCAGCAGGGCGTGAGGGGCAGGACACTTTAACTCCTGGGTCTCACTACCACAGTACAGGCCCAACTCCTGCTGGAACCCAGAGGGAACGACGTGAGGCTGGTGGGAGGGCGAGCGGGTCAGGAGGCCACTGCCAGGGACTAGCAGCGTCGGTACCTGGGGGAGCGAGATGGGGTGGGGTGTGGGGGGTGATGTGATGGCGGTTGGAGGAGGAGGGACAAGCCCAGAGCAGAAGGTTTCCGTATGGGGCCTGGAGAAGGAGCACTCCTGCTCCCCCTGGCCCACAAGGAAACTGTAAAAAACTAAATCAATTTATCTTCTCCTTGGCGTCCATTGTTCCTAGCGAGGCCGCTGCCGGGAGCCCAATGCGTGACACGGGGTAAAAATCGTGTCGGGGTCTGAATGACATCACCAGACACCGATCGTTTCCTGTCAACGAGGGCTGCTCAGAACACACATGGCGCGAGGCATGAGTTTGCCATGGATAAGGTAAGTACCGCTCTGCCGGTATTGTAATCCCCCGCACGCCCCATTCTGGTCGGACGCGGGGTGACAAGGGGTTAAAATCAGGCTTTCAAATTGCACCTGAAATTCAAGAGAGTTGGGTTAGTTCTCAAATGCCCAAACTTTGTGTTGGGGTCAGCCTGTTCCTTTAGTGCAAATTGGTAGCACACATTTACTGAGGTGAAGATTGTCCCTCGAGTCACATTCGCTGCCATTTACCTGTATCCCACCCTACGTTTATCTATCATCACGGTTTTTATCTGTGGCACAACAAAAAAGGTAACGGTGTTTATTTATATAGTGACTTATTTTCAGCTGATTTGGTGACATTAGCAGCATCTGACTCTTGGTGGTCCAGTGTATTCCCTGGGGGAAGGGGGCACACAGTCCCTGACATTCCGACCGCAGAAAATACATCTGTCTTGCTAACACCCTAACAGCATAGTACAGGGAAGCATCCATGTATCCTAGACATGCAGGGAGATTTACATGCTGGCTGCTGGGATTAGGGCCATCCCCTGGATTTAGCTTTTAGCAGCACTGTGCATTTTCGAGTCTTAAAGCTTAATTCCAATCTGATTACAAAGTAAGATTGAATCGTCAACACTGAAGGCTGTAACTCCTGTGGTGAGCACAACATCCTCATCATCTAATCAAACCACGTAGCAGGCACGGCCGGATATATAGGGAATCGATTGGTGACTGAGCCCGTGTCTTCTTTACATAAACATTTCCATTGTAGGGGTGCCTTTTATGTGCTGCAGCAGCAATAAGGTGTTAGCTGTGGCTCAGTGGTAGCACTCTTGCCTCTGAGTCTAGAAGTTTGCAGGTTCATAGCCCCACTCTAGAGACCTTGAGCATATAATCCCAGGCTGACACTCCAGTGCAACACGAAGGGAGTGCTGCATTGTCAGAGTGTGCCGTCTTTCTGTATGAGATGTTAAACCAAGGCCCTGTCCATTTCGAAGAACTGCAGGGGAATTTTCTCCTGGTGTCCTGGCCAACATTTATCACTCAAAAAACAGATGATCTGGTCATTGTCACATTACTGTTTGTGGGACCTTGCTGTGCGCAAATTGGCTGCTGCGTTTCCTACGTTACAACAGTAATACTTCAAAATGTATATCATTGGCTGTGAAGCGCTTTGGGACGTCCTGAGGTTGTGAAAGGCGCTATATAAATGCAAGTTGTTTCTTTAACTTAAAGTCTAGCTTCTGCTGATTTCACGAATGGTTACGGTAGAACTGGATTTTTTCGTGCTTTCCTTAGTGGCGGAGGACGCGCTACCAAGTAACAACGGTGATTCGCGGCCAAACACGGTTGATATGTTCACGCGTTAAACCCTTCTTTGTTTTAAAGGCAAATGGTTCTGACCAGGGACACTTCAGTAGGAATTTTGCTTTCAGTGCTTAAGCTAATGCAAATAAAGTCCCAAGGAGCTGGTGGCAATGGCTGTGTCTGTCTCGTTGATGTGCCAGTGGATTCAAGTGCAGCATTTATGGGCTTTGTGTGAAAGCTAATGGAATCATGGGCGACCTACGCTGAATGCAAATGAATTCAGGACAGACTGTGGAGTAGATCAGAATAATAATTCAGCTATTTCGTTAGAGGGAGCGCAAAAAAAAAGGTGTAGGTGGGCTTGGTGAAAAGCACTATCAACTGACAGCAAACAATCATTGATTAGAAATGAGGTCAAGCCATGCTGCTGTGCTTCACTGACCCACCGGCCTAATGGTTAGTTGCAACGCTGCCGTTTTAAAAAGACCTTTCAGGTTTGATTGGTATTCATAGCGTTTCAGGGGGGGTGAGCGTTAAGGGTAGTCACTAGCAAAATAAATGAAATTCAGTATGTAGTCTCTCAACGTCACAACAAACATGTCTTAGTTCGTTCGTTGTTTTGTGCTGCGGGTCAGAATTTCAAACGACAGGGTGCGTTTCCCGATTGACGCAAGCATTTAACACGGCAAATTCCTGGTTGCTCTGTTGCAACAGAGGCGTTAGTTAACCTGTTTGATGTTCGTTAATGTAGGAAATGTTGTCGTAAGAACAGAGGAGATTAAGGGGTGATTTGATAGAGGTGTTTAAAATTGTGAAGGGGTGGGACGCAGTAGATCTGTTTGCAGTGGTTGAGGGGTGGGTTTAACTTTGGGCGATGGAATAAAATCCGCAGTATTGGATTGGCCGCCCGTTATACATCCCGCCCATATTATCCTTTCCTTATTTAAAGTAAACGGGTCACCAACAACAACAACTTGCATTTATATAGCGCCTTTAACGTAGTAAAACGTCCCAAGGCGCTTCACAGGAGCGATTATCAAACAAAATTTGACATCGAGCCACATAAGGAGATGTTAGGGCAGGTGGCCAAAAGCTTGGTCAAAGAGGTAGGCGTGAAGGAGCATCATAAAGGAGGCGAGAGAGGCGGAGAGGTTCAGGGAGGGAATTCCAGAGCTTAGGGCGTAGGCAGCTGAAGGCACGGCCGCCAATGGTGGGGCAAAGAAAATCCGGGATGCGCAAGTGGTCAGAATTGGAGGAGCACAGGGATCTCGGATAATGTCTAACATCTTGCTCTAAGTAGCTGATAGAGGACCGTCACGTCAATGCATTACATGTTCATGCCCAATTACCGCCAACAGTAACTTCCAGCCAATAACCTTCTCACATTCTGCAGCCCTCATGCATTGCTTTGTAATTTTTTATCCCTAGGTGACAGCGATGGGGCAGTGACAATGGACCCATTTTGCCATGCGCTTTTCCCAGTGGGAATTTTAGCACACCACAGTAATACAACAACAACAACAACTTGCACTTAAGTAGCGCCTTTAACACAGCAAAACGTTCCGCAGGAACGCTTCACAGGAGCGTAATCAGTCAAAAACAGACACCAGCCAAAGAAGGAGACGTTAGGAGGGGTGACCAAAAGCTTGGTCAAAGAGCTAGGTTTTAAGGAGGGTGCTAAAGGAGGAGAGAGAAGGGTGGAGAGGTTTAGGGAAGGAATTCCTGAGCTTAGGGCCTAGGCGGCTGAAGGCACGTGGGGCGAAGGGAGTTGGGGGATGGACAAGGGGCCAGAGTTGGAGGAGTGCAGAGTTCTCGGAGGGACGTAGGGCTACAGAGATAGGGAGGTGGGGGGCGACAAAGGCTTTTAAAATAATTCAGCTTGCATAAATCTTCAAAAAGACCTCCATCGTTATGAGCGGCTCGTGCGAAGATAAGCTGTAGTCATTACTGAAATGTTCAGTATTGGGAAGTCAGTACACCGTACGACCAAGTGTTTTAGATGAGCTTTATTCTATTGACTGAGAAGGCTTAGTAGCTTAGAGTGTTGCAAAATAACACACAGAGTGGCATGCTGTTAGGCCTGTAAGTCATTTTAATTTATATTTGGTGCCATATGCAGTTGTGGGATATCTTTTGTGGTTTGCAATAACATGCCCACTGTGCAATTCCGCATGTATGTCAAAAAGGGGCATGACCCAGTATGCAAATATGGTACTGAAGTGCCAAAACCGCATTCACAATCATTCACGTGCGCACTGCTTCAGGAGGAGCCCTTTGAATGGATAATACGAGAATGCTTTGACCCAAATGAAAAACCATTAGTGAATTCTTTTTCAGCCTTCACACAGAAAGAGGCCGCCCGTCCAGAACAACCCAGCAGCGCTTTCAGAAATTTAATTATGTGATTTTAAAATAAACAAATTCCACAGGAAGTGCTACAAGATGACTTCTTGGGATTATGGTCGCATTATGCAAAGGAGCTTAACCTGGGTGATTAATACTGTGTAACTTAAACATGCTGCAATACTGTAAACACTTTTTGTTAATTAATTATGCTGGACCATTAAATTGCTGATGGATCATGTTTTAACCAGCCTATCTACACAAACAGAAGGGTCTTTCAAAATTCAAAGCAGAACAAAAGATCCTTTGACAACTGAGGGCAACAAGTTTGAAATGTTATTTAAAAGGGACATCTTTTCACTGTGGGGCGAGGCTGTGGGAAAGAGCAGGCTGGGGGGGGGGGTGGTGGAGGCGGTGGGATAGCACTTCCAAAGAGCCGGCGCGGGCACGATGGGCCGAACGGCCTACTTCCGTGCTGTATGATTCTCTGATTCGTGAACAGGTATTTGAAGAGGGGGGGGGGCGGGGGGGGAGGAAAAAAAGGCAGAATAGCCGCGCGTCAATCTTCGCAAAGTGATATCGCACACACGCAACGCAATGGGGAAAGGGGCAGGAGAGATTTATTAAAATGACCCCAGGGATCAGAGGCTGCAGCGACGAGGAGAGACTGGAGAAACGGTGGCGCAATTTTCATTACAGCAAAGAAGATTAAGAGGAGAACTGATAGAGGGTGTTGAAAACTATGAGGGGTTTTGATAAAGTTGTTCGGAATAAAATATTTCCACAGGTCAGTGATTGGGTGACTAGACGACATCAATTTCAGATCAGCTGCAAAACAGTGAAAGGAGAGGTTAGAGATTTTTTTTTTTTTACGCAGATGTTCGTTATGTCATGGAATCCGCGACCAGGAACAGTGGTGGACAGAAGAAGCCAGAATAGTTTTTAAAAGGGAATTAGATAAATATTTGAAAAATAAATCATTTTAAAGGGTATGTGGAAGAGGCCGGGAGTGGGACTGAATAGATAGCTCCTGCTGTAAAATTCTAGCATTCTCCGATTGTACGAGAGAAGGTTCCCTCTGTGCATTGTGTGTATTGAAAATGGTAAGCCAGTTCTTTACAAACAGATTTTGTTACGCACAAAGGTTGATTCCCCAATCCTGCACTCCTAGCGGATTCTCCACAATCTCAGGGAGCAGTAGGGCTGCATATTGGAGCCCCATCGTCCGACATGAGCTCCCTGCGACAGTGCCTGACTACTGGGAGCTCCTGATCGTGGAATCACCTCTATGGTGTTCTCAAACAATTTATCATGGTATCATAGTATGTCACAGCACAGAAGGAGGCCATTCGGCCCATCGTGCCTGTGCCAGGTCTTTGAGAGAGCTATTCAATTAGTCTCACTCCCCTGCTCTTTCCTCATAACTCTGTAAATTTTTTCCCTTCAAGTATTTATCCAATTCCCTTTTAAAATTTATTATTGAATCTGCTTCCACCGCCCTTTCAGGCAGCGCATTCCAGATCATAACAACTCGCTGCGTAAACGAACGCTTCCTCATGTCGCCTCTGTTTCTTTTGCCGATCACCTTGAATCTGTGTCCTCTGGTTACCGACCCTTCTGCCACTGGAAACAGTCTCTCCTTATTTATTCTATCAAAACCGTTCATGATATTGAACGCCTCTATTAAATCTCCCCTTAACCTTCTCCGCTCCAAGGAGAACAATCCCAGCTTCTCCAGTCTCTCCACATAACTGAAGTCCCCCACCCTTGGTACCATTCTAGTAAATCTCCTCTGTACCCTCTCCAAGGCCTTGACATCCTTCCTAAAGTGTGGTGCCCAGAATTGGACACAATACTCCAGCTGAGGCCTGACCAGTGATTTATAAAGTTTTAGCATAACTTCCTTGCTTTTGTAAAAGTGACCACTAAGTACATAAGAATCCCAGGGAACTCCTGCTGGGTACCAGTAGTTAGGCCTACTAGTACCTGGCCCTATAACTGGGTATGGTAGCGTAATGGTTATGTTACTGGACTAGTAATCTAGTAGAACCTGAGTTTAGATCCCTCCCTGGAAATGAAATGTTGGTATCTGTAAAAAAGTGACCATGAAGCAGTCGGATTGTCATAAAAACGCAACCGGTTCACTAATGTCCTTTTGGGAAGCAAACCTGTCGTCCTTACCCGGTCTGGGCCTATATTTGACTCCAGCTCCACACCCACGTGGTTGACTCTTAACTGCCCTCTGAAGTGGCCCAGCAAGCCACTCAGTTGTACAGGGCAGCTAGGGATGGGCAACAAAAGCCGGCCTTGCCAGCGACGCCCACATCCCAAGAATGAATTTTTTGTAAAAAGGCCCAGAGTCTCCCTTAGTCACGTGACCTTAGTCACGTTCCAGCAGTGCTAGTTCAGCCAGCGTTGTTAACGTTGAATTGGAGGCTTACTGCCTGCAAAGGGCAGATGACATCACTGTCTGTGAAGAGAGTTTCACAGGTAGGGTGAGTGAGGTGGGAAGCTTCATCGCTGGTAGAGGCGGGTGTTTTTTTTTAACGTTTAGTTTCCTTCAATTTTCAATTCTGGTTCTGGGAATAATTTGTGCTGGGGAAACACTGGCTCCTGTACAAACCACAGGACAATCCTCATCCAGCCCTCCTCATCCAGCCAGCGCTGCTTCTCCTGTTTGCAGCCGATTCGGAGGCGCCTAGCCACAGATTGGTAGTGTCTGTTTATTAGTCCCTGATGCTAATAGGGATTCCTTGCCTGGATTTATAGCTGGAATGCAACCTAACAAACTTTTTTGCAGGACGAGTACTGTTAAATTCCCTCGGAGAATTTCAAATTCAGATCTTGAAACTGAACCACCAAAAATTTGCTCAGACTTGGACCACAACAGGCCCAGACCAAGGTTCTCACGGGCCAGATGGGGGGCTTTTTTTTTTGCTGACTCGAGTTTAAAACCCCCCAAGATGTACAATAGCACTTTCATATCGTAAGATTATAAAGGTGACAGAAGTCACAAAGAATGAGGAAACTGATTCGGATTATGAAAGTGGATCCCAGTTACAGAGAGACAGCTGGAGCTTCGAAGACTGCAGCTGTAGTGAAATTGTGATAACGAATTGCAAGGGCTAATTTAATGACTGAAAGCCAGCTCGTCGAAAGGAGTACGGGGCCCAGGTAAGCAAAGCCGTGCGCAAACGGGAGGCAGTGAGGGAATAGTCCAGTCTGTTTACATTGCTGTGGTTTCCCTCAGACAAGCGGCATGCTCTGTGTTTATGAATATGTTCACTCTATATTGACTTCAGCGCTGTGGAATGTCGCGGGAGTAAGGGGAGCACATCTATAAAAACAGCAAACTGGGCTCAGGCAAGCAGCTTGCTGCACACCAACCCTTCACAAATCACAGATCTGGCAAACCCAAGGGGCCACAATGTTTCCCCTTTCTCGTATAGGTAAATCCATTTGAATTGATACTAGAGCAAAAACCAGGGCGCTACAGTAAGGTAAAGCACTATCCTTCCACCCCTGCAGTCAAGTTGCAAATCCATTCCACACTGCTGGGTTGAGATTCTCCTCTCTCTGCCTCCAGAGGGAAACGAGGTTATGCTTTGTCTCAATCTTCCCTTGAGTTTCGGAGATTGAGGGGTCATCCGATCGAGATGTTTAAAATGTTAAAGGGATTTGATAGTGTAGAAACTATTTCCTTTGTTGGGGGAAATCACAAAGGAAATAAGCACTCCCTCAGTATTGTAATATCAACCTAGAGTTTATGTTTAAGTCTCTGGAGTAGGATTTGAACCCACAAACCTTCTTGACTCAGGAGTGTAAGAGTGCTACCCACTGAGCCACAGCTCCCACCTAACCACCAGAATAAACACAGCTCGCCCACCACTGTTCAACATCATGTTCATTCACTCCTGCAAAAGACTGACACAACGCACTACTCCAGAGTTATTGGTTTTTCAAGTTCTTGAAGAAGTCCCATATTCAAGGATCTCAGACGAGTTATTTTCGGTTCACTGTTAAAATTAAACGACAAATGCTTCAGATAAACATAGTGATGCTGTTTTTTGGGATGTGCACAAAAAAGGCTGGTTATGTAGCAACCAAAATTTATGTTAAATCATAGCTTTACATAGAATTTACAGCACAGAAACAGGCCATTCGGCCCAACAGGTCTATGCCGGTGTTTATGCTCTACACGAGCGTCCTCCCTCCCTACTTCATCTCACCCTATCATCATAACCTTCTATTCCTTTCTCCCTCATGTATTTATCTGGCATCCCCTTAAAGGCTATTCGCCTCAACCACCCCATGTGGTAATGAGTTCCACATTCTTACCACTCTCTGGATGAAGAAGCCTCTCCTGAATTCCTTATTGGATTTATCAGTGACTATCTTATATTTACGGTCCCTAGTTTTGGTCTCCCCCGCAAGTGGAAACATCTTCCCCACGTCTAGCCTATCGAGCCCCTTCGTAATCTTAAAGACGACAATTAGGTCACCTCTCAGCTTTCTCTTTTCTAGAGAAAAGAGCCCCAGCCTGTTCAATCTTTCATATCATATCATATTATTGCAAAGAGCTGAATTTTCCAACTGCTTCAGAGTTTATTGAAATGACAGTACTACATATATGAGCTCACAGCAACAATCCCATTAACTGGAGGAGCAGGGTCAATGATGCAAGTAAGAAATAATGGAAAACAAAAAGTGTCACTCAATAAATAAATAAAAACCGATTGCCCGCAGTCTACCAAAGGAAGAGGAGCTGTGTAAAAATGGTGTTACAGTTTACAGCATTATGAAGTTGAAAGGATTTGACTGCGCTGAGTCCAAAGTCTGTATTCCCCAATGACTACGCCATGAATTCAAAATATGTGATATTACTGGCTTTCTTTGCATTGATCACAAAGCCCCATCTCGTCATGTGCCTTTTAGAAAAGGAAAGGATCCCCCAAAGCCAAGGCGACCTTTTACGAATGCCCATTTCTGGGGCGAGGCCTCGTTGCCTGATGGTCACGCGCCAGGAAATTTCGCACCGTAAATTTAACGGGTGGAAAGTCGTGGGGTTGGAGGGGGTGGAAGGGAAGCTCGCTCAAATTCCCGACGTGCACTCCTTGTGGATGAATTTGTGACGTTTAGTCTTTAGCGCTAGTGCGACAATCCTCCGTCCTGCTGTTTTAACGGAAGTGCTTTAATAGCGGAGGAAAGCCACACAGACGTTGGGGTCGCTTTTGAGTGCCCTCGCCTGGCGTTAACGGCCTCACAATGGGGTCGGTAGCCTCACTGCGCCCCCCCCGCCCCCGCCACCTTAACACCGGCGACGCGGGTGGCTCCATTTTGAAAGGGGCCAACCTACGAGTGTCCAAAGCGCCCGCCTGCTTCAGGCGACAGGTCCCCTTTTAAAATGGAAATCAGAGCCCAAAAGCAATCCAATGCCTGCGAAGTGATTTGGAGCATCCTGAGATCTTGACAAGCTCTGTGTGAATGTAAGTCGTTTCCTTCTTTCTAAAACCAGTCTAGATAACTGTTTGCTACACATTCAACAATCAGGGGCCTGGCTGGAGCTGTGGGTCGACCTCCCTGTTCTTCCAGCTTTGGGGTTTGGGTTTAAATCCATTCCGAAATGATCGGATGAAAGTCCCTTACCCTGTTGTAAAACTCCAATAGTTTCCATTGGCTACACATAAAAAGTGACGGGCCAAACTGCCTATATGTTGGCAGTGAGGCAATACAATGAATAGATTGGGCTGAGAGTGCCCAACTTTGCCAATTTCTTGGGGACCAGGCTCGTTTAAGTAAATTTGATGGGCTTCTGTCGCTGTTTGCCACATCGTTCGGCTGCCCGTCTCTGGTGGGGAGAGTGTTGGCAGCAGTGCCAGCTCCAGTTCCAAAACTTTTTTTTTCAAATTTCCCACATTGCCCAGTAGTCGTTCTGCACTAGACAGGGACGGCCCTTTAAATTTTAAATCCCAACCCGTGGCCCGTAGCAACCTTGGGCGCCAGGAATGCATGAAATTCCCAGCACCCAGTGTTGCAAATTTGCACTTGACTGGAATATGCATTATACGTTTGCATATAATCACCATTGCGCCCGCCCACATTATACATACTCCACTTCTGGTGGTAAATCGCGGGAGTGACGTTGGTTGGCTCGCAGAATGGCGCCCACCTGACTTTCCTTTCACTTGCAAAGGCTTCGTTGGCATAGGTGAAGAGGAAATTTGTCCCTTCCTGATCTTGCTCACTTCTCCTCAAACCCCACCCCCATCCCAACATTTCCAACAGACGTCTAAGAATGAAACAGAGAATAGCGGATACACTGTAGTGATTTCAAGGCAACAACCTCATCAAGCAGTTGTGATGAGACTAGACGTTCCAATTAGTGTTGCTCTCATATGGACGTTTAATGCATTTGTACCAAACTCCCTCTCCATTATTTTAATAGCGGTACTAATCCATCTATTTTAAATGGGCTAAAACCTGCATTAAAATGGCACAGAGAGCTAATTTTGTATCAGTGTATTAAATATTCACATGAGAACAGCACCAATCGTAATTTCTTCCCGATGTCGTCTTAAACCAAACCTTTAGTGGTTTAGAATTTTGAACTGGACGCCTGCAATGAAAATGCAACCTTAGACGAAAGAAAGAACTTGCATTTATGTAGCATCTTTCACATTCTCGGGACGTCCCAAAGAGCCTCACAGCCAGTGAAGTAATCGTGAAGAGTTGTAATGTAGGGAAAGTTGCCACAGAGTTCAGGGAGTGGCGTTATTCTATTCTGAGGCCAGTTTTTTGCACCCACAGACGCACTAACAATTGTAATGTAATACGGATCAGCCATAATGCATTGAATGGCGGAACAGACTCGAGGGGCTGAATGGCCTACTCCTGTTCCTATATTCCTATGTAACCGCTGCAAATTTATTGAGTCATAATCAACAGTTGGTGACTGAAAAACAATACAGTCAGTGCATATTGTATTTCTGTTACAGCTTAAATGTGTTAAAAAAAAAGTGGTTTCTTGTGTTAGAGGACTAGAATACAAGGGGGTAGAAGTTATGCTACAGCTATACAAAGACCTGGTTCGACCACACCTGGAGTACTGTGTTCAGTTCTGGGCAACGCACCTTCGGAAGTATATATTGGCCATGGAGCACAGATTTATTAGAATGATATCTGGACACCAAGGATTAAAATACGAGGAGAGATTACACAAACTAGGGTGGTATTCCCTGGATTTTAGAAGATTAAGGGGTGATTTGATCGAAGTTTTCAAGATATTAAGGGGAACCGATAGGGTAGATAGAGAGAAACTGTTTCCGCTGTTTAGGGAGTCTAGGACTAAGGGACATAGCCTAAAAATTAGAGCCAGGACTTTCAGGAGTGGCAGTTTTTGCTAGCTCAATTGTTACTTTTAATCTGAGATTGATAGATTTTTGTTAACCAAAGGTATTAAGGGATATGGGGCTAAGGTGGGTATATGGAGTTAGGTCACAGATCAGCCATGATTTCATTGAATGGCGGAACAGACTCGAGGGGCTAAATAGCCTACTCCTGTTCCTATGATCCTATGTTTTCATTCTCATTGTGGTGAAGAACATTCTCCATTTCTTCTTAATTTAGCAGTCAAAGTCTCACCTCATCAGTATCCTCATTCCATGTTCTCTTTCTGAGCTGCGGTCTGCATTTGCCTTCTATTTTTTGCTCTCCTTAATGTGAATAGAAGCTTTAGAAGCACAAAATCTAGGCTGATACTCCAATGCAGCGCACTGTCGGAGGTACCGTCTTTCGGATGAGATGTTAAATCGAGGCCCCGTCTGCCCTCTCAGGTAGACATAAAAAATCCCACCGCACTATTTTGAAGAAGAGCAGGGGAGTTCCCCCCAGCGCAATAAAACAGCACGAAAACAAACGATCTGGTCATTATCACAATGCTGTTTGTGGGACCTTGCTGTGCGCAAATTGGCTGTCACGTTTTCTACATTACAACAGTGACTACACTTCAAAAAAGTACTTCATTGGCTGTAAGGAGCTTTAGGATTTCCTGAGGTCATGAAAGGAGCTATACAAATACACATCTTTGCTTCTTTCTTTCTGTCTTTCTTTCTTGCTATGTTACTTTTGTGCAGATGGAAACATTAACATTTAGGAAGGCTTTCCACTGAGTGGGACATTTTAGTTGTGGGTGCAGTCACCTACTTTCACATCACAGCGGCGAACGTGCCACTTGGGAGGGAGAAGGAGTGATGTCTTTCTGTGTGAAAAATGAGTGATGAATGTAAACATAGAGAGCATCTAATAAAACAGGCCTTGAGGGCCCAGTGAAATGAGTGCACTCACATTGATGCTTGTTCCTAGTGAATGTGTCAACCACAAAGACACGACAAAAGTATTAGAGGGTAAACACGTCATTTTAGGAATAGAGAGTTTACTGCTAATGACATTGCTCTCTCAGCTTCCAAAAATAAATCTGCCCCGTACACCCTCATCAGGAAGTTCTCCTGAACGAGTAAGATGGCAGACTATCTATTCTTCTGCTGCTGTGAGTATATAGGCATTGTGTTCGAGGTGAGGTCTCTCCTATTAAGTTGGTGAATGTAGGTACATAGGAACAGGAGTAGGCCATTCAGCCCCCCGAGCCTGTTCCGCCATTCAATTAGATCATGGCTGATCTGTATCTTAACTCCATCTACCCGCCTTGGTTCCGTAACCCTTAATACCCTTGCCTAACAAAAACCTATCAATCTCAGTTTTGACATTTTCAATTGACCCCCAGCCTTAACAGCTTTTTGGGGGAGAGAGTTCCAGATTGCCACTCCCCTTTGTATGAAGAAGTGCTTCCTGACATCACCCCTGAACGGCCCGGCTCTAATTTTAAGGTTATGCCCTCTTGTTCGGGATTCCCCCCGCCAGAGGAAATAGTTTCTCCCTATTTAACCCATCAAGTCCTTTAATCATCTTAAACATCTCAATTAGATCACCCCTTAATCTTCTATACTCAAGGGAATACAAGCCCAGTCTATACAACCTGTCCTCACAAGTTAACCCTTTTAGCCCCGGTATCGTTCTGGTGAATCTGCGCTGCACCCCCTCCTAGGCCAGCTTCCCCAGGCCTCCTGTTTCCTTCTATACTGCCATTCACTTCCCCGATTATACTATCACTGTGGTATCAGCAGCACAAAGCAGCCCCATTTTCTGAAGCTGATCTGCTCTTAATTTCACAAGCTCAGTGGTGAATTTGTAAGGATACGGAGTGAGGTTAAATTTCAGCGTTACACTGGCTGCAGCGGTGAAGTCTCCACATATTGCGTCTGATCTGTCTTGAGAATGCCTGAAGCTGTCACCAAGGACAAAGAGGGAAAACATTCCATTCCCCAATGCACCAACCACCATCTTAACGGACAGCCATGCCCACATTTAATAAAGAAACAAAATAAATGGATATTCAGATTTAACGAAGGAGACGACAATGTTATCTTTCATCGGCTTGCAGTTGGACAAGTAGTTAAAGGCTCCCATGTCAGGGAAAAAACTGACAGCACGCATGTTGATGTGCAGCTAGGCCTCAAGAGTATTCTAGGTTTTGGAAATTGTGATAAAGCCCATGGGTGACTTGCCAACTACTTCCAGATGCTACAAGATCCATTAAGCGAATACTGTGGGGAGAGGACAAGGAAAGGAACATTTTAAAAAAAACTGTAATTCTCAAGAGGAAATCTTTCAACCGAGTTATTTTTCCTGTCGATTCACAAGTTGCCCTGTTGCGTAGATTTCTGCATTACCCTTGCAAAGTACTTAAAATGGAAAGGATTCTCTTTGCCCATCATTAGCTGGGTTTCCTGGCGTTATCTTTAATGAATTAATTTTAAAATTCATTCACGCTGTTGAAGTTATGTTGCTGGCAGTCATTCTAAATATATATCTAGAGCTCACTGAGTGATGTGATGTACAGTTGATGTTTCTGTCGAATAGTGGCTGTTTGACTGAGTGCTACAGGAGCCCCATAAGCTGTTTGGTTCTGACCAGATTGACATAGCGACAATAAAAGTCTCAAGCATATACACATAAACACAATTAAACATCTTGTGTAGGGTGCGTATTTCCTGTCCACAAACCTTGTTTACATAATAAAATTGAAATGGGAAATGTTTACAATGTGATTTATATTGGTAAATGTTGGCACAAAAGTGTGACCAAAAATTGTGACAACAGGAAGTAAGATTTGTGGGAACGAAGTACACCAGATTTTTACTTGTGTTGATGTATATATACGCTGAGATTTTTATCGTGTTGTTACGTTAATCTTAGGAACATAGGAACGGGAGTAGACCATTCAGCCCCTTGAGCCTGCTCCGCCATTCAATTAGATCTGTATCTTAACTCCATCTACCCGCCTTTGCTCCGTATCCCTTGACACCCTTACTCAACAAAAATCTATCGATCTCAGTCTTGAAAGCTCCACTTGTCCCCCAGCAACCACAGACTGTTGGGGGAGAGAGTTCTGGATTTCTACGGCCCTTTGTGTGATAAAGTGCTTCCTGATTTCCCTCCTAAATGGCCTGGCTCTACTTTTAAGATTATATCCCCCTCGTTCTTGATTCCCCCACCAGAGGAAATAGTTCCTCTGTATCTACCCTATCGAATCCTTTTAACATTTCAAACGCCTCGATCAGTCTTGTCAGAACCAAACAGCTCATGAGGATCCTGTGGCATTCAGTCAAACGTGCAATACTCAACAGAAACGTAAACTGTACATCAAGTCATTCAGTGAGCTCTAGATATATATTCAGGCTGACTGTCAACGACATAACTCCAACAGTATGAAAGAACTTCCGAAATTAATTCCCCCGTCACACTTTGTTGTTATTGTTGTAAAACATTATATCTTTTTTATTTTTTTTTAATGTGTAACAACAGAACTTCAGTGACATTGCTCATCGTGTGTCAGACGATTTACTGTTTTATGGGAACGAAATGTGACGGGGATAGTGTGACAAAAAGTAAATGGAATACATACGCTCTAACTGACCCGAGGAGCTCCATAACAGCAATTAGTCTCAAATTGACTCAGAGAGCATAACAATTACACCTGATGGCCTTACTGCATTACAAGCATCTGCACTTTAACGTCAGAATAATATACTAAGTGGGGCCAATTTTAACATTTGACACAAAATTGAGATGGAGTTAAGATACTGATCAGCCATGATCGAATTGAATGGCAGAACAGGCTCGAAGGGCAAAATGGCCTACTCCTGTTCCTATGTTTCTAAAGTGGACGGTTAGCGGGAGGAGCAGGCTGACAGTCCGGGCCTGGGGGGGAGGGGGCGGGGTAGTGGGGGAGGTGGTTCCAAAGGGGTTGATGCCGTGCCGGCTGAAGGCCTGGGTATTTCTGTGGGGCCGGGAGGAGCAAAAATAGAAGACGAAAATGTTTTTTTTTTGGGGGGGTTGTATTTTTGAGTGTCCTCCAGCAGTCCCTCTGAGGACCACAGGTCAGGCTGCTCAACGCCCGTACAAATGGGCAGAGCCTGCGTGCCGCACAGTCCACCCATTTGTCCCTCAAAATCGCAAACTGGTTTGCATATTAAACGTGGCCTGCCGTCTTAGACAGGTGGGTGCTCCAGCCGCCTGTACCAAGGTGGCGGCAAGCACAGTGCCAGCTTCCTCACGGAGGGTAAACTGAGTCCGAATCTCAGGCGCGGCTGGAAACTCCTCGTGCCCAATGATTGGGACTCCTGCTCTACCGGTGTGCAGTTCCTAAACTGACTGTTACATGTGTAAATGTAAATTCTGTCAATGGAATGGTCCATTGTATCACCGGTGGTTTAATGCAGAGAACGGCAAAGTACAGAAAATGACACATAAGAGATTTTGGAAAGAATACCAATGCGATGCCAAAATGTAAGAGCAGTTTTGGCACAGATTTATTTGGAAGATAACCCTCTGATTGATAATACTTCGATATCTTATACCTTTGTAGTCATGATTCGGATGTGCTTGCAGATGCAGATGTGACTGTCCCTCGAATCTCTCCAATATTGTCTGAAAGGGAGGGAGGTCGCATAGTTCACACAACGTGAACCGGTCCATAATATCACTCAACCTTTACTCCATTTCTGCACCGGGTATTGGTCATCGGCCCACCTGTACGTCCTGGATGACAAACCCCTTATTAATTGGAGGCACGCCTTATAGGTTGGCTGATGTTTATTTTTTTTTTGGTTGTGGGCTTCCTCACATCTTCAATCAAGGAGCCAGGTGTCTCTCAGAGAGAGTTTGGAGGCTGTTAGCATAATTACTCTTCTGGGATGCCTCACCTACAACAGCGGTGAGGCCACACAAACAGTAATCCCTGACAGCTTGGGCAGCTGATAATGATGTTGTACATGTTGAGGCGACGAGGCAAAGTATAAATTTAACTTGGTATGAGTGTGAAACTCATAAAACGGAAGCCAAATCAGAACTGTAGCCGTCCTTAGCTTGGGCCCAGCTGTGTCTAATTTACACATCTTTATTTCCTGCCAGATCCAACATTGGATAAACATTTTAACGGGTATTTATGTTTAATTTTACTTGTTTCGTTTTTCTGGGGCTGTGTGCTGACTGCGTTGCAAGTCATGCGTATCCACAGACACTCCCCCCCCCACCTCCTCTCCACCCCCCTCCCGCGAGCTGCAAAATTGTTATGTGCCTATAAAACGTAAGACAAAGGTTCGGGAGGACTTTACAACATCTTGGCGCTTTTATTGGTATGAAATCATTCGAAAGTTGGAATTGGCTTGTAGAAATACATCAGCAAGCAAACAGATACCTTTTGGGTTTGATCCTACTCGCGTTTAATGACGTGAGCTGGACTTTTATTGAAAGTCGAGCTGGCAATGAAATGTGCCCCTTCGCCTTGTTTTTAGAACCTTTCGATTTCAAAGCTAACAGTGTGATTCTGAGAGACAGAGGCCCCAATTTTAACCCATCCCCCCCCCCCCCCCCCCGCTCCAATCCCCGATGGGCAGGAAAGGTTCGAACGAGGGGTAAAGTTTGAAAAACTAATCTACAATGTTGCAGCTCTCTCTCTCTGATCTGGGCCTCTTGGGTCAGGGGCTTTGTAGAACCACAAACTTACGAAAACTAGTAAATTAACTCTCATTGGGGCTTTGCGTTATTAAGACTTTAGCCCCTGTGTAGATTACACCAGGAACCTCTGCCAGCATCTGTGTATTGTTAACGGTATCTTAAATGACTTAATATAGGCAACAGTACACTTGTAGGCAGTTGATATCCTGGCTATGCAGAATGGCTCTAAAACTGCTAGAATTTAGTTCTAAACGTGAAGATTTACCACTGAGTGCGATCTTGAACTAGCCAAGACCACAGCAAGC